>NW_026712845.1:0-1200000 GCF_030625045.1 Achroia grisella
CTGTCTATTATTATCAACAGACATGAACCATGACTAATATTATGTAAAGCACATAAATATAGAATATTAGAGAATATTTAGACATGAGGCAGCATTATTGTTTTCCTGATATATATATATTCATTACAAATTTATTAATATAATGATAAATTTCTGAGAAATATTATTTCCCTTTGTAATATGTTAATATAATGAAGTTTTACTATTGAAAATGTGCAGTAAATTAGCATACCTGAGCAGTATCATAGCTGAGAGTACTGGCTTTATGATTAAACTGTTGAAGCCTCTGTTCTGCTTAGTTCTGGTTTAGTACGAAGCAAGTCTGGTACTAAGTCATGGGTACATGCAGGTACTCTGCCTTCTGTCAGTCGTACTAGAGTTTCATCTCTTTCACAACTCAATTGCAGAGGTAAAACTATACGAGATCTCAATGGTGATGCTAATTCAGCTTGCAATATTTTACTTAATCCTGTCAGCTGTAAAATAACAATTATGATGGTACCATATAGATAAAATTATAAAAAAATAATTAGTTCTTACATTATCATCTTATACCATGGCCAGGCCTATCCACACCCTTAAAAATAAAATAGAATTACAAATTCAAATTCAAAATATCTTTATTCATGTATGTCTCTTATGATATGTCAAATCTACCGTCAGTTTGGAATGATTTCGAGATGAGAAGAACTGACAAGAAACTCAGCGTGTATTCTTTTCAAATAAATGTTGTACATGTATACAATAATACAGATTCAATTAAATTAAAATTTGGTAGAATAGAGTGATCACTACTATGCCATTGTAAAAGCAAAAAGTCTAATCAGTGTTTATAACCTGAACAGACCAGTCCCCATAAGCAGCACCTGTACATGAGTATGATGGATGAGCCAGTCATCATTATATACAACCATATTAGAGGGAGCACATTGACCCGGCCCACCACACCGCCACAAGTTTGAACTTTATAGTGAGCATGACTGTTTCAAGTTACTTCACTTCACTTCTACAAGCAATTCACTAAAAAAATATCTATATAAACAATAAACGTACCTATAAAGTTTTTATGCAATAAACCAATATAACATGATAATGAGTTCCCTAAACTGCCAGCAATAATCAGTATGCCATGCCTAATTTTGTTAATCATTTTCTTACCCATATTTATTAAAGCATATCAACAAAAAAATACTTACATGTCCTGATAATATTGCATAATTATCCAAAAACGTTGGCCAGTTAATTGTTTCATATTCAGTTTCCAATTTAGTTATAAGAGCCTGTATAGCTAGTTTCAAATCATTCACTCTATTTAATATTGCTTGTATTGTAGCTTCCAACTGCTTTTCCTCGCGTTGTTGTGTAGTCATATTTATGTTCATGATTATAAATATTCCACAACACACTATAATTTAAACTGGAGTCTACTTTTCCAATTTTGTTGTGAAATCGACACAACTTCAAGTAATACTAAGATGAAAGATAGAAAAGAGGAAGCAATGCAAATTATACTTGTATTTATCCGTGGTTAACGCGTAGTTAAAAATCAAGGAATAACACCCCTTTTCGATATATCTGAGTACCTTTATAATATTATTCTTCAATCTTTAAATTACAATTGATTACAATTAAAATAACTAGACAGGACAACATTTTTTCTATGAATACAATGACAGTGACAGACAGTCTATGACAACACATTTGTTTATTTTACGGAAATGGCAACTAGGGATTCTGCCGGATGTAATCTAATTTGAAACAAAAGTAAGAATTATATTCTTCATTAGCAATTTATATTTATTACGTAACCTTTGGGAAGAATCAGTCCTAGTTCGTTTCCATACATGGAAACTACACACAAATCAATCACACAAGACTGAAAACGAATTGCAGGTTCAGAGAGGTGTTACAACACTAATTACTCAAATGTGGTAACCGTCACCTACAGATTGGATTATTACCACCACAAAAACATTGTTGCTAGTAGTCCATATACCTATTAGTACTAACATAACACCTATTAGTGGTACCCACAATGCCTCGCAATGAATATTATTGTTACGTCTATTGTTAAGAGCGATAATTTTTACTTCATGCGGCCCATAAAACAACCAAATGCGCATTACACTAGTTGATCAAACCACAACACTTACTTAATGCTTTGCATTTATATGGACGTTCACATGTTTCAAAAGTAGATAAATAAATGTAAAAAGTAGTTACAAATTGTAATTGGTTTTATTTTATATTATTGAAATATCACATTTAAAATTCTAATGCACCGGTGATCTGAAGGAAAATATTCAATATTCAGCATATGTTAAATAAATATTATGACATAACTTTCAACATTGGTTGACGTTTTATTAATTTTTCACGTTTAGTGTAAATATATATAATAAAATTACTAGTGTCTTAATTTTACTTCACACGGTACTTAGTAAGAAATAATTTATTTTGAATATATTATTAAATGAGAAAATAGTGTGTTAGGAAACGATTGACTACTTTATGGCATTATTAATTGTTACATGCGTAGAATGGTAGTATAATGGCATATAGCATTACACTCGCCAATTGTACAACTTTCTAAGTGTAATGAATAAATATATAAAGATTGTCCACTTACAAGTCATTCATACATATAACATAGCTTTGTTACATGAGAAAACACTTATTACCTACAGTATGAAACAATATTTACATTACGTTTCATTTACAAATTATATCTATTAAATTTAAACAAACTTCTCCAACAAGTCTTAAAACATTTTAATAATAAGGAAAACAATATTTTATGAAATAGAATATGAATAATAGTTAACTGACCCGTCATTTGACAGTCAATGCTATACAATATATACGTCGCTTTATGTATTATGTAAGGAAGATAATTATTACATAAATATAAATTGGTAACAAATTGATCAACCAGATTTGGCATTTATCTATAGTTTACGTTTCAGTAAAACTTCGCAGTTTTCTATAATTAGTTCAGCTAATTTAATATTCTGCAAGTCTGATGGAGAATTAGTTGATTTCTTGTCACACTGAAATAACATTTTCTGCAGTACTGATACTGTTGTAGACAATGATGGATGAGCAGGTATTGATGTGTCCAAAGCCTGTAACAAACATTGCATATAATGAAATAGTAAAATTGAGAGAAGGCGGAAACTAGTCGTCTATTTGTATATTAAGGTTTTACGTAAAAACGGTTGCAGGCATAATGATGAAATATTCACAGAATATAGTGAATATTCACCGCGTTTTTCACTAGAATAAATAATTTATATGATATATATACAACGGAAATATTTGTAACTGGAAGCACAATTCGTAGGTAATAATAAAAATATTACGGGCATTGTATTATATTGGCCATGCCTGTTGCCCTGCATCATAATATATACTAACTATATTTCACTATAGCATAAAAAATCAATATAATATTAGGTCCTAACATAGGAAACTGGCGTGTTGTAAGGGTGTGACCTAAAGTAAGATATTTTCAAAGTATAATATATTAGGTTGTTCGGAAAGTTATTTAGTTTTTTCCTGACAGAGGATTTAATTGTATTTTTTTGCACTCAACATCACACTTAAGCCGTATAATTTTTATGTGCTTTGAGAGTTCACATAGCAAGGCTTGTGTGTGAAAAATTTCAATTCATTCCAGGCAGTAGGTTTTGGTTGGTGCATTTTCGACATATCTTACTGTTTTACTACAGAAAGGGCAAAAAAATGCTGTTCAAGCAAGAAAGAAATTGACCGATGTGTATGGAGAAGGTGTGTTAAGAGTACGCCAGTGCCAGATCTGCAGCAGCAGAGCAGCTTGCAGCTAAATCGGACGTGGTTTGCGATCCATTCGCTTCCACTTGGCCTCCGGACGCCCACGGGGCTTGTTTTGCAGGTCGAAATTTCCAGAACGAAAACGTTGGAACCAAAACCGCACTGTGTTTTCTTTTGCGACACCTCCGCCATACACATCATTAATCCTTCGAGCCGTTTTTGCAGCAATGGTGCCACGGCGGAACTCGTCCGCGTAAATAACGCGATACATATGCATTACGGTTTTCGAAACATATGCATGGGTAAATAGCTGTAAAAAATTTGAAATTGGAATTCCTAACCATAGAGGAGATATTTATAAAACGCCAATTTCATATGTAAGGACCAAATATTATAAAGTTTCTTAGATAGCTTGTCTAAGCTTACTATTTGGTCTTGTTAATATTTTAGTAACATTGCTTGCATAAAGTAATGTCATCACTTTATCGCCACTTTACAGACATATATTCCTTGTTTGTTATGGTATATTTGAATTGAGTTGGTTCAGTAGTTTGGTCATTATGATGTCATACACATGTACAAATATAGGAAAGACTTTATACAAAGAGATACTTATACTTACAGTGTTTTGTAAGCGTTTGTACAGGTGCGGTGTGACAGTAACTATCCATTCGGGTTGGTTTTTAGAATGTTCCAAGCTGCGCTTCAATCTTTGGGTTGATATGGCTAATATTGGTGACATAATAAGTTCTGGCTCGTTAATTAAACCTATTATATTTTCTGCTAGTGAGTCGTATCCCAAGTGATATAAACCTATGACCTGTAACATATTGAAATTACAGCTTTCGTATTTTTGGTAGAATAGTAAACTATAATAAATTGTAGAATACCATTGAGCAAGTACAACGGTTATTGTAATTGAATTAAAATAGTTATTGTATCTATTTCATCACAATCATACACATATAAATAGTACCTACACATCTTTCAGACAAAACCTACTGAATGGATTTTAATGAAACTTTACAATAATATAGCTTATACATCAGACTAACACATAGCCTATAAATTTCACGTGGAAGATCGGCTAGTGCGAATATAAATTTATTAAGAACTACTAGCCAAACCAGTACGCTGCCTTAGTGTGTCAGTAACGAAATAGTAAAAGAAACATACTTTTCTCTAATAGATGCTATATACATAATTATAAAAAAATATACAACACATGACTCTACCTGTTGACGTCGTAGAAAATCCACATCTATATTCCAAAGATCCGACAGTGTAGAGATTTTATCGATCCATTGTACACATTCCTCATCATTGTATTCTTTGAACGGACTGTTGGAATCAATAGTGGTTATCGTCTCAATAGCGGCTCGAATAAGTTTAGTGATAAATTTAAAACGTGGATTTCTTATTTTTTCTGAAGCTATCATGTTAATTTCTCTATTCACAACATTTCCAGTGAGAGCTTCAAATATATATTGGTAATCAATGTCGTATAACGTATCTAGCGGTTTTGAGAACTTTAAATTAAAGTTACATTGATAGTATATCGTGCAAGAAATTTGGTAATTCAGATTCAATATATCACTGTTAACATTTTTTATATCTTGTGCTACTTCAACTAAAGAGGGTACACTGTCATCCCAAATTTTCTCAAATTGTACTACTTGTTTTTCTTGGCTAATTGACATAGATGCACATTTTAAAAAATTACTCAAGTATACGGTTGTCAATTCGAGAAAACTCAGTAGATTTGTGTTACTGAAGCCGACATCTTGAAGGCATAGGGGATCCTTAGGTAATCTGCCTACTTTATTTACCAAACGGCAAGTGACCTCAAATATATGTTTAATATATGTAGACCATATTATGGACATTAGGCCTAAACGTAAATGGAAATCGGATATATTCATTAGACAGGAATTAATTGCCTTTAGTGCATTCGTATTTTGCATATTTTTTTGCCATGCCATTGCATACTCCCAAGACATGTTAGCTATTATATAATTAGTTGATGTACTCAATGGGAATTGCCGACATAGAAGAGACAGCCATTTGAATATTCTAGGGTTATCATCAACTAATTTTCTATTATTTTCCAGGAAAGGATAAATAGGACTACTATCTGCATCAGGTTCTACTCTATCACGATTTAAAGAAGTCTGTTTGTCTATCAATTCATTAACGATTATAGCTTCTGGAGGTACTCCCATGCTGCAAAGCCATTTTGCTATCAATTCGGTTACAGATCCTTTGCCCCTAGTATAAATAAATTTCAGATTTATATTATAGTCTTCAAACTGTAGTTTTGGTAATATATCTCCATTAAAATTCTCTTTAAATATCAATACAATACTTAAAATGGAAATATCCTCAAGTTTACCTATAAGTATACCCCATTTAGCATTTTCTTTTGTTAAAGACTCCCAAGCATCTTCATCTGAAGAATTATTTTCAAATAATCGTCCAACACCTTTGCAAGCCATTGCCACTATCATGCTTCTTAAGGGACAGGGCATATCAACAAGCATGTCCCGAACCTCTTGCCACCAGGGCGATATCTCATTGTACGACATTCTAGTGGCTTCTTCTGAAACACTGCTTATATAATACAGAACAGCTATAGATTTCTCAATAAGTTCAACACTTATTTCTTCTAGAGGCATGTTATTCACATGTATAATTACAAGTTTTAGTATTTCTTTCGGATCAAAATAACTGTCAATTATAATCTCGCTTAATTTTGTTAAATTATTCAATTTATATATGGTTTTGAAAGTATCAGAAGCTAGACTGTTTAATTTTTCGGCTGATGAATCAGGTTTCAAAGAAATATATTTAGATTTTCCTTCTAAAATAAAGCAGGAGACAAATTCTTTGAAAGTACTTAAGTTACGATCAGCAAATTTGACTTTGGCATGTTGATGTTCTTTGTAATAGTTTTCTTGAGATAGATGTAATAGTTTCTCTAAGATACAATTGTCGTCTTCTAAAAGATGAAATTTAGGTGTAGGTGATTCTTTTCCATATGATAAACTTAGTACTTTATTTTCTTGTACTGATAAAGTATTGTTTATGTTCGATACCAATTCTTCCATATCGTCAGGAATTTCGTTATGAATACGCCTATAAAATAAAGTAAGAAAAGTTAAATTTGCAAAATAGTATTTCATTTCCTCTTCTTTTCCACTAGTTCCCTGATCAGAAAAGCTGTTCCAAAAAGAAACCACGCAAGATATAACAATCTTTGGATCAATTTCATAGTTTCTTATCAACATTTCTAAACAGTGCTTTTTTAATTCCATCGTTTTAAGTTCCGTAGCTCTTTTAACGATTTCATCTTGATAGTATTCATAATCAGATGATGTTTTTTTAATATAATCCCTTAGTTCACGCAAAGTATGTAAATCTTTAGATCGTTGCGAATGTTCTCCATCCAAAGCATAGAAAAATGGAATGTTGAATCGTTTGAGTTTACCGTCGGGGTCAATTAACACGCATTGGAATTCCGGTAAATTTAGTTTTTTATGAGTATAGTTCTTTTCTGCACCAACTAATCCACAAGTGTTGTAAAGAAGTTGACCATTTTTAGTGGCAGTAAAAACAGCTACTCGATTTCCTCTTTGCATCAGCCTTATATCTATTAAGCCTTTTCTAGGATTATAAATGATTAGAAATACTGCTCTTCTAATTTCTTTGACAACAGACAGTTGAGGTTTTTTGTTGTCCACATCAAATATCTGGAATATATAAAAATTATATTCTATAAGAATATAAAATACCGTATCAACATATACCAATACAAACTATTTGATAAATACCTGAACAAATGCACACTGCACATCCCTGCATCCTTTGAAAAGTCTAATCAAGTGACCTCTTTTGATGTCGAGTACAGAAACGCGACCAAAACTATCGACGACGGCAGCAAGCCGGCGATCTGGTGATACCACCACCGACGTACCTTGTCGTTGTACATCGTACAAACCGTTACGCATAGACAGCGGTTCTGTGCGAACTAATGGTTCTGTACTTGCTGGTGTGTTTTCTGCGTTAGCGCCACCGAGCCATCCTCTATAAACAGTAAGGTTGGTTTTTTTAATTGACAAATATATATATATATATATATATATATATATATACTGTTCTCATTCAGTAATTTGTTTGGTTGTATACTTACGGCAGCGCCGATTTTATTTTGTTTGCCACTGCCCTAGCGACATCTTGTAGAGGGGGTGTTGTGCCTCCTTCTAGTGCATAATGGAAACCTAAATATGGCTTAATACCAGCTCCGAGAATTAAAGAGTTGACTGGTGGGATCGAACGATACCTGAAACACAACAGTAAATTAATATAATTTTTTTCAATGAGAAAGCCAGAGATTGCTTACTAATGTTCTAATTTTACTTATTAGTTGGTGGTGAAATTACATATTTCTTTACAATAACATTGTTTGTGTATAAAATTACTACCGAATAATAGGAAGTCATTTTATACATATACAAAGTTGTGTGCAAAAGCAGTTTGTAATTCGAACAAAACTTTTAAAAATATATTTACCAAGTGTCATAACCGCCATAGGTAGATGCTGCCAAGAGATGATCATATGTATTCTTCAGTTCTAGCCCAACAACTGCAGCATCATTTATAATTTCTTGTTCAGTAAATGTCCATTTTCTTATATTAATATTACGACTCTCAATAGTGTAGTCATTGAGGATGCCTGCTTGAACTAGAAACATATATTACATAATTAAAATAGACAGTACCCTCAAGTAGTACAAATAATTGTATTTATGAGTTTGATTGTTTGTATCAATATTAGTGTTTTCTATATACAACTACATTAAGTATGTATATACCAAATAAATGTGGTTATGTATTTATATCAGTGGCCTAGTACCTACAACACAAGCTCTGCTTAGCTGGCGACTAGATGGTGCTGTGGGAATTGTCATGAGATATTATTATTGTACAACCCCTATACCCAAAGGCAACAATGCCATTGGGTCCATCTGAAAAAGATTTCATGTAATGTTTTTATAAATACCTACTCATGAATACAAAGAACTTGTTTATTTATTTATTTATTTTATTTATTTATTCTTTTGCACACAAAAATGTATACATGGCGGACTTAATGCCTGATGGCATTCTCTACCAGTCAACCTTGTTTATGTCAATAAAAAATTGATTGGAAGTTCACTTTGAAGTTATTGTTGTGATATCACTCACATGCACTTTGTATATATTCAAATTGCTTAGAATAAAACAAAAACTACATTTTTAAGTTACCACAAGCTAAGTCCAGCTATTTCTAAGATAACAAGATATAATAGAAGCTTATTGATATAGTCCCCAGAACTTTTTTTTTATAAAACAGGGGACAAACGAGTTTGCGGCTCACCTGATGGTAAGTGATTACCGCCACCCATGAGCACTCGCAACACCAGGGGAATTGCAAGTACGTTGTCGGCCTTTTAAAAAGGAATAAGCTCTTTTCTTTAAGGTTTCAATATCGTATCGGTTCGGAAATACCATTGCTGGAAGGTGATTCCACAATGTGGCGAGGCAAAAAGTTTCTAGAAAACCGCACTGTGGAAGACCGCCATTCGTCCAGATGATCAGGATGGTATTTCAGTTTCTGGCGGGTGGTACGGTGGTGAAACTCAGCAGCTGGTATTAATCCGAACAATTCTTCAGAACACTCCCCGTGATATATGTGGTAGAAAATGCACAGAGATGCAATATCTCGTCGCAAAGTCAATGGGTGGAGTCTGTCACATAGATGTTGATTACCAATGATTTTGGCTGCTCGGTTCTGAATGCGGTGAAATGGAAGTAGCTGGTATTGTGGTGCTCCCGCCCAGAGATGAGGACAATATTCCATGTGCGGCCAGATCTGCGCCTTGTATAATTGCAAGCGATGGGCCGCCGTGAAATGCCGTCTCACTCTACTGAGCACACCAAGCTTTTTTGAGGCTATTTTAGCCTTGTCCTCCAAATGACCGCAAAACTGAACGTCACTGGATATATCAACGCCAAGGACCTCGAGATTTGGCTTCACATCAAGGAGAGTGTCTTGAAACTGAGGAGATACGATAAATGGATTATTTTTAGCGGTAAACACGCAAACTTGTGTCTTCTTGGGGTTGAATTGAACACAATTTTCCTGACCCCAGACCGAAACTTGATGGAGTGAAGTTTCGATTTCGGACACAATTTTGTTCCCGTACTCTATAATTTTTACTATATTCGGTAATTATTATTATGTTCCGGTACTCTATAACTCTATAATCTTCTATATGGAAACACCTCCCTTCACAGTTACATTTTTACTATTTGTATGTTATAATTTCTATTTTAGCTAATAATTTCATAATATTGTCAACATAAATTTAATATTTATTTCTTACATATAAATTTCAACAGGCATAATATTAATAACATTATCTACCTCTAGCTAATTGAGCTTTAGCATTTTTCAATGTTTGAAATAAACTGGTTCCAGTGATAATACATTCACAGTTTTGAAACAGAATGTGTATGTCATCTGGTAACGTTCCATAAGTGCCAGTGTGGCATGAGATCTTCATAACAGGTTTATCCTCCAGTTTTTCAAGTAGTAACAAATGGCCAGTGTTAGTATAAAAACCTACACTTCCATTTTTGAAACCAACAATAATACAAAACCAGTCAGGTCCATTCTGAAATAAATAAGTAAAGTAATTACAGTTATAGTATAAGTATAAAGTCAAACTGATAAAGCTACACCATGTATCAACCTGGATCTTAAACAAGAGAAATGTTTTGTTCAAAATATAGTAAACTGTTAATATGAACATACAAACATAAACAAACAATAAATTTAGAATTTATGAGCAAAACTTTTTATAATATATTAGAATTGGTTCATCCATACTAATGCAAGTGCCAGATATTTTAATTTTAAATAAACTGCTAACCTGTGATGAGTGTTGCGACGGACAGATAGACAATGCTAAAATTGCTGCGATGTCTGCAGGCAGTGTACCACTCCATACAATTAAAAAAGTGTTACTGTCTGTTGAACTAATCCATTGTGTGGCCAGAAGGCACAGACGGTTTTTGTAACCAATAGCAACTAAGCTTCCACAGGAGGACAATGATACTGAACACTGCGACAACCAATTTGTATCTAAAAATTAAAAATAATTAATAATGAATATTTGCACTTCCTGTATATAGAAGACATTCAACTTTTATTTTTGTATATGTTTAATTAGTTTCATAAATAATTTTTTATTGTAATATTTAATATCTGAAATTTATTACAATTCAAACATGAGTAATTTTCTATCATATTGTAAACTTTATAGTAACAATACAATAAAATAAGTAAATGTGCTTGTTGCTGACATACTGGCCACATACTTATATAGTTTATATATTATATTTTTCTAAAGAATTTTAATATATGATTATGACAGACAACAACAGTGATAAGACTAATTGATATGAAATATAATTATAATTTTTGTTACAGTTTATAAAGGGTTTTGCATTGAAATGGGCATCAATAGAAAAATTCGGGAACATTCATGATAATTATTATATAATGTGTCTGGATTTACGAAAACAATGATTATTGCAAATCTTTGCTGACCTTCTTTTTCTGGTATATACAGAGCTCGAGCTATACTTGAAATATCACCGCAGTCGGCAATTTGTTCTACTTCACACGTCATTATGCTATGGGAATCGTTTAGGTGAAATGTTTTAAAATACTCATATCAGAATTTTTTTTGTGGAAATATTATTGATTACTATAAAAAAAGATGAAAGAAATAAATATTAGATTGTTTACAAAGAAAACTATAAAGAATATATTTTGTGAATATGACACTTGTCAGTCTGTGAGTCAGTTTTTGTTCAGTTGGGGGGTTTTGACAATGACATTTGACCAGAACATTAGCGCAGTTCCCTTTGCCTTTCCTTTAAAGGATAAACAGGACTAAAAAAATCTTTTTGAACGTTTTTCCCTACGAAGAGAAAAACCGAACCAAAAAAAAAAAAAAATTGCCGATAGATACACAATTTGGGGCCTCAGGGTTATCCGTTTTAACCCGCCTTGGAATCCGGGGGTAACACCTATTTGGTACTGGATTAGCAGCGTATGGATATAAGAAATTTTAAATTTATATAATGAAAGATGTGTACTTGTGTAGAGTGTGATGAGTAGGTACTATTAAGACCAGAAGTCTAAAAATCTATGTAGTTAGTAGAAAATTTTATATAACAGATGAAAACATATAATTTTAATTAGGCGAAAAATTGCGTAGCTACTGCGTAAAATAGCGTGTATATGTACTGTGAGATATAGAAATAGGTATATAGAGATCATGTTGCGTTATAATTATTACATAGCACGTCAACCTTAGATTTAAGACAGACAACTATATATTTTAGTAAATGCATTAATATCACTCCTCCTTCGGTCATCAGTAATGGGCAGTACCAGGATTATTATTATTCGCTGGATTGTTTTATTTATTAATCAAATAAATTTTTAGAGCACACGTATGTATATCTAATATCATTTTAAAGAGACAACAGATAAATTTGACAATTATCAGTGGCGGACGTAGCTTTGCATCGTATTTTTTTTTTATAACACAGCGGACAAACGAGCATGCGGCTCACCTGATGGTAAGTGATTACCGCCGCCCATGAGCACCCGCAATACCAGGGGAATTACAAGTACGTTGTCGGCCTTTTAAAAAGGAATAAGCTTTTTTCTTGAAGGTTTCAATATCGTATCGGTTCGGAAATACCTTTGCTGGAAGGTGATTCCACAATGTGGTTGTGCGAGGCAAAAAGTTTCTAGAAAACCGCACTGTGGAAGATCGCCATTCGTCCAGATGATCAGGATGGTATTTCAGTTTCTGGCGGGTGGTACGGTGGTGAAACTCAGCAGCTGGTATTAAACCGAACACTCCCCGTGATATATGCGGTAGAAAATGCACAAAGATGCAATATCTCGCCGCAAAGCCAATGGGTCGATACTGTCACATAGACGTTGATTACCAATGATTCTGGCTGCTCGGTTCTGAATGCAGTCAAATGGAAGTAGCTGGTATTGTGGTGCTCCCGCCCAGAGATGAGAACAGTATTCCATATGAGGCCGGATCTGCGCCTTGTATAATTGCAAGCGATGGGCCGCAGTGAAATACCGTCTCACTCTACTGAGCACACCAAGCTTTTATGAGGCTAATTTAGCCTTGTCCTCCAAATGACCGCAAAACTGAAGTTCACTGGATATATCAACGCCAAGGACCTCGAGATTTGGCTTCACATCAAGGAGAGTGTCTTGAAACTGAGGAGATACGATAAATGGATTCTTTTTAGCGGTAAACACGCAAACTTGTGTCTTCTTGGGGTTGAATTGAACACAATTTTCCTGACCTCAAACCGAAACTTGATGGAGTGAAGTTTCGATTTCGGACACAATTTTGTTCCGGTACTCTATAATTTTTTATCTTCTATATGGAAACACCTCCCTTCACAGTTACATTTTTACTATTTGTATGTTATAATTTCTATTTTAGCTAATAATTTCATAATATTGTCAACATAAATTTAATATTTATTTCTTACATATAAATTTCAACAGGCATAATATTAATAACATTATCTACCTCTAGCTAATTGACCGCAAAACTGAACGTCACTGGATATATCAACGCCAAGGACCTCGAAATTTGGCTTCATATCAAGGAGAGTGTCTCGAAACTGAGGAGACGCGATAAATGGAGTTTTTTTAGCGGTGAACTCGCAAACTTGTGTGTATATTGTGTGTGTGTATTTAAACCACCACAACATGATGCACTCGCTTTCACTAATATAGTAGTACACGATCTAGTGCAGAAAGGGATTAGCATAATGTCAAATCAGTTAACCCATCATGACAATTCATCAGGAATTGAAGAGATCAGGGGGACTGCGTGGAAGTCGATCTGACGTGATACAAATTTAGCATTGAGGCCAATGTAACCCCTTATTAACTTGTAGAAGTTATAGGTACCTTACACTTAAAAATATATGTTGTATTTTTTTAAAGATTTTTTTTATGGATTCAACTGTACCTTTTGTATCATTCAAAATTATGTTCATAAATAACATAAAATCACACGAGACTGCGCTACAGGCAAGTAACTTATTATAAAAATACGTTTGGAAATACTTTTGGACACCTATGTCCTCAATTTTGATGTAGTTTCTTGGATAATAATAAATTTATAACGATCTACCCTTATGTATTCAATTTATTTAGGAAACACACTTTCTATATAAAAAGATGTTATATGAAATATAATTATCTACATAATTGAGTCCATATTATGTACATGTATATAACGTGTACATAATATGGATATCCATATTAGTAAAATAACTTCTTTTATGCAACGAATACCTATAAGCCCGTTTCATTAGGTCGAGTATCAGTTCCATAGAGGGCGCTGCCCGGCGGAGAGCTCTTGTCTGCCACTCGAATATTCAGCCTATTACCACCCATACAACAGGCGTTATTCTTCCGATGTTGTTACTGAAATTTAAACCCTGCTGTCATAGTTTTTAAAAGGTTCTATTATGTGAAACTGTTTGCAAAGTACAACCCTTGTGTCTGGACCGTTGTCATTGCTTTCCATTGAAATGCGAATATAAAGATCTGATCTCCTTTTTATTAGATACGAGCTACTCGCCTGGATTTCGCACGGTTGTACATATAAACCTTCCTCTAGAATTACTCTATCTATTAAAAAAACCGCTTCAAATTCCGTTGCGTACTTTTAAAGATTTAAGCATATATAGGGACAGACAGCGATAGCGACTTTGTTTTATAATGTATAATAATAATCTTTATATATGATAAAATTTTAACGAAGGCAAACCTGTATGTCAATTATTTTTGAAAATATATTAAGTATTTGTTGTGTATAGTATAAATATAATTAATACTGACCAAAAAAATATGGTTTCAGTTTTTTTCTTTGTTTTTTAGGTAAAGGCAGCGAAAAAAAGCACCGTATTTTAAAATAAATATAAACTATGGCCATTTTAAAAATATAACATAAGTATTTATTATACTATCAACTAGCTTTAACCCGCGGCTTGTCGGGACTCATATAATAATGTGTTACTGAATGATAATGTAATAATATAGGTAAAAGATAAATCGTTAAGTAATTGTTTAACTTATCTTTACTAAAAAACAAAATTACATACATATTAAATATTATTTAAAAACTTTCAGTAATTTATTGTCAGTATTTTGTGATAGACATAAAATCCACATGGGTTTCCTACAAAGCTCTGGCTGTACCCTATATATGTACACCTACTTGCTCAGGATTTGTTCAATGTAAGTACTTGCTTGGCAATTTTCCGCGCTGCTGGTTCCAGCAACTACATCCTGATCGTTTATTTTTCTATAATGGTAAATATCAAGCAAAGTAGGTATAAATCTGTAGTAAGGTTCTGTTGTGATTATTATGATGTACCATTGACTTATCTGATGCTATATTTTGTTTTATAGTTGTATAGTAGTTAGTTTATAATAAAAATACAAATACAGAAAATAATTGGAAATTATTTTTATCCCATGAGGATTAAAACAACATGAGACTGGAGAGTGAGAGATACAATAATAGAATAATTATTACAAGAATAAATAATTTATTGCGTTTCATATAGTTGATACATAAGTACCCATATTCACACACATTTGGGTTGAGAGTATCTTAACTATTATTTTTTATAAATGTTAATATTATTTCTCATCTTTGCATGTATACCTACTGCATAGGTATAAAAAATATATAAATAACCCCTAATTAACACAGCGCTATCTAGTCCTAGAGTAGGCAGAGCTTGTGTTATAGGTACTAGACAATTGATATAAATACTTAGATATTTTTGTAAATACATACATAATATATCTACATAGAAAACAGCCAGACTGATACCAACAGTCATACTCATTTATTCAAATGTTTGCACCGTTTGAGGAATCGAACCAGCGATCATCGGAAGTAAAGCAGTATGCTAAACCGTTGCTTCTCTATGTGTTTTGGTGAATGATAAAAATGATCCCCAGTCCGTGCTGACGTATTCACTGACAGGGCTCTAGTAATGATCCTTATCAGGCCACTGGAGTCGACTGCTGGAAATGGTCCTCTCCCCAATCTTCAGCTCTTATATCCAGTTATTACCCACAAGAAGGCGAAGGAGTGTAAAACGATATATGAGGTTTAAATCAGGTTAGTCAGCTCATCAGGAGGGTATTTAAATATTAAGATAGTATTTCTAGAAATGGACTTAACTAGTATCTAATATTACAGTTGTGAAAGTTTGTGAAGATATTCGGAAATTTGTTACTTAGTCACTTAAAAGTCTGAAAAGATTTAATTTTAGTTAAATTCGGTATATATTTTGTACTTTTTTGTAGTTTAAGTAGACAAAACCGTTTTACACATCCAATATATTGTAAATATAAAAATAATTCATTATTTTTACCTCAATACCGGTAAGTATATATCTAGTTGATGAATATATAGAGTTATAGTACACGACGTACTCATATAACATTCGAGTTATTTAAATTTCATCTCTAAAAATAAATTTAATGAATGACAAGTCTTTTACGGAAAATTCGAAATAAATTGTCTATGAGAAAAATGTTTAGACATTAGTCCAATTAGAATTGAGTCTTAACAGAAATTATCCTATTTATAAATAAAGTAAATGGCGAATCATATTGTAAATGCTGGTTAATTAATTTTGGTTTTGTTGATATTTCAAATTTCTATTGCATACCTAAGTAGCTACATTAAAATATAAACTGTGTCGTTTTATAATAATTGAATTCAAAGTAGGGATTAGTTAGTTATACCAGACTCATAAACTTATATATATAGTGTTTTTAACAGTAATTTATGTATTATGACTATCGTTATTTCATCCGTTGGAGCTACTTCTCTGTAGATAAATTACTAGAATCATTGCATTGCATCGGTACCTACGAGTATAGAATTCACATGTAACTAATACTATCGACTTCAAAAACATTCAACTAATTCAAACTTTGCCGAATATATAAATAGTTAAAGAGAGCGAGTTATACAGCTTCCGTTCCATTTGTTTCAAGAAAGATAGCAAATAGTGGTAGTTCCTACATTTTATGCTTCTCTGCATATCTTCGTGTAGTGTATTTTTATTAATCGGTATTCTCGATCTATTTGTTTCTTTACATAGTGCTATGACAATGCTACGGAAGCACTATTGTAGCAGATTGTAGCAACGGTCCCACAATAGAATGCGAATATTCGTCTCTACGATAAGCGGCGTGAAAACGACGCGACGCGACGCGACGGCAAGTTGAGAGCCAATTGTTTTATAATGTGAGAATGTGATACTAATGATTTTATTTTTGAAACCAAAGGAACTCAACTCTACGGTAGAAAATAATGTTATTTATTATTTTAATACAAAAAGATTAAATAGAAGGTAGTGAGAGAGGCTTTATTTGAAAAGATGGTACGTCACATTGGGTAATATGTATGCATATGAAAAGTGACCATTACGCCACGTATTGGTACAATTACATAATAGCACCGAATATTTTGCGATATCTATGCAGTGCCTTAAGGACTTTGTATAGGATAGGGAGATAGGAGTACGGTAAGTAATTCACAATTAAAATCTAATGCGAGTTTAAAGAATAACAGAGTTGTATGAGTATAAAAAATTAGTAAAATTTAATCAATGGTAATTTTTAAAACTGCCTTGTACTAAATAATAATAATAGTAACTGGGATAATAAATACTTTTACATATTTTTTGTAAATACATGTGTAGATACATAATATTTATAGAAAACAATCATACTTACTAATGTACATGAATGGATATAGATATGGATTAAGGGAGCAGAAAAGTAGTTTACGTATACTGGACGTGAACACAGTAGCTAATTAGTGCGTTTTATTTAAATAACTACAATTTTTATTACTGCTAATTAAATAAATTTCAGTAAACTTTTTAACACCGTATAGATTGTACGATACTTATACATAAAAATATTCCAGTTCATTTGAGACGTGCCCGAGTGGGACTGTTAGAAATCAGGCCCAAGTGCTAGAGTTTTGAATTAATGCTTTGCTGATCGTGATTACCTGCGCCAAGGAAACGGCCAGTGAGTACCGCATCGCGTTCGTGACTTAATTAAAGCGGACAAAAATTTTCCTTCCATTTTGATCTTCCAAAGAAAACGTTTCGTTGTGCCTTAAGAGTTTGTCAATTAAAATAACTCAGCATTTTGTTCTTGAAAGAAAATTAATGTTTCCTCCATTATACTTCATTAAAGTGTTTTTAATAAAAATACAATTATTCTTATTAATTCAATATTTTTATTCAATTATAGACTTTCATTAACAAGAAGCACTATTCCGACTTTTACGACGAAGCGACTAATTTTAATCTTTTTGTTACATCTGATGGGGATAAGATAAAGAAATTAAATTGAATTTAAAAGTATATCGTATATTATTTAGACAGAGAGACAAAACAGCTCGTCCTTCAAACCAATGAGTCCATGCATGACAGATTGGTGGACATTTATATGATATGATTAATTCATTTGCAGTTCTTATTTCTAGGCTAGACTTATCTATTTTCTATTCAGATCACCATCAGCTTGATTGCCATTCAATACTATCAGCTGTATATAAAAAAAAGGAGTTGCGCAAGTAAAGTTGTCGACATACCCTAGTAAGGCCATAAAACTAATGAGTACAAGTGCTTTATTTAAATGGTAGTCTGTGTTTGAGTTAAGACGATCTCACACCTGAGCTACGGGGCTTAGGGAATGGATGCTGAATAAATATTTTCCAAATGGAAAGGATAAAGGCCACGCTTCGACGATAAGTTTCTAGGGGTAAGGTGAACAAGCAAGCCCGTTTGCGTAGGTTCCGACAACGTTTCTAATTAAGCAATTACTTTTTTGTAAAACTAGTTACACAATTAACAAAAGTTATGTGCATTAATAATTGTTACGATATATACTGACAATAGTCTATAGTATAAAACTTTTATACGTAATATAAAATATGCTATAATGTCTAAACTTTGCTTTTGCGATTTTAATTTTTTGTCTTCGTCAAGTAAGAATTCATTTAGTTTATTCTGATTAAAGAATTATGTGTGATAAAGATGTAATAAATGAATGAATCGAAGACTACGCAAACCTGAAGACATCTTCAAGGTATTTCTGTAATCAACTTGAACAATAATTTTTGCATTGAGAAGATAGGAACTTAAAGAATGACTGTATACTAACATTTACATTTAAGTTAATTTACAATTTACTTGTAGTGGAATAATAATGATTTGAATTGCCACGGTAAATTCCAAGATTTCGAAACATGTACTATTGTAGTACATACACAAATCTGTATATGTACAATATTAAACTTAAAGATATAAGTTTTAATATTTGTTAATAAACTAACGTGGTATTCTTAAGAGATTATTATGAATGTTTTCAAAGTTAGTTCAGTCATTCTTCAATTTTATTGTTGGTGGTTCATAGATACACGGGGTGTGTCTCACATAGAATATTGTTTGTTTGAGGACAAGGCTCAGTTTTTAATACCGTTGTTTGTGAAGTATATCAAAGTAAAAACTGTGTTTTGTATACGTACTAACATGTGACTCGACTTTTTTTGAGTGCCTTTTAGTCGAATTTTTGGAGTGGACTGTTTCATGGAGATAAATTCGCTTTTATCTTAACAAAAAAGGACTGATTCATAAATATATATTCCCATTAAATGTCATTGATATCTGTTAGAGTAACGTGACGTAGACAAACAAACTTCGGCATTGGTAATGTTAGTATGGATTTTTTATAAAGCTGAGTTAGTAATAAAACACTTCACTTTTAAAACCGATTTTAAGAGAAATTAAGCTTAAAACTATTTTAAGTAGATATAAAGGCAGCTTTTAGTCTGCTTAAAGTATTATATTAACAGATGGAGATTTATAAGTATTTTGAACTATTTTATGACTAAATTGATATTGTGGGCGATGCTGTTAATAGATATGCGTATCTATATAGATGTTTATTTGTTTCTTAAAAGGATTTTAAATTCCGTTTTTAATACAGATAAGGATTCAAACTTTTAATTAAGTCCGAGGCGCCTTGTAAGCAAAATCAGGAGATGACTACTTTTTAGGAATGACAACGCTTGTTGCATTTACTGGTTGTCATTACGTATGTCATAGTACATTTTGTGATAGGTATCGTTGATCAGATCATGTCAATAGGCGATCGTTACAATATTAGCAAGCGGTCTATTAGTTTATTATATATTTGTAATAAATATAAAAATATATTATATAACACAATAAAGAAACAAATACCATGAAAGTCCACAAAAAATTTAGACTAGTTTTTAAATAAGGAGTTTTAGGATTTGTAGTAAGTTCAGGCTGTTTGTATAAATAATCATATTATTTTGGCGCATAATATATAAAAACAATTAATACGTATATTTCGGGAATAAATGAAGATTGTCGAACAATTGTGTGGTTATAAATATTTCGTGGCTTCCTATTAAGGATATGTTTCAGGGTCCCATACCCAGAAACATGCTTCTTCGAAAGTAAAATAAGAACAATATTCACAATGTTATTATTCTAATATCGAAATTATCCTTGTGGTTAGGAACAATTTATATTAAAATAAGTACAATAAAAGAAATATTACAAAAGATTTTTCCTGAAAACAAAAAGGTTTCATTGGATATAAACATTATATGAATGTCAAAATGAAATGTTTTCATTTATTACTTGTACATAATAAAAGCACTCTAGAGAGAAATTCGTTTACATAATTTTATATTTTTGATCGTGTTAAACCGCAAGTATCGTTAGTAAAGAAAAAATAATCATTATTATATACACTAGTACACCCAAGAGCCGTGAGTAATCCAGAGCATTATCTGCCGCCGTTCATCTTGTAGGCTATAATTTAGCGGAGATTATTTTTCACTCTTGACAGCAAGTTTTAATGTCTTTTGAAATAAAATTAAGTCACACTCACCGCTTCCGCTCCGTTCATTAGAGTGGTTTTTACGAAACAATCCTGTCGGCCTAGCGTCGCATCGCATCGCAAAGAACTTTTACTTTAGCCGTTTATCTTCAGAGGTAATTCAGATTGTACATTTGCAGATATTCGGACTTGTACTTTTAATTGAATTTTTTTAGAACTTAACTGAATACGTCCTTTAAATATTGAAGCGAATTAAAAGAGTATAATTAATATTTTATATAGGTATACTACATAATAATCAATTTGAGTATTGAGATAGTTAAATTGATTATTAAACTGATTTAATTAAGTTTTATTAAAACGTGTAACTAAACGTTTTCTGTATGATATATTGGTTATTATTCAATTTAATGAAATAACTATAATTTACGATGTAATACAAGTTACAGCTCTTGTAGGATTTAAAATAATACTATCTTAAAAAATATTAAAATCAATTGAATTCCGTTAAAACAACTTTTGTGAATAGATATGTTAAAAAAAAACTTGGACTCGATTCGCTTAGTATAGTTTAATACTTTATATATATAAAAATACGATATGAAAGGAGATTCAATAAGATTAATAGGTATACAGATTTTGCAGTTCGCGTTATTAAGTCGTGATTGGCATAGAATTAAAATCGTAATAACCTGCGCGCTGGGCTGTTCAACAAATGTCAAGTAATTATTTTTAAAGCGATTCTCCTCGTCAGTTCGAGTTGTGTTAATGTGAAGGAAGAAGTCGTTCGATTAATGGGGTACCAGGTTCAACATCGTCCTGCTCGTGACCCAATTAAATCCAGCTCGTTTCTTACATTATCCCCTCTAGGGGACCTTTGATTTTGGAACCAAATCTATTCATAAATATTGGATCACGAAATCAAAAACGATTAAGGGTCTAACAAAGTTTATATAAGTACAATCGTTACTTGATATTTTTAATTCTTCTAATGAACTTTGAAGTTGTTTGACAGTGATTGATGATTTAAACTCGACCCTAAAGGATTCCTGTCTTTATACGCCCACGAACAGTGACAAGATTATTTCTGATGAATCGTATAAAAAGTTAATTTTTCAAATATATTTTTATTGAAATGAGTTACATTCGTTTTAAGAAGTAGGAGCACGTAAATTATATAGACTATAACTTTCATAGCTGTACATTATTTGTTTCTCTAAATAGATATTACGAAATGTATTGAAAGGAAATATGTTATTGTAATCAGTTAAAATGCTCCATCAGCTTTTGTTATTGCATATTTATTATTCCGTTACTTATAGATAGGTACAGGTGTCGGCAAGCTTGTATTGTACGGTGACGGAGGTTTTACGGTACGAATCTCGGAGGTTTTCCTCATTTCGTAGACACCTCAGAAGTGGAGGGAGAACCGAAAGGGAATATTTATTAGGACCAATGTTTCAAACCGTTCGGAAAAGCTGAAACAAAGCCCCCAACACG
Source organism: Achroia grisella (assembly GCF_030625045.1). Taxonomy (NCBI): domain Eukaryota; kingdom Metazoa; phylum Arthropoda; class Insecta; order Lepidoptera; family Pyralidae; genus Achroia; species Achroia grisella. The sequence goes on from NW_026712845.1 coordinate 22,391, forward strand.
TATATAAGTACAATCGTCTAGTCAAATATTCACGCAGTGTAATGAAATGTTATTGTGTTTATAAATAGTTGTACTTCCCGAACTGAACTTGAATAATTGTTTGTGAATATGGCATCTTCACAAAACTCAGATATCTAAAAGTATGTTTTGTACTACCAGTTATGTATAAATTTGGAATCTACCATTATTCTTTTGAATTTGTTGATTAATTTTCTTTTCACACATCCCCATCTAGCCAGCTAAGCATTGCTTGTATTATGGGTACTAGACAATTAATATACTTAGACACCTAGACAAATACAAACAATCAATATTATTGAATACAAATATTTACATTGTGTAATTGAATCAGCGACTATAAAAAAGTGTAGCGGTATGCTAAACCGCTATACCACCGAAACAGTCTACATATTAGTATCACGGATATCCTTATGGTGAGTGTCGTGGTACGGTAGTCATTTTTGCTTTTGCGAATGAATATGATGTCATGCCTCCGTATCCTTTAATTTCACTGCCTTATTTAAACCTACAAGCGAAATATATTTTACTAGCTGACCACACAAACGTTGCTTTGTCATATAATTTAAATCGCTATTAAAAAATAGGGGTTGGTGATAGAAAAGTGAAAATTTAGGTTTGTATGTATTTTTTTATTATAAATTAATAAAAAAAAAATTCCAAAAATTAATAAAATGTTAGGGATGGGCAGCCCTTATCACTTAGGGGTATGAAAAATAGATAGTAGCTAATTCACAGACCTACTGAATATGCATATAAAAATTCATAAAAATCGAGCTGTTTCGGAGGAGTATGGTTACTAAAACTGTGACACGAGAATTTTAAATATAAGATAAAGCAAGCTGATAGGTGAAATAGTAAACTTACGCAGACGATTTCGTAGAAAATCGACCTTGTTCTGATTACGATTGTGATATTGTCTATTGTGACAAGTAGGTATTCCAGCATCTGCTGGAACCAGTGGTATCTACCACTGGTTAATCTGTTAAAACTCTATACTGAAATGTTCCCTATGCGTTTATATATCTTATACTACCACTCACAATCACCAGTGAAACTCAGTTCCATACGTTGTCCGCCGGGTTCTCTCATAAATTTCAATGTACTATTCTGCCTTACGTACTTTAAGTGAAATATCTACTCCATTTGGGGATCCAAACACCCAAAGTACTTGATGAATTCAATACTTTCCGTTCCCTTGGAAAAGCAGATCAGAAATATAGAATTATTTGCTTTGTGAAGTACATAAAGAATAAATTATGTAGGTGTATACCCCATAATTGTTTTTTTCTTATTTGCCGTTAAAGACATTTACATAATATTATTATCATAAGTCACTGAATAGGTATTACTGAAATTTCTTGAATTGTATTATTCAATGGACTTAAAAAATTAGGTTTTTAAATAAATATATATTTTATCTTTTATAGGCATATTATATTAAAAGCAGTGACTATATATAGACTATATACTAATGTATATATTCTACTCTGGATAATATAATTAGAGCGAATATAGTAGTACGAGTACTACTAGTAATGACAATGCTATAATCACTACGACTGATTTAATCTTATTGTATATATAACCCTAATAAACTAGTGCTAGTTGATAGTTTGTATTCACATGTTTCGACTTAAAAATGTAAACTTACAACGATTATTTAAAAGGGCAACACACAAGGTTCTTGCTCATTCTTCTTCTGATGAGACAGCTTTCCGAATGAACGATGTAATTTTTTTTTATGACTATTCAAAAGTACTTAAATTAAGTTTATTTGAATAAAGGATTTTCCATTCTATATTCTCTATTCTATTGTAATGAAACAATCAAGATTTAATATTTTGTACATGAAACAGATGTGATATACATTGTGGGCATGTCTCGGACATTAAACGCTTTTCTTTTTAAAAAGCTGTTAAATATAATTATTTAGCAGGCGGAATATATGATGATTACAATGATTAATATATGACGTTATTATCATATTAACGAATGTCTTTGAAATAGGATAGTATATCCACGGATAGAGTAGTGTCTATTTTTTTATATAAATATAGTAGATTTATGGCGGGCTTGGTGGTCTAGCAGATTAGCACACCGCCTTACTTCTGATTGCCGCGGGTTGGATCACTACTACATGATTTCTCGAGCTTTTCAATTTCTCGGGTCTCGAGAATTCTCGAATATTGTGAGAAATTTACATTTACGTACGTTTTCTCATATTATTTGGTTCCAATAACGTCAAAAAATTCAGTGGTTTCTCCTCTCAAATAAAAGTTCAAATTAAACTTTTATTTAAAAACTTTAATATTATGAATAAATTATTATTTTTTAAATAGAGAAATATATATTAGGTCCTTAAAATATGAAATTGGCGTTTTGTCGTACTGGCCATTTGATCTCAAATATCTCCTCTTTTTTAGGAATTCTATTTCCAAATTTATACAGCTATTCACTTTGGGTCACTCATCTACTCGTTGTACACCAACGACATCCCTAAATTCTCTGACTTAAAAGTCGAAATATCGCTGTTTGCCGATGACATGCCGATGACTGGCTCGCTTTACATCCGCCAAGTCCCGTGCGACAATAGCCAGACGGCTTCAGAAAGCCGTAACCATATTGGGCGAATGGTTCCGTCGGTGGCGCATAGAAGTCAATATAGTGCAGCAGTGGACTTTAGCAGGGAATTCGATTCTATGAATTACCCGATCGAACTATTTTATTATATATACATCCCGTGCGTTTCGAAAACGAAATTATAATCGGCGTTAGCCTAGATAGGATTATATATATATATATATCACATCAATTTACATACTCGAGCCGCCTTTATACTAGGGCGACTCTATAGTTTTATTAACAAGCACAGTAAAATGTCGCTTCGCAACAAGCTGACACTATACAAGGCTTGCATCCGTCCCATCATGACTTACGCTAGTCCCATATTCGCCCACATACCCTACTGTTTAATCAACCGACTACAAATCATACAGAATAGGTTTCTGCGTCGAGCCACCGGTGCGCCGTGGTTCGTTCGCAGCGTAGACTTCCACCGCGATCTTAATCTGCCCTCCATCAAGCAGTTTATATATATCTCGACGCTACTTCGACTATACCCAATCCCACCCTAACCCGCTTCTAGTCAGTGCGGTCGACTACGCACCAAGGAGTAATATCAGATATACGCGACAACGTCGGATACACAGTTATCATTGACTCCGACGACTCCTATAACGGCATATATCCCCAGGCCCACCATGTTCTACTCCGACCACACTTTTACACACACACATGATACCGTCCTCGCCGGCGAAGACGACGACTTCAACCACATCCAACGGGCGCCTGAAATTTTAACGGAAAATTATGACGGCCTGAGCCGAGGTTCGAACCCATAGCGGTGTCAACAGACTAAAGTCGTATCCGTCAGGCAGGAGTTGACGATCGATCACTCCATAACTCCTTCCGCGGCTTTGGAGTACCATCTGCACTCGCCCCCTAACATCCGGTGAAATTGACTAGTAGCTACGGCCAACAGCATCACAGTAGTCCGAAAAAAAAATGGGTCACTCACAGCATACAAAATGAAAAAACTTAAAGTATCGCGTTATTTATGAATACGGAAGGTGGCACCAGTGCTACACGGTATATAGTGGTCTCTCAATATATATATGCATTTTTAGTTCCAACGTTTTCGTTCTGGAAATTTTGACCTGCAAATTAATCTCGGTGGGCGGCCGGAATCCAAGGTTGATAATGAAGAATTGAAGGCTATTGTGGAAGCGGATCCATCGCAAACCCGTCCGAGTTAGCTATGCGGTGTTAGTGACAAAACTGTTTTAATCCTTTAGCAAATTGGGAAGGTGAAAAAGTGGGTCCCTCATGAATTCAATGGAGTAAATCGACAAACGCGCGTAGCCTGCTGCGTTACATTAATCAACCGGCATAATAATGAAAGGATTTTAAATAATTTCCCGTGATGAAAAGTGGATCTTGTACGATAATCGGAAACTATGAGCAATGGCTGAACCCTGGCGAACCACCCAAATCCTGCCCTAAGCGAAAATTGGCATAAAAAATGTTATGAACGTTTGTGGACTATTTCACGTGTTGTTCACTTCGGCGATGTGTATTGTCAGCAATTGAGAAACCATGATTTGCTAAAAACCGAATTGGTCAAACGCCAAGAACGCTTGACCACATACTGCACAACAGACAGTTACCAAATTAGAAGAGCTTCAATTGGAATGTCTAAGACAAACCGTTTTCCCGGACCTTGCTCCAACAGATTACCATTTTTTTAAAAATTTGGATATTTTCTTGCAAGGGGAAAAAAATTAAACTCCGATGGGGCAGATATATAAAAACAAAAGGCAAAAGTGCATAAATAGAAATGGTACATAGGTACCTAGATTAAATAAATATATTATATTTTAAAAAAAATACTTCAGGTTATTCCCTTACAAAACGTGAAACTCAGTTCCATACGTTGTCCGCCGGGTTCTCTCATAAATTTCAATGTACTATTTCGCCAAATTCAATTTTTCAGGACCTAATTGTTCTTATAATTAGACTTATTTATAATGACATATATTATATACTTATAATGACAGCACCATTTTTGGCTGCTTATTTAGAAAATAAAAACAACTTAAACAAAAATAGTTTCTACAAAATAAAAAAAATAACATGAAAGAAAACAAAAACGTTAATATCTTTAATTATTGCGCCGCCTCGCAACAAAACAAAGGGCAATTTAATATCTATATAGGTACATGATTTCTTCGAGTGCCTCGACTTTTCTCGACACATTTCCCGGGAACAAAAAAATGTCTTGGGAAGTCTTTCGAACTCGAGGGGCGCGGAATGAGAGACCCTAATCACTAAAATATTTGTATGGTGTGTAGTGATTCACTACACACCATACAAATATTTGTATTCATTTGTTTTCTATGTATGTTGTGTAGTTATACATTAACAAAATAAATGTATTTAAGTATTTCTGCCGGTTGTCTACCCATAACACAAGTTTTATTTAGTTTGTGACCACATTGCAATTGTCAAGGGTTAATATTATTATTTGAATTAGATAAATATATCAGTTAGATACGATTAAAAATTCATAATTCAAAATTTAATTAAACCCGAAATGACTATTTGTTATCTGAAATAAGCAAAGTAAATGTATTTCTTGTTAAGATATTTCACAAAAATTCCCAGTATCCAGGTTAAGAGGATAACTTTTGCTGATCCCTTAAGACATTCTATTATTTTTAAGCTCCTTGCGCTGACGGGATATCTCTAGATCGTTTTACGCGAGTGTCAACTGTGCGACTGACCATAACATTATACGGGTAAATGTCTAGTCATATAATGTATATATAGGTATATGGACAGAATTGATGTTATTTATATGACTATTTTAATCATAATAATTGCTTATCTATACTATACATTATATATATATATATATCACATATTTACATACTCGATAGATTTTATTATAGGCAAGTGTATAGTATGTAGTTTAGTTCCATAAAAATCGTATTCTTACAATAAATAAAAAATTGCCTTCATATTTCAAAAATATTTTTATTGTTAGGTATCTACTATTGCAGGTAAGTAACAATACAGACGTGTATTTCTTGTTTTTTATTATAATATAATTGAGCATGAGCTATATATATATTCAGCTTTTCTATATAATATGTCTACGTATCTTATCTGTCTACGTATGTATAAGTATAGTGTCATATATTCATGGATACACAGGTATATTAATCACGAACTATCCAGAAATATATTAGATACATGTTTGAAATATAGATAAAGATATCATACAAGCAACTAAGTAAGGGATTTTACAAATTCTCATGGGGAGAAAAGAAAACAGGTTGTCGTTTTGTAGAAGTTCCTCACAGTGAAATGTTTATATCAATTACCTCAAAGCAGTTTACTATGATAGTGTTAGAGAAATTAAGACTAGTAGGTATTGACAGATATTATTATTATTATTATAGATAGCTATAACTTTCGTACTTATAAAAATATAATTAATTTCGTAAATAAAAGATTTTCTATCTATTGTTTGGCAGTTTGTTTTTGGTTCTATACTGAATAATACAACTGTTATTTAGATGTGTGAAATAAAACAAAGTAATTTATTGCAATGACTCAAATGAATGTGATAATTATACAGCTGTCCTAAAATTCAGTCTATTTGACATGTATAAATAAAATCTTTTTGATACTGATATGAATAATGTCACAGCTTATAAATCTTCATTATAATATTAACAATAAGAATTCATACTAAGTCATCTATTTTACATATAAAATAATCTTTCTGTGAGTACAAACACGTATTATTCAGCTATTTTATTTGTTTGTCTTTGAAACATTTTGAAACCAATTTAAACAGATACTCGTAATTGAAGTAGGTAATTTATTATAGATTTTTATGCAGCTGTGGTACAAACGTTTTCTTATTTTTGGTAACTAAATATCTTTTCTAGATTTATCTATTTTCTTTAACGAAAATTAATAAGCCATTGGTTGTAGATATATAAGTAATTTATGGAACTGCTGAATGATGTCCAACATTTCTACTTTCCTATTAAAATCACAGACAAAATATTAAATTATGCAAATTCTGTACTGTATTTAATCATGTTTATAATATAGACAATACATATATTTACTTTTATATTTTACTAAATTATGTACTTCTATAAATACATACTAAATTAATGTATTGTTTTGACTAAATGTAACTGCGTAATGAATCTAGACATTACGTAAAGACGTGAAAATTCTGAATTTGTTCAGATTGAGAAGGGTAAATGTGCCCACCGCGCCACCGCCGCTACATTCTTGCGATGCCGACGACTTTGTTAGCACACACTTACGAATGAAGAAAAATGTCTTGGCTTAAGTCTTTCCACTCGGGGGGCGCGGAATTGTAAATAGAGATTTATTAAAACGGGACACCAAAATTCGCACAGTGACACCCTTTTCCGACGACAATGTTCAAACTTGGATGGTTTATTTATTACGCCTCCCTCTTTACGGGATCCTGTAGCGGCCAAGTAAACTTTCATGTACCTACCAATCGGTTACTAAAGATATTTTAATTTGCTAGCATATGGCAACGTTTAGTTACTATTTAGATTATATATATAAGCGATTGTTATAAATACACTGTCAGAAATAATAGATAGGCAGAAATAAGTGATATCTTCTATTTTATTTAGTTTCGCTTCAAACACGCTACTCAGTTTACATTTCGCATGATTTGTTAGTTCTCGAAAACAATTTGTAACTAAGTTTTATATCTTATTTTACCATTGATTTTATATTTGTATTAATTCGTGGCAGTTACTTTGAATTAATATTTATGTGCTACTTTATAAAATATCTATTGCTCGAGACTTAGTCTAATTTTTTAGATAAAAAACAGCATTTGTCTGATCCCGTGTCACGAGAAAATACAAAAGTTATCGCTCCTGATAAAAGCTATTTTCATGATATATTCAGCCATTTCGTTCTAGAAAGTTACAAATAAATAGAAAAATAAATAAGTTACCGTTCATACATAATTATATTTTTAGTTGTGTTATATGGAAGATTTTTTCGTATCTATGTACATATAAAATATATATACATTTTCGGGACGAGTAAGTAGGTACTTACCTGATCATTGTACCTCAGTGAGAAAGACTAAAGGGTTAGCATTTGACTCGAGGGAATGTAACTCCCGCCAAAGAGATTTGCGAAAGAACTACTGGAAAAGTGGTTCATTTGTTACAATAAAACAAATTCTGTTGTTGGTGTTGCATAATGTGACATATATTTCCTTCCTCATTATCATTTCTATTTATTATGAAGTAATTTCTGACAGTTGATATTGAGAATCACTGATGAGTTTAAGAGAGCAATTTTAGAAGAAATTGAATTGTAGATATTATTCTATATAAAATGTAATTTCACGGCCTTTGGAATGCACTGTTCGTGCATTTCTTCGCATTTGTGTAAATTTGTATAAATTTTCATGGCTTGATATTGTATAGAATTTATACAATATCAAGCCATGAAAATCAACTTGTAAATTTTTACTTCGGTACTGGTATTCCAGATACTGTATGCAAACATTAGTTGTTTTTTATCATAGTATCTATAACATCACATCACATCATCACATCATAATATAGTAGCAATAGTAGATATACTATTATATCCTCTGAGAAATAGGAGATAATCTTTCTTTACCAGCACTACAGAGAGTTCTTTTAATTATGATATGTTGCACCCAACTGTCAGTCAGTCCATCTTGGCAAATTTACCTGGATTCATTACGATAATATTCAGTGGGAATCGCGTGAAGGTCAACCTGATCCCTTCCCCCCTTACAGAGACAGTTTGTTTAATTGCTAAGTTTTTTGCGTCTTAACAGAGCGACCAATAATGATGAATTTGTAATAATTATAGTATTTTGAATAGGGAAGCACGAAGGTTTTCCCGGTCAATGAATATATTAGGTGAACGAGATGTAATTTCAAATTGTTGTACCTACATAATAATTAATGTTATGTAATATAGTTCTTATAGGAGACCAAATCTTACAAATATGTAATAAAGAAATCGCCTCTTTTAATGTTATTGGATAACGTTAATTGACACAAAAAATGTCATTTCTTGAGAACCTTCTTTTTCAATCTTCTTCTTTATAAATAACAGATAACATCCTTAATAATAATGTTATAAATGTTTGTTACGCTTTCAAGCAAAAACTACTGAACCGATCATCATGAAATTTTGTACATATGTTCTTGGTGATATGAACGTAGGATACTTTTTATTAAAAAAAAAACAAATATTTTTGATTCAATGCGAGGCAAGCCGCGATAAAAGCTAGTACATAATAAAGTAATGGTCAGATTAAATGTGAAAGTAACATTATACATTTCGTTACTCCAGCACAAATGTGTCACCAATCATCTTGGATTTTAACCGCATACAATATGTAGGTGTCATGGGATTGCGAGAAAATATATGGTTAGTGTTGCACAGGGAATCCAAAATATACGCAAGTGAAGTAACAAATAAAACCTTTTGTTATTAATAATAGCAATAAGAAAGGATTGCTAAACAAACTAATATTGTTTTTGGTAGTACTATACACTAAATCCATGATGAGGACTTAATTTTTTTTTGTATTCGATTTCTCTCTTATAGACACCAATTGACAAATTGTAACGCATTCTTCAACTATAAAAAAATAGAGCACTATCAGAAAAGAAGATAATCTGGCCATAAAATACAGTTTTTATAAAATAAATAAAAATATTACTATAATACAAATAACATGATATTATTTCACGATATTTTAAAGCCTTTATTAATTGACACAAAATTATACAATATAACATTATATTTAATTAAAGTTTAAATATTAGATATATATATATATATAAATAAATAAATATATATATATATATATATATATTTTATGTTACTCCTAATTCTGCAGATCAGTCTCTGAGTCAATATGTCCTTTAGACATAAAGGCCTCCTCCAGCGTTTTCCATGTGTTCCTATCGTTTGCCAATCGGAGCCACAGTGGGCCGGCAATTTTTCTAAGGTCATCAGACCATCTCTTGTACTGTCTTCCTCTTTCTCGTTTCGTTTTATAACGGGGAATCCACTCAGTTACAGTTTTCGTCCATCTCACATTTCCCCTTAGTGTGTGACCTGTCCACTTCTACTTCAACCTTTTTATTCTAGTTGTAACTTCATCCCAACCTGTGATAACTCTTATGTCCGCCGCTCTCTTTCTATCTCTCCTGTTATAACCCAACATGCTTCTCTCCATACTCCATGGCATGTTACAAGTTTTTGCATATTTTCTTGGTCATTGCCCATGTTTGACATCCGTATGTGAGTATTGGTAAGATACAGGTATTATAAAGTTTCTTTTTTAAGTAAATGGAGTATTGTTTGCTTTTCATTATACTTTTCAATGACCAGTATCTTTCCAGGCACTTGTAACTCTTCTTTCTATTTCCTGTTCCATTTGATCTTTTATTGAGTCCTCCTGTCTTAGATGAGTTGTCCAAGGTTGTTTATCCTTTTTTATACTATTGCTAATTTTTTTGCTTATTTTTGTGATGTCTGTTAAAGTATTATGATTCTTTTTGTTTTGGAATAATATTTTTCTTGTTGCTATGAGTTCTTTTGTTTTATTACTTATGACGTTTTTCTTTTTTCTTTTCGGTCTTGGTTCTATAATGTTGTACATACAGTTTATCTCTTAGTCGTAGATTTCTTGTATTTTATTTGTATTCATAGTACTGCCCTGCTCTAATGTCGGTGAAAGGATATGGTATTGGCTATAATGTTTTCTATTTTTTTTCTTTTCTTCGGGGTATAAGGTTGCTCTCACCATTCTGTGATTAGTGTAAAAATTGAATTGGTTAATAACTCTGACATCTTTAAAAGCCCTATATTGATTGCTAGCTATGTAATCTATTTCATTACAATAAAGGCTATTCGGTGATTTCCAAGTCCATTTTTTTAACGGTTTCTTTTCTAAAAACTATTTAGGAGAACCAGATTATTTTCTTGAGCCATGTTTAGGACTCTTTGACCATTTTCGTTTCTTTCTCCTATTCCATACTTTCCAATAATCAGTTCCTCTCCTGGTCTTTGTTTTCCTATTTTGCCGTTAAAATCACCCATAACTATGGTGTTTTTTCCGGAATCCTCGAGCACCTCAGCATCACCACAGCTTCATATAGAAATTTTCTTTTTTTGCTTCCGCTGCTACCTTAATTGATGCATATATTTGTATAATATTCCAGGGGTCCATATATCCTGTTAACTTTAATTTGATTACTGCAATTCGCTCCGATATACCATTGAAGTCCACTATGTATGTTTTTAGTTCTTTTCTGATTAGAAAACCTACTCCATATTGACCTTTTGTTTCCCCTATATAGCAAAAGATGAAATCATCATATTCTGTAATTACGGTGCCCATTCTTCTAACTTTACTTAGACCAAGAATCCTCTTGATGAAGAATCAAGAAGAATCCTCTTGAAATCCCATTTGATGTTCTGTAATGCCGTCTCGAGTTCCAGAAGTCTCTCATTTGTTCGCAAGGTTAATATGTTTAAAGTTGCTATGTATATGTCTTTTTGTTTTGTTTTTTTTTTAGTTCGGTTTTTATTTTGTTGAAGTCGGTTTTGTGGTTGTTGTTGATCTTTTTGAAACACTGGAGGGTCGTGATCTTTTTCCCCCACGGTGATCAACCAGCTTGGGGAATAAGGCTTCTTGTTTTTATTGTTAGTTTTTGTGTTTTTTACTTTGTTAGTCTTCCAGGGACTGCTGTGCGTTAATTGTTATTGTTTGCTGAATCCAGGTTGCGAATTAACTCTAGGACGATTCATGTATTTGAAGGTATTAGTTTTGTTGATTTTGTTTAGGGTCTCTTGCCTTGTTTCGTCTGCATGTTTTATATGAGTTGGTGTTTTAGATGGGGAACGATTTCTTTTTTCATTCCTTTTATCATGATTTGCCCTTTCTGTAATAAATATTTTGTCATATTTTATAATAGCCAAGTTTCCTTTCTGTAATTCTTCTTGCTGCTATATTTTCAATTATTTCCTGATTTGTAAAATTTCTTTTGGGAAATCTTCGCTGATCTATATGCCTTCAGGGAGGTTTTTCCGGTTTTTTAGTACTTCTATTTTTCTTCAAATTAAGGTGAATTTCATTAGAACCGGACGTCGTTTCTTTTCATCATGGCGCCCTAGTCTATGGACGTTACTAATTTCCTATTCATCAAATTCTTCCATTTCATTGTCCTTTCTGGCTTTATTTAGAATATTTAAAACTAGTTCCAACAATTCGCTATTGTTTGTATCGGTGTCTTCTAAACCGTGTAGTATTATATTATGTTTCCTTACTTCTTTTTCCAAATTATGAACTTTCTTCTTTAAAGTTGTCACTTCATTTTGCAGTTTTTTGCATTCTTCAACAATTGGTTTTAGCTTGTCTTCTATAGTATTTGCCAAATTCAATGTTAGAATAATAGTTGTTTTTTAAATTCTTCTTTTAATTAATTTATTTTCTCTTCCATTAGTAAATAAGAGTTACTTTCTCTAGAAACAATTCCTATCCATTTTTTACTAACAATAGTAGAAATAGTAGAATAAAACTGGTCCCACTTATTTATAAAAATTCATTTTAGAAAATCCATTAAGAACTGGTTGCTTTGATTTTGATTTGAAAGTACAATAATATTCTGGATTTGGGTGTATGAGTATACTGACGAAAGTCATGAACGTGTTATTGCTTGTGCTCCTGTGTACAAAATATAAAGGATTATACACATGCATATTCAAATAACAACCTATGATATTGTTTGACTATTTAGTTCAGAGCTCTGAAAATAACACCTTACGCTTGAAATATATACAAATAAATGTTGAAAATCATTATGACTTGAACAACATTTATTTGTAACTGACTTTTAAAAGTATCTAGCCATTTTATTGAAAGGGCGGCGCCGCCGGTTGAGCGTTGCAGGTACCTTACGTTTTGATAACGTATGAGGGTCTAAAGGTTAAAAAAACTACGATTATTTTTCTCTTCTAGAAAGATTTACGATGACTACATTTATTGTACTATTACCACTGTTACGGTATATAGGGGTATACTACAAAATTACCAAACTTTCGCCAAAAACTTGGGATATTTTCTGCTACGAATTTTATATTCGTTCCAAGGAATTATAAAGATTATTGCTCTGATAACGTAAAGTTGGGTTGAATATTGTTCGGATTGGAACATTCGAATTTGTAATTTCAGAGTAGACCTTCCTGTTGTAGGTGGCTTTGTAACTTTGGTACATGTAGGTTTGTATATATCTAGGACTCAATTTAAATTTTACGTCGCCTTTACACATTTAGAAACAGTTTCAACATAAGAATGTTTTATTTTATAAACGGTAAAGAAAATTGATACAAAAGACATTTTTTTTTAACAATCTTGTGCATTTGGCTCCAAATAATTTTGCACAAATTGATGGTCTTTAACAATCGGTAGGGTTTATTTGTTCATTTAAGTAACTTTAATATTAATTATTAATTTCATTTCCATACAAATAATTTCTTTATGGAACAAAATGATATTGTAACGTAATCAATCATCTGCTATACGATAGCGATACATTATACTAAAATGTTAGGCAAAATATTAGATAGGTAAACATCTTCTTGTCCATCTGTTAGTGATAAGGGATGTGTTGATAATGTTCACGTGCGTCAATATGGTTTTATCATTTATTTCATACAAATGTTTTATTACTATGATATTTAGATTTACACAAATGCCTCTATTTATTTACGACATGACGACATGTGATGTCTCTATAAAATGGGTAATAGAAAATGAAATGGTCTAGTCTAAAAGCAACTTAATGTGAATATTCGTTTACAGAACACGGAATATTGTGATTCTGACGGCAAGCATTGCATTGTTGACTCCTATCGCTGTGTTTAACCACCAGGTATTTAAGACTTAATATTTTTTTAATTAAAAAAGGGATTTCTTAAATATGGTGATGTTGTAAAGGTAACGAAATATTAGATTAATATTTTTTTATGTAGTAAGAGCTAACCTTCAGATGCGAATTATCAGAATAGAAAATCATTTATTCCAATAAAGTTACATTGAAGCACTTTTGAATAGTCATCACATTTTTACATTCTACCGCTCATTCGGAAAGCTGCCTCATCACAAGAAACTTGGTGGTGCTCAATCAATAGACTTTATATTCATGGAGGAAGTTGTGTATTATACAGTACCTCTGTTAATTGTGATACAATTATTTTAACAGACACGATTAGGTTGTGAGTTATGAAATGTGAAATGTATGAAGTCGCATTAATGTTTTCTAACAATTATTATATTATTATATTACAACTTATTTTTTTTTGGATTGAAGTTGTTTATTTATAGAGACCCTTCTCCCGAGTTTTTGAAAAACGAATGAATATGAAAAAATGCACCCGCCTGCGCTAGCGGCATACATTGACGGGACGAGTGGCCGTCAATGTATGCCGCTAACAACACCAGTTCCGACCAGTAACAGTGGTAATAGAGAATGATGTGATCAGCAATGACCTCAGGTTAATTAGCACATAATAGAAACCACCTTAGGTGGTTTCCAGAAAGAACCGCGTGGAGGTTGACGTGATAGAGTAAATTGCTACGAGTAACTAATATTCTTCTCAGTCTTATTATACTAAACTTACAAGTACACACGATTACAAATAATTGTTATTGTTAGTAGTATTTAGTCAAATTACTTGGAACAATGAAAAATAATATATACTCGTACAAATATATACCGTTTATTAACTAGTAATATTTAACAATGTTTATTCTTACTAGATTTTTCTATAAATACTTTCTTTATTTAAATAATGTTTATATAAAAGTTTTTGTAGCCCGTACAGAGTAGCAGTTACTCTGGTCCCACATTATCACCTACATGGCACCAAAGTATTCTATTGGCACAAACCTATAAGTACGTATTCCAACTTTGAGTTCAATCATTTGGGAGAAATCTGCTTTAGTTTCAAGCTAATTTTGGTGGATATTCCTTCAATTTTATTTCTACCTATCTTTAAAAGTTAATTACATTATTATCCACTCGACCCTATTTTCAATTAAGATCTCCATAAAGTGCCTCATTTTGAAATTCAAATTTATGTTTAATATGTATTCGGGGTAAGCAAGTTCTATTACACATATCACCATTCAAAGGCAACACTGTAGGTGTATATTTACCAGTAGTTTCTGAGATTAATAGCTAAGTATATAAAATTATTCTATATCTTTTATTTTTTAAAGGTTTTGTATATTCAGTGCGAAACCCTATTGCTTTCGTATCGGCAATTTCATTTATACGGGAATACCAAACGTTTTCTTTAAAAATTGCGTGAATTTTGTGGGGATATTCAGGTTGTCGACTAGGGAATACCCGCGGATATGTTAATTTACGGTAGCATAATGTAAATAAGCACCAGCAATTTATGTCACTAAAACACTCTCTGGGAAAAGTTGGGACCGAGCCGATGTAGAGCGCCGCGCCCACCGCCGCGCCGCCCTGCGCCTGTTGATCGGTTGGTACATACGCTCAAATAGACAATTATCGCCATTTGATTATTCAGTAATTCATTTCTACGTTTGTATGTATGTAAATTACCTAAACTTCACTGAATATCTATGTTTAAATTCCATGAATAATTTATAATGTTTTTGGTTTCGGTTGGAAACTATTATAGTAATATAAATTTTCATTAATTAATAAGCGCTTCTTTATTCTTGTTATTATTTATTAATATAATATTCTGCAGTGTTTTTGCAAATAAGAAATAAACATAAGGAGCAATAATTATAATGTGTATTTTATTGATTGTGAGTGAGTATATTTTAAAAGAGGCGGTGATATACTTAAATCTAGTATGAAGGGAAATATAGGAGAATAGGAACAGGAAATATGTCGTCAATATAACTTTAAAGTGTCTCCTGCAGTACTTTTCGATGTTGTTTATCCTTTTCGTATTTTAAGTGAGAGAAAAGACCCGCCCATCTCAATTTAGATGCGTTAGGAACTGCTACGTATGCTCTTTTCTATAATATACAGTGTGTAATACTTACGTTGAATAAAACATACAAAACGGGAAATCATTGTAGATATTTCATTATCTTGGAAATGACATTTAATGATTTCATTGATATATATTTAATCTGTATTAGTTATATTTAAGCTATATAAATATGGCTATTAAATCTTTAATAATCTAAGGGTTGACAGGATAATTTTCATAGTAGAACTATTATGTTTTTAATAAGATTTAAAAATATAATTACTAAAATAAACAGGTTCAGTGTAACTGAGTACACTGAACCTGTTTATTTTAATAATGATTATTTTAGATCTATATACACATTATTTTAAATCTATATATACATTTTATTACACTATGCTTCAGAAGGCCTAAGGCACTATAATACTTAGCTTTTGTCTTTCTAATTTATATTTTTGCACGTTTATGATTTTTTAAAAAGATCAACAGATTAATAAATGTCACTAATTAATGAAATATTATTTACATAGATGTATGTATTTAATTTAATCAAAGCGAAACTATTTAATATTTTCATAGATTCCAACAAAACGTTTTTTTCCATTTAATGCTATTATGCTATTGCTGCTATTTAATTATTAAACCGTGGCTTAGCTGTCTTTTAATCATAAAATGCAGCTTACAATTTCCAGTCTTATGGTCTTAGAATTTATAATATGTGGATAACAAGGCGTCAAAGCGTTCGTGCAATTCTCTGTCATCGGCTCCTGTGCTGGGTTGTTTATTAAGATATTTCTTTAGCAGATTATCCTCGTCGTGTCTGTGCCGGATTTAAACGCTCCGCTGTTACCATCTATTATTATTCATGACATAAATTTGCTCGGCAAGGAAGGCATTAGACGAAAACTCATTAAAACCGAGACGCGGTCTGACTTTTCAAACTAGACACGTTAAGTCCACGCGTGGCGTGAGATCAACTAATTGCCATTCGCGACAAGCGACCACGTTGCTTATTAAAACACGTTGTCGTTAACACTAATTTACAAACTTTCTTACTAGAAAGTACGCACTTGAATCTAACTAACTTCGTTAAATCTCCGGTATCGCGTTTGAAACTTGATGTCGTGGCTTTTTTACTAAGTTTGTAAAGCAAGTCGCTTTAACGTGTAGCTACTTTGAAATTTATTTCTGTTATATGATTTTCGGTTTTATTTTATGATATGTTACGTAATATAATTCAAACTATTGGTTATATAACAAATGTCAATGTCCTATACACAATGTTTAGTTAACAATTTTAAATATGTGAAAATTTTGACATCATCTAATTTCAATAAGCAACTCAGATGTACTCGGTGCTATATCGATACAACTAAATAGAATACTTTACAAATACATAGAAAAAATCTTATTTATTGAAAAACATTTTTTTCTTGATGGAGTATTAAAAACTATCGTGATTAGTTAATATATATATTAGTTACAGCGGAGGTTCAATTAAAACAACAGTAGTTATGTCCCATTTGTTAACATGTATATATTAACTTGTTGAACAAACTTCATTAATTCAGACACATCCACTTACCGTACGCAGTGTAATCTCGAAACAGACACATTTTTTGGAATCGATTTGAAATCACGTGAGTTTATAAGGTAGATACGTATATGGCAACCAATTTAATTTAGTACTGGATAACCTTAGAGGCTATTGAGACAGCTTGTTTGCTGCGGTAGATTAGATGTTTACCCTCGGGCCGCGATGTCCCGCCGATAAGGCGGAGGGTCGCCGAGCCGAGACGTGCCAACGGGGAGCCCAATATGTGGCAATCGTTACATTGACGACACCATTGCTTGCGTTATCGTTTTTACAGTCCAATTACAGATAACTGGAATTGTATACATCTTCAGACCTTTTTTTAATTACTGGAGGGTAATGAGGCGACTATTGTTATGTATTGTATTTGATTAGTTGTTGGTACCTATTTGCTCTTTCTATCAGTTACGACAAAGTACGAGACTTTAGATTAATTCAATTTTATTTACAGACTAGCTGTACCCGCGACTTCGTCCGCGTGGAATTTAACTTAATTTTTCTAAATAAAAAGTAGCCTAAGTTACTCCTTATTACATCAGCTACCTGCCAAAAAAAATCCCGTCAAACTCGGTCCAGCCATTTCAGAGATTAGCCGGAACAAACAGACAGACAGACAAAAATTGTAAAAATTGTATTTTGGTGTATGTACCATATTTATATTCATCATCATCATCATCGCAGCCCGGAAGACGTCCACTGCTGGACATAGGCCTCCCCCAAAGATCTCCACGGCGATCGGTCCTGCGCTGCTCGCATCCAATGCCTTCCAGCGATCTTGACCATGACCATTCATACGCATGTAGTAAAAAACGGTTATTTCAATATTACAAACAGACACTCCAATTTTATTTATATGTATAGATTTCTCACTATTATAAGTGTCATTTTGATAATACCACGAAATTTACCTGTACGGTTAATTCTTTAATATGAATATTTATAATATTGAGAAACTCTTGATTACGTTTAGGTATTATTTTCTGTGCCTAATATTCTTTGAAATCCAAAATAAATTGAATTTTATTACTATGTACCTCTACTAATAGGTAATACAGATGATAGAATATAAAAAAATTCAATGGATTTAAACATTATGTATCTACATATGTACAGGTACAGATAAGATTTCTTAAGAACAATAGCTCATTATAATTAGAACTATGATTAAGTTAAACTAAGATTAAATATTTTTAATAGAGTCATTAGTTCGTTCTTGTTACATGTTGAAAATATTGCATTTGTAAAATAAGATTCCTGTACTTTTAGATCTATTATCCTTTTGGGGCTTAAGATAACACGTTAGATTTTGTGTGTTATTATTTTAAAGAAGTTACTACTATTTTTCAATTTCGATAATGTATAATAGTTAACAAAGCAAGTGGCTGTAAGTACTGACGCCCTAGATACGCTGTCCTCTACATTATTAAAGAGACAATTCAGCTTTGATTCATCGAACACGACTAAAGTGAAGAGTGCTATGTCAGCGGTGTTAGCCGCTAATTTAGATTGACTTGTTTCGGGCGTAGTGAAATTGTTTTTCGGGATGGCATGTAGCATACACAAAACAAGCAGGCGGGCGCATTGCTGAAGTACGCAATTTATTATTCACAAATAGACTACGGAAATTGAGTTTTAACGAAGACAAATTGAACTAAAGCGGAATCAATTACGGGAGATTTATTTTCACCGAGAGAAAGAATTAAGTAACTGCGAAGCAAGGAGATGTAAATTGAATTTTTGTCGTTGCTTCGAAGGGAAAGTGAAGGAGTTTGCCGAACAGAACGATTCAATGTACAATGTATATAGTATGTCATTTTCATTACTTTTTAATTTCTTCGAATGGAATTACTTTTATTGTAAATCGTGTTCTATGTATTATCATTATATGGGCGGTAAGTTTGCACTTCACGTTGTTTGCATATTCAAGGCCATAATTGCTTATCTGTGTGTATCTTTATGCCTCCTTACAAGTATAGTTTCCTTACGGGGTAGGCAGAATGATGCCCAAAGTTTCAAGGTTTCAAGTTTCAACAAGACAAAACAATGATCAAGTGTCATCATTCTTCTTCTGATGTACATACTACATGATACCATACACGCCAGTTCCGTTGTTAAGTCGTAGTAGTAGACTTATAATTATAGTTTAACAACGGCAAAACCGAAACAGAAATGTTTATTCTAAAAGTAGAAAGTCCTTGGTTTATATTTTGAAGTTAGCATCTGCAGAATTATAATTATAATTCTTTTGTGATCTGCAAAACAAATGTAATCCAGGTATCTTAAGTGATATTATAATATTATATGTTTACTTATAGTGTGCCCCCCAATCTTTTTCTCTTTTTTATTACTATCTTCTATACAAAGATTCCCTGCAAAATGTTGCTTAGAGAAGAGTTTTTTATCCTTTCACTTAAATTAATATAGTAAAGTAAAAAATAAATAAGTAGCAAATAAATTTGGTCTCATCGTACTAAATTGTGTTTATAATGAAGGATATTATTTCTGTATTTAGATGTCGTTCGTTAAATAAAATAATTTTAGTTCATATATATGTATATTAAAGCAAATTTTTGAATTGTAAGTGGTTGCTGCATACAATTAACAAAAGTGGAATGTCCGTTATTTACGTGAAAGATGATACATACTACACCAGACGATTTTTATGGTCGGCTCATATGACACCGAAGCGAACCAATACCGCTGTTGTTACGAATGAATAAACATTTCCAGCGATAATGAGTGATGTCGAAAAGGTAGAAGTGGCTTGAAATGGGTTAATAATAATGATAAAGTTCTGTCAGTTGAGCTCTATATGCTATTTATAAACGTATGTAAATATAAACAACACCTAAACTATTGTTTTTTTCACTGTAGATAACCAGAAAGATACATTCATATACAGGAAATTATTATAAATATATAAGAGATATGCAGCATACAGTGGTTTCGTTATTGTAATCGTAATTTCTTTACAAAACTTTTGTTTAACACTTATCACTAAGTACATACTTAATTGCTTGTACAAGTACTTTTGGTTGCAAAAAAACCTTTATTAATATACTATTTTCATATAGGATCAATATGAAACATTATTTTCAAGAGATTCCTTTTGTTGAAACTAGGACACATGAAATGGATATTAACAGACTATAATAGACAGCAGAGTGTATCTTCCAGTGGATACTAAATCTTTAGGGTCGAATGTTGGTCCGTGCTGTGTATTCGGTCGACAGATGTTACGGTTCTCACCTGGCGTTGTCGGCGCAGGCGCAGACCACGGTGTGACGGCGCCCGCGCACGCACGCGACCAACGCATTATTATTACATCTCGATGTAACCCCGCATTTAATATAGAATATATCACACACCCAGTACAATAATGGATTAACACATTTGTAATTTTTTTTTAAATTAGGCTTTAAATCAAAAACTTTAGGATGGATTTTCAAAAGTTTGTAAATTTCGAGTGGACCCAGTAGATGTGCGATATTAACGCATGTCATGTGTGGACACGCAAACTGGGACTATCCAAAGCAGAACGAATTGTAATGGTTTTCAATTAAATTCTTAATCGTGATTGTGTATAGATTCCGAAAAAAAGATACATGGAATCCAATTGTACTTACCTATATATGATGAAATATTACTTAAGATGAATATTATATAAAACATTACGCCGACGCCAAATGATTTGGGTGTTATAACAAATTACTTGGATAGGTCATCATCGCATTCTTCCTGACTCAATGACTTATTTAATTAATCATAATCAAAACAAGAATAATATTAAACAATAACCACTATTACTGTTGCTGACAGGTTGCCCACTATAAGACGTTGTACATTATTATATTCTTTATATATGTCCGTTTTTTTTATTTGTTGAGAGCCTTGTGATATACATACAATTTTCCCTCGTTATTTTTTGTGAATAATATAGTACCAACATTCATCTCGCTTCAGACACGGTGACAAAAATACTGAAATTTGATATTATACTCAATTATATCGGGTTATTTATATCACATTCAGTCATTTCAAGGAAATATTTAGGCAATTTAATCACAAATTGAATCTGATTTACTCTGAATATCGGAGAATAGGTGTAGGTGTGTCGAAAAAGCTCTTCAATGATTTAAAACACCTGTTATGGTGTAAGATATTAAAGGTAATATAAAAGGTATCAGGGGAACGAAACAACGTTCTTAGAATTTATCTTAACTGTCTGTTAGCATGTTTACAGTAAAGAAAACTTGAAGGAGTAAAGAAAGAACAAGAATTTTGTTGAATGGTCGATTTCCACCTTAAGTTTTAATTTTTTTTTACCAAGAACCATGAACAACGGTTCTTCTGGCAAGAACGTTGTTCATGGTTCTTGGTAAAAAAAATTGAACTGAATGGTAACATGTGACATAGTGTAATAAGAAACATATTGTAATATGTTTCAATGTTTGTGTGGTTTAGAAGACAACTATGTTAACAGTTCTAGTAGTTTTTAACAAGATACAAATTACCTTGGCATTATACTTGTAGAGGCAGTATAATAATATTCCATGTTAGGGCATCCGCAATACAAATCTGATTACGATTGACAATAGCGCTGGAGTGAAACCAGCATATTGAATGGATGTCATGGTAGATTGTAATTGCCACGAGTTGGTAGCACACAATATAGCTTATTAGATTATCCGAGAACATATCCTGAGGATCTGGCCTATTAGAATACCGAGACTTGAATACGTCCTCTGGGATATATAAGATGTATTTCACTCCCGGAAAATATGAGTACTTCCATATTTCAATTGCATTGTATTTAATAGTAAAGTACTTTTTCATTCACTATATGTACTCGAACGCACACAGTTTGTTTACCTTGTTTCAGGATCCTTTCTGTGTTCACAAGGTGTGTACGTAACTATATCTTAGCTATCATGCATATTTTGTATCGCTACAATAGGCCAGGCAGTGCACTGCAGACTACAGCTTCACGCTCCAAGCCCCAAACTCGTGCATTTTGATGGAAATTGCCTTTGTGATGATAAAAATTGCCCGACCGGACGAGAGGGGACGCCACTCGGAAATGAGTTCATACATTTTATTTCACAAATCGATTTTGCTTCATTTCACTGTTGTCGTATTGCTCAAATTTAATGGGATTCATCGGTTGCTATAAATGAATGAGGTAATTTGTTTATATACAGTTGACATTAAATTACTGTTAAGTTGATAAAATCGAAGTCAATGGATTCCAATTTAATTTTTTTATGTAATTGGGTTAAACACAAGCTGACAGCCAACCTCATGGTAACTGGTAACCATCGCCTATATTCATAAACAGTAATATGAAAATCACAATATAATGTGACTTCGTGATGCAACTAATACGCTGCCTTTTCAGAGGGCTGACGTGACATGCCTCTTATTCTGTAATTTCACTGCCTAATCGCACTTCAACTGCTCCTACATCCTTCAACCGAAACACAGATTACTATATCACAGACTGCCTTGGCTTAAATATACGTATTTGCATATATTTAATCTAGATACTCGCCCCGGCTTCGCCCGGGTGTACATTATACATATAAACTTCCTCTTCAATCACTCTATCTATTAAAAAAACCGCTTTTCCAAATCTGTTGCATAGTTTTAAAGATTTAAGCATACATAGGGATGGACAGATAACGACAGCGACTTTGATTTATACTATGTAATGATGAATCGTGTTATTTTCTATTTTACCATTGTACATTCACAGTTAGAAATAATCAAAATAAGTCAAAATTTATATATATACTAGCTGACCAAATAAACAAAAATATTTAGGGGTGGGTCGCTCTTATCATTAAGGGGTATCAAATGAATAGATGTTGGCCGATTCTCAGACGTATCAGATATGAACACAAAATTTCGTAAATATCGCGAAAGCCGTTTCGGAGTAGTTTAGTAACAAACACCGCGACACGAGAATTTTTATATATTACATATGAGTATGTAATTTTATTTTATTTGTGATATAAGTCAATTCGTCTAAATATATTGGATCCAATAAGATCTTAGTTAATCTGCACAGATTGCATTGACGATTGTGTGATGGAAAACATATTAAAAGTATTAACTAAAATAGATTGTGAAAAAGAAGTTTTCGGCTAAATTATTTATTAAGAAATACATATGTAGACATACCATACTACTCACTTGTAGGTAGGTATTAATATACTATACACAATTTATATATAATATACACAACCTGTTATGTATATACATAATTTATTATTTATATTTAAGCGTACAGAAGTAGGGGCTCAGAATTTTTAAAAAGAAACTATAATATATAAGGTGAGCTTACCTTAACCCGAACTTACATAACTGCAGTATGTACCCGCTATTGAGTCAATATTGTACTTTACCTGCGTCTTTTTTATTTGCAATGAACAAAGTTCCGCTAACTTGAATTTCGTAACCTATAAAAATACAAATAACAATCTTTGACAGAATCCATTATAGTACAAAATTGGATTAATTTAAAAGTTCATTTTTTAAATATGGAATTTGGTCTGTGTGAAAATTGTACTTTTTTGAAACTCACTTACGTTATCAAACCGCTGTGTTCAGACAATACTTAATTAAGTAGTTCTATTGAAAAAGTAAAGGGGTTGATATGAGCAATAGTAGCAACAGGAGGGAGGTGCGTGTAGGCGGTAACGGAGGTCGGTCGTGGTCGGTCCCAGTAGCAGACTGGCAGTGGTTCATTTCATTCTCGCGTCGAAGCTCGCCGCTAGAACACGAGTGAGTAACTCGCGCCCGCCACACACGAAACTTTGTCTAACTTTGCGGAAAGTGTGCAGTGCTCCGAACCAAATTGGTGCAATTGTGCAGTGTGCCGTGTATATGAATCGAGTGAGTCCACCGAAACTATTTCTCGGTATGGAACTGTTAAAGTTGGATATATAACTTATTTGCGGGTAAGTTAATGTCAATTATACCTGTATATTTTCAATTAAATTATAATTGTTGATAGAAGCGATATCTGAAATTTGTCATTTGCTTTAATATTTTTCTAAAACGAATAATACGGAAGTTAAAGCTATAAAGATTCATGACAATGTAGATGCTATTTAGTGTCTGTAGTTAATAAACTTATTTTAAACGACTGCCAAAATGAGAAGGTTCTTCAATTGACGGGTTTTATATATAGATGTTGCGGGATATTCACGCCAAAAAGTTTAAAAAATAGGTATACAATTTATATTTTAATCAGCGTTTCTTTTTATATGATTGTCATTTTAGTAAATATAAAGAGTCATTGGAATAAAATGTGGAAACTTGTATTTATATAAAATGTTTGTTTTGTAGAGTATCCAAGTCAAACTCGGAAATATATGGTCCGATATTTCCAAGTTTGACTGTCCAACTCTACAAAACAAACATTAATTTCATTGTATTTTCTACCCGGCATCCACCTGTCTGTGTCTAGCTCCGGAGTAAGTTTTGCAGCTTTGGTTTAATTTTTTTTACTAAAAAGGTTGAGATTTTGTCAAGGACGTAGAAATTATTAACAGTTACAATTTTCAAAATCTCAACCGCCGTTGTCAATTTTTTTTCGTGAGTTGAAACAAAGTCCTATTGTTGGCCTGATTCAAAATTACAATTAACACATACTGTCACAGTTGGCTAAATATTATATATCTGCATTAAGAATAGTATTCGGCTTCCAGTAAATATCAATACTTTTCTAATAACTTTCATAGATAAACATTATGAGTGTTGAAGTCACAACAGAGACATATGGCTACGGAACTTTGTTATTTCGCGACCGACACGCACTTGGCCAGTTTTTATTGTTGTTGTTTGGTTTTGGCCAACCCTTTGCGGCAAACATATTCAGAACATCAAGCATAGTTTGGTATTCAGAATAGCCACTTACAGGCGCTGCTTTATGGTCGCTACGTGACAGGCTGGTGTGCCCATCGTTATTTTCCCAATACATAACATAAACACGACTCAGAATTTCATTTGAAACGCGCAGATTTGGTAATGTTTCTATTTATTTTTCTCGAGACTCCCTAGTTGCGAAGTTATTCGATTATTTGAGTTCAACAGATTGAGGACGTGAGTTCGATTCTAGATAGACAAATTATATTATTCCGCAGTGAGTATGAACAGTTCTGTTTAAACGTACTTTGTAGGCAAGATAAGCTAACTGGAAAATTTACTATACATTGTGATTTCTAAAAGACAAGAATTAATAATAATGTCTTAAAATAGTTCTTAATTATAATTCAAAGAATTGACAGTTATATATGAAAACAAAACAAATATGTATGTCTATTAAATTACTAATAATTTTTACACATGATAAACTCTTGTCTTAATAATTGTAATTCAATTATAGTCAAATGGAGAGATTCTGTCATCTTGAGGTAATAACGTGTTACATTACAAATTATGAAGAACATTAGAAAATATGAAGAACAATAAAGAAGAATTGTTTTACTGTAAAAAAAAATATATTATGAGAACTCTTATTAACTGTCAGTTAGACGAATTGTGGTAAATTTTTAATTACTTTAGGATCCTATTATGAATCAGAAAAGGTATAATGGTTAATACCTAATAATAAATGTATGCTAGATTTATTATTATTAACCGTTTGGAATATCACTGTTAAAATAAGAGAACAAATAGATACATAACGAATAAACTGACTGAATCTGAACAAATTATGGAATATATCGTCAAAATTATTATAATATACATATTATATGCGGGCTATATAGTTATAAGACTTATGGGGAAAACAGTTATACTTGTAAAATTGGTGAATAAGTAACTTTCAACGCATAGAAAATACTAATTAGAATGTACGGTATTAATTCTCTTTCTCAAATTCAATGTTGTTTGTAGAAAGAAACTGAATGGATGTAATGAAAACTTGCAATTTTTGGTTCATTATTGATAGTACCACACTGACTTAGCTACGCAACTACAGGACAGAGATAATCCTCTATTTATTCTTTCAGTATATAATAATAATAAAAAACAATAAGTTATCAAACACTGAATGTTCATCAAAACCCTTAAATTATTACTCTTGTATTATATAATTCTAATAGTAATTTGTACACTATCTTGTAATATTACTAATAAGAAATATTAATAATATTAGAACTAAAAATTATACAATATACTAATAAAGTAACCGGTAATGGCAATTCTTATAGTAATCCTCCGTTAGTTTGTCTGTGAATATTCAAAATAATTGAAGAATAGGTATTAGAATCCAATAGAAATCTAAAGTATTAAATTCAAATAATTATCATTAAAAAGTCATGCCCGGTGTCAAGCTTTACAAAAGTAACTTTAAATTTTGCAAAAGGATGTTCCTATAAGTTAATATTACCTCGAAAGAACTCGTGTAAAATTTAGAAAGTTTTGGACGTGTGGAATGATGTGGGGTGTAAGATACAATAATGTCTGTGAGATAGGATGCAAAAATCGATAAGACTTCTTTTACGTGGTGAAAATTCATCTTGGACCCGCATGCCTCAGGAGTTGTCGAAAAGACTTGTAATAACTTATCGGGATCAGTGAGATAATTTGTTGTTTGAGGGAGGAGTCAAGAGGACTCTTGGATTGTGATTGGATGGTGAGTTGATACGAGAAGAATTATGGACGTGATTGAACAAGAGTTGTATGCAAGTATAGAAGTACGAGTATGGCACTTGGTGTTCTTCTACTTACCCCGTAATAAACAAGATGTGACGATATATAGTCTACTATTATATCACTGGAAGCAAAATCTCCGTATGTTTCTTATTTCAAGATTTGCAAGCGTACTATTTTATTTGACATGTATTAATATACCTACTCTATGAAAGAAGTAGAAAGTCGGTGGTTATATGGAACTGTGAATAATAAGGGAGAATAAAAACGGAGACTAATATCATGAATAAACAAACTAGTAATTGTAAAAAAACAGACTATTATAAAAAATACACAAAATTGTTTCCAATAGTACCAACTACTTTTGTTGGTGGAATCTATTTTAGTTTAGTGAGTAGTGTTGTACAAAACTTTACAAACTATTAGTAAATATATAACGTACGAGGAGTCACTTGTTTAAATAAAATATTTAACATACCTTTCACTAGAAAACATTCCTCTTGAAATATCTACTGCGTATAGTAAAAATAATTGATCATATATTTTACTGATGTAACAGAAACCATATTTGTTTTAAATATAAAAATAGAGTCAGTGTATGTTTTTAGAAATACCCGTTCATTCATATTCCGCTGGAAAGGTCAACCTTTATATGCGGACATAGATGATGTTCCGGAATAGTGTTTATGGAAATTACTAGTCCCAAACTTAACCCTTACCTTTGATAATGGGCACCATTGCAATTGGTAAACAAGCTGTTGGTTCATTTTATTTGTCGGCTATAGCTATGAACAAATACGAAGACAATCACAGTTATTGTAACCGCCATCGAATAAAGATGTCATATGTAAAATATATTTTAGCTGTCTTATATTTTAAATTAAGAAAAGAATAAATTGTTGAGTTAAACAATAGCAGGTAAGTACAATAATATCAAGTTAAACTACTGTGTAAACTAAATGAGAGAAGACAGTGAAATTCTAGGATATAGGAGCATCACATCTTAGTCCCTTGGAAAGGTAACGAATGAGTGGTATCACGAGTGTGACATGACAACATAATGTCAGTAGTACTGTTTATGTATATGAAAGGATCACTTATCATCAAGTGGGCCTCCAGCTAATTTGGTCTATCGGTTCATAATACCGCCTTACTTGAAAATGTATTATATCAGTTGTCTAGTACCCATATCATAAGCCGTGCTTACCTAGAGCTTAGCTACATGCCGCTGTGTGAATTGTCTTGGGTCATTACTATTATTATCTATAACAAAAAAGTACCTTTAATTTTTATTAAATTTACTCTTTAATCTTATGATGATATTTTTTTATTAGAGAAGCTATTTGTTGATAGAATGCGGTGGGAAGATGCTTTATGTCTAGTTTCACATAACAGGAAAACATTATTTGAAAAGGAAGGAAGGTAGAGGTAAAGTTCCATATCATATCTATTTTAACATGATCCAACGAAAACATTTAAACCGTAAACAAGATGCAATGTAACATGTATCTTTAGTCACAATATTCAAAACCATCAGCGTTAAGCCAAAAATAGACTATCTTTATCATTTTCGCGATATAAGATATTTCATTCCGGTCCATTAGGAATGGTAGATAAAATATACAACACAATTCCTTTACAAATACAATTCCAGAACAACTCGTTGGGAAATCCTCTTATTTTAGTATAGCAAGAGTTATTTCGCCAAACATTTATGTTTTTTTATATGTTCGTAAGTGACAATATGCATAATATAGAAATGTTGTCCAATGGAAATTAGCTTTAGGTATAATATAAATAACACCATACCGTTACAATATTAAGAAACATTTGTAAATTGGACCTCTAATCCTACCAGTTTAAGTAATTGTAAAAAAAATGGTGTTTTCTTGGGTTTCCTCATTAAACACTGATAGTCCTCTCATGTACTGTTACTTCTAAGTATCGGGGATAAATATGATATAGTGAAGGACGATGAATATGGTGGAACAAACAATTTAATGGTTTCATCATATTCATCATCCTGATACCATACGTGAGCATCCTCCTTATGTAGCCACATATCAATTTTTATTAGACAAACATTATTATAGATTACATAATTTAATGGTAATACTGTGTCGTAAAAGAGATTATATACATAAGCTTTGAAATACGCGTGTAATAGGTATTAATCAATGGGTTTTCCTTTACAGTTGTGAAATCAGAATTGTATTTTATTGTCACACGTAGTAATTCTGACGAAAATTAATCAATGCCCAAAAGTAGATTAGAAGTACATAAGTTAAAAATATGTATTAAGAATAAAACTTATTTTGATGACTTCGTTGATATTAACAATAACTGGAATACTAATTCTTCGTATTAAAAACATCTTTGTAATTATATTTTAAGACTCTATTAATATAAATTCGAAGACAAAATTGTCTAATTCTTACGTGTGTTCTATTATTTATTAAAGCAATAATTGAAAACCAAAGTTTATGCCTATCTTTTATTTAAGTACTAATGATTTATGCTAGAATTAATCTATAAACACCTAAATATCGATCAATATGTTAATAAATTAGTAACTATATACATGTTATACAAATTATTTTTTTTAAAATATCTGGTAAAAGATATCCATATCAGTTTGTTTTAGAAGAACACTTGCATATTAAATTAAAAAATATAGCCCTCTGTCCTACATAAGCGGCATCGGAAACTAAGTCAAAATAATAAACAATAAAAGGTGGATATGACAATGTAAAAATACCCAGCTATCAAACTTCTTGGTAGTTTATGGCCACCATATTTATTTTATACTTTCGTTATTATAGCATATAGCACTCTCATATAATAAAAAAATAACTATATTCCATTCATTGTAATCTATTAAATCGTTTAGCCGTGTACTACTTACATACATGTATATATGTATATATATTTAAGTATAGGTACATTAACAATCAAGTAATAGAGATGAGAGATCTAGCTATTAGTTTTTTATTTAATATTGGTTCATGATGAAGCCAATATTATATGAGTAACTCTGTCTGTCTGTCTCGCTTTCACGCCAAAACTACTGAACCGATTTAAATGAAATTTAGTGCGCAGATAGTCTAGACGCCGAGGAAGGACATAGGCTACTTTTTAATGCGTAAAAAGGGTTGTAATGTGTCATATACATATATCTATTTAAATTATTTAGCTGATTGTAAGAAACAAAATGTTGGTTTATAGATTAATACTGTAAAATTACTATTTGTACGGAAACGATAAAAATATATTTTTGTGCTGGGACAAAAACTAATATTATAAATGCGAAAGTAACTCTGTCTGTCTGTTTCGCTTTCACGCCAAAACTACTGAACCGATTTGAATGAAATTTGGTATACAGATAGTCTAGACCCTGAGAACGGACATAGGCTACTTTTTAATGCGAAAAAAGGGTTGTAAGGGGTTAAAAGATTGTATGGAAGAATCGTCATCGGGTAAAATAAAATAGGGAATGCAAATTTTTATGTAAAATCGTCATTTTTTAAGCTAGAGGCTTGAAACTTATTTTTGAGGCTGTTGATTAAATATAAATAAATATGACATTCATTGTTTGTAAAAAAAATACCCTTAAGGGGGCAAAATAAAATAGGAGATGCAAGTTTTTATGTAAAATCGTCATTTTTGAAGCTAGAAGCTTGAAACTTATTTTTGAGGCTGTTGATTAAATATAAATACATATGACATTCATTCTTTGTAAAAAAAATACCCTTAAGGGCGTAAAATAAAATAGGGGATGCAAGTTTTTATGTAAAATCGTCATTTTTTAAGCTAGAGGCTTGAAACTTATTTTTGAGGCTGTTGATTAAATATAAATAAATATGACATTCATTGTTTGTAAAAAAAATACCCTTAAGGGGGCAAAATAAAATAGGGGATGCAAGTTTTTATGTGAAATCGTCATTTTTGAAGTTTGAATCTTGAAACTTATTTTTGAAGCTGTTGATTAAATATAAATAAATACGACATTCATTGTTTGTAAAAAAAATACCCTTAAGAGGGTAAAATAAAGCAGGGGATGATAGTTATTATGTAAATTCGTAATTTTTGGAACTAGAACGATGAAACTATTTTCATTGGTTCTTTTGGGGTAGATTTTTAAATACCCCACTAATGTTACAATTGTGAAAGTAACTCTGTTTGTCTTTCTGTCAGTCCTACGCTCCAAAATAAAACAAAAATTTAAATGAAATTAGGTACACAGTTAGTTTACACCCGGACAAAGAATATAGAGTACTTTTGAATGTGAAAAAAGGATTGTAAGAGGGTTGCAATGGTACGCTGTATGGAAGAATCGTCATTTTTTAAAACTAGAAGTTTTAGACTCATTTTTAGGCTGTTGTTTAAATATCAAAAAATATGGCATTCAATGTTTGTAAAATTTTTACTCTTAGGAGGAGGGGGGTAATAAAATAAAATAGGGAATGAAAGTTATTGTGGAAATTTGCTGTTTGTGTGGTTGTGGAAGCTAGAACGTTTAACTTTTTTCTTTGTCTTTTTAGAGTTAGTTTATTAAATGCCTTACTGATATTATAAATGTGAAAGTAACTTTGTCCGTTTGTCTCGCTTACACGGCAAAAATACTGAAACAATTTAAATTGAAATTTGAAACAGACATAGATAGACTAGATCCTA
This sequence comes from Achroia grisella, assembly GCF_030625045.1. Classification (NCBI taxonomy): domain Eukaryota; kingdom Metazoa; phylum Arthropoda; class Insecta; order Lepidoptera; family Pyralidae; genus Achroia; species Achroia grisella. The sequence continues at coordinate 54,006 of NW_026712845.1, forward strand.
AGAAAGGACATAGGTTACTTTTTAATGTGAAAAAGGGTTACAAAAGGATTGAAAGGGTAGATCCAAGGTTATATAGATGTATCGTCATGTTTAAAGCTAGAAGCTTGAAATTTATTTTTTAGCCTATTGATTAAATATTTATTTTTATTTTTTATCATTTTTTAAGCTAAAATGATGAACTTATTTATTTGACTTATTTTGTGTTAATTGAGTTAAATATTTTTTCATTATTTACGCGGACGAAGTCGCGGGTACAGCTAGTAACAATATATAACTAATATATTTTTCATAATAAATATATCTATGTGTTCAATATGAACTATGTAATACCTAATAATAAGTGAATGTTGTTTCAGTAAGTAAATTTACCAAAGCTTGTATTCTATCTGTCCGTATTTAACTATGCCTAAATGATGTTACAGAAATAACTGTAAAAAAAATTAACTATATCGATGGAGACTTTTAATTGCTTTAATTTATGAATTAATACGTATTCAATTAAGCCGTCGCGATCGTCAGCAAAATTAGTACGTCGACTACCTCATAAATGCCTAGACTAAATTATTCCATTGCTAATAGTATATTCTATCTCTATGCCTACAGGTATAGAAGTATTAGACATAGATACTGGTCGCTTAGAAAAAAAGATTTACTTTTTTAGTAACTACTTCATATATTATACCTATAAGACGTCAGTGGTCTTACTTTCGATGATCGCGGGTTTGATTCCTTGCAAGAAACAAATATTTGAATTCTTGATTGTTTGGTTTGGGTGTTTACTATTTCTATTATTTATTATCAATAAATATATAAGTATTTGTATCACTTGTTCAGTATCCATAACACAAGTTCTGCTTTGCTTGGGACTAAATAGCGGTGTGTGAATTGTCCATAGTTATTATTTTATTTTTTTAACCTAGATACACTCAGTCTATTTATTTAATATGAAATAAAACATTAGTCTAATAAATTATATCTTTGATGTTTTTAAATTTCTATTCATTAGAAATGTACAGGTTAGATTGTTAGTAGTTTTAGGTAAATTTTATATAATAGCTCTTATTTCAAACATTGAATAGTGTAGTTTTAAATGGGTAAATATTAAGACAAGAGAAAAGTACAAAGTCACATTTAGACTAGCGAAATATCTACTAAAAAAGTTTTCCTCTTACAAAAATACATGAAATGAGCTCGGAGTGTATTTGAATAAAGAGAACAATTAAAATATAATGCATAGAGGTATGTTTTACTTTTCAATAGCAACGGAGTAACGCGTTTACAACAAATGCAAACTTTTCATAAAAGCAACCCTTCTGAACGTCAAGAACGTGGTACCAGAGGCTATTTACAATTTCCCTAATAAATTTTGGGCGAGGCTGGCGAGGTAAATATTTCGATGAATGCTTTTGAGGTTAATATCCACATTTTCAAACGCTATTGGCCAAGTTATGTATAGAATTGTTAGGGAGTTCAGTGTAGTTCCAAGCGAGCAAAGTTTTCATTTGGTAAATGCGGTCTATTTAAAAGCATATACATTTAAAAGCAATACAAAAGCAACTAATTTTCAGTTTTAACAATTGCGGTGATAAGATCTCTAAATTGTTTCAAACTATTTGTTAGTCGATTTAAAGCTTCACCATTGGTCCGAAATCTAGCGAAATAATATTTTCTATAATATTTGGTATATTATAATTTTTAAAGCTATGTTAGACGTGTAAGCAAGATGTAAACAGAAGATAATATAATGTAACTAAATGTTACACTTTTAATGGCGACAATAAATTATCACATCTCTGAACATTTTTGTCCTGTGGGTTAGGAACGTGCTGGTGGGTTCTTGGTAATGCGCCGGCTATTTACCATGAGACATACCCTAAAGTTTATTGTCAATGTCGTCATAAAATATTCTAAAAGGAGTAACTTATTATCTAACTAGCTACCCAACCCGGCTTCGTACGAATGTACATGTATTATAAATATAATCCTTCCTCTTCAATCACTCTATCTATTTAAAAAAGTGCTTCAAAATTCGTTGTGTAGTTTTAAAGATTTAAGCATACATAGGAACAAACGGCGACAGCGATTTGTTTTATACTATCTAATGATATAATATCTCATCTCTTGTTTAGGAAGAGAATTTCGCAAGATTCGTCTATTGTTTATGTATAAGAAAGTACAGTATAGTATTTTATGTACTCACGCCCACGTATAATTTTGGCCATACGCTGATCAGCTAGATTGCTTTCTATGCTTTTATATGTATATGTATGTACATATTGTACATAGACATACAACAGATAAACTATATCTATTTATAGATGAAGGTATAGAACCAGTGACGATTTTCCCAACAGACGTGTAGGAGGGTAAAGAATTAAGTCAATGTAGTCATACTAATTTGATTTCAGAATGTATAAATTGGTTTGTGGATTTATTAATCTCTCGTTAACGGCAAAGGTCTAGTTTACGGTTTGTCCTTCAATAATTCGTTAGTCCTTTACATTTCCATGGAGACCAATATCGGAGGATATCAGATTGAGAGGTCGGTTCAATAATGTTATTAATTAACACTAGCCTCCACGTTATGCGAATATTACAATCCCTCGTCTTTATTACGGACGTTGTTTAAACGACCACAAGTCGGAATTTAATGTTTCTGTTAATTGATGATATAAGCCGCTTATACACAGTGCAGAGTGACTAAGCCAAAGCTCTTATCAAGCCTGGGATTTGCACCGTTCAATGACGGTTTCATAGTTGTTTGGGGCTGTTCTGGTTTCCATTCGTGGCGGACATTGTATGGAACGCAATCCGTAAATGGTTTATGACTCATGGTTCGAATCACCAGTCATAGCGGCCGTCGACACAACTGTGCATGGTTTAAAGGTGGATTTACATTTAACCGACTGGTAGCTGTTATGTAGGTTATGCGTTATATTCGCAGTTTGAAACCGATTTTGATAATTATTTTCATAATCGCAACATTTAATCGCTTTGTACTTTAATCTTATTTTGCGAGGATTTAAGTTTTGTTATGCAGATGTTTTCTTAATAATACAAAAACTAAAAAATTTGGAACATGAATTTAGCCTTCCATTGAATATACCTGACAACATTTACTGAAAACAGTATACTAATGATGAATATTTATAACTAGTTATGTTATAAATATATATTTATTGGCGGAATGTTTATAGATATAATATAAATATATGTAGTTACGAAGCCACTTAACGTACCTAACAACAACTAATAAAATAACTACTGTAACACAAGTGGTGTTAAAAGTTAAATTTATAAACATCCGTTATATTTTCGGATGTATTTTTAGTAGCTGATATATTGATTACATTTTAGTAACTAATAGGCATTTTATAGTAATTGTTAGAAAGGGCTGCTGGTAATAATTATAGGAGGGTTTTTGTGTAAATTATTAGAATAGCAAATACTTGAAAATAATTAATATCTTTATTGAAATTACGAGGTTCGGAGATATTACACTTAGTTCTCAGGAATGGCAACGAAAGGTAATTCATGGGCATCATAATATCTTTTCTAATAAATTTAGTTTATGTGCATACATATAGGCGATTATTACAATTTTCCATCACATGAATTCTTTTCTTTCTTTGCCATTTTGATCGGAAAATTGTGATACATAATGTATATAGCTTATTTTTACAAAACTGCCGTTTTAAGACATCACTAATAATATTGAATATATTAAACATGTTAAACAAGTTTGACATGTTTCTAATATATAACCTAAATATCACAAAACTAAAAGGAGAATCTAAACAGAAAGTAAACTACTGAATCCCCTTCTGATTTTTATGCACGCACACAAATATTTGTTAATTGAATTGAACTGTAATTTTACCACCTAATGATTTTATTCCATGGACTAATATCAAAATTAATATTTAGAAAAATGTAGCTATCGACTGCAAAGATGTAATATAAACACGGAAATTACTTGAACTATAATTAAAAATACGTTCATATTCATGCTCTCTTATTTTTTGGAATAGGGAGCCTTCATTCGGCGGTGACCAATTCTTGGAACATTTTCTATAGTTGAATCGTAGGCATCTATAATACTGACGACTCAACGCAGATGTCGAACCCGCACTCATTTGCGACAATCGGTCCGGCAAGGCTGATTGCTTAATTGCTTCGTTTAATCAATTGACCGCTTAGAAACGCACGCCCGCCGTTTGCCGCTAGTAAACTGTGTTCAGACAATAAATCTTCTTGTTAGAGGACAATTTTATTAACGAATTCAATGACAAATTTGCTCCTGCGTATGGATTATTTGATAGTAGACGAGATACTATTATGGCGGCGCCAAATATGTTTATCTATAATCCATTGATTGTGAAATAATTCAATGAATCATTGCGCTATGTTTTATACATATAGCCTGTTAATACGAAAAATATACTGTATTTATTCTGAACTTAAGCTTTAATATATATTATTATGACGGGATGTCAAATCTCAAATGTAAAGAGCAGGAGTAGAGTTTCTTGTGGGTTCTTGTCGGCACATATTATATTTCAAACAGACGGTATATTTGACTTATCATAAATGTCTGTTATAGACCTACGTGAATAAAAAACTATATTTTGATATTGTTACTTTAAATATAGATTTTATTAAAAATATTGTGCTTCTAAGAGTTAAAACTATACAATTTTTTGTAGCGATTTGTAGACACGTTGTAGTCCACAAGATGACACACACTCTAACATTTATATTTGCAATATAAATGAGAATAATAGGTTGCATAACTCACATGAAATGCTGTGCGGATTTGGCTTTGTTCATACTTACTGTAAAACATTTTGATATTGGTTATTAAAGGGCATTATTGATATACGAGTTCAAATTTTCATTAAGTTGGAGTGAAATATTTGATGAAAAATAGAAAAATGAATTCAGTTCTACTAATTAGATCTTCAAAGTTTCACTTTTTGATATCTATAGTATAGCAGTTATTTACACGGCACTTCATCAATAGATAGAACAATAATAGGTATAAAAAATTTTAATACAATAAATTTTTAATATCATTGTCACATAGGTACAGGATGCTTAAAAATTGAAGTGACAAATATCAAGTTAGCAGAGTCAGTAGGTTTGCAATTATGTTTTATAATAAATTTAATTTATGGTTTCTTTTATACAACATACCTAATATGTAATACTGTATAGAAACCATAAAATTAAGATTGTTATTTATCATACCTGTAATATTCACATTACAGAATAGTAGGTACAGAAAATGTATAACATAGAAGTATTTTATTTATTTGCTAGCTGTTACCCGCGACTTCTGCCGCGTGAATATTTTTTATTTTAGAATAGAAAATCATTTATTCAAATAAACTTAATTTAAGCACTTTTGAATAGTCATAACAATTTGTTTTTTATCTACCACTCGTTCGGAAAGCTGTCTCATCACAAGAAGAACGAGCAAGAAACTTGTGTGTTGCTCTTTTAAATAATCCTTGTAAGTTTACATTTACAAGTCGAAACGTGTGAATACAAACTACCAACAAGCACTAATTTTTGGGTCAAATATAAATATGCAATAAGATTAAATCAGTCGTAGTGATAAGAGCAGACCAGTCCCTACAAGTAGCACTCGTTCACGAGTATGACGGATGAGCCAGCCATCACTGCGCTCGACCATATTTTAGGGAGCCCATTGACCCGGCCCACCACGCCGCCACATGTCTGGACATTTTAGTGAGCATGACTACTCATTCCACACGACCACGTCACAGCTACAAAAATTACTATATGGTAGTTACAGTATTCGCACTTTACATAAGGATGCATGCGGCAATCAATACAAAAGCCGCTACGCTATCATATATCAAGAAAGCAGTATGAAAATTAAAATTATAACGTTGTCCGCAAATAAACTTATTCTTGCTATATATTGCTATCATCTATAAATTCATCTATCTTATAATAGGCTTTTTTACATAACATTTGTTTAATATAAGATTTGAATTGCCTCTCTGTAAGATTTAGCGTAGACTCTGGCAGTTTATTATAGAATCTTACGCAATTACCATAAAATGAATTACTAACTTTGTGTAGACGGCATTTAGGTAAAATTAGCTTATTTTTATTATATTAAAATTAATAAAACATTAGCTATCTGTCATCGTGAAAATCGACAAAATCGGTTCAGTCCAATAATTTGTATTTAATATACGTTTTAAGTAGAGATATGAAGGAATAGAAATACAGAAGAATAGAATTATCTATCAAATTATTTTATTATCGTACGTTCATTTCGCCAAGTTATTTAATAATAAATAAAAAATAATATTTAAAAAAAGAATTTAATTTTTCTTTTGTGTCATAATCGTATAACATGGTGTTTGTAATTATTATATCTGTGTCTCAACAGTGTGAATTGTTTGAAATGTTTAGAAATGTCTTTATATGGCTGTAGTTTTTCTTAATAACATAAACACGCGTCTCATTGTCCACATAGTGAGGCGTTTACATGACGCAATCTTCCCCGGAGCTGCCAACGGCTGTCGGCTGTTGATCGCTTTTGAATGTCGTAGTGACATATGTAATCTCGTAAAGAAAGCTTTGTATGATACCAATTTGTATGTCGTACTGCCGCTACTGAAATGGAGTTTCTTTTCTTGATTATGAATACATGGAAATGAATTATTTTTTCAACAACAGAATTTGTATGGGTTACTTCGTTAAATAATGTTCAAAATAATCTTCAGTACTAACTAAAGTCCTTTACATGACATGTAGAAATCATTTGTAGATTTAAAGATTTACGAACGAACTTGTTTCGTAACGGTATCTAATGTACTAAGTTTAGTTAATATCTATAGTTGTAAGCAGACGTTGGACAAGGCATTTATTATATTAAATACTAAGTGTTAAGGTGTTACTTGGAGCTGTGTCCGGATGGAAGCAGTACTCATGTTACATTTACTATAGAAATGGTTCAGATGTAAAAATGTAACAGACACACATAAAATTAACTCATGTAGTTACTTGTCCATTCATAATATTAATACAGATGATAAAAGCATTCATATAATATAATATTATATATGTGTAATGAGGTGCGTATAAATTTTTTTCCTGCATGCCATATTTCACATCAAATTGGCGCAGCTATAAACAAGCCAGGGGATAACTTTATAGAGCCATGAATCGTGAGGCTGGGCTCGCAGATCTGTTGGGAATTATTCTAAAATTAAACGATATTTATTGGTGGAAACGTTCGCGAAACTGTTTGAATGGTTCCAAACGACTGTGACATCCGGAGCGATCAAAGTGATCGAGAACGAGCGTGGACGCGTGCGGCATTTTATTGCGCGCAACATATTGTATAATTGACTTCGGCCTGACTTGAAAATGAATGGAACGTATGCCAAAAATAAGTTGTCGCACAAATTGGACAAGAAAACTGAACAAAGTCTATCACAATGTTGTTGACATTGTGCAAATTATCGTTTACGTTATATTTTGAACAAATAAAAATGCATGCACATTTGAGGTACTCATGTAAAGTTACATATAAGTATTAAAGTATCAGAGATTTGTTTATTCATTGGGCTCTATATGATAGAGTAAGAGTGGTATTAAACACTGGTCTGATTCTTGTATGGATAAGAATTTGGAAATTTTACACATACATACTTTTTATTTTTAGTTTATCTTGAAGATGTTTCTTTAAGAGATATATTAAGCGTGTGTGAACTACCAAATGCCGTGTTGTCATTTTTCCATATGGTCTTTAAAGTAATGTTACAGCAATTAATCCGTTGGCCTTCGAGCCCTGTGCCGCCCCTTTGCGGACACATGTCGACGGCCCATTAAAACACCCTAACAAAAAATAATTACTCCGCCATGCACACTTCCACGCTTCTGACGTTCAAATTGTGTTCCTCCGTCTTTACAACATGCACTAAAGTTAATCAAATTAAATAAATTTGTCAGTTCCTTTTTACACTGTCTCAACTTAAAAAACTATAACACTGATGTAGATGGTTCTTAACTCGATTCTTAATATTTAGACATTTGTGAGTATATTGAGAGATTCTTTTTAAATTATGAACTGAGTATGATTATATTTTGCCTTTAGTCAATAGCGTTTATTCAATGTGTTGGCCTGATAATAATTTTGCGAAAACTAAAGTAGGTAATATTTACCCATATCAAAAATCAAAAACATAGACGTCATTATCGTGACTGAACAGTTTTTGGCTATTATACGGCATATTTTGGGCGCATATTAAAACCTACCTTATTGGCTTCTAGAGAAAATTGTATACCTATGAGATATATAAATAGAATAGTTGATATATCATATGCTACTTTCCAATAACTACTACTATTAACATACAAACTTCCACACTTATATGAATGCCTGTGAGGATATTGATATGTTTCGATGTCTGTTACGCAGTCATTTGAAAACGAAAGAATTAATTGAAATTTAGTATATACGTAGATTACTAGAGTAATCTAGCACAGATTAAGACATATAATATTTTTTATATCAAATCACGTTACCTATAGTAACGCTAATAGTAAATATTTATACAAAATATTCAAACGTAGGTACAGTACTTAGGTGTTATTTTAAGAAAATCATAACTAGCACAGCGTATGCAATAGCGATATAAACAATACTGTAAATTTAAACTTCACATCATATATCTACTTTAAAGTAAACATTTCAACACGTATTTTAGTTTTCTCTCTTTACGGCGTAGAAAGTTCGACGTTCTACAAGAGAAAATATTTTTTAGACTTCAAATATAAACGAAAAAGACATTATCACCAATATGAAATAGAATTACGGTATTACCTGAATAAGAAGTTCTTTACATTGATTAATTGAGTGGAGTAGCGGGTTACATATATTTTTGCATTATAACTAAATACTAAATCTTGCCGCATGGTGTTGAGTTCACCGTATGTACTTTAAAATTATGTGCATTAAAGTTTTAATGAATAAATAAATCATCTGTATAAAGATTTCTAGTAAATACATCTACCACAATAACCATCCTAAATCCATCTATTTAACATAAAATAAAGAATTATACCTAGTACATTTGTACATATTGACCTCGGTGGCCAAGCTGTTTAGTACACCGCTTTTTTTTCCGAGTACGCGGGTTTGGTTTGGTTGGGTACAAATATTTATATATATGAGTTTGATACATACGCACTAATAAAAAAATATATAAGTATATCAATCGGTTGTCTAGTACCCATGCAAATAACACAAGTTCTGCTTAGCTTGGAACTAGATGACACTGTGGGAATTATCCAGGAATTTATTATTATTATATATGTATATATCAGTGACATTGGTATGGCCGTGATGTTCTTCAGTATGTATACTGGTATTCAAGATTATACGACTTATATATAGTCGAAACTAAACCTTATTTCATCCGACAAAGATCCCAGCAGTGTGGTCAAAACTACTTAGTTTCTGAATAACGACGCTGTTAAAGGTTTAATCTGCACAAAGTTGGTGTGACCTTTAATTGTGTTTAAATTCTGAACTTTAGTGACTAGTTCTGCAATAAATTATAATATAAGACAGAAGGCTGCGACAATTTGATCTATAACGTAGATAAGGGTAAATTATATTAATATGTTCATTATTTCAACTAACTTTGGCTACAGTAGCTGTCAGGGTATGGGGTCAGTTTTCATACCTGAAAGTTCTCGGTGTAACCTACCGTTCTCCGTATGTTTCTAGTAATGTTAATTTATATTAACGTGTATAAGTGAATTCACATAGTTTTATATACGCAGAGTCTCTCATCGTCGGTTCCCGTAGGAATTTATAAAGCTGGTCATCTTAGGTATCCTCTGAAGTGTGAACTCGATTTGTCAATTATAAATATTGACAAATAAAACTTCAGTGGCTTAGACTGTTAGTCTTTAATAGGGTAGGCTCTGATTATTTACCGAATATATTTGACGGACGTTTTACGTGTGACCTCGGGTTTCTTCGATTCTTTTTCTGTATTGCGGCTACTAAACAAAAAATAATGCGATGTTGGTGGTATGGACACGTGATGCTGTGGAATTAAGACCATGTAACCATAAAAGTGACGTAAATTGTTGAAAGCAAGCCAGGCTGAGGATGTTTACTGACAACCTAGGTTCAAACCATCCAGCAGGATTTTTAAACGATAGACTTAATATCTGTGAAGGATTGAGTAGGAGTTAGCGAAACAAACTATTACATTAGTAAATTATTTATTTTATGTTACAAGGACTAATCTGATACAAGAGGAAAACAACAAGAACAAATTCATTTTCAAATACATATCAAAATATAAAACTTTCTAATAACTCTAAAGAGTTCCATAACAATATCTGAGATGATGCAAAACGGCCAAGAGTGGCATAAAAGTATCAGACTAACCTAGACTAACCCCAAATACGGAAATAGCCAGGAGAATGATGATCTTATATATTTGATATGAGATCCTATTGTTTTTTTTAACAATACACACAGCGCCATATAGACTCAAGTTAAGCTAGCTAAAGCTTGTGTTATAGGTATTAGATAACTGATATAAATACATAGGTATTTTTTTCGTAAATACATACAATACAAGTGCAAGGTATCAAAACTGCGACCATCGAAAGCAAGGCGGTGTGCTAAACCACTGGACCACCGATGCCGTGATATTAGATTATTAATGACAATAATAAGAGTAAGAAATGTGGTTTAATATACTATAATAGTCATTACTATACGATAATGATATATTTTAACAACAAAGACTACCAAACACATTTCATTCTCTGTTTAAAACAGTGAAAGAATTCTTTGAAATTCATCATTTTATTGTTTGAAGGTACAGCCTGGTAAAAGCATAATATTTACTTATGTACGATAATATAACGTTCTATTTTACAATAATATACATCTGTGGAAAGTTTATTTTGACCGAAGCTCCAGTTGAAAGGTCCGTAAGGGACTAAAGTAAGTTTTTGTTAGAATAACCGTATTTAGTTTTGTAACAAACTAATATATGATAACTGATATAATTATCCTATCGGATGGGATTCATTGAAAGTTTAATGTAGGTGGGTACCGATAACGGTAAGCGTTGTTCTTTGTATTTAATGTTAATAATAAATAAAAGCTGAATTTGTATCAAAGAGGATATTATTAACATAGATACTTTTTCTTTATGTATTGTTCAAATAATAAATCTATCTGAAATTATATCTTTATATATTTTGGGAATGCAATAATAAGATACCGCCATTATAATTTTATTAAGCTTACTAATACTTTATTTGATTCCTTTCAGTAAAGGAATCAAATAAAGTTTTAGTAAGCGTACGTACGTGACATAATGTACGAGAAATATTTCGTACGTCTAAGATTAAAAAAATTCAGTGCGCAGAATAAATAATTTTAAGCAATATAGGCAACAACCTATCTTTCAGTTGAAAACAATTAACTTACAAGGAATATAGACATAACTACATAAATAAAATCATCAACATCTGTTAATATTATAAACGTGAAAGTTTGTGAGTAAGGATAGATAGATGGATGGATGAATGCCTGTTACTCTTTCACGCAAGAACTACTAAACGGATTATAACGAAACTTTACAGTAATATTAGCTTATACATCAGATTAACACATAGGCTGTAAATGTCATGCGGTTAAAATTCAAAGATCATTTATTCATGTAGGACATTTTAGCCACTTATGAACGTCAAGTTTTTACATTAAAAACCGCGGGCACAGCTAATAAATAAACAAAATAATAATGTGTACAACAGTTTTAAGTTACGTTTTGGCAATTAGCTGTAAGTTTATATTCTATTAATTCAATAATTAAATAATTGAATATAATGAGAAAGCAACGTATAAAAAGTACAACGGGCATCATTACATAATGGTCTGTGGTGTTGTTCATGTATATTGGTGATATTTATCACTTGCCATCAGGCGGGACAAACGTTTGCTGCACCAGTTTTAAAAAATAAAGTAATACGTAATATATTCTATCTTCTCTAATATTATTTTATGTTTATGACTATTTACGGTATATAAAGAGAAGAGCTGCCAAACAAACAAACTAATGTACTCGTATATTAATAATCTATGAAGCAAACTCACTTTTACGTATCTACCACGTAACTTTGATATTATTGATTGAATTGAATAAAATTTTCATGAGGAAAATTAGGGCAAAGGCAATAAATTAGTAAATTCATATGCAGAATTAGAATATGAACAAATGTATTGAGGAGAGATGTTTAAGAAATTGATATAATTATTACTTTTTAAATTGTTATATCTAACCTGCATTTCTTTCAATTGTTATGTCTTTACGATGTCTCACACAGATGAACTGCAAAATACTTTAAATACTGTTACTTATATTTTGTTTATGTCAGAAGTCTGTCATGAAAATAAATATATACTTTTTATTACAAAAAAAGTAAATAATAATCCAGGACAATTTACATAGCGATATCTAGTCCCAAACTAAACAGAACTTATACTAAGGGTACCAAACAACAAATAGATGTAATAATATTTATAATTATATGTATAATACCTACTATTGGTAAATTGAAAAAATACAGATCACAGATAAGAAAATATTACGTACCCAGATAAATATAATTTTACTGATAAATACAAATGTTTAATAATACGAGAATCGAACCCGTGTCCTATTGCCAATTGAAAACCTTCTCATTTAATCCCTAGTTAAATAATAATTCTCGATTTATTTCGATTTAATAAGTTGACTGTTTCTGTCAAAAATATAGATATAGTAAACGACTTTTAAACTCTATCGCTATATATATATATCAAGCAAGCAAGTAAAGAGATAGACTTGAAAACGCGAAAAGTACGACAACTGGGTATTACCTACTTACGAAGTTTTTGTGCTGTAAAAAATAAAATAAAAAAACTACAAATTTAAGATTAAACCTCATTTATAGTCTAATGGTAAATAAGTAGTTAAATATCTAGACAGTTATTGTGAAAAGATTCCAATTTGGATAGTTTCTGCTGTGTATACCTAAGTACTTACTTATAACTTTCGGGTCAATGCTGAATGAGGTACAAACCGGCGGGTCGCAGATTTTAAGTTATCACTTTATAAGTGGATATTGTATAATATTAAAAGGGCTCTAGATTACCAGATTTCGCGAGATATCAATAGATAGCAACATAGATAGCACTTTACAACTATCTGTGAGTCTATGTTTTTTTTATTCACTGAAACGACATACAAACTGACTGTCCAACTGATGATAATCACGGTCATTACGTTTTAGTCGAACTATTTGCTGCTGCTATAACAGCATTAGCTGTTGGCCGTAGCCGACCTTTGCAACTTTACCACATGAAAGCCCTAATCTTGAGTCGCCCGCGATACCATTCCGGAAAGCTAAAACGTTATGTCACTACTTCTATAATTTCTCTGTATTATCTAACCTTTGATACAGGGGGGAAGGGGATTGTTAGTAACATGTGGACTGATGACCCCATTGCTAGCAATGTACTACGTCAGGTTGACCTCCACGTGGTTCCCCCTGGAAACCATGGTGATAAATTCCTGGTTTTCCTAATTTGTTACGATAACTAAATGGGCTAACTGACCTGACCTCATGCTCATCTTATCATCCCCCACTGGTGCCCTGCCAGCGTAAACCGTTAGCGCAGGCAGGTGCACTATTCCATTATCATCCATAAAAAAAAACCTTTGATACATAGCATACGAAGTAAGAAGCTTGCCGGCTAAAGTATGAAATAGGTGACTATGAGGTACTTATGCAGGAGAGTATTTACAAAGTCTACTTTAGTAAAAATATATTTTAACACGTAATAACACCAACATATAGATAATTTTGGTCTAGAAATTAAAAATTTATTTGCGGACCACACGCCGCAGTTTGGACAGCCCTGACTTAGAATAATAATACAAGTGGGAGCCTAGTTATTTACTACGGTTCTGTGTGGTAAGTTGGCTTGTAATTAACGATTCACACTTTAGTGGAACTTCGATTGGAGTAGGTGGAAACGATTTCTCCTGACTCTTCTAATCTGACACAGGTAATACGTTTACATATATCCAAATAAAACTAAGATGCGACGTAATAAGATTCGACGATAGTAATTTTGTGTGTGTAAAGAAATTATTAATAAATCTGCTGTGACTATCCCAATGGATAATCACAATGTTGGAGCAACTAGAGTGCAAGGCGCCAACGTCAGGACACAAACGGACAGTACTCTGCGACTAGAACACAGACGGTACTTTGCTAACGCTTTGGCTCCCATAGGCAATGGTCCTTCATAATAGATAGGTACGAACATTGTGCAGGCGACTGTATGATAATGAATGATCATTTAGTATTGGCCGGGGAGGAAAATAGATTTATCATTCGATTCCTAATCGTTTATTTTATGTATTATTTACCCGCAGATTTGCACATGACAAATGTGGGAAAAGTAGGATGAAAATGTGTTATGTATTAATATAGAGTATCGTTGATCTGTGTGGCCGAATTAATAAATTCTTTTTGGTTATTTTAACCCTTGTATAACAAATATCTAAAGATTAAAAATATATATTAAAAAAAAAAGTACATTTATTAGGATTAGTAGCATACCAAAATATTCAAATATGATATTTGAAAATATTTTGATTATACACGTTCAGTAATGATTCTGAAACTTAATGAAATATGGATCGATTTTGACCGTCGTTAGCATCAATAGCATAAATCCCTTGTTGTGTTTAAAAACTTCAGCTTAGTCGAATTATTTGTGCATAATCCCATACGTTATAGATGCGATTTTTTTTTATTTTTAACTCTGGACAATTGACACTGCCATGCCGTGTAGTCCCACGGTAAGCAGAGATTGTGTTATGGGTACTAAACAACTGATATAAAGACTTTTTGTAAATATATACATAATATACATAGAAAACACCCAGACCGATACAAACAATCCTACTCATAAACACAAATGTTTCCAGCATGTGAGAAATCGAACCAGCGACCATTGGAAGTAAAGCGAAATAGACGCGACGCACCATACGTCCTTGTTGGCTCATCAGGGCCCAATCTGTTAAGGCATATTGTTCTACGGGCGGTTTTTTCGGGCGACCGCGCCGGCGGCCCGCTGCTCGACTGTTTGCCTTCAATTCGTAACTCGGGGGAATGTACAAAAATAACATAACGAGTCGAGCTTGTAATAACATTTGTCCTAATATATTACTATTGTGACGGCTCGTAGCGTTCCGGATTTATGTACTACCGTGCGAACCGTCACCTTATTATTTATTAATATTAATGTTCCCCGTCTACACCTAAATTATTTTTCATTAGATATGCGAGCGAGACTTTTCCCTTATGGTTAAGACATTAATATCTTGTAAGCAAATCTTTTGATGACCGACTTTCCTGATTAATGTGACGGGGTCGTCTCGTCTTTTTTTCTTTGTTCACTTTTTCTAATTCCTTTTATCTCATCATTCCCCGAGGATTCCATATGAGCGGCTAAAAATGAAAGTGATAATGATGAAAGTTTTGTGATTGTGTGTATTGACATAATAATGAAAAAGTAAAAGTTTTCAAACATGTTTCTAAGTGGCTAAATAGATTAGAATGAATTTTAGAATACAGATGAATATCATGAATTTACTAATAATTATAGTACCAGGTACTATTACTAATACATAGTAACTAAGTATATTAGAATACTTCTAATATCATAATTATAAATTAAAGTGACGTATATACGAGTATACTATAAATATTAGATACATAATGTGATAAAATTTTAATAATTATAGCAGACATTAATAATTATAACATTAAGAATTGGTTTGGTTTACGAGGTGTACTGCGATAAGACAGTGTGTATTATAGGCTAATGGAGTGCTAAGTGCAATAGACACTTATATGAACCTGGGGAATATGTATCAACGTTTGAAAACAAGGCAAATGGATCTATACGTAGATCATAAAGTATCCATATACTTAACGTTTAAGTATATGGATTACTTTTACTGTCTAAGGAATCAAGCGATGATACTTTACAACAAGTTACCGAATGAACTAGAATCATTAAATAAATTAACTTGAATATAGATAGAAAAAAGTCTGTACTCAGTTGTCAACTTTTAAATTATTTTATTATTATTGACATTGTTTATCATAACTTATATATAATGACATTATATAGTATACTTAACTTTAATAATTCATATAGCATTATATTGATAATTGTTTATCAATAAATAAATAAATAATTAAATAATGTCAGACTGCTTTGGAGCAAACAATTAACATAGAAATATTAATACAGTGTCGAAATGTTTCTTAAATTTCTGTTAATACTCACTTACATACTTATAAGATAATAAAAGCTTTAAGTCAATAAGTATAATATACCGGCCCTTTGAATAAAAGCTGAATACATCCCGGATGAATTAGCGTATTAAACAAAATAAACAAAACACACTTAACACGTTATCGATTACTGTACTCCTAATTTTTCTTAATGATCTTTAGAAGTGTAAAAATCAAATGTAGAACATTAAAATTTATATAGTCTCGTATAATGAACTTGATCTTGATTCTTTGAATTAAGTGTACCCAAATTATAATTATGTTATTAAATTAGCTTTAGGACTTAAGTTATAATTTTTTAAAAGTAAAATAACACAATATAATTATTATTTTATTTTAATAGAAAATACTTGCAAACTTAAACTATAACAAGGTAATATAGTAATACCGATGTCTGTCTGTGTGACTTCAACACTTAGCAGAGATAATATCATAGTATAAGGTAACTATGATATTATCTCTGCTAAGGGTTTGAAGAAATATTAATGTCATAGTTACTCTACAACCAAGCGGTACTACTTAAGAAGGTTTTCTCATGTTAAAAAACGTGTCGGCTCATTGTAATTACTTACAAACTTTATATTATGTCAGAAATATAAGAGAGCTTAAGAGTAATAAACTCACTCTGGCATTTACAACTTACAGACAGTGTAAGCATGCCATCTCGTGTCTCTTTTTTAAGAGTTATCTATGAATCGTTACAAATAAATTTCTAGACAATTCCTTGAGGTGGGGTGGTCCATTTCAAAATGAGTATAGGGAGAAGATCGCTCGGTCGGCGGCCAGCGCGTACAGCGAGCGATGCGTGCGATTTAAAAATAAAATAATAATAACAGTAGCGGTGCGCGCGCGCAGTTAACATGCGTTGCGGTTTGCTAAGGTAAACATTGCATCCGTGATGACTGTGACTTCCGACGATATCATACGATATTACACAAATATAAACCGACTGCTTAGTGTAACATTCAGATACAAAGATAATTTGTACTAATAATATATACGATTAGAGTAATAAAATGTAATTGTTGATACATAAGCAAATATATCACTACGAGTAATATTTACGAATCTGTATAATGATTATTGAAGTGAATGTGCATTGTTGATGATTTAGAACACATTATTATGTTATGTGGGTACGTGTTAGATAATTTTTAATGTAATCTGAATGAGAAACAATTTAACGGCCCACCTGACAGTAAGTTGCCTATATGTCCGTTGTACAGCTCATATGTTGCCATTTCGAAGGATTATGATGTAGGTAATGCATCTTATCCTGTAATTTCATTCTTAAAATTATTTACGAATTTGATATTAACACAGGTCTAGGTTAAATGTACCTAGCTACTACAGTTCTAAAGTTAAGTACAGCTAAGTTATTAGAAATATTATATATACCTACTAAAGAACTTCGCTATTAGTTTTAATGAAATCTGTGCAGCGAATCCCCCTGGGTGCGGTTAAAACAGACTGAATTCTCGTATTCATTTATATTTTTTCCCATGTTAATACATAAGATAATTGTATTGTACAGTATTAAATATGTGTGAAATGTAAGTTCAATCAACAACTAAAGCATTTTGTTTAAACACAATACTAGGTTCGTGGCAATTATTATACAATTTCGACAGGATATGTAAGAACTTGTACAGTTTAGTACAAAAATCTTACCATATATTTGAAAACTTTCGTGTTTAGTAACGCATTATTAATATCTTGCCCAAAAGTTGATAGTAGTGATGTGTCGCGATCTTTAGTTGGACAATAGTGATGGTAGTCGAAAAACTGCTGGTACCTTACAAAATTGACATTGCTGTACTCTCGGATCGCTGTAATCGGATAGTGCCCTAGTTGTATTGTCGAGAGAGATAAATATCTTTATTTAACATACAATTATTCCCTCTAAAACCGATAATAATATGTAAATACCGTAATGACGTGACCAATGGTTGGAATGGGTGCACCATTTAAGTAAATAATTTTATAATAAAAGGAACAAATTGACATATTGTAATAATGTTTTCCAAATTTCAATCTGTGGTTGGGTAGTCAAATAATTTGAAATAATCGTATTCTGATGGATGCAGAGTGTCGCACGACCCCGCGGCCGCCCGTCATCCGTCAGCCGTCCTATCACCCGTCTCGGCCGACATAAAAATTCCCCCCGACGTAACACTTGATTAATGTTTCAAAAAGCCCAATTAAGAACTCCCAAACATTTTTTTTAAACTTTACCCGTATAGTAACAGCTGCCTAAGTCGAAATGGTTTTTACCCTATTAACAAAAGCCAAAAATTCATTGAATGTATTGTTTTAAAGAGATTGTTCATAATTTTTAACATTTATTTATTACAGTTGTATACTATACCACTAAACATATCAACGATAGAGATGATAGATTGTTGCAATTTCATAGATAATTGAAACTGAAGGTTATTTGGATGGATTTGTTATTTGGGTTTCTTGCACGAAACCCAAATAACAACAGTGACAAATTAGTAGGGTAGTAGAGTCAAATTTGTCAGGGATTGTTTTGTTTATAAGCATATTTACAGATTCATGCTATTTTAACTCTTATATTAAAACATATAAGAGTAATAAAACTTTCGGTCGTTTTATAGGTTGTAAACAATTGTATTATACACCAACGGCGTAGGGTTACTTATTATAATTAAGTGTATAATAAATTAATCTGAATTTAAGATATCTGATGTCAATCAGTAAGAATTTCTCAATTTTCAAGGGTCAATTCTATAAGACAGGGCCTGTATGAATTAATTGCGCAATTTGATTATTATGCTTGCATATGTAAGTGAGGCATTAAAACCATAATTTATATAATGAGTTATTTAATAATTTATTGGAATATCCAATTCGGAACTTCTAGGCGGATATAATACGAGTAGATCGATGAATGTCGAAAAATATATGAATATCTTTCTACCCCAATGAGAGTGGGATACAATATATATTATATATTTTGCGGATACAACACTAATAAGTATAGTATATAGATTACTACAAAGTAATATTACTATCTGTAATGAGAAGCATTTATTAATATATATCTATATTCTGAATCTATTACTTACAGTAGAATAATATATTAATGATAATAACAATATTATGAAGTCAAAGAATACCAAGTTGTATCCGGCGAAGTTGTCCGAGTCGACTATATATAAATAACTAACAAAGTAGATACATACACAACAAAGTACGCTAGAGTCTAGTCTGTTATCTTCTCATATTATATGTATACATAGTTACTTCCTCACCATGTGTTAGTGTATATTTTCATTTTTCTTGTGTTGCTAAGAAAACATTATTAAAATGGGTATATTTCGGTACAGAATAAAAAGCAAACCGTGATATTAAAAAAAAGTAGATTCAATACTGAAGCAAATTGTAATGATAGAAAAAATGTTAAAGGTAATAAAAAGGTATTCCTATTTCACTAACTGGTGAAAAAGGAATACCTTTTTTTGACAGTCGGTTGAAAATTTATATTTAATACATTTTTTACTACATAAACTTTAATGAATAAATTTACATACAAAATAACCTTCATTTTTCGATAATCTTTTTAATAAAATTGGCTTCAAGGATCTTTAATTACTCAATAGATTTTAGCAAAGGCGTCCGTGACTCCTCAAAGAAACTGTTATGCAGCCATGACAATTAACTTGGACTAGATTGTACGAGTCTAATGGAAACATATGACGGGTCAGTTTAAGATGTCATCTGAGGGTTGAGTATGTAACAGAATTGGTAACGATTCTCTTTTGAAATAGATTGATAGTTATATGACTATGGATGTGTTATTATTCAGACTTTACCCCTCGATTTAAAAACTACAGACGTTTCATATGAAAAGGCAAACGACCTGATGTTTGTATTAGTAACTAAATAATTAATGTCAGTGTCTATAATTATCGTCTAATCTATTGATACTTTCATACTTACTGACTTACACATATAAAGAAATTGAGTTCTTTTTGCCAATATTTACAATATTTAGTTTCGAAAATACGAATTTTAATATACGGGATGGATATATGCTAATTATACTATATCATTAGTTGGGTAAAAACTAGTATTGTTAAAGAATTTTAGCATTATTGTTTTTTATTATATATGTTTATATAAAATAAAAAACAGTAAATAGGTATTCATATTT
Source organism: Achroia grisella (assembly GCF_030625045.1). Lineage (NCBI taxonomy): Eukaryota > Metazoa > Arthropoda > Insecta > Lepidoptera > Pyralidae > Achroia > Achroia grisella. The sequence continues at coordinate 74,632 of NW_026712845.1, forward strand.
TCTTATTAAGTTAAATATATTATGGCCATTTGTTAAATCGCTTTAACAAGGTAATTGTTTAAAACAAGATTATCCGAGGATTACTATAACTGGAGCTCAACAAGCTGCCCCGAATAACGTTAAAATTTATATCGTAAAAAGTAAGGGCGAACTGCGAACACGGGAAGATAACTGCAAGGATTTCTATATTTTCATCAGATTTATAAAAGGAGATGGTTCTCAATACGATGGTATTTTTTGTGTACCGATATTCTCGCCGTTTTGGAACTGATTTAGATGATATTATAATATTACTTGCGATTTATACATTCTGTATAGGTACAATACTAATTTTGATGTAACTAAGTTTGGTTGCTTTAGAATATAATAAAGAAATTGAATGCAATTGAAAACTAGAAGGTTCTCAATTCAATTATATATTTTGAAGTTGGAATACCTAATGCCTAATTATTCTATACTAACACTAGTTCTGAAAGCTTCTCTTTATTCGCTAGAATTGTGGCGCCTTCGGAATCACAATTTTGGTGTCGGGGAACTACTATGCGTTGCGAAAATAGAGATTTACACGTGAAACTGTTCACGAAATTAATTTCGTGAAACTAGTTTTACATTACTAGTTTCTCAATATAACTTTGACTTTATAATAAGTACTACTGCAGTCGTACATTTAGTATGTTTGTTTCAGACTTTCGAATATGATGAAATTGTCTTGCGCACGTAGCGTGCGCTGTCGGATTTGGTCGTTACCTGAGCAGTGACGGGAGGGAGCAGCATGACATTAGCACGCGCGGGCCACCGTGCTCTTCTTATGGCACTCATGCTCATCTGTCAAGGTATGTTATGTAGAACATTTTTGCGTAATTCGATTGAGCAACAAGCCGACCCCACGAGCTAAACAAAAAATTTTTATAAGTATAGTTAGTAAATCACGGGATCTTACCACGTTTTATTTTTTATTGAGCCCCCGATATTTCGGTTGTGATTCAACAGCCATGATTTAATAATTATACGTATAAATAATCACTGTGTCAAATTTAAAACAAAAAATATTTATTAAGGATGATTATTAAATGGTAAACCACTCGTCTAAAGATACCAGCGGCACCGGTCATTATTAATGGATGTCAACAATAATGATCAAGTGCATTATTTATTGCACCAATACATTTGCAATTACCAACGGTTGTTATGAACAGGTATTAGAGTACGACTTGATATCGTTCACTCTATATTGTCCCATTCTACTGTCAGTAATATGTATTTAATGATAGATATATACTTTCAAGAAGATTGGTTCTATAAGTAAAATAGTCAGTGAAATCTCGAACGCAAAGCGTAATATTGGTCCTCAGAAGTGGCACAGCACACGGCTTACTTGTTAGCTGTGAGCACAAGGTCTTGTTTATTAAGGAAAATTACTCATGAAACTTGTCAGCAGCTTGTTTGCCATTTCCAGTAAAACCTATAAAAACATTGACCGATTCTTAAAGTTGTAATTTGAAAAAGAAAACAAACTTTTAATTCCGCATCGATTCAAAGTTTTATCAACTGCCAAAGTAGCGTCTCTGATTCGAATTCGTACTGGTTCTATAAATTTAGATTAAATGAACAAATACTGCATTATAAATATATAGCAGTAATTATTAATTGAAAAAAATATAAACACATTGTTTATCACATCGAATGGACTATCATTCTTCGTCATCTATATGCAATATATTACAGCACAATAGTGAAAAGTACTTATGCAAATAAACAAAAAACTTTATACAGTATTTATTAAGATTCATTATATTTTGGAAAACAGTTACTTATAAAAATGACTATTGCAATTGTTATATTTACATAGATTCCAAATATTTCATCAAATAAATTATATTACGGAATCCCGAACTAATTAACTATGTATAAAAATATCTAAACGAAGTAAAATAAAATATGAAAATGAGATTTATCAATTTTACAAAACTTTAAAAGCCCGATAGCAATGTTTATACAAATACATATTCGTGATATGGCGGTCTACAAAGAATGATTGTTAGTAAACAGTTCACAATTGCTTTCCCCGGAATATAGCACGTGAGTGCTCACAAGCAAAGTCTAAAGATTGTCATTCAGTTGCGGATACGATAGAATATATTCTCTTTAGACAGGGTTTACACAAAGATGTCACTGTTAAGAAAACATATGAGAATATACAGAGAATTCAATTAACCAGTCTCTGTATACAGATTATTTAACAGACATTGTAAGCTATAGGATAATTTAATGGTACCTGCAGTTAATTAATATATTGTAATGTTATAATATACACTTATATGCATAATTAATTGAACTATATCGTCAGTGCTATGTCTGTACAAAAAATTAGGGTGAAATGAAAAAATATGGATGAACCAGAAGATTATTTGTCAAGACACATACCTTCGTTTGTTGTTTACTTGCTACCGACTTACTTTAAGGTCCCGCTTTAAACCAATGTCGCAGCTCGTGGCTTTTGTGGGATCACGACACATGCTGATATGGGTACTCTACTTTAGCCGCTACATCACATACATACCTACCTAATTAGGTTTATCTGTGACATACTACACGGTATTTGCCAAAGTATTTTATAATTTGTTTTTATAGGTTGTATTTGTATAAATCAGATTCCGGTCATTAGTGTGAAGCAGTTTATATTTGTATCAGATATTATAAGTTTTCGCTCACTTTATTTTAAAAAGACACTGTTTATTTTCTTTATTAAGAATTTACAATAAAACTAATACATTTTAATAGCTTAGAATTATATAGATTCTTCTTTGGTGTACCTACCAATTGACATTTTGAAAATTACCTACAAGAACACTAATATTACAATGAGTTTTTTTATACCTGTAAAAGATCTTTAATTTCTAAAACCGATTGATAGACCGCTATTACAAATCCAAGTGTACTTTCTTAACTTAAATTTATAGCAATAACAATATTTATATTTTAGTAGATAGAGTAACTCTAATATAATAAAGTAGTCTACTTTTACTACAAAACCGAATCTTGAATCACACAAGTTTTTTTTTTATAAAGTAGTTGGCTCGCAAAAAGAATTCGTAAGCATCGACAGAATAAGTTTAGGTTAGGTACATTTTGTTCCAAACAAGAAATCAATTCAATTCAAAGCGATTAGAGACCACTTGAAATTAGCGAGGCAAAAATACTGACACCGAATAGCACTCACCACAGCCAATCCCAAAATACAAAATTAGAATTCACACGTTTTTTACTCTCTTATTTTTTTCTTTTTCAGAGGACAAAATATCTACTGACTTTGCTTTTATTGAAATTACCCTCTTCGTCGCGGAGAACGAATTAAAATCGCATTAGGAAATCCCGTTTCCGCCTAACTTTTCCAGTCTCTGCGCAGAGTCTCGGTGTATCGGAATAAATGGCCCGAACTTCTTTTATTTATATAGTCTTGTTGAATATTTATGTTTCCCGCCTATTTTTGCATTTCTGTCACTTCATGCCAAAATATATTATATATTTACCTAATTAGTTGTTCGAAACACCTTCAATTATTTATTATACATATATTTGCAACATACAATATGAATAATAATGGTCAGGAAGCTCAAATTACTCTTAAAATAAGTTTTTTAAAACGTTTGGTGAATTTTTGAATATATTAAATAGACAGTGTATAAACATTTCCTATTGTTTGAGATTAATATTTGATACTTAAATATGTATTATCTATTCATATAATAATTGTTATTTGACTTACTGTCATTATTCAAATAGTAATTAAAACTGGTTTTCATTAAACACATGTTTACCAACGCTTAAAAAGCATGTTACTATGGCGCGTATATTTCTAAAATATCTATGGTACGGTTCATATATACGGTATACAAGCTACACTTAACATTTCCTATCAAGTGAGACATCAGTTTATCTATTGTGCGTGTTATGTACAGATAAGAATCATAATCGCTCATTAATTACAACCCATAGTATGATGGTCCTACCTGCTTTTACGTCTCTAGTACACAAATAAGTAACTACACTATTGAACATTGCGCGTTAATATTTCCGACGAAACAATTATTAAATGATGGTAATTTAAATATCTTGATATTTGATAAGTTGATAATTATTAGATCACAAACAATTGGGTTAAAGTTAGTAGCAATTTCTTTATTACAACGACAACTTTCCTCCCTGGTGATTCATTCGGCGGGCCGCGAGCGCGCCGCAGTTTATCCTGACCAACATTTGATGCTCGTAATACCAACTTTGTCCCTTTTTAATAGCCCCACTGTGATTCTCGTAAATAACGCCATTTACAATTTACCAAGTTACTTTTTTTCTGGAGTTTCGTCCACTCGTTTATATTGAAATACTAGACTATGCTCGCAGTTAGCCAGAATTATTCACCACATGAAACGTACTGAATAATTGTTAGGTACAGAAGATTTTTAGCAATAGTTTATTTTTGCAGGTTGCAAAAATAAACTATTGCTAAAAATCTTGTCAATCTTCTCAATGTACTCGCTTCAGACGACGGAATATACACCTCTACTACAATTTTTCCTTCCTCGCATATGTAAGTATCTACATCCTTATGTACATAAGTTAGGTCTACTCTATCATACACAAATAGTTACATATATTCTAATATTATCAATGCATATAATAAGACTGTAATAATTTCTTTCTCTATAATAAAATTCTTTAAAGCCAGGAAGGTACCATTAATTAGTACTTATAGCTATTTTGGAAGGTTGTGTAGTAGTACAGTTCTATTTAAGTGATTTTAAAAATACGGAGCGCCAGCAGCCTTTAACAAACGAGGTCTTAACTCAGACTTTGAAATATTTTGTTTACGAGGAAACTGCAAACTAGTCTGTGCTGTTACAATGAAATGCTTTAGTATGGTAATATTTATATAAATCTTTTATGAAATTAAGTCAGGAAGACGTATTTTGAATAAATATTCCCAAGTTTCTTAGAATGAGTGATTTACAGTTACGTGCTAAAAATAATATATATTAATCTGTAGGGATGTGTACCTATTAGTTTTTACTTGCTGACGCCATTACTCATTGCAAAACTCAGTCTTGATTTGCAAAGAGAATATCAATTACTATTATATTATTATGAGCACGAGTTATTTTAAAAGAAAAGCTCTATTATATCAATATTATTATACTATATTTGACTATAACAGTTAATTAAAATCAACGTTTTTCTTTTTTAGGCTTTCTATTATTTTCTAATGGTTTTGTGGACTTATTATTTCGTGGCGAACGGAAAATACTTTTGATATTATTTATCATAATAAAAAAAAATCCGAGCAAATGGAAATATAAACTATTGTTATTACTGATATAAATTTTGTGTTTGGAATTATTCTATTTCCTATTTCTGTTTCTATCTTGTCGGTTTGATGAAATTATTAAGGACCTAATTATTATCTGATTTTTATTGATTTACCATAAACGACCGTCACAAAAATATTTTGTTAGAGAAAGCAGTTTTTGTAGTAATGTACTTATTATATCGTAAGATCAGAATTGGAACCGGAAATATAAGGCGGACACGCGTCAGGCAGGCTCGACAAATAGCTAGCACTATTATTACACTGTTACAACATGAATTTGGTTTGGTTATTACTATACGTCCGAGGTTGGTTAATATAAAAAGATCCCAGCAAGTCACGCCTCGTGGTTGTTGCTAGCACAAATAGGATAATCGCGTAGTTATTGCCTATGCCGGAATAGACAGTAACCACGCCAAATGCTCGTTTATTTTACATGCTATAAGCCATAACTCCGTTATGTGGTAACGTCTTACTGCAGGCGACGCGCGACCGACGGCAACAGTGATGAATTTTTGTTGACGGGCGGACGTTTTAACAATAAATTCAAAATATAAGTATCAATGACACGCATTCAATATTTCTATCTATTGTTTGTTGAATGACAATGGAACTATAACAGCGGTGTATTTTACGCGATCCTCAATACGAAATGGCTGGCTTTGTTGTATTAGTTTTTGCCCATCTATTTTTCATGTCAATGGAAATAAGAAAATGTCGAACTTTTATTCGAATCAATAAGTAATAAAGTTTTTTTGTACACATATATAAAAACATAGTATTTTAGTAAATCTGACGGTCCTTCATTTTCAAGAACTGGGAGATATTTCTTACAGTCAAAACACTTTCTTGTTCACCTTTATTGACATATATGTCATTTGGTCTATGTACATTCAATAGGACAATTTTACATTTTTCACTCGGTACAGTACACATCCCTAAATTACAAGTAGGTGTACGTTTAAATTTGCCAGAATAATGAAAAGATAGCAAAGGGAATATTGCTGTGAAAAATTGCACTTCATTCAGTACATTAATCTTTTCAATGACTGGAGATGCCTATACCCAGAGGTAGGCAGCGCAAAGATTTCATATAAAATTATCCGATTTGTTTTTGTATTAGAAATTTTTTAAATAAGTACATTATTGAAAGAAGTTTTGACAGTTAGATATTATTGTCTCTTATATTAGACAGTAGTTTGGTTATTGTTAATAAAAATTTCTAACAATATTAGAAATGTTAAAGTGTGTTTGTTATCAACTTATCCTACCAATCATCCTAAAAGTTAAGATTATACCAGTAGTGTTCGGGATCAATAAGTTTATAAGTTACTTTTCTAATTTTCTTTTCAGTTATGCGGTAGTAGTATAGTACTTCTAGATACATATTTATAAGTAAAAAAAACGATAGCTTTATTTTATCTATCTATTATGAAATACCGCTGCAACTCGCGACTTCAGTCTGTCTGATGTGATAACGTAAGAAAATGTATGCGCTGTGCATCCTCAGCTTTCAAACTATTTCTCTACAAATTTCCATCTAAATTCGGTCTGCAGTTTACTTGAGAACACGTAAAATGGACAGATCGACAGACAGACTCATTTGAACATTTATAATATTAATAAGAAAGGGATTTGTAAGGTTGAAGTGTATAAAGGTAACTTACCATGTTATATAATATTTAGAAGGATGAAAACAAACAACAAATTTTCTTTCAAAGCATTTGAAGATCGTTCTATATAAATTATTTTATCGGCGATGTCAACAAACCCACACGTTCTTTGTTTGTAGTAAATGTGCCCCCCTTCACATTAATATTTTAGTAGAATGGTATATTTTTTTTTATTTTACGGATTCCGAATGTTTCCGCGAAATAATCTGAAAAGGGTTGATTTAATCTCTGTAAGTGAAACTGCAAGCCTTCAGTTGTTATATACATGATTCACAATAAGAACAGCTCTATGAGAAAGAATCACAGTAATAGGCATTTATTAACACTCTTAGAAGAAATAACTACAATTAATGCGAAGTTCTTTATTTTTGTTTGTGAAAGCCTAGTGGAACTAAGTAAATCCTGTGTTACTGGTCACTACGTTAGCACCCACCTACATCTAACAGAACATTGTATTAACTAGAAGTAAGCTTAGCTATAATCTATTATAAACACAGTGTGTTGTTTTATATGAAATTGTATGTCAAACAAGCTGGCTACATATGTATATGCTATTGCCTATATGTTAGTATGTCATGCCCGTGGTATTCCTCATGCGTCGTCATTGGTTTGTAGTGTAGTCTCTGTATCATGTAAGTTCATTGGCTGACATATGACTAATTAAATAGAAATACAGATATATATATATATATATATATATATATATATATATATATATACACAATGTACCTTTATAGTAGAATACAGGTAAAGATAGATACAAAGCAGGCTACTTGACCACTGAAATAGGTAAGACAGAGGTACGTAGACGTAAAAATAATAGTAAACAGGATAAATATTATTAGAGTATTAGTTAAAAATAAATGTTATATGAAATAGTCAAATTTAAATAAATATGTTTTAACATACTGCAAGAAATACAGAGAACGTTCTACGAAGATTACAGTGGTTGCTACGGTAAGGAACAAATAACTGAAGTCGTTACCATAAAAATATACAACGATATTTTAGAGGAGCGTGTATTCCGCAACGGGGCGGTATCTCCATACTTTTCACATTACTTATGCATAGCGTACAGATTGAAACGAGTCGCGTAGTTGCGCCGTCATCGGTATTCAAAAGCAACCCCGTCCGGTTTAGCCGCAACCCGCTACCCGCAAACTGACTCCAATCCCGATTGTCTACGAAACAATCAATAAAAGCGTTTCTATTATGTTTTTCTATACAGTAATAGTTTCCATCTATATTGTGTACGAGGTAAATGTGTTTAATTTCATTTGAAATGGAATCCATTAGGTTAAAATGTTTAAAACTTTTGCTATTGAAAATCAGTTACAAAGTCAAATTACGATAAATGAATAATATTGAAATAATTTGGAACTACCCATGTAATAGCTCACATGGGTACTTCCGAATTATATCAGGTTTTTAGATACAAATACAAATTTTAATGTTCTAGTTAACCATCTGAGGAGGAGTGATTAGAAAAAAAATGTTTCCTTATTTATCCATATTGATATCATAAAGAGGAAAGTTTTGATGTTTATATCTTTGTAATGAATAATCCAAAATATACATACTGAATAGATTTTAAATTGGTTACCTATGCAGACAGCTAGCATAGACATAAGCTGCGAGTTACATAGTGGCGGGCAGCGCCGCGTGTTATAGCTATTATTTAATACATGAAATATATGTAAGGATCTTTAACCAAAAATTCTCTAGATAATAATTGTTAGAGTTTACATAGCGTCGTCTAGTTCCAAGTTAAGGAAATCTTTGCAGTCAGAACTTTAGTTTTACCACAGGTTTGATTTACAATTAACAATATATGTATTTTTTTTTGTTCAAGACTGTGTTGTATTCCATTAGGCTTTCCTATTTAAGGAACAATATTTTCATTATTTACTTACGTACTTTATATGCTTTTATTATTTAAATACATATTCAGTAAAAAATAGATATAATTCAAATACAGTACATAATTATGGGAAGAATAAATGGAAAATAGTTTTAGTAGAATATTTGACACAAAGAACTGCTTTGATTTTAATCCATTGATTAAAATCAAACATAAAATCTGTTCTTTCTTATAGAATTTAAATATCTATATTCAATTCATATGTTATTGTATTGTTATTATTTATTAGAAATTGTAAATCGGTCAATAAATGTCTTCTTTGTTCCGTTTAAGAGGAGGCTACGGGTTGTCGGTTTGAGAAAAGCGAGAATTTCCCCGCGCCGCTCAACGGAATTGTTCGCAGGACCCCGTTGTTATCTCGCCCCTGTTGCCTGGGTAATCGCTGCCTCGAATAATTTATGAAATATGACATAATAACCTTTGTAATAAAGGCTAGAGTGGGGCCGCCATGCGGATAAAACAGTTCACATTATTGTTATTAGAGGAAATCTCGAACGGGGTGCCGAAAATATACCATGAAAACTATACTGCTCCAATTAGTTGCATGGGTCAGAATCTTTCTTGGTTATGTGACATACAATTTATTATTGCATAAACATTAAAATTAGAATATAAATATATAGTAATTTTAATTAAACTGATCTAAAAAAATAGTACGAAGGAGTTCCGCAGGGATGACGTTATTCAGCTAAAATAATGTAATAACAGTTCATCCTGTTAATATTTATTCATATATGGAGATTTATTGATACAAATACTTTACTTTTCCGTATGTATTATTATATTCCTATATATATTGTATTATATTCCTAACCTAACATAACCTTAGACTAATAATAATAATAAACACAACATATAAAGGATTATGAAAATTACTATAAAAGTTCTGAAATATTGCGCGTATAATCATATTACATTTAATTCAGATCTGTGTGATTAGTTTATATAAAAATAGTGTCTGTTTATAATACGTTTTGTGTTTTAAAACTCACAGAGAAGTAATGTGAATTAAATACGAATAAAATAGACGTGACTTTATACATTTAAGAAATCGTGATATTAGCTGTTGATAAGTCAAAATTAATTAACGCTATAACGCTTCTCTATAATGTTTATTATCAATTGTATATGTACATACCAATTTGATTTGTTTTAGGCATATGCCGAGCATATGTTTTAAGCACCTTATTTATTATTTACTACAATAAACCAAATTGCTTTTGTAGAGATATCCTTATATAAGATTAAATATATAAAAAAGCGTTTATATGCCATAAAAAGAAAGTGAGTAGCTACTTAAGAGGATGTATTTCATAACAGCTGCTCGTATTTCCGACGTCTCATGGGTACTGTGCCTTTTAGAATGTATTTACTTAATGAACTATTTAAATGTTCATTATATATTCATTACTAGGACCAGTTTTGTAGAACCTTTACAAATAGTTTTAACAATATGAGATATCTTTATTTTCATATATAATAATGTAGTCTTTGATAAATTATTATTAATATATATTATGGAACATATTATTTTTAGACTGTCGTTGTAAAATAAATGTCAACTAATTTTGTATAGTTATGACCAAAAAAAGTTTTTTGGTTATATTCACAAAGTTAAGCTAAAAATAAATAGCCAACCTATTGTAATTACTAGCACAACTAGTTTTTCTGTCACCATTATTGAGCAAAAACCACAGATCTACTAATCCATAATTTGGTGTTTATTATTAAAGTTTGGTATTCACTTATAATATTTACGTATGTTCCGTATTAGTATACGTATGTATTTGTACCTATGTGTTTATTAGACTCTTAATTAAACTGATGCTGTTTTTATCATATCATCAAAACGTGTTTCGATAAATTTTTATGAAGAAATTCCGAATTGCAACTTTGTGAGAGTTTATTCGCAACAATAAAACGATCCGTTGTTCGAATATTACACCATATTAATGTATTAAATGGTTCCATATTTACAATTTATGCAGGATATTATTTAAACATTTAATAGTTCTGTTATTACCGCTTATTAATATGCCATTTACTAGAGTTACCACTTTCTATTAGGTGGGTGATATCCACATTCGCCATTTCTGATTTATGGAAAGAATAGACTTTTAAGTGATATTGCCACAAACGGATCATAACACACTTAAACATGTCTAGAGTACGTACTCGTGTTACTAAGGACATGTAACGCATATACTTATAATTAAAATAGTCCTAAAACAACATTATATTAACGTTTCACATTGTTGAGTTTGCGTACTCTCAAAAGGCCACTAAAAACATTATTTTGCATGTAAATTTCCTTCCGACGTTTTTACAACACACAATTGAATCCATTAATGTTATATGCCAGATTCAAATTAAAAGAACAAGTTACGTTATAGATGAATATGAACTAAAGTTAACATAGAATAATGAAGTGGTTGTAGATGTATCATCCAATGCCATTTGGTCACTTGGAGAGCTAAGGAGAGCTTGTAACAATGATGCACTTCTATTGATAACTTTATTCAAATACATATTCGTAAACAAAACAAAAAAGCAACCAAAACAAAATAATATATTTATGAAGATAGAAATCTTAAAAAATATACTGATTTGTTTTGCTTGCTTTATTAATTACTTATCATATCATACTTACGTCTTGACATTCTTTTTATGAACGTCCTATAATTACCAACCAACAATAGTCAATTGGCTTACCCAATTATAAGAAATGTTTGATTTTTTTACTATTATTAATCTATCGACTAAAAAACGATTTCTATGCTACGATTATGACTAGAAAACTATTAATTTAAACAGGTATTTATTTTTATGCGAGCTAGAATATTTGTTTAGGTAATGAAGTTTTGTGAAATTTCATTTATTGTTGTTTTGTTTAGAATTGACTCAACCGGCCATCAACTGAAGAAGCAACTAAAGAAGCACACTATAGTATGTTACAGCGACTTTATATCATTCGCAAGTTGTAATATGAGGCACTAATAACAATTCAATATTATTTTATTAAGTGCTTTCGAGTGACTGGGTTCGAAACCCGAAAACACAAATCGTCCGAATAAATTTCCGCTTTGTATAACACGGGGTAAACACAGTCAATTTGGATGTATTGATGAAAATTATATGAATACATATCCATTAAATTAATTTTACTTTTGCTCTGTGGTTAAAACAGACCATAATGATTTTAGCTGGTCATCTGTGTGACAAAATGTTTAAGAGACACTATAATTTTATTATGTACATATACATTAAAATAAATACCTATTTCCGTCGTCATCAATTGAACTTCGAGCTGAACCGATTTGTTGTGTTTGTTATTAGCAGAAGGTACTTATAAATTAAAAAAGAAAATTAGGATAGTGGCTCGAATTTTTTTGATTTAATATACCACTGCGATCTATTATCATAGTTAAGATAGGACGACATCTGCCGGGTAAGCTAGTAATAAAATATATATAGCACTTACTATCAATTGACCATCATCTACGATATCTATGCCCGAATGATAAAAAGTAGTTCATGATTTTTCGATCCCAAATACCATGTAGGTTACATACCCATCACAGGTGATGATTTGTTAGGAACGAATAAAAAAACAAACAAATTCAATATCGCGTTTATAAGGATTAAGATACTTAGTGTGTACTACTCACTTACTCAGAATGTAGGGCTGTATTAGTTCTGTAAATCACATAAGAATACCTTGGCATACACTTATTTATTAGACTTCATATAAAGCCGTTTGTGTAACCTCTTTCTGTCGCCAAACAGTTTGCTTTGGTAGCTGTGTTTTGGATTGACTAGTGATTGACAGCATATATACACAGCCATGATTTGATGAAATAATGGTGGTGATTGATGCTGTTATTACATATAGGTGACACATTTTTTGACAATAATAAAGGGAACGTGCAATCGCCTGCGCTAATGGTTTACGCTGCACGGAGCACCAGTGGAATATGATAAGACGAACATGAGGTCAGGTCAGTTAGCCCATCGTGACAAATTCCACAGAAATTTATCATGATGGTTTCCAGAGAACACCGCGTAGAGCTCAATCTGACATGTATGATGGTATATTTCTAGCATTAGATTCATCACTCCACTCCCTTTCCTCCGACAGGTGTCGGTTTTTTTTTTTATGGATGATAATGGAATGGTGCACCCGTCCGCGCTAACGGTTTACACTGGCGGGGCACCAGTGGAGGATGATAAGATGAACATGAGGTCAGGTCAGTTAGCATCGTGACAAATTCACCAGGAATTAATCACGATGGTTTCCAGGGGGAACCGCGTGGAGGTCAACCTGACATGGTACATTGCTAGTAATATGGTCATGGGTTATGAGTCCATATTACTAACAATCCCTTTCCTCCGACAGGTGTCGGTTGCCCTTACCCTTAGGTAATCTGTCGATTTCTTTACCGTTCGAGTTACATAAAAATATTTGCCACACTTATGACAATACTGGATTAACTAAAAATAGTGATTTTTGGAAAATTCACTTTATGATGTTATCTTTAAAGTCTAATTAAAAGAAAAAATAATGTTTGAATTAATCCAGTTTTGTACTAAGTACTTTGTACTGACCTATATCCACTAAAATATATTATTACGGAAATAGCCTCTTGCTCCCATACAATTCTGTCACTTTAAGGAACTACTAACTGATATAATCAACGTCAATTACTGTTCATGTCATTGCTTTGACTTTCATCTTTAGTGTTACAGAGTTCTAAAGCCAGTCAGAAACAATGACGTCTATAAGATTAAGTGTTGAGTACTTATAATGTGAAATGGATAAAATAATAGAATTTTTAAGAATATGTTATTAATTAACATGTTCTTATACATTTTCAAGTTAATTAAATGTTATCAACATGTTATTAAATATTGTGCTTTAATTTTTTTTAATTTTCGAAATACTTTATCATACCTTTTGGTATTGAAAGTAAACAGATATAAAACACGTGATATAAAATGTTAAAAGAATATAGTTTCTGCTTACTGGACGTAAGACTCATTATTTCGTCTATTTTTACTTCAAACTCATACGTATTGTTCATTCTATTTTCTAAATTTTGTACTATAGACGTAGATACACTGGATTGAGATAGATGTGCAGTCAAACATCCAATTTTCATTAAGTGTTCAGGTCAAATATATTTTCAGGCGAATGAGGTTGCAAGCAGATTGAAATTGCTTTTCTTTACCAATAAAGTTACCGGTAGAAAAATTCTCTCTCGTGCAGCATAATTTTATAGTATAGCTTGCATATAAAACCTACATACACCGCCTTATAATGTACCTCAGAAACGAGGCTGAAGATTGTTATAGATAAACTTTAGCTCCACGATGCTATATTAAACGACGCATTTACGTAGTCTATATGAAAAGAAAATGCCTACCCATATGACACCATTACGGAGACGGTCCTACGTAATGGAAATTTGCATACGCACCTTAAAATTTTATTCATAAGGAGAAAATTGTTTCACATTCTCGCGGCGACAGCGGCAGTGCGCGGCCGCGCGACGCACTCAAGTAAAAAAATCAAATTACTCGTCAGCGTTGCGAATTTCGACGGCATTACCTTAGAAGTAACGAGGACAATGGCTTATCTGCTCTGGGGTGCACACTCACTCAACCGCCGTCTGAGACTTGCTCGCTTTTGCTAGCACCACCAACTCAATAATCCCTCGTAACTGAGTTTGTTACTAACTTTTTTGTACTGATTTGTCCATCAGGGCTCCTGAATGAATTAGAAAGTTCAGAATTATGGTATACTGACAGATTATATGAGTTATAAAATCTTAATATCTTTATACATATATCAAAAAAATATTTACGTACTTACAATATCATAACGAAGATTCGATCGGCTAAAAGGAAATCAATATAAACAAATTTTGTTAAATTTCATTAGATGCAAAATATAATATATTCCAAAAAGGTTCATAAATAATATTTCGGTTACCATCGCAAAGAAATCCTTATTCTTGTTAAGGCCCGAATAACTATATTTAAATGTTTTTATCCTATATTATGTTTACAGATCATACGATTTAATGATTTACCTATTTATTTTCGTAGAACAAAATATTAGATTATTTGATCAAAAAATTTATAATTTATTTTGCCCGTGTTTAGTTTACCGCGTTGTAACTTATTACTAGAGACATAGTTACATTGTGATACACCACCTATAACCAAGTTAGACTGAGCTCCCTTACATCCAGTTGAAGTGATGTACTGGGTTCAACTTATAATAGTTTATTGTTGAACCAGTTGACGAAGCGGCAAAAGTAAAAATTCGTTAAACTGTGAAATTGAACAACTTTTTATATTAGTTTTTTTACCTTATTCGCGTGTGTCCGACACGCTCTTGGTCACTTTTCTCATTTCCATGACTGTAACTATAAAATGTACACATTTGTGTTCGAACATTGTAATCATACTAGTATTATAAATATGTCTGTCTATATATTGTTAACGAACTATTTCTGAAGGATCTCAAGAAATGTTGATGTAAAGATATATCGAGTATATGCATAGACTACTTGTTTTTTTAAAAAGCACACGTAGTCGGGATCTATATATATTATGATTACCAATGCACCATCATATATATGTTAATCCCCAAAAACTGTAATCTGTTTGTTACATATATTATATACCTACATGTTTGATAGTAGAGTGAACAGTAGGAACAGTAATAATATAAACATAGGTATGAATTAATTACTTTGACTTCGTTACATAACAAATACCTCTCAGGCGAACGCATTTAGATAATATTAGATATTTAGAAAAAAAAATGATTTTGGAATAATAATCTTCTCAAGGATTTTTTTATTCTTTTTATTAAGTTCTCTATTCAGCCTTGGCCTCGCATAGGTCTCTTACAAAAATAAAAAAAAAACTATATATTTTAACACACACGCACACATATACACCCTTCTTTTTGCGTTGTTGGGGTTTACTAAAAAGGATACATTGTCTATAAAATTTGGATATTAATAACTGTATACAAAAAAGCGTAGGATTCCAGTAATAAAATATTTTTTCAAATCAGTCCAGTAGTTTCTAAGCCTATTCTGTGTTAATAGAGCAAGAGCCCACGACGGCCAGACATTCGTCTTATTAGCAAATGTGAAAGTTCTTGTATGTGTGTCCCCAACTCAGGTAAGAAGAATCCCCACACATGAAACCTGGATCGTGGTTCCTTTAACAAGTAACAAAGCAAAAAGTGTAAAAATTTTCATATCAAATTCGTTAAATTATGAAACAATTTTTTCACATATTGTTCGTAACAGTATTATATATTATAACTTGCGCTGCTCATTGACAGATACTTAGTATGGTAGGTACTGTTCGTACCTGTGTTGTGTGTCCCACAAATACAAGAATTTTCAAATTTACTAATAAGAATGTCTGGCTGTCATGGTCTCTTGGGTTATAACAAACAAACGATCAAATCTTTTCTTTATAATATTAGTATACCAGGCGTTACTATTGCATATTTTAATATGAAAAAGTAGTTATTGTAACCGTAATAGCTAGATATGTGGTATCAAGGACATATTTGTAGATATTGATGGCCTCTATAAAATTGTAGTACATCATTTTGTTCAATTATTTGATATAAGGATTTTAATGGTATTTTTTTCACATATTGGGTTACATTATCGAAGTTTTCATAGCACATATACAATAGAGTATTTTATAAACGATTTTCAAGACAATTCTCAAAATCTGCTAGATTTTAAGAATCGTCTATGTGATACAGGGATAATGGAGCAATCTAATGATAATAGAATTTATGAATGCAAACAAAAACCTCTCTTGTTTATAATATTAATATTAGTATAGATTTTTCTTATTTCTGACTAAGATTTAAAAATTAACAAGCAATCTTGATATTTCTAAGCTCCACTAGCATTACAATGAGCGTGTAATATTTATGAAACAAATTCAATATTTCCCTATGAGTAGTCTTTGTTCAATTGATTTGTTTACATACCGTAAAGATGTTCCACGCCAATATTTATCGTTCACTTGAATCTAGGTTCCATATTTTCTTCATTACTTATGCATAGAGTACAGATTGGCTACAGTGGAGCTGAGTCATCAATATTCAGCTAGCGACTATAATCAAACTACAATTTTATTACTCAATACTGGTTTAAGTCAATCGAAACAACATATTGTGATTTGTATTAACAAGAAATAATAGTTAATGATAAGCCTTACTGATTTATTTGATATAATTTACATATAACTATTTTTTTTAATAAAGTGAAATTACAGGTTACGAAGATATCCTAGTCTACTGGAATGGTAACACATGAATAAGAAAAGACCAGTACCGTCACATGATGACGTTATGTCCATGGCGGTGTTTATTTATAAAAGCGAAGGTGGACCGACCGCTCGTTTAATATCGAATATACGAGTATATATTCGAATAAAATATAATAAAAAGAAATTAAATTAAATATAAAACAGCACTAGTAATATATATTCTAAAATACATATAGTATATCTCTTGTATTAATAAGAACATTTTTAGAAAGTTTTTATGGAAAAGGTAGAGAAGATGCATGTCAGGCTTTATATAAGATGATAATGTCCTCCTCTTGGACGTAAGTTGAAAAAAGATTTTGTCCTTTATTAAAATTTGTATAGGTTTTATCGATAAGGGTTGATATCAGGTCTCCGTGTGAGTAACAAAAAGCAACGTTATTGGCTCTTAGTGTTTTTGCGTGGATCCCGCAGGGCATCGTACCTAATATAATCTGTAATACAATCGCGTCTAATAAGAACTTTTGATGTGGGTTCGATAGACACGTTCATTAGCATAATAATTTGCATTATACCCGATGAGAACAGCTTGAATTACAGAATAGCCTAAGTGGATTTACTACAGTATTCTTGCTATACGTTCCTCGATATAGTGATGTCTACAAGAAACTAACAAAAAGAAAAGACATTATAATTTCTCGTAGTGTGTACACCTACAGGAGTACAGTCACCTTTTTTGTGAAAGAGTGTTTGACGAGATTATTTGAAATAGTATTTTAATTACAGACATAAATAACAAACATAATATGTAGTCATACTATAATGATACATTTATCTCATAAAATAGAGGTTATTAGCAGTATTTAGAACTAAAAATGTTACCCATGAATATTAAATTTTATACGTATGAGTTAAAGCAGTCCAATAGATTTAACTTTTCTTAAATATTTATGCGATTATTAAATTATCTACTTCAATATTCAGGAATCTTATATTTAATAATGAACTGTGAAATTCCTGAATATTTCTTTATGTACTAATAATGAAATCAATAAAGTGGAGATAGCTTAAATAGTCTCAGCTTAAAATATTTTATTAAAGAATGCCTTCCTTCAGTTCTTAGCATTTCTGTAGTCTTCTGTCGATAAATAATATAAATATAAATCTCCTGTAACGTTGTACGTTGCACAAATTAATAATTTTAAATCATTCAGTAAACATTAATTTACGCTAATATTTTTCGTGTTTATTAATTAGACAGTTCATTGTTCAGTTGAAATTATTGTTTTCAATAATTTCAACTGAACAACATTGAAAATAAATTGTTTTCATTTACGATATTTTAGCGTAATTTAAGTTGTAAAACGTATTCACAACTATATAGAGTTATATGGACATTTTCATAGAAAATATGTATTCCTAGAAATTTACGAAGCCATTGTAATGAATAATCGGCACAATTTTCCCCATGAATTTTTATTATTCTTGTGTTTGTGCTATGTTGATTGAATTTCCAGAAATTATTTTGTTTATATATGTATTATTGAAAATCATGAAGAGGCTGTTAAAAGGTACGTTGGAAAGTAGTAGATAATATTTATTAAAATATACTATATATTTACAGTGATGTAGAAATAAAATATTAAATAATAACTTAGAGTTAAAAATAAAAATAACGAAAATTATATATATGAAATATTAATCGGTTGTTTGAATTTGTATTCAAGTATTGTGTAGGTACAACATATTATAATGCATAATAAATATTGACATAGGCACGTCATACATATAAATAATATAACTAATTAGTTTCTTTACAAAATATTTTTGTTAATACTAGTTACTTTACATTATCCAAGTGTATAAATATGAAACCGGACTGATTTAAAAAAAAATTTATCGTTTAATACTCTAGACACACAAGCGCGATTTTATTCGAAATATTTTCCTTCGTTAGCCACACAAGCCTCCCACCTCTCGGGCAATTTTCGAATTCTGCGGCGGAAAAATTCTTCACCTTTTGACCCGCACCAATTTTCGATACATTTTGACACTTCTTGAAAATTAGCGAAGCGGTGCTCAGACAAAGTGTGGCCCATTGATGCGAAAATAGTCGGATGGAGCAAGGTCTGGAGAGTAATTACTAGTTACTTTTGGAAAATTTTGAATTATATTTTTATATAAAGACACATTGCTGCCAATTATAATTTCATATATACAGTAGTACTGTTTTCTAATTTATTGTGGAGATTCTGTGATTGTGTACTCAATATTCACTATTTCACTTTTTACCAAAGATAACATAATATTACATATAGGTTATATTCAGACAATAAATAACGTGATCCTAAAGTTAAAATTTAATGTTTCACATATTTCTTAATCACATCAAGAGATACAGAATAAGTATAAAATACACTGTGTGTGGGTAATCCTCGTGGAACCTATGAAGTTATAATTGACGTAATTAAAACTTGACTCCTATTAATTCGGAGTACATTAAAGCAGAAGGGATCAAAAATAACGTTGTTAGTTAAAAATATGTTGTAATCCCATGAATATCACAAGCTTTAATGGTGTGCCGTGATATAGCAAATAATTAATATAATGAATATTTTCAAGTCCTTTTCGAGGAGAACAAAGGCACAGTACGGCGGATATTACGGCGAGCGACAGAATGGAATGTTTAACAATTATTATTCGAATTAAATTAAATTTACACGATGTTTCACCTTAACAAAAATTTATCATAAAAATTACATTTATGATTTAGTTAATAATAATATATTAAATAATATCATTTCACTCCTCTATTATTTTCCTTATTTTTTTGCCAGTGGTTTAAGTATTTAAATATACAAATATCTAAAAACGACGAGTTTCCTTTATGAAAACTGTACGTAAACGGCGTAAAGTAATAATTTAATTCAAAAGTAAAATTACCAAATTATTACCATATATGAAGGTGCTTAGATAAGTTCAAAGTTCATATATACATTAGAAACTATGTTCATACATACGTACATTTAGAAAATATGTTCTTAAAATAAGTGGCATATTACACAAAGGCATTTTATTACTCTTGTTATATATGTTAATATAATTATTAAATACGTTTTAAATATTGGATTACTGACTACATGTACTTTTACTAACAGAGTAGCACTTGATTCTTTGATTGGCTGGAATTGCAATTTTAATGCGGTTCACTTGGCAATCCAAAATGTCCAACAGGGAATAAATATAAAAGCCAATAATTGTGTTAATTATATAATGAATTCGTCAGGAATAACCATTATTATATTTTCGTATAACTACGTACATATAATTGGTTAAGTTCTTCCGATTTATAAAAGTATATGTTAATATTTCATATCACTACTTAATAAATCTATTTTTAATATATATATATACATATATAATTGTAAAATGTTATTTGTGTCATTTTTTTTTCTAAGTTGTAGTTAGGATAACCTATTTCATGTAGAAAGGTAGTCTGAAGTCATTTTTGTATGTTTAGAAGCTAAAGCAATATTGTACGAATGATTAAATATCATTAGAGAAATTTCAGGCACGTTAGTACTTCACCATGAACATCAAGTGCATCATAAATCTGTATCATTTTATTAAGGTTTCCTATAACAGTAAATGAAGCTGAACAATTTTTGTTGTAAAATATATATATGATATGTTTTACAACAAAAATTGTTCAGCTCTTTACTAGTCACAAATATGAAAATCATATGAATCTAAAATCACAATTTTCAATATTTTAGTTAAAATATATATCTGTCTTTATTTCTTAGATAAATGTTTTGGTTTTAGATACTAAATTGTTAGTGCTTGAACAGACTAAACTATATTTATAATACTTTAATATTTGATATATTTCCACATTAATGCTTCTCGGAAAATCTAAAATCAATCTCTAAATCAACAACGCGGAGTGTGAAGCTACGATCTGAGTTATACTACAACATTAGATGCAAGTGTTTAGTAAACAGTACACTAATAAAAGTAATTCTTACTAATATCATAAATATGCAAGTTTATTTATTTATTTATTTATCAGATTTTTGTTATTACTTTACATATATGTAGTGTTTAGGATTGAGATAAATACTGATAAGAAAAATAAATTTGAATTATTTGGTTTTGTAATACACATATATGGATAATATAATAATACCCGAGCAATTTTTGTACAAAACGACATTTATATTTCAAATAATCCATACAACAATTGACTGAAAGTACCCTATTCTATTCATTGTTATATAAGTAGCTTACAGGTATATTACAACAAAAATGTAATACATACTCAATATAAAATATAATTTATATATATATATATATATATATATATATATATATATATATATATATATATATATATAGCTATATATATATATAGCTTAGTTTTTAAATCTGTTAATAATTGTTAGAATATATAATACACCCCTATAACTGCCTAGCGGTACGTACTTACCACCTGCGTTGTATTTATGCTATACACGTATATGATTTCAAAACTTTAACATTCAAATAATGAATATCCCGTTGAAACTTAACCTTTCCATTGGAAGTACACCCAGAAGGTACATGATGCAAGCCCGGGCAGGAGTTTTCATAACTCATGAGAGACGTAACCCTCGAGGTATAATCTTGTTTACCAAAGTGGTAAGGGTAGATGCGTTGCGTATAGACATAGGCCATAATATGTTAATTTAGCCCACGACTGCCGCACCACCGGTCTTATATTGAATATTTTCCTTATACTGTATAATTTAGCGAAATGGAAATTTTGCACTGCGCTCGAGTTACGTCTCGCGGTGTTATTATTAATTACGATGCCACAAAAATGATATTAAGTTTTGCAAGTGTACAGATTGCAACGTGACATTTAACTTAATTTGTGTGTTTATCAGTCAATGTTCATAGATGTTGTAGTACGAGTAGTTAGAAACGAATAGCTGAAAATCACGCTTACTGGCTGGCACCCTATGTCTAGCAGTGGCATGCATTGCGATGAGTCTTTATAAAATATATATGATTGACAGTAGAGAAGTTAATGAGGTCCTCTACATTTATTATTCTCCTTTCATCTGACTTCAAATTAATAGAGGTTGTTGATTTGGTGTCTGCGGACGGAACCCACAATGGTTGAATAAAACTATACGGTACTCATCTCAGATAATTACCGTTCGGTTATTTCGAGCTCAATTGGCAATCGATACAGAATGCAGAATGACAAAGTTATTTTGGTATGTCTATTCAATATGGTTATTTTTATTATCTCTATGCCTCTTAATCAAGCTTATCCTATCATGACTAGATAGTTATCTGAGCAATGACAATAGAACTTGTATGTAGATATGAACGTATGAACGAGTAAATATTCTAAGCGATCTAAAGTTAGCCTCTCAACACTCCCGAACGTTGTACGAAGCCAAAGGAATATGGTAGATTAATATTTAAGCTGATTTTGGTCTCTAACTTATTCCAATTCTCCTCCCTCATCATTCTAATATCTAGCTAATCCGCATAGGTTTCTTTAAATATGATTCATATTGTATAAGTATTTTGATTACCACTTCCATTACCATGTACGTCAGATGCCTCAATATAGAGTTATAATTCAAGTTTTTCATCATTTGCACCGTATATTTATATTGTATTGCTCTAGTTGACTTTCAATTTTATATTTTGTTCATTTCCTGAGCGTTATAGCGTAATTATGAACTGTTTTGTATTATACTTTAATAAATCAGTAATATTTTCATTTCAAATCTGGTAGTCCCAGAAATTATCGTGTACAGAGTAATACACCAATCAGTTTCCTATATTACTACAGATTGTTTTACTAATTCTGAATGTATTTCAGACTGAGAGAAATAGGCACTCGATTAATTCAAAATAAAGTAATGGTTCTTCTGTTAATATTGAGTTCACAATTTAACTACAATGATGTGATAGTTTACTGCGATGCTAAAACAGTAGGGTTATCTACTATGAGTTGAAGGAATATATTAACACTGGAATTATCCTTCTAATATAATACACGTGAAAGTTTGTGAGTATGGATGTTTGTTTGTTATTCTCTCACGTAAAAACTACTGAACGGATTTTAATGAAACTTTACAATAATATAGCTTTTACATCAAAATTATACATGGAATATAATTTAAAAAGATATTATTTATTATGTAAATTGGTCGGAATATAATGATAAATATCAAGGGTATGTGATGCAAACGAAATTGCGCAGGTCAGCTAGTTAATAATACTAATAATAAAAACTCTAGACAATTCACACAGAATCATTTACCTCCAAATCAAGCCGAACTTGTGTTACGAATGCTAGATAATTAACAGAAATACACTAATATTTTTATTTGTATATACCTATGTACATAATATATAAAGACCTAGACCTAACCTAAACAAACAATCATACTTCTGATGATAAATGTTTCAGAAGTCAGGCGATATGTTAAACCCATATGTTAGCCCATCGAGGCCGTTAGTATTAAAATTTATATAATATATGTATACATATAAATAAAATTGAAGTGTCTAGTTGTAATTTCAATTTTCACTGATTGCATATGAAAGTATAATATATACGGTATTTATATCAAAATAAATAATTTTTATCTGTCTGTCTGCTTGTTTGTTCTTGTTACCCTCTGAAATAGCTGGGTCGAATATGACGCGACTTTTACTCGCAGATATCTAATGTTATAAGGTGTCACTTAGACTACTTTTGTTTCAGAAATCATATTTATTTTAATAAAATATATTCACGCGTGCGAAGTAGCGGGTAACAGTTAGTTTTATATAAATTTTGGATGTCTTTCTCGGTTCGTTTAAATAAAACATTGACTATATACTATACAGTAGTGTTTCGAGAAATCATTAATTCTCTGAGACGCGACCTTATTACACTATGTATATGTACTCGCATTATTAATTCTTCATCTCATTTTCTTTCTCTCATAAATTTTCTTGGTATAATACAGAATATACTACAATGATTAGTAAAATAATGCAAAAGTGACTTAGTTTAAAAAGAGATTAAATTTAAGTAAATAGTGAATGCAGTCAGCATTTATTAGATATGTATGCTTAAATCTTTGAAACTACGCTACGGATTTTGAAGTGTTTTTTTAATAGACAGCGTAATTCTAGAGGAAGGTTTACAATATATATATACCAAGGGCGAAGCCGGGGCGAGTAGCTAGTTGCATTATAAATTAATAAAAATTGTCTACTGTGGATATACATTATTTTATTATTATTAATGTTAATAATGTATAAAATATAACTCGTCATGAAGCGCATATCTAAACGACGCATATGATAGTAAAAAATAACAAAAATGTCATATAAAGTTATTGTACTTTTATTTTTAAACCGTTGGTTTGTGTATAAAACCTATTAACAGTAACCAAATGATAATAAGTTATAAGTTCTTATAATTAAGCTACAGCGCTGGATATATTTGATTAAGTTTTAGTGAATTGAAATTTCTTATTTTTTAGAAGGAATATAATCCAATCTTCACTATAAAAATACAAAATACCTAAAGAAAATTATAAAGGTATACATACAACTATGAATACTATAAAAGAAAATAAGATCAGAGAGTAAATAGCTTGAATGTTTTTCATTCACTGTATTACAGTTATATTAGCAATTACGATATTTCTATAGATTATATATATATATATGAAAGAAATGGCATTATAAGAATAATATTAAATGATGTTTAGACAACCCTGGATACTAATTGCAGCGCCGACTACGGGATTAGTACAAGGGCGGTGATTGATCCGCAAACAAAATACTTCGTTAGGCCCCTGATAGCCAATTGTGCCAAATACTTTTCAGGTTGCTCTGTTTCGTAATTGAAGTAAATTACTACTCTTCTCATGCTTCACCTTGTGATTGGGGATTGTATTTACATCTTTTATTAGCAAAATGTATACCAATTCTATATACGTACGCTCAGTTTAGCTAAATCTTTTCATTCAGGTAAAACTTTTGCCTACTTACTGTGAGTTTTATATTTACGTTATTTTATTTTGTCATTCCACTCAACCGTGTCCTATTTAAGTTTGTTGTTAAACACTTCATAATCAAAATGATCGCAAAAATATCTATTGTTATGTGACTAGACCTCTAAATGAAGTTTTGAATTTAAAACGTTGCTAATTTATTACACGTGACTAAAGCCTACATAACTATATCTGTTGAACATACATCTGTTATAGTTGCTTCTGGTTCAACAAGTTTAGCAAGGCTACTAAAGTTTTCCGTTTTAGAGTTTCGAACAAAAATAATGCCTTATGGCGCGACTTGGTACGTTGCACGTCGATCCGCCTGGTAGAGCTCTTCAGAATTTCTTAATCTTAACGATTTGAAATTTGGAATTATTTAAATACCAAGACCATCTTTATTGAAAATTAATAATTATAAGAAAGAATTACTGGGAAATGAAATGAGATTGTCACATTTTAAAGGTTATATTGAATGGTTTGAGTATTTAATAGTGCTTACTATTTTTAGTCCAAAATATAATAGTAGCTATCAAATAATATCTATAGTATCATTATTATTATTATTACATAATATAAAACAAAGTCGCTGTCGCTGTCTGTCCTTATATATGCTTATATCTTTAAAACTACGGAACGGATTTTGAAGCGATTTATTTTAATAGATTGATTGATTGATTCAAGAGGAAGGTATAAACCTTCTATATAAATATATAATACATATACACCCGAGCGCAGCCGCGGCGAGTAGTTTGTCATTATTATTACTTAGTATAAAACAAAGTCGCTGTAGCTGTAGCGTCCCTATGTATGCTTAATTCTTTAAAACTACGCAACGAATTTTGAAGCGGTTTTTTTAGTCTGTCTACTAAAAAAAAACCGCTTCAAAATTCGTTGCGTTAGTGACTCAAGAGGAAGGTTTGTATATATAATACATGTCCACCCGTGTGAAGCCGGGGCGAGAAGCTAGTAATATTTTAAAGCAAAGCTAGAGTTTATTTGTTTGAACGCGCTAATTCCAGGAACTACTGGTTCGAATTGAAAAATATTTTTGTGTTGGATAGTCCATTTGTCGATGAAGGCTTTAAGCTATATAACATTACGCTACGACTAATAGGAGCAAAGTAAAATGAAAATGACACGCAGACGAAGTTTCGAGGGTCAGCTAGTAACTAATATTGTAACAGAAGGACGACTTAAAACCATAAGGATATCTATTGGTTGTTATTGTTGTTAAAAGGCATTAAATTATTTGATTGCTGCGGAAAATACTTTAATAATAGAAGTGTTATACCTCACATAATGTAATAAACTAATTATTTTAGTTAATTGGTTTTGCACCTATATTAGACCAATGTGTCAACCGTTGTGAGAATAATTGGCCATTACTTAGTGTTATTATTATTATGATCGGCTATTAGATAACGATTGGTCATCTATAGGTAGCCTATAGTTATAGTAAAACAAAAAGACAACATGTGTATTTTGCTACTATTAAATCAGTTGAAGTTAAAAGCCTCGTGCGGAGAGTATGGATACTAAAATAACAAATTCGTAGACCCGTTCAATTATTAAAATGCTAAGTAAGTAGATAGCTTTTATTAAAATAATTAAAATTAAATATTCAGTACATAAAATAACTTGTTTACAATATGAATATTTGTTTTATTAACTTTACATTGTTACTTAAAGTATTTGAATCTAAAAATAGAAATATTTAAATCAAATATTTATATAATTTCCGTAAATTTGAAAATTTAACTTCAATTTGTACTGAATATGATATTTATCGTAGTGTTATCATCGAATTTCAATGTCATTGATATTTCATTTGAGACGCCTTGAAGTCCTTGCCCTTTATGTGTAATCAATGACTTATTTATTATTAAAGATACAAGTCAAGCGATTGCGGAGCAGCTGTGGATTTTCAGGAAGCTCCGTTTGATTACGCATAACACACACAGTGTCTTTATGTCGTCGGATGGTGCTTGCAACGGGCAGTTTCAACTAACCCATTATTGTTCTGGGCGTCTTATACCTACCCATAAGTGCAAACAGTTAGGGTTCTCAAGCAGGCTATTTTTAAGTGATTGAAAAAGAAGTTTTAATAATAATATATGTACAATGCTGGCCATAATAAAAAATATAGTTCGTATATTTTTATGGATTACTTCAGTTTGTTTCTCGAATTCTAGTGTCATGTAATATGCTGTTTTAAAGTATATTTAATAATTTATATTGCTTCAAATATCTATTTTCAAAATATGCTTCTATATGTAATTCTATCCAAAATATGTAATTCATTTGTGTATGTGTTTATAACTACAATCTAATCTTGATTATCATTGTATTTACATCCGTGTTTTTCATCAACTATATTCGGTTAAATTATGCCATACAATTTAAAATTATTAAAAATTATGTCAATATTGTTGTTGTGCATTACGATGTGCATGTATTACGTAAAATGTGATATTTTATTACGTATTATTGTTATTGTTTTCCATTTTATATTATATGTAATACAGAATGATATAAATTATAAAATATTTTCATAAAAATAAAAGTATGAATATACAAATTAGACTTAGGTATTTCTTCTTTGTGCTTGATTGTATGTATGTGAAATATATTATACCATTTGTATCATAGTTATGTTTATGCGAGAACTTATGCGATTAGGAAAAATACAAAACATTACAAATATCTATTTTAGATTAATTATTTAAACTACTTTAGTAACAACTTCCTAAAATGTAATGTTAGTTGTAGAGGACACATATAAAAACGACAATTATTTTTAATGGTACAAATAACTCGTTTGTTCACAATATAATAGAATATAAAGGAATGTAATCTATACGACAGATAACATAATATTACGTACCAATACTATACCTAAAAATAACAAAACATACCTACTTAAAAAGTTTGTAATTATGGAGTAAACTGCCGTGTAATTACATTAGATATTAATTAAAAAATATATGTCTATACTCCAATCATCATTTGTGTGAGTTTGTTCAATTTTAAGCTATAATATGAAAAACTATTTCCATAGGACAATATTGTATTTTAGGTACATACCGTATTCTCCCATGGAAATAGTTTTTAGGTTTCATTTGAGCTAATCGATTCATCAACTTAATCTCGTCGTAGACTCCATATACTAATTAGAAGATCTGATTGGTAACGCAGTAGGCATGTGTTTACCGTCGTCTATTTTTTTGTTGGACTATAGACGACTGAGAAATTCATACATTCACAGAATTCTGAAAGTTAGCTGTTAACAATGTGACACGTTAATACACACAGAATATATGTACAACATTTACTGTTACCTTTACTGATAATTAAAATAAAGAAAATTGATTTTGTAGTTACTAGAAATTGGTTTAGAATTAAATTTTATTTTTTATGTAGTGTCATCCTTAACTGTGTCGGGTACAGTCGCCTCCGTGACACAATGCGTGCAGTAATTGAAACATGTCTCAAGCGTGTCCGCCGCCGTCCGCTGCCCTCTAAAACAATAATCCATTACAAATTTTATAATCCCTCCATAATTTTCAGACAATGGACCCGATGACTCAGTTAGTTCGGGTGTAATGACTTTATTGCATTTTTATGAGATTCTATTGAAGTCAATCAATAGACAGCATTTTATAACGGTTAATGAGTCTCGGTGACTGACTCTGAAGCGACAATCCCTATATTTATCTCTAAAATTAATTAATTTTAAGAGAATAATACCCATTTAACAAGTTAATCTTCTGAATGAAGATTAGTTGATACAGACGTAATTAAATATGTATGTGGAATGGTTTTAAGTAACTCACATTGTATTATTATTTAAATGTATTATCTTTGTATTTTACTCAATTATTACTTTTTTTGTAAAATATGATAATATTGAATTTTGAGATCAAGTCGCAATTTACATGTCAAACGCTCGTTGCCCGTAGACTGGACCATAAACTTGGCGTTAGTCCATAAAATTGGCAAAAAAAACCTAGTGAACAAATAAATGGCCCGTCGTCTGTTTTGTCAAATCTGTGCAGTACGTGCGCTCTTTGTCGGGTGGCGAGCGTGGCGCGAGCTGATTTTATAGCGCCATAAAATCTCGTGAAACGCGCCCTTAAATCACAACACTACGTCGTATTTCATCGTTTTGGTTGTCAATGTTTATTTTATATCATATTTTACAGATCCCTCCTGTATAAATCATGGCGGGATTGATATACATTAAGGTCACGTACTTTTGGCAGAAACGTTTAGTTTCGTCGGTTCTCCACCCGCGGCGACGCGGACGCGGCGCGGCGCCGGCTTGCGGCATGTTGACATGTGGTCGCCGCGAGCCGTAATATATCGCGCGTTGTTCCCATTCGCCTACCACCTACCACGCACGCAGCCCCTCCGTCCCAAATGTGTGATGAATGCTATTTGTATGAAAAATGTTCTTCATACAAAAAAATATATTGAAAACGTCTTTTATTAATTTGTACTAAACAAGTAACAGTCAATAATTTGTACTTAGCATGTAATTGTTTGACCACTTTTGTTGTTTTTTTTTATTCTTACATTTCTGTTACTTGTCACAGTAGCACTCTTAAATGTTTTAATAAATATAGAAATTTGAATATTTCATTTACACATATTAGAATTAGAATTATTTGTATAATCAGTTTTGAAACAAGAATTGATCGATTGTGTTTATTAGTACATTAGTATTATTGTCCAATTGGTTTAGGTAAATAAAAACAAAAACGGTTAAAATAAACTTTAATTATAAAATGGTAATTTCAGCCGAAACAAAACAGAGTGTTTTCAATCATCCTTTGAAATTCTGTTAATAGTAGTGATGCTCTCATGAATGTAATTTCGTTAATAAGTTTAGGAGCGTTTCGCTAGCTCTACACTACATTAAATAATTATTTATACAAATTATTTCTTCTTTAAAACTCTGGTATATTCAAATTCAAATTCAAAATATCTTTATTCATGTAGGTCTATTACAGACTCTTATGATATGTCAAATCTACCGTCAGTTCGGAATGATATCGAGATGAGAAGAACTGACAAGAAACTCAGCTCGTAATTTTTTTCAAATAATAGTGGAACATGTTTATGATAAATACAGTTATTAAAATTCAAATTTGGGAGAATAGAGTGACCACCACCATATGCTATCGCAAAGAACAAAAAATTTAATCAGTGTTCACAACCTGAACAGACCAGTCCCCACAAGCAGCACCCGTTCACGAGTATGACGTATGAGCCAGCCATCATTGTACTCAACCATATTTGACCACACATCCACCCGGCCCACCACGCCGCCACAAGTTTGAACTTTATAGCGAGCATGACTGTTTCAGGTTACTCCACTACGTCAATTATATTATTTACAGCATAGGCTGTACCGATCACAGTTTTCACCCATTACAATATTAAATTTACATTATTTAATTTACAATATGTCATTACAAAATTTATAATAAGTTTCTTTATTGTTATTACATTATCCATGTCAATGGGAAAAATTATATGCATCATAACAAAAGTTAAAAATTGTAATTAAGTCCACACATTGTAGTCATTTAAGTAGTCGTTTATTTTATAATAAGCTTTAGAGCAAAGTGTTTTTTTTACATGTATCTTAAATTTGGCTTCACTTAAATTTAAAACACTATCTGGCAATTTATTATAAAAACGTATACAATGTCCCATGAAAGATGTACTTACTTTTTTGAGACGATAACTAGGCATATTTAATTTATTTTTATTCCTTGTATTAAAAGCGTGTAAGTGACTATTTTTTGGAAATAAATTTAAGTTTTTGCGTACATACATAATATTTTCATATATATATTGAGAGGGAACAGTAAGAATACCTGTTTCTTTAAAGCGTTCTCTAAGAGATTCGCGACACGGTAAATTATAAATTGAACGAATTGCTCTTTTTTGTAATATAAAAATTGATTCTACATCAGCCGCTCTTCCCCACAATATAATACCATACGACATTATACTATGGAAGTAACTAAAATACACTAGTTTCGCTGTTGCAGTATCAGTCAACTGTCTAATTTTTCTGATAGCAAAAGCAGCCGAGCTTAGTCTTTTGGCTAGTGTGAATATATGTGGACCCCACTGCAATTTATTATCTATAACAATACCAAGAAACGAAGTCTCATCAACAAAGTCCAAAACATGATGATTCATACTAACAGTTGTCGTTACTTGTTTTACATTTGGTAACGAGAATTTAACACATTTTGTTTTCATTGAATTAAGCGCTAGATTATTTGATGTAAACCAGTTTAGAACATCCTCAAGAGCAATATTTATATTATTAAAATCCTTTGTATTTCTTTTCACTTTGAAAATAAGTGATGTGTCATCAGCAAACAATACTATGTCAAGTATGTTTTGAAACTGGTATGGTAAGTCATTTATATAAACAAGAAAAAGAAATGGGCCAAGTATAGAACCCTGGGGTACACCCATTTTTATAAATGACCCCTTGGACTTGCTTCCTTTAATGTCTACCACTTGAATTCTATCGCGCAAATATGATCCAATGAGTTCTGAGGATTTTTCTCTAATTCCATAATGCTCTAGTTTGCGTAATAATATCCTATGGTCAACGCAATCAAACGCTTTAGAGAGATCACAGAAGACACCAATGGCATCCTGTGAATCTTCCCAGGCACCGAAAATACTTTGTATTAAGTTAATGCCTGCATCAGTAGTAGACCGTCCACTCATAAATCCAAATTGCTGTTTATGAAATAAATCATGTGTATTAAAATGAGCTAACATTTGTGTAAGTAGTATCTTTTCAAAAATCTTACTAAATACTGGTAAAATTGAGATAGGTCTAAAATTTGATATATTGTCTTTGTCACCAGATTTAAATAGCGGTATTATTTTACTCACTTTCATTAGATCTGGAAAAATACCTTGATCAATGCTCATATTAAATATTTCAGTTAAATGTGAAGCAACTTCACTTATTACAGTTTTCATGACTCTAACTGACATACCCCAGATATCCTCAGTTCCTTTTAGATTGAGAGCGTTGAACGTCTTTATCACACAGGAGCAACTGATATGATGAAAAGTAAAGTCATGAACGCAAGGATTTATGGTATTTTTTAATAATGTTTCAGCTAAACTAGGTGACGAGTTTAAATTTTCCGTAGCTTTGAGAGGTATTGTTGAAAAGAAATTATCAAAAGTTTGAGCAATTAGTTCATTATTATCAATAATAACGCCATTTTCTGCTTTTAACTCATATTCTGACTGGCGCGACTTAATGTTACCTGTTTCAATATTTATTATATTCCAGGTAGTTTTTATTTTATTTTTAGAAAACTTAATTTTATTCTTTAAATAAAGTGCCTTGGCGGCCTTACATACTTTTTTGAATAACTTTGAATAATTTTTGACATATTCATAGAATATAGGATCACGCAAATATGATCTAATATCATATAATTGATACATATTTTCCCTACTTATATTGATACCTAATGTTGACCATTCAGCGTACTTAGAATTATTGACTTTAAGTTTCTTTACTGTAAAATTTTTATCAAAATGATTTTTTATTATATTGAAAAAACGATTATATGATATATTTGGATCAATATTATCAAGTATCAAAAACGGTAAACTTCCATTTAATCTGTTTTTAAAATTCTGTAATTTAAATGCTGTTGTTGGTCTGTAGAACTTATACATAATCTCGTTTTTTTCATTACATGCGAATGTTACTATTTGTCCACAATGGTCTGACGGCAATCTATTTATAATCGATTTATTTAAAATACTAAAATTACAATATATATTATCAATACATGTTGCCGTAGTGGATGTAATCCTAGTAGGTTCAAAGAAAATATGATCCAGATCAAAACTTTTAAAAAGGTTTCTAATTTTATTACTTATAGGACTATCAACAAGAAGATCTATATTGAAATCCCCACATACCAAAATAAATTTGTTACTTTTGAATGCTAACTTCAGTACATCTTCCATGGTAGACTCAAATTTTTCATAGTCTGAGTTAGGAGGCCTATACACACATATAATTATGTGTTTCTCTAGTTCTACACATGATAATTCTATAATGCATTCATTTGAAAGTGCTACAATATCTTTACGTTCTTTCCCTTTAATGTTATTTTTTAATAAAATAATTGAACCACCTCTAATTGAAATTTGCCGAGTAAATGTACTCAATATTTCATAATTTGGTAACTGAAATACCATGTTGGACTGTTTCAACCAATGTTCTGTGAGGCATACAATGTCAATATTAAATTTACTTATAAATAATTCTATCTCTAATTCTTTGCCAAGAAAGCCTTGAATATTTTGATGTACTAAATTTAGTTGTGATGGCTTTCTCTTTGTCTGTAACTTAAGTTTAAAGATTCTTGCACAGAAACATTAGTAAAACTACTAAAAACTGTGCAGTCAGAATAAGTACCCGTTATACTACTTATAACAGGATTGTGTATATTATAAGCTAACAAAGTAGCTATATGTCTTTTATCAAAATGTGACAAATACAAAGTATTTTTAGTCAATGTAAATTTTTTTACAAATTTATTTGTATCAAAACAATGAATGTTGTCATTATAACAGCTCATGTTATATATATGAGTGTTAAGTTTAAAGATATAATTATTTCTATTCTTTGATAATGATTTTGAGTATGGAAATGTACATATTACAAATTTTTTAATTCTCATATTTGAGACAGATTCAAATAAGTTCATCAAATCATTTTGAGTGATACCTAAACTATTTCCAATGAATAACACAATAGTTGTGTATTCAGTATAACTATTTTGATTTTTTAACATTCTATCAACTATATAATTAAATGGGGCATTCGGCATACAATTGTTTTGGATATGTTCACTCAAACAGTTATTCATGAGCGATCCTAGATTTATTCCTATACTATCTGAATATATTACAGTGTTATTCTTACATGTGTGGTGACTACTAACAACATTGGGTAGTATATTTGTTTGTTCCGGAGTGACAGTGGATGTTGATGAAGGTGATGTGTAATTGCCCGACATAGTGTTGCAGTCTGCATGTTGCTGTGACAGTTGTTCTGATGTTCCACTTTCACTTTTTGAGTTAAATTCAAGCAATTCCTTCATCACAACATTATGTTTTGATATTTGAAACTGAGCATGTGAGTACTTGTCACTAATAGCATCCAATGATGTTTCCAGTTCTTTTATATGCAATAATAACCTTGTAGTATTTGTATCAAACTGTAATTTATGGGTCCAGAACTGATTTTCATAATATTCTAATTGTTTTTCAAAATTAAATTCTTTTTTCTTTTACTAATTTTGATAAGGCAGTTTGATTAAGTTTGAAAGATTTTCTTAATCTTTTAATTTGTCTGCTTATTTTTCTATAGTTCTTACTATTGTAATTAGTTAGAGGGTGCTTTACTCGCTTCTGTTGTACAAAAGGCTTCTGTGTGTCGGAGATGGAGTGGACAGGGTCAGGCTCATCACATACACTTTGTTCGATCAACTCGGCATATAATGTCATAGTCTTTTCTGCTTCTTGGTCTCCCATTTTTGTGGTCAATGTGTTAATTTTATTATATGCTTCTGACAATTCACATTCCAATTCATGGATGCGGTTGAGTGCACAGTCATGAGCATTCCGGCACTGGTCAAAGGAGTCGACAAGAAACTGCAGTTGATCCCGTTCTTTTTGTACATTTTGAAATTTACAGTCTAATTCAGCCAAGTTTTGCTTTAATATAGTATTTTTATGTACTATATTTGATATTTCTACCTCCCCCTCATCCCGTTCCTGAATTAATTTGTCACATAGTTCCTTCTTGTCTTTTAACTCCTGTAAAGCCTTCTTCAATTTCACATCCAAGTCCTTACTGCGAGTGACCATTTTTACTGGAAACATAGTAAAGATAAAACAGATGAGTATTGAAAATATACAATTTAGTAAGGCTGATTAGGGAGTTAATATATAAGATTACTTGACAATTTAA
The DNA here is from genome assembly GCF_030625045.1 of Achroia grisella. Classification (NCBI taxonomy): domain Eukaryota; kingdom Metazoa; phylum Arthropoda; class Insecta; order Lepidoptera; family Pyralidae; genus Achroia; species Achroia grisella. Next base: position 110,021 of record NW_026712845.1, read on the forward strand.
TAATTTATAAAACAATTTTGTAGTTGTGTATTATTTTATATTTATGTATTAATTATTAATTAAGAAAATATACTAGAAATTGTCAGGGAGTACAGTAAAGACAAAATAAACGAATCGTTAGTACTATTATGTAGGTAGTTAGGAGTGTATTTTGTAAGTCGCAATTATTGTTAAATATTTCTAATATTACTTTAGGAATAAAATGAGTAAAAAATGGTAAATCTAGATACTTATTTTTCTATAAATAAAACAACATTCAAAGAATTTGTATATAACAAACGATCTATAGCATGTGATGAATTGATGACAATCTAATTATTTAGATTAGCAAGAAAGTATTTATATTAAGAGGTAGTTTATTGATTAAATAGATTACTCAATCAAAGGTAAACATATAAATAAAAACAATACTTCCCCGGTTTATCCAAAGTTTATCCAAAGTTTTTCGAATTTTGCTGCCGTTGACCCCGTTTGACAAGATGTCGATCGGGCAAGAATTTCACAAATTAAATCTTGATGAAGTCTTTAACAAACACTGGTACTAATTAATTATCACTTATTATATTAAATTTTATTAAAATACACGATTATTTATTAGTAAAATTAAATTAAAATATAAATAATGTATGAGCTGTTTGTTTTTTGACTATACGTCCCATGGTCGCGAGTTCGATAATATAAACAAGTTGAATGCTCTGCATTTATAACACTGCGTCATCTAGTTTATCTATCATCAGAGTACACACAGCTTGAACAATATGTATTAGACAACTGATAGACATTCTATTTTATATGGAATATAAAATGGGGTGATTTCATACCAGTAGAAGTTTTTTTATCAGTAAACCGATTCGAATAAAACAAACACAAAATTGTAAGTGATACTTACTAAAACTTAAAAGTGAAAACCAAATCAGGCAAACAGGTTTTTCCGAAATAGCACGTAAATATTGTATATATTTACGTGCTATTTTGGATAGAGTGGAGAAAAACAACAATCTTGACACTATTACATGGTAAAGTTCCCCAAAAGATTTCGTCGTATATTTCATGTTCCCTTTTTTTTATTTTATTTTACAAGTAACACAGCGCCGTCTGGCCCCAAATGATATAAATATACACACCTTTTTGGAAAAACATACATAATATTATATATAGAAAACACCCATATCGATATAAACTATCATACTCATGAATACAAATGTTTGTACCATGCGAGGAATCGAACCTGCAACCATCGTAAGTAAAGCGGTGTACTAAAATACTAGACCACCGAGGCCGTGAACTACTTTTTTATATGTATTGATTTATGTAAATAAAATACACTATATAGATAGAAATGCGGCCACACTAATGTAAATATACTCACGAATTTGTGTTTGCTCTGTGCGGGGATCGAAACCGTAACCATCAGAATGTGAGGCAGTGTGCTAAACTGCTTAGCTAATAAAGTTGTCAATCAATGGTACATAGCACGGTAGCTAAATTAAACTAGTAGTAGTGATACTAACCAATAGTGTGACTTTTATTGGAATGACAATTTTGACAATCCGACGGTCCATTTGATGGTAAGTGGTAACCATAGCCACAGCTCTGGTATTGCCATTGCTAAATGCCGTGCCTCTTATCTTGTAATTGCTCTGCTTTAAACTGCTTTGTCAGTTTTGTTTAGGTGAAAAGATGGGACTTTTTACCTAAACAAAACTGACAAAGCAAGATATTTGATCATTATAACTTTAACAGATTCCTATTTGTAAAAGTTGCTCTGATGCACAAGCAAACTGTAAAGTTTCATCAAAATCCGTTCAGTAGTTTTTACGTAAAAAAGTAACAAACATGGGTATGTCTCAAACTTTTGTATTTATAATATTATTATTAAGATTAAGATTTTCAAATGCAATTATTAATTTTAAATTTAAGATATAAATATAGGGAATGACAATCAGAATCTTTTATTCCACAAGTCATTGATTGTACTCGTCCAAATGATTTATAGTCTTCTTTTGATTGGTGAAGATGAAGGTGGGGAATTTTCCGTTACATTGTCAGGCCAGTCTCTAATATCCTGTAATCTAATGAAAGATTGGCCACTTCCAGTTCCGGCCTAACTGGTGTCTAATATGTAACTGGGGGCATGACACGGCCTTTATTTGAAGCTTCTCTCAATTGTATGACAATAGCGAACTTAAGCTTGTATTAAAAATTTTCGTATTAATTATTTAAGACATAAGACGGAAAATATTTCAAATAATTATACTTATTTATGTACCTAAAAATAATATTATTGTAATTTAAAAAACATAATCTTGTGCATATGTATAGAAATATTAAAATCGAATTATAAATCAAAAGTATCTGTTCTTCCATACTACTTTTTAAAATATTGAGAATAGAACGTATAACATTGTAGGCGGTAAAAGGGAAGAAATGTAGATATTAACAAATAATATAATATCGAAGAGATATTTTCCAAAATTATACTTTAAAAATATTCAATAAATATAATCTGACTAACAATGAGAATTACTCCAATGTTGAATATTTCCTAAAATATGAGACCATTATCAGTAAATACCATGAATACTTAAGCTCGAAATTTACGTTTATTATTATATTGTGAATCTATTTATACTCACAACGGAATAATTTCCTGTAATATAGGTATTTAAAAAAATCTTCTTATATGCAATTTTTAACCGATTCTTATAAAAAGGATAAATAAAATATCCTTGCTGGGCGGATATGTGCTTGTCATGCTGTAAATACGTAATAAAAGTCTAAAATGAAATAAAAACAAAAGTTTAAAATTAACGAAGTTAAACGATACCTAACATATTTTAAAACTAAACCATCCTTGTTCAGTCCACTCTTGAAACTAACTTCCATCTCTGCTCATACTGAACTACACTATATTGTAATTTGTTTTGGTTCTCTTGATTGAGCTTCAGGAGTACAGTATGGAACTAGATTGGATTAAAATCGATATTGAGATTAGATGTATACCTTCTGATTGGCTTAGCGATAAGAGATAAGAGAATTCATATAAAGACAATTATTATACAAAGTATGTCATATGATTTCATTAGGTAGTGACAGAAACGAACTTCTCTTCTGGATTCAAGTTGTAGGAAGTTAAAAATGAAAAAACACCTGAATAAAAAATATAATTAATGCTGAAAGGGAATGTAAAAATATACTCAGATACACACAAATCCATTGTAGTAACATTAACCCAAGTATGAGTATATCTAGTGTCAATTTTCTCTACTTTTCTACTGTACTGTCAGGCGCTGGCTAATTCTTATCTCCATCCATTTGTAATGTACGGTAGGTACTTGTTTCTGAGGTAATGTCACAGATGAGATAATTGCAATCTCGCCAGTACCATATAGTATACGAATAATTCATTCAATTTGACATAGTGTCTATTATATTTGTCAATTATATGGTATGCGGAAGGTGTTGTATGTTATATGTAATTGATAATTTCACAAATAAAAACACTTATGTTTAAGATGAAATATTCTAGTAATAATTGAACGCATATGTAAGTATAAGGATCTTACCACTGATTGAATTGTATAATTAAAGAAATAGACAAGAAAGTACGGTGAAATTTTGACTTTTTAGGTATATATAGAAATTAATATTAACTATATTATTTACATATTTTACAAGGATTAAGTAAAAGAGAAAAACCATATGTATCAATGTGTTACCCACGTTGGGCGCCAGTGTTTTTTTGTATAACTCTCTCCGGTATTTAAATTTACTATGATTATATTATAAAAAAAAGAAATTATAATATAAATAGAAATCAGATTTTCTTTTACCTTGTAGCAATTCCCAACAGTCAAACGAAATGAACTTCTAAGTATCTACTACATAGTGCGCCATGTAGGGCTACCAACTCAACTCTTTTATGGTATTGATAATTTAAAATTAATTCTTCGTAATGCACTAGAATTAAAAAATGAACACAAAGGTATTTGTTCATAACTATGTCAATTATAACTAACACTCAACAATAAATACAATATTCATATGAATAATGATAATATTATAATGATAAATACCTTTAAGATATACATATTTGATTAATATTAATTACTATAGCTACTTTATTTTTGTAAGTTCCTATAATGAAGTTGATATTTTTTTTAATAACGGTATTTCTTCCAATTCATATTTAAATATACTTTAGTTTACGTAAGGCAAATCAAGTTTTGTGCATCAATATTGTGCTCTCAATTTTCCTTTTGCCAAATATAATTTTTATTATTAAATTTTGATTGTACAGAATTTACATATATGATTGATATGTATGTAATGTATTATTGTATATTTATCTTTGTAGACATTATCAAACACGGATGACATTTGCAAACCCTAGTTGGATGTGTAATCGTGCGTCAAGCGCGGAGCGGCGACCTTTCAGCGCGGCGTCGCGTCACAGTTCCGCGGGCCAGAAGTAATCCACTTAGGATTAGCCATAAACAAGGAGGGCCATTGTCACGACACGAGCGATCTGTTAGCGTCTAAGTGTAACTGATAAAGGCCGTCGACGGTATTGTTCGCAGTGGCATTAGGCTTTAATCCCGTCTCGCGAGCTCGGCTCGTTAGCTTGATTGTTCGGTGTCGCGCGGCAGATGGCCGCTGTAATCCGACCCGCCGGGCTGCCCGGCACTCCCGTCACCCCACCACCCCCCATAACGCTCCTCGGAAATATAACCTCTTTGTGTTTGTTGCATCTGCAGGTAAATTGTACGCCAAAATAGGGCCGTATGTTACCGTACGTGCTCCGCTCGCATGAATGCAATGTTTATGAATTATTCTTGAAAACTTATTGTTATCAGTACAGCTTTCTGTTATACAATATTCATGAATAAATTTCGCAGTCAGCACAATGTGCCATATATTATGCACAACATTTATTCAAGGCTAATAATGTCATTAGCTATTTTTTTTTAAATATAATTCATGGCATATGTTCTTAACGTGTTGTTATTTCATTTTATTAATGTATTAAAATTATTTTGATTAGCAGGCCTTAGAAACAACTTTATTGGGTTTGTGTTTATTTGCTACCACGTTGTTTCAAATAGTAAACATATTTATTATACCCTACAATAAATGGGAACAAAACTATATAAAATAATGTGTACAATATCATTCTACAAGACTACAATATTAACATAATTACAATATTTAACTATGCAGGGTTCGATCCCCACCCAAAACAAATATTCATTTGCATGTGTACGTTTGTTTGTATTGGTTAGTTCATTTTCCTGTGCATTATAAGTGTGTATTTAACTAAAAATGCATTTACTTGTGAGTTGTTTATCAATTGTCTAGTAAACAAAGTATAATTTGTTTAGTTTGGCGGTATGTGACAATTCCACAGGTATTTGTTTATTAAAACACACGGGTATCTGTACGGAACTACTAGGTGATATAATTTCAATCCTTAGGAATCTTGACATCGTCATATTAAGACTGTTAATGATGTATATAATCATTATTATTCCATAGTATAAAATAAAGTCGCTGTTGCTGTCTGTCTGTCTCTATGTATGCTTAAATCTTTAAAACTACGCAACAGATTTTGAAGCGGTTTTTTTAATAGATACAGTGATTCTAGAGGAAGGTTTATATATATAATACATGTACACCCGGCGAAGCCAGGGCGATTATTTTGTGTATTAATAAAGCCTATTATTTATCTATAGGTACTAATGTTATAAAAGAAAGGCTAGTCTGTTTATCAGTTTGTTACCTATTTAAAGCTACATGGCTGAGCGGATCTTAACGTGTACATAATACATGATGTTAGTTGCATCAAAAGAATAAAGAAAGAGGATGCTCTTTTTTTTAGTTAAAAGCAAACTAAGTCGCTGTTAATAGCTCGTTGCTGATATGTTTATGTGTTAATTGATAACAATAACATTGTTAAAATATAGTGTCAGTATATTTATATTTCACAAGTTACGAGCGTACACTAGTTGCTGAATGTACATTGTGATTACACTGTAACTTTAATATCTTGTTAGAATACTGACGACAGTCCAACTGTCAAAACAGGTCATATAACACTATGCATACAGAGGAAGTATACGAATGTGGAAGTTTGTAGCTTATTGTGTACATTATGTTAGTTGAGAAATAATCATAGAAGTTTAATAAAATTGTAGCAGGCAATGTATGATTTATAAAAAACCTAATATAAATGGTCTTTATTAGAACTAAAGCTAAAATAATAGTTCGTGGAGTATTTGTCTATCTGCCTTTACTTTTAACATGAACTACACAGAATTGGATGCAGTTTTCACCGAGGTAATTTTAGAAGTCTAACTTAAAATATACGCTCTATTTTACTCCTGGAGTCTTTTATAGAGAATGGTTGATCTGTTATTGCCTATATATAGTTAATAAATTGACAAGCACTTTCCATTCATAATAATTCAGTTTAAATAATTAGTAACACTTTTCAACTACCGTTTCATTAAGTATATTATAAACAATTATACTATAGTTTATACCACAGTATAGTAATATTTATAAATTGTATATTAGAGAGTACCTATAAGAAAGTACCTTAATGGTTCCTTTGTGATATTCAGTTAAATATTTATGTATTTTAAAAATATTTGTTTAAAGTCTGAGTGGGTACATATTAAATAAATGGACTACTATTTATGGTAGCTCTGGATGTTGTCATTGGACTAAGATAACAATCAGAGTGGTACAGCTTTATTTGACTCGCCTGTGACTTGTAGGTACTTTCTGTAATCGACCAATGTGTAATCAAACAAACTATTACATCACGATACCTTTATCCAGCATCGTGTTCGATTTTTCCCTTTTAATTTAAAGGATCATAAGTCCATTATTATAACGTTAATTAGCGTTTTATGAGGCATTTTCCATCTGTTGCAGTGGTGTACCGTGGTATTTGTTACTCGCCTTTAACTACATATACATTATGAGTAAGAAACTATATCCGTTACTACATGGATTATATGCTTCAGTTTTGGAGACGTCCATCATTTGGATGTTACGTCAATTTGCCATATCGCACCCTGAGATATTTTTATGTTTACTTCTATCGAATGTTCCATTAATCTCCAAATAATTAAAAGAAATGTAATTTATTTGATTATAATAAATATAAAGTACATTTCCTTATGAAGGTTAATATGTAATAAACATTGAACTGTCACCTACAGCAACAGATTATTAACTGGGAAAAGTTTGCCAAATAGTCCCCTGGCAAGGGAGAGTTGGGTCACTATAGAAGCCACCTAATTGATGTAAATATGGATACATAAAAGGATTTATGAGAAATTTCTGTCGTGCTTTGAATCTAATCTCTATTGCTATTTGCAAACCTCACAATTTTACGCTACTTATTAATATTACAGTAATTGTAAACCATTTTTTTTTTGTTTGCGTTATTAAATCTTCTTACTGAACAGATTAACTTGTTGTACACATAGTTACCTATTTCACATATATTGTGTATTTTAGTAGTATAGTTAATCGGGTGTTTATACGAATAATTTTATAATTGGTATTTAAGAATATTATATTGTAATTGAACTGGATTATCAAGTTTATGTGAATATTGGGCGTTGTCTGAATTCTCCAGTTGCAATATTAATCAATAAAAATTTGAACTTTCACTCATTCATTACATTATTATTGATACAGGGTATAATATATATATATATTATATAGTATATATCATGTAGTAATTTAATGGACTCAACCAAACAATGAATACCTACTGTTTTGGAGAGCGAGTGCATATATAACAGTACCGGAATTATACACAAAATGTAATATGTATTTGGTTCATTTTAATAGACTACTAGTTTATAAACCAAACTAAACAAGAGCTTCCTCAGACCGAACACCGACAAACTACTCGTTTAATTTGAATGTACGTATACGTAGGTAGATTATACATATTCAGTTGTATCAAACATTGTAGTGAAAGTTCGCTTAGGATTTGCTTTAGTGAGATATATTTCTGTTTCGAAAATAGTTACAGATGCAAGTAACAATATATTATTTACGCGTATAATTATTATATAACTTTTTTTACTGAGATAGACTTTGTGAAAAGTGACAAAATTCAAACATGAGTCTTATTTCCTTGCCTTATGTATGTATGCCTTATTTCAGCCACTAAGCAATTATCTTTTTAGGCTATCTTAAACGGTAAGACACTATGGCTAGAATTAAAAATGGCATGACATTTAGTCCTCGTATGGCAACACAAGATTGGTATCATGGGCATCACTGTGATAACGTGCTGTGGTTGCCATTCATAGTGGTATATAGGCAACAATTGTCACTCATCATTTAGTGGGTTATCTTATTTGTCATACCAATTATATTAAAAAATGTATATTGTTTTATATTACCATCTCGTAAATCTTGTGTAAAACAATATATTATACATAACATTACCCAAATATACGTGTAATCCGTAATTAGAAGGCACACGAGTACCCTTAATTTTCTACTTAATGTTTTTTTTTCGATGTGCACAATAAAGAGTTTATTATTATTATTATTGTTATTATAGATATATTTATTTATTTTATTATAGGTAGATACGTATTTTCAATTTATTTCTGGTAACTAGTTTTCATAGAATTATAGTAGATAACTACCTGTTTTAGCCTCAAAAGACCTGGATACATGCAGTATATGTAGTGCCAAAATTGCAGTGTCCGACGCATACACGTATAGGTTTCGTTCCACGTTGCTAAATTGAATGCCATTACGTAACCCGCTTGTACCTACAAAGAGTTGTATGGTACTACAGTGGAAGTATGTACTACATAATAATGACTCTTAAGGGAATCCGGATCTATATGTATCTAATTTCAATTCGACCATTTTTATTTGTTTTCATTACATCAAATATATTATATATACATCAACTTCCCAAAATATACAGGTTTTTTTAGTAAAGGGAATTGCTGGTCCAATTGGTATTGGTGGTGGTATATACAATCCCCGTGGAAACTATTGCTGTTAGTACCTGGTGAATTTGTTACGAAATGGATAAGCACGGTCTAAATGTTCTGACCTCGTGTTCATCTAATCATCATACTGATGCCTCGGTAGCGGCCGTTAGCGCAGGCGGTAGAAACATTCCATTATCATCAATAAAAAAAAAACTTATAAAAATACCACATAATTTACTTTTATACGTCATGTGAGATTGTCCAACATGTTAGATACAAATTTGCCCAGCGAAATGTGGACATGTCAAGTGTTGAGTTTACCATGACTTTGACTACATCATCAGCGATGGCAGTTTTGATGGTATATTTTGCGAATTTACGATTATGGTTTGAATATGATTAGCGAAGCGTCGTAGATAAATCGCCACAGCGGCTAAACAAAGTGAATAATATGGCTCTTAGCACCGGAAAATGGAGCAAATGTTTTTCAAGCACGACGCGAACGATCGTCGTATATATTTTCTTGTGCATACATACGAAGATGTATGTCTAGAAAGAGACAGTGTGTTAGATAGTATAGCAAACTGTGCTGCTCTCTTTGTATCTAATATTTGGACTAGATGAATAGTAATGAGAAACTATACTGTTACTTGAACTTATTATGGGATTATTAAAATTAATAAATACACACACATTAAGTATTAAACTTGATTAAAAATATTCCAATAAATATTATACATTTTGATAATTATTGCGATGTTGTCAATATTTATCAAGAATAAAATTAAATATAAAATAACAGCAGTCCAGGTATTGTTACGTAAAAACTATCACTTATTTAATTGTGCTAAATATAATCAACTTCAGTCCCGTAATATATTCCATAATACTGGTAAAATGAACCTAAGTGGTACTAGTAACATCGGAAATGATCAAGGATCAATGTTATAAATTATTAATATTTTATGTATGATGATATACAATAATATATTGATAAGATTATTTGGAAAAATATTATAGATCTATTTTTCCACCTATTCGGTATCCAATGATTAATATTGTTTTTGAATAAATATAAACCACATGTTAGACATTAAATTCTAAAATAAAAGTGAACTGTAATTAGTTAAAATCAAGTTATATAACAATATAAATAAGTTATGTGTCTCTTATATTTAGGAATTATTATATATTTACATTGTCATTAATATTCTAATACATTTTTTACACTTTATTTGATATTATATAATTTTACCATAACATTACCTAAATATACGTGTAATCCGTTAGAAGGCACACGAGTGCCCTTACAATATATCTTAGTTCATCCTAAACATGGGAACATGAGCAAGGTCATTAAATTCTAATTGCGATTCCTTAAGGGTTCACAACATACTTTGAAAACAAAACCAAAACTAGTCTTAAGTATACAATGTTAGCAGTTTGCCGACTTACAATAAGACCCCAGCGAGGTGCGCACTGTTTGTTCAGAAATCTGGTATAAACAAACTACTTGAAGGTGCATTGGCTATCGACAATGAGGGAAGCTTGATCCAGTTACAGTGAACTGGCAACAGCAATTACCATATCATTAGCATATACAAACATTAGTCACACATCGGAAAAGCTTAGCGGTACCACTGTGCTAACATGCTGGGCTCTCTCCCGGGCACTTCATGCACAATTATTGTACTAAGCTATTGTCTACGCAAACAGACTGGATGTTTGTTCAACAAACGTAACGGGCCTCGGAATGAGATTAGCCCTTGTTTATAGTCTTACAATTTACATGCATCGTGGTCCAGTTACTTGCATCTCGCGTGCTGCTATTAAATTAGTATACTATATTTGCTGTTGTTATAAATATTTGCGTCTTTAGAACTTTCCATATATTCTTCAATCATAATCGATAGAAATTGTGATTTTTCGCAAACTTTATAGCTAGCACAAGTATACATTTAGTTTAATTCGTGTAGTCATTGAAATAAGTAAACAGACATTCTAATTGGTTTATGCGATACTCGCGATTAAGTTTCAAGAGTAGATACGGTACAAAACTAGATTGGATTGAAATCGATATGGAGATTAGTTTCAGGAGTAGACACATTTTAACACAGAAACAGATTTTATATCATATAAAATCGACTTTCGTTTTGATAAAATTACCATGCAGTCTTCGTTTGCTACGAACATCTATATGTATATAGGTACATTTTTTGCTGGATCAATAAAGTGAGTGTGCTGTTGTACTTTGTTGAATGTTGGAGTTTATACACCCACAAGTTGATGATATGAAGAGATTGTGTTTATGAGAGTATGTTATATTTTGTTTATGAGAGTATGTTATATGTATTTCTCTTAAAGCTGGTGTAATTTGAAGCTTCTTAATGGCTAGTTCTTACTATTTTTCTTCGACGACCTCGGTGGTCTAGTGGTTTAGTACACCGCTTATTTTCGATGGTTCGTTTCATCGGACGTGCAAACATTTATATTCATAAGTATGATTTTTGTATCGGTACGACTGTTTTCCATACTATGTATGTATTTATAAAAAAAAAACTATCTTAGCTTTTATATCATACTTAGTTATTATAGTACCCATGATACAGTTCAGCTTACCGTGAGAGTAGATCGCTCTGTGTAAATTGTCTAGGGTTATTTCTTTTATTATTCTTCGGTGAAAAATGTACTATTGAAAAACATTCCATTAACGAGATTTTATATATTAAAAATATAATGTCAGTGTGAGAAAATCAAGTAAGCGTCGGATGGTCTTAACAAATGAAACAGAATATTTGGGGTTATCCAGGCGTGAAATAAAGGTGCAGACGGCGAAAGTCGAGATACATTGTTAACAAAACAAACTCATGTTATGATTAACGGTGCGTCCTAAATAATTCATGATATTATTGAAGTTGGAAAATACACAATACGAATTTTGGTTATAATTGAAAACGGACTGAGTTCGGCTTATTCTTTGTGAATTTATCACTAGGGCCGAGGTGGCAGGCACGACGACGCGTTGTTCAGATAAAGTTTATTTTATGACTTAAGCAAGAACATTAATATTCATTACCGGGGCAAAATGAACTAACTTTATTATATAATAAAGATCAAAGAATGAACGTTGCATGGCGTTTCCGAGGTTTTAATTTGCTATTTTTAACCTTTCTCCCTTGGACGCATGCTTCATTCACGTTCCTATAGTTAGAAGTATTTGTCCGTTATCTTCTTTAATAAGTTATATTAAGTGAACGAATTTAATTAAAAGAGTTTTGAAATTAGAATTTGAATTAACTTTGCATTAGGGATCGTCCAAAACTATTCTTTAAAGGTCTGACATACATGTTAGATGTCTTGATACTTAGCATCCTACATGAGTACTTCATAAAGTATTAAATATCATGTTATTGTATATTTATATATACAACTAGCTGTTCCCGCGACTTCGTTCAGGTGGTTATTTAACTTTATTTTCTAAAATAAAAGTAGCCTAAGTTACTCCTTATTACATCAGCTACCTGTCAAAAAAAGTCCCGTCAAAATCGGTCCAGCCATTTCAGAGATTAGCCGGAACAAACAGACTGACAGATAGACAAAACTTGTAAAAAATGGTATTTTGCAGTATATACCGAATTTATATTCATATGCATGTAGTAAAAAACTGTTATTTCAATATTACAAACAGACACTCCAATTTTATTTATACGTAAATATAACATGATATTTAATATTTTTATAATATTTAGGAATGCCACATGTTTGACAAACACCGGTCCACTAATGCTTTGACTTTACCGCTCGGTGTTGTCTTTAGTTCGTCGCAAGTGTTTACGTTTTATATTGAAAAATATTATTATAAAAATAACTAAACACAAGAAAATAAAAAAAACCTACAATAACAAGTTAGTTATTTTCATTATCAAAGTAAATCATTTAATAACTAGCATTCTGTGAAATTATAGATGTTTATGTCATTACATTGTACCTCCTTATTGAAATCTTATTATTTTATATATAAAGGAAAGATATATAACCTTGTTTATGGTCAAATAAATGTAAGCAATATCAAGAGCATGTTCAATAGCGCGCGCGCGGCGCAAAATCGACCCAGATGGTGCCGCGTGCTGCCGTACCGTCCTATCGTGTATAATCTGACAGACAGAGTGATGTTTTTATAAGTGGCCTAGTCGTTCCAATCTAGACTCGAAAGTTCTCCATATACATACGCCAGTTTTATTCTGCTCTGCAATATTTAAATTTTGTAGGTACTGATGTAAAATTCAACTATTTGATCAGTGACCCATTTTCTAAATTTTCAGTGGAATATGAAAAATAAAGAGGATCACTTAAACTATATAAAGAGACAGCTTAACCAATTAGGAACTGATTTTGAAAAATGAAAATAAACTTTCCGGAAATATAATCTTATTCCTAACTAATTTATGCCACTTTTAAAATATTTAAAGACTATATTATTATATTTGAAAGTCGCCAATTATTACGAGTATGATGCATTTAATTATCTCCAATTTCTTCTGGATATGAACCGATGAATACAATCAATGGAACAATTTTGTTTCCCTCAAACTAATATATAGAAGCACATTGTACATAACCCCAAGCTGGTCTTGTATATTTGAATAAGCAAATAATGTAAACAGCAGTTCATAAATATTTCTCAATTGAGATTGGAACGGCGATAAAAAAAACGTTTTGACGAGGCAAAATCAAATCACGTCGTAAGCAACGTACGTAGTATCTTGTTTGTTGGCTTAGTTATGTGATACAGGATCTGGGATAAAATAAATAACTTGAGGTGCGTTAGTAAGCCTGAAGCCGCATGTTTCCTTACCGTTTCTAGATCTGCAATCCTTCATGTGACATATCTAAACGAGGATCGTAACGACACGCCGTAATCTCACAATGTTATAGCTAAGCCGGCGACGGGTACATTCTGAAATATACTCTAATACAAAGGCTAAAGGCACCAATTTCAATTCACTAAAGATACAAACCATGGGATGAGTAATAACCCTTTGAATAATAACACCATTTCAATGTTTAAATCGAATTTTTCTTTCTTACAGGTAGGTCCAGGAAGATATTATAGAAGCTATAAAAATGATGACGATAAAAAATCGACAAAGAGTAAGTATGTGTGCATGCATTTGAACTTCTATACAAAATTAATAACTTTCATTTGACTTTTAAAGGTTAAAGCTAAAAATCTTAGAATACTCTTTTTTGGCTATTATGGCAAATAGAAATGGATCTGTTGCAACTTACTTATAACTGAAACCATGTCTTGTCAATGGATATATGTGAAAAAAAAGACACAGTACACGTTTTTATAAATTTTCAAGTGCATAAGTTACTAACAGTATCACACTGTAAAATACACCCAGACCATCTGAAAGGGAGACGGGAAACGTGTCGAGGTTATAAGGGTTCCGGTTTATCAATATTTATTATACTGCAACTCAGACCCCATACTATACGATATGTCTCACAATACAGGAACTAACAATTCACCGCTTTTAAAATTTTGTTAATTAATATTGAATGATTAGACAGTATGTGTTGGGTGAGTTAAACATACGCGGCAATTAAAGTTATAATGTGTGAACAAACAAAACACTAACATTTTGAACACACTCCGTTTACGTTCTCTGTTTACATAACCTTTTGTTTGTCATGAGACGGCGTGAATTATGCTCACTTAGTTACTGTACTGCGCTTAATTTCACATAATCCATCCGAGTGTCGAGTATCCCACATAATTGCGGTGTGGAATTTTGCTATGCGTCGTTGGTTGGATTTGCGGGTGTCGCCGCTGCGCGGGTGTTGGGCGCTTGGGCGTGATCCCGCATCAAGTTGCGAATAATTGAGTGGCACCCTCGCACAACCAGCGCTCTAAGTAACACTTAATTAGACCACGTGAGAAGTGCTTAATGCCTCTCTATGAGGGCTTTGTTATCGTTGTATTAAGCTTAAACAATGATGGGCAATTAGAGTAGTATGTGTCGCAGATTGTTTCAGACCCATGTAAATGTCCCATTTGTTGTAACTGATATACCTACCATGGGGTAAGGTATGCTATGAATAATGTATCAAAACATTTTCAGCTTTCCTCTGAGTATAATGTAGAGATCATATTGTAGAGATAATCCGTCATAAACAATTCTATATGCTCCCATATATGTGTAGTATGCTCCCACTGACCATTATTGAAATTGGCAATGACATGAAAAATGTCTTAATAAATAAAATAATGTCTAGATAAGTAGATTTTATAGCATGCAACTGCAGTTTACTTTGTCAACAAAGTATTAAATTGAAACTGGAGTTAAAGTATATAGTAAATTCAGTTTTCTCATTGAATGTCACAATAAATACAATGGAAGTTGGTAATGATTAAGGCATGGTTGAGCCGTCTTGAAAAAAGTCCGAAACCTCGTCCCGAACCAAACTGAACTTAAAATATGACGTATAAAAATAATCGACACGTTGCTTTTACAGATGTTGGAAAAGTTTTTGATATTTTATACAATTAGCAGTCAGTTTAGTGGAGGTCGCATATGAGAATAGATGAATTTACACAGGGAACAAAGTTTTATACTTCAGCTATTGCTTGTTCCAAAGCAGAGGAGAAAGTACATATTGACCTAAGTTTAAAACAGCGGAGCCAATGTTTGTATGAACAATCATTACTTTAATTTTTAAAAAGATGGTCAGAGAAAATTGAGGGTATAATTCAGCTAACCTGATCCATATAAAGTCAACATAGTACCCAATTGCGCGCCAAAACGACAAAATTTTAATTTTGTTTTTATTTAAGTTCAAGCCGTAAAAAGCAGGAATTAGGAGCCATTACACTACTACTATTAAATAATACTTTGTTGTGCTTGTAATACTTACTATTTACTTGGATTTTTTTTGTCATCTCAATTAAGCAAATCAATTTAATATTAATTAAATATCTCATATTTAGAGATACATTTTGGATTACCACAATTAAAAGATCAATCCATGAGGAATAATTAAATTAATACAACGAAAGTAAACCCGATTGACATAGTATCAATCGGGTTTACTTTCGTTTTAAAATATACTGTTAAAATTTAACATACTCGTAGAAATTAACATTCTCGTAAATCTCACATAGGTAACATCATTTTCAGCTAGTTTGACTATTAGCATGTTTTACATTTAAGAGAAAAACTTCAGTCAAACGCAATACAAGTTTAACCTGATATGTACATTGTTTATGTTGTGTATTAAGACGACAAGTTTCTAATAGTGATAAAATGAAAGAGAAATGCATTAAAGTGCATTCGCTTTTATTTCATAGTTAAAGTTCATTGGCAAATAGTAAACGAGGTCATATGACTATGTTATGATTCTTCTTCTTTGTATTAATAATAAATATGAGAAATGTTTGTTTGTAAACTTTGTTAATTACTTATAGTGGTCATGAAATATGAAAGAACAGAAAATTATAAATGATTACATACTTTGTTGGATTAATGAAATGAAATGAAACTAAATGTATAATATCTTCATATTTTTATATCTCCATATGTCTATACTCAAAACTATAAATCTGAAAGTGTGTTTGTTTGTTTAATTTTATCTTTTCATTACTGAACAGGGTTTAATTAAAATTGACGTGAAAATAGATCATATTATGGCGACGGACAGAGACTGTTATATAGAAAATCTGATTGGATCGCGAATAACAACCTAAATTATCTTGAATGAACAAAAAATGTTGTTTAAACTTATTTCTAAATAATGTTTAGATTTAGTTATTTTGTTTAGATTATAAAATGTGATGGTTCGAAACTTATGTATAGACCTTTCTAGCTCCCAACCTCTTTTAGATTCCAAAACTATACAAATATTATATGGAAAGTACCTACATAATGGTGATTAACCTGTTTATGGTGGCCTTGTATTAATGCGAGCCATAAAAGGTTGAAGCACCTTTTATTCTATTGCTTTCCTGACTTATTATTAAGAAAATATGTGCTTAGTATTTTCATAACACATTTATGTATACCGAGTCAGATATACGCACGTAGGTACCTCTGCTTATATCTATGTTGGACATTATGTTATTACGTGACACTCGTGAAATCATACATTCTTTGTCATTCTAGAGGATTAAGATATCATGCCACTTATCCTGTAATTCCAGTAATCGAAATTCAGCTTATAAATCGACGGATGAATTGATTAATGATTAATAATTAATTAATAAATAAATACATTTTGATGATTGATTCTAAAGTAGATGACATGAAATAAATATTCATATTAAATATCTTAAGAGGCATATAATATATAACAAATTACTACTGCAACCATACAAGCAGTATCTATTTCCGTCAAATAATAAAATCTCATACTGTCTCACAGTTTTGAATATCAAACTGTGCACGTTTAACAATTTTTATCCATTGACATTTGGTACGAGGGTTTTGGAGGTAAAAAATCGATCTAGATAATGTCATCTCAGGGAAAGTGCGATTTAACGAAAGAGCAGAATGAATCGAGCGAAATTGGCATAGATTATTCGTTGAAAACTTCTGCATTATACAACTTCCGTGGTGTCAAAATATTTCATATCCAATTAGATGTATTTTTTTTCTACGTGATCTTTATTTGAGAAATAGTCATGGGTTGTCAACAATGTCAATATTAAGGAGTGGGTCGTTATACTTCTGCAACCTATTTCTTCTAGCCAATTAAATGAATTAATTTTATAAATCAATAGTCTAGTTATTTATTTATTTGCTTTATTGACCAATAAAATATGGTATAAGGGATGGAATTAGTGCATTTTCTCACTGTTAACCTTTGAGAAGTTCAGTGAAACACGATTGTGGCTTAGCAATAAATGTGCATATACATTATTGTCTCCCCTTTATTCTATTGTTTGGGGTCGGAGAAGATTAGATACTCTAATCTTTTCCACTAATCGCTGTCATATATACAATCATATATACAATCATATTTACAATCCTTCCATCTTTTTTTGTAGTCGTTTTCTTCTTCTTGTTGTCTTTTTTTGTAATGTTTGGGATACTACTCCTCGCTAGCAGTGTTCGCGTGAACATTAATATTAAATACTATTGTTTGTATATAATCAAATCTTAAGTACAAAATTTTATTTAAATATAATAAAATCAATTATTAAAATTATAAATCGTTGATCAGTTTTTCGTATTGATTATATTTGTAAGTATATATACTTAACAGCAATGTGTGGTACCTTAGTAATTTCATTTAATCTACGGCGGAGCAGTTGTTAAGTGAATTCTGATCCTGTTATACGATAGGAAGACCTACGACGCCACCTGCCGGCGGCTCACATTCGGGATTAAGTAAACTCTCTTTAGTTAAGTTTATGTGAAGCTTACAGTTATTTACGTTTAAATGCGGAGTAGGAGATGTGATCCCAATATCTAAAAAATAAAAAGCTATAAATAGTTCAACTGTATTTAATTAGTAAGTACCAAAGTATCAGTTTTAATTTTATGATTTATGGTACAATCGACATATTTGCCGTGACAATATTGCTATATTAATGAGTTCCTGATATTTCGACTCTGTTATTAATGTTCTGGACGACTAAAGTTGGCGGTGTATGTAGGCCATTATTATTTGCGTTGCAATGGCTCCGAACTTATGTACAAGAATGATGATATTTTAGCCAAAAGATCTACTCTGAAGGGGTAGCTACAGATGTATGGCCTGATTAATCAGAAATACTACGTTAGTACAAAAAGTGCTATTAAATCAATCACAAATATAAATAGTACATCGTCAGTGCAAATAGTTTGTGTTCCGGATACATTTAATTATATCTTTAAATTTGCTTATTTATTGAATAAAGTTACATCATCTAATTGTCAAGCGTGTAGGAAAGAAGAAGATCTGAGTCATATATTAATAGAATGTATTAGTGTATCCAAAAAAGCCTATATCAACGAAGCTCTGATTGGAAATAGATTAAAACTGGTATATAGGTGTATTCCATTAATCGGCTGCAGCTAAGTTATTGTTCTGGCTGGTGTTGTATTAATTTAAATGAATTTTTTTTTTATTTTTAGTATACGCACGATAGCATTGTCATTCACATCACATCAATAATAAAAAAAAAAACACAAAAAATAAACAGAAAAGAGAGACCTTTATTACGAGCGGACAAATCTGTGTCTTTCTTAAAAGAGAAATTTTTTCTAAGTACAATTAAGTGGACATAGAAAAACAGTGTCTATTTTTTAAGATTATTATCTACGTATTACCGGAAATTAGACAAGTCTTAAGATGTAGTGGAGTGAGTGTGGTAGATACAGCTAATTATTAGAAAAACGTAAAAAAATGTGCTCTCAGTTCATACGATTAAAGTAAATTATAATTTACTTGAATCGTACCGAGGACCTGTGGTTTTATATTAATTATTTAAAAATGTACATGTTAAAGGTTATGTTACCACAATAAATAGTACTTAGAATTGTTGTTTGTTTGTGAAACGCATAGATAAACGCACGCTAATCTCAGAAACAGATGAATCTATTTCAAAGTGGAATTCCCGCAACATTTCGTGTATATTGTTATTTCCAATACTACTACATACACATGTGTCGCGGGCATAGCTACTAATAAATAAATATCAAGAAACACTATTTTATAACATTGATTATTATCGTGTGTCTAAGTGTGTACACACTTAGACGCACGGTAATATAATAAGATATATCATCTCTCAAGACAATGCACACAGCGTCATTTAGTTCCAAGCTAAGCAGAGCTTGTATTATATGTAATGACCGATACATACAATAATACATACTCCTGAATATAAATGTTTCTACCGTGCGAGGAAGCGAACCCGCGCCCATCGAAAATAAGGCAGTGTGCTAAACCGCTAAATCACCTTTCATGTCACAAAAGATTTTGTGTTTGCGTCTTGTTTTGCTTGTTTTAGTAGAAGAATTTGTTACGATATTTTCTCAAACTTCTTGTTTCTTCATGCATGAAACTCGCAACGTATATAGGTAACTAAAACTTTGTTTGAATGGTTTAAATATATATTGTAATTATAAGACAAAATGTTATTTCAGGGAAATAGGTCGATACAATATTTATTTAGGTATTCATTATATAAATATTTAAGTGCCATCGATTAAATTTAGGGATGTATATAATATAAGCAAAGCTTGAAGTATGTCATTTAGATAAACATATTACATTTTTTTGGAAATACTATATAATTAAAATGAAAAACGCCTAAACCAATATAAACAGATGTAGTCTTGAATATAAATGAATGTTCGGAGATCGCGACTACGCGATCCATTAGAATGCGAACTGGCGAAGCAGTACCTTCATCAGTTTAATAGGGAATTTTCTTTTATAGGTATGAAATATATCACTGTAGAACTGTTTCTATTATTTTTAACGTATAACATAATTATTTCTTATATATCTTTTATAATTATTTATATATAATAGAAATACATATTTCTCGCTTATTCTCTTAAATCTGTAATCTCTAATCTAATATTATTTCTTTTTTATTTTTTGGCAGCATTTTGGCGCCAAAGGTATTTCACTTTTTTAATATGGACGTTTGAATTGATGAAATTTGTCAAATGTATTCGTATGTAATGAGCTAGAAAAAAAGCGGGTTTATGAGCTACTTCTCGAGGGAAACCAATACTGTGCTTAACTGTTCTAATTTAGCACTCAATGAGATGAGATTAAAAGTCATGAAAAACAAGATAAATCCATTACTAGCTGTTATTTGCGATTCGTCTGCACAAACTTTCATCCCCTATTTCACTTCCGCGTATATTTTTTTCTCGTTATATAGTCTATTTTCATGTCCAATTTCATTAAGTCAGCCTCTTAGTATTATATCTATCAATCCATGATGTTCAACCTTACCCTTCAACCTACAAAGCAAGCGCTAAGCGGCTGGAATATGTAAGACAGAAGTAGGAAATCATTGAGTTTTTACAAAGGCTATCTCGACAAAATAACACAGTACCAGCGAGTTCCAAGCTAAGCAGATCTTATATTAAAGGTATTAAACAACTGTATAATTACTTACATAGAAAGCACCCAAACCAATACAAACAATCATACTCATGAATACAAATGTTTACATCATAAGACGAATCGAAACCATTATAAAGGAAGTAAAACGGTTTGCTAAACTATTAGACTAGAAAATATAACAAATAGACATATGGACTGACACACTTTCGCATTTCTAAAATAAGAATGGATATCGTAGTTTTGTATCAGGATATATAAATTTAGTTACTAAATAGTTTTCTAACTACACTGTTTCTGTCGTCGAGAAGTTGAGACATTACGTAGACCGTAGACATACATTCATTAGTCATTAGACCCACATCCCCAGCTGCTAGCGAACAGTTGCCAAATGACGATTGTAAAACAAATAAACAAAATTGAAAATTTTCTGTTACCCACTCTTACTTAATGAATTAGACGGTGGACATCGGTTACAACTTATTTTGGCAAGGGAGTGGGATTGCTAATAATGGGGAGTAGTGACCCCACATTGCTGCCAATGTCAGGTTGACCTCCAAGGGGTCCTCATCCTTACTGAAAATTATTTCATTGGTGATTTTGAGACGATGGACTAACTGACCCCATATTACGCTCATTTTATCATAATTTTAAACTTAAAGAGGTAGATTTATAATTACCCTTCGGATACTATTATAGAATTTAATATCTTAACATGGAATATCTACCACTTTTCTTAAACTATTCTCTAAAATGGTAAGCTTGTGTTTGTGTCTAGTAATAATTTTATTAATATCAATGTTATTAAGAAATAAATATATATTCTTAGAGATGTACAGATAAGATAAAATAGTTGAATGAATCTCATGAATTTATAATTCAAAAGATTCATTATTCAATTTTGTAATTGAATTATAATTAGGTAAAGGTCCTTAGGGAAAATGAAGAAATAATTAACACATTTCGTTTTAAATTTCGTAGTAAGATAATGGTAAGATGTAATAAAATCAGAAAATTGGTTGATCAATTCAGGAAAAAAAACTTGAACTCTGCCTTATATGAAATTGTTTGGGTTTTTCTACAGAACCTAGAGATCTTTATAAAATGGAATGAGATTACTATTTTCAAAAAATAATTACGAATTTATGCCCAATTAAATACGCAGCTTAATATACAGGAAGAAAGTTTGTTATAAATTATGTATTCGATTTCTATGTCCACATGTAATATCACAGTATCACGGTTGAAATACTTTCGTCAAATTTAATACATTTTAGATATAGTTTTAGACTGGACAGCTATTATCAAATTGGCCACATTATTTAGACCTTATTAGTTGACTGGATCAAATACCGATAAAGATAAGTCCATAATTTTACCTATATTTTCATTTATTTATGTACATATATCTCTCGTCTTTCCTTGTAGAATTTTCTATATACACAGCAATAAATAGTTCAGTAATCAAAATGACTAGGCAATTTTATATTTATTTAGGTTCTTTTAAATACGTGAAAGGGCCGCGAGCCTAGCCCGAACTCCAATTTTCATTAACCTAGTTATTTGGGACAGCGAACAAACTTAGTTTTCACAGAAGTCTGTTATATGTGAACCTTGGGGGTATTATGATGTTAAATTTACCGTAAATATTCAGCTCTATCAAAATATCGACCCACAATTTATTAACCGTGAGCGGATAACTTAGATTCATTGAACCACGAAGGAGACAGTTTATACAATTTGACATTTTTATGAGATATTATAACGAACAATAGGGACGTATATCCTAGTATATTAGAAACTTTAGCAATTGTACGTGAACCCCTTATGTTTCGCCGGAGCTATTTCAACACAAAGTTTCGACTTTTACGATAATGTCAGCCATTGCCATTCAAACGCGCTAAAACTTTATCAATGTGTGTGAAAGGATAAGCGTTTGGATCGTATTTTATACTTATAACACACCTATCAAGTACACTAAATCCCAATATTCTTTCACCTAACATATGTTTCATGAACCCAGTTACCTGAATATATTTTTAGATTAAATACGTCTTATGAATGTAACGTCCCAACAAAAAAAAAAATACGTGGGTGTTACGTGAAATTAAGCATTGCGAATTTCAAGTAATTAGCAATTCATAAATGCGATACTTGTAATTCTATTTTTTTTATAAAATATATTTTAATAGCAATCTCTAAACTGCGGTTTTCAGTTGTCTTTTATTTATTTTGTTTGACGACAAGTTTCATTTACGCAGAAAACCTAATATTAAACTGGAGCAAAATTAATTACTCGACTTATTTCAAAGATATTGGGTATTCAATCTGGGCCCTGAATGAAATGAACGGAAGTGGGGCAATATTTTATTCTTATTCAAAATGTGCCACGTTTGTTGTTACAATATAACAAGTTGTGTTATTTAATATCCAAATTTGAAACAATACGCCGACTCATTACGTTTATAATTCAATATTACAGGTTTTTATTTTAAACTAGCTGATAACACTCGAATTATTTTTAATTGAAATAAATACGCAATGATAAATAAAAAAATATCTATGTATATGTATCAGTTATCGATGGTCGCGGGTTCGATTCCTCGCACGGCACAAACATTTGTATTGATGAGTGATCCCATAACTATGTATATGTACAAGCTTTAACTTGGGTCTAGATGGCGCTGTGTGAATTGTCCTGAGATTATTATTGTTATAAAGATATTCCCATCAAATGTGTAATATACTTGATTTCTGTCTATATACGTATATCATTACAGATTACATTTCAGGAAATTTATTTCAATATAATATTTATAGTAAATGCTACAGTGTGTTTATCTTTCTGTTACTTTTCTTTCTCGTTCAACTAAACGGCTGAATGGAATTCAATGTTTGAGAGATATGAATTGTATACTATACCTATATCCTAAAGTATATAGGTATAGTATACTGTCATAAGAGTGTATTATTTATTATGACATACATGTAAACAATAGTCAATATATATAAAAGATGACCCATGGGTCGGCGGGTTTTTATAATTGACTATGACTGTCGTGTGACTCTGGTTCATTTCATTCTTGCGCTGTCTGTTGCGCTGTCTTGGACGTGACGTAATCATATTCACTAATATAATAAAAACTTATTTTTAGTAATTACTCGAAGAAAAACTAATTAACTTTCTGGCAAATTTTTCATTAGTAACATATATTTTTTTAATTTTGAAATAGATTTATGTAAAATAGCTGCACGTACTATTGTATAATAATTTTTGGTGTCAGATATTTCAAATATTTTTTAGGGATTGTATATTGAGTTGATTGAATATAAATAGCAATTTTCTTACCCAATTAAATCAATTAATACTGAGATGTCCACAACAATTCATAAATGGGACAAGATACTGAAACCTACAAATCTTTACATCTATAATATTTGTAGTATATTCAATATGTCGCTACCTACCCACATATGTAAAGGTATTTTAAATCAGCAACATGTCTTGTGGGGACGTTATTTTATTTAATTATTCTGTATTATGTATTCACAATTTACACGAATTATTTGTTATTTGAAGAAGTATATTACCGAGAAGTTGCGGGATACGAATGTTTGAGCAACGGATGTTACAGACTTAAATGTTGTAAATGAGGATAATTATTATGTGTTCGGATTACTTCTTCTATTTCATGATAAATCGTTGGGTGGGTTTAATATAAATATGTATTTAACAGGTGCAAAGTTTATTATGGATTCGGTTTCGACTGTTTTTTAAGGCAACTATTAAAAAAAAACCATACATATGAAGCGTGTTCGAAGTTTTTGTTTGTTTTTTAATCAACAGGTTATTCCTGGATATACATATACAAGGGAAGTAGATAAAACAAAAAGTATGTATGGATTGTGCGAAAGAAGATACCTATATTTGTGGCGTAATAAATTAAGGTAAATAATAATATTGGCATCTATATAATATTAGAAAAAAGGTGAAAACAGGCATTTATAATTGCTTATAATATTAGTTTGAATTATAAATGTGTAAGTGAGTTTGATAGTGTGTTTTTTATCCCCAGTCGATTTAACGACTGGTTCCGGTCAGAAACTGTATATCTTACAAATTGAGTAAGGCAACTTGGGAAATAAAGTACTAATAGAAGGAAAACTTCAAATAAATCCCTTTATCAAGCATGATAATAGTGGGCTAAATCTTTCTCTTATAAGTAGGAACTCAAGCCTAATATGGTCTGATGATAATAGGTTCTTATTATGAATGGTAAGATGTGAAATTCACATGTTTATTAGACTAGCGGTGATGACACTGTGTCTATTTATATTACTGACTGATTTTCCGATGATAGTAATATCAATATCAAATTAAATTAGTACCAGAGGCGGTGCTAGATTAGCTATGTTGAATTCGATAGTAATGAAATACCTATGGACATATCTGGTGTTTCGTTTACCGCATTGTCGATAGTTGGCAATGCTTTTAACTGGGAAGTCAGGCTCTAAGCAGCGGTTCATCAGCACTTTTAGTCAACAGAGGTAAAAATAAATCTTTATGAATATGTAAAGTTTGCAAATGGAGTCAGGCAAAAATAAATCTTCATGAATATGTAGTTTGCAATTGGAATCCCGAGTCATAAGTACAGATATGTCTTGTTATTCGACATTAAAGGCACGTGTAGTTGTAGTAGTTGTCGTTAATGAAAGATGTAGGTATATAAAAGGTAATGATTCAAGTAGAATAAAAATTAAATTGACTTTTATGGAACGAATTTTTATCAGTAGCTAAATGTGGGTATAAGCTGCCTGCGGCGTGGCCAAATTCATCGCCCCCTTATATTTGTTACTGCCTTCAAGGCATATTTCAAAATTTTACAAAATATAATAAGAAAGGGTAAAAATATTCTCCACAAAATGTTGCCCACATTAAAGTAAGTAAAAGTAGCGTTCGCAGTAACTAAGATTGTTGACATAATTTCTGATTAGTACATATATTTTTTGTTACGATTTATGTAAGAATATTATTAATATTTTAATTTAAATTTCAGCATGCGTAAAAAATTTGTTGTTGAAACGCCATCACGATAGGCATGATGGCTCACGGCTTTATCGTATAAGGGCCTCCGTGATCTAGCTGTCTAGGACACCGTCTTGCTTACAACGGTATCCGAGTATTTTAGGTGTAATTATTATGTATGTCTGATGTATTAAGTAAGTATTTCTATCACTCGATAGTGCTCTGTGAGTTGGCCTGTTCTATTATTTAGTTCATTTCAAATTTGCAATGAGGTTAATGTCCGTAAGGTATGTATGCCCGTAGTCTAGACACCACCTATCACAGCATATTATCACTAGACTGAGCGAAAAGCAGTCGTGAAGTTCCATTGATTAATTTTATACCAAACATAAGAGCAAGTAAAATATCACTCAAACGTACGTTGACGGCCCATAAATATGTCGAGCAGTCTGTCCTCACGTCGTCACTCGTTTAATTACACATAAAAAGCACAACAACCGTTTACTTGTGAGACACTTACCAAGTACGAGCGGGAATTTTATTGACACTCGCCTCCGTACCATTTCACAACTTCGACATTGTTTGCTTTCAAAATTAGACGAGGTATGGTTAAACAAAAATATACATTCTTTTTAGGTTTAGTTATCCAATAAGTGGTAATGGAGTTCTATCAAATAGTCTTAGGTCTCAACGGACATTACATACCATGTTTTATAAAATGTAGAAAACAAACATGGGGTCTAAAAATGTTTATTAAAAGAATATGATTAGGTGATCATAACCCTACGATGACTGTGGGTCAGCTCGTTATGTAAAATAAATCGCATTATATCCTGTAAAGTAGCGCTTTTAGACCCCACAATAATAAAAATATTGTTATAATTGAATTTGTTATACATTCTTTTACTAATATTCAATGTGCTGATTACTGTATTCCAATTATTTTGTTTAATTCAGTATTAGAGATAAGTGCGACAGAGATTTAGTGAACTGTTCACTACTACTAGTAGAGGCCTTTCAATAAGAAAAGACTATGTTGTGACATAAATTTCGGCCTTAAACAAGGCATCGTCAAACAATTAATGACTTTGTCACGGTCTACACGCCAACCAACCGAGCGGTCAACACTGTGCTTCCAAACTCCCATTAATTAATTTCCTGGTGATGGCTCCTTTAGAAGTAAAACACATCGCAGCCCCGGACTTGATTATATAACGGAATTGCAATTTTTATATAAATATAATGCACAATTAAAACATACAAGAATATATTTTTGAATAGTATAGAATAGAATATATATCAATCGTTATATATAGCTACAAAATATTTTTAATACAGTAATAGATGCATTTAGTACATACCTCGTATCATTATTTTTAAACCTATTTAAAATACATAAATATCCAAGTGTGCATAATAAAATAGGTCATGAAGCATACTGGTGATGTTCATTTGGTCACTTTTTGGCACTGAATGCTGGTTTAATATCATAAATAAAAAGAATATTGAATAAACATTAGTATCGAACTACCTTTCGCATTTTCATTCATTTTTATAAAAAAATATTAGGTATAATGTATTAATTATCTATAATAATTCATGGTCGAATTTATCACCTTCTTTATTTTAAAGTCGGTTAAAGATTATTCTAAAAGTAAAATTCATTATGATTAAACGACGTAAATTAATATAATAAGAAATACGTCTGTATGAGTTATTTATTACTGCTACCCTAATGAAATTGTTATTAAATTAGCTAATAAAATAGGTAGGTATGTACCGCGTTTATTAACTAACAATAAGTCCTTTTGATGCCAAGTACTCTTTTTTATAAGAAACCAAGAGCCCTCTCTTAATGTTGAATTGCTGTTGACGTGAATGATTTAAAAAAATATACAAGCAAGCGGCCCAACTTTATTATGAAAAGTAAAGGGCGTTTTAATAGTTCTTTGTTTCTAAAGTTAAATGTGCATTTTTATAATATCCTGCTAAATATAAATCTGTTGCTGTATAATTAGATATACTATATTGCATATTATTATATAAATTGGATTTGTTTTCATGCTAGTTTTATTTCGTATAAGTTTGAAATATGCATATAGGTAGACTATGAACGTGGATATGAACTGATCGGCCATTTTGATGTATTTATTGGCACTAGATTGATATGGCTCCAACAAGAATAGTCAAAAATGATTACAAGAGTGAGTTAGAGTGCAGTTTATTTCTATATATATATATTTTGTACATAGTTAAATTGTACTTCTTGCCTAAACAAACAATAGATATCATATTAAAAAACCAAAATAACCAAAATCCAAGTATAGATAATTTAGTAACATAAATTATTATTAATATATTCTTTTAGTTTACACTTTGTACAATGAAACATTTGGTAATACAGAGTCCTCGTTGTGGTAATGATGACAGAATAGCAAAACAATGTGTTGCCACTTCTTTTTATCTTCAGGATGTCGTAAAAAGCAACTAAGGGAATAAAGCACGATATAACAGTGCCAGAGAATGAAATTTCGAAACAATCTCTTATACCAAGCCGCCTGGCTAGAGTCGTAATAGTAGGTTAATATTCCCTTATTGGGGAGTTATCCGTGCTTAACAATGGGAGGTTAATGGGTTGATATATAATAATGACATGCTGAAATATTTTATGCAAGTTGAGCCTTAATGATATTGAATCTAAAATAGGGTAATTGCTTTCTAGTTTTACATTCAACGTACGTACATTATATGGTAAAACACAAAATCAACAACAGATTAATTTTCCTTGTAGCTTGGATGATATCGTTAAAAACGGTACAGCAATCACGGGTGGGCTTTAAATATTATTTAATGTTTGCTGAACACTGAAACAGTTTTGTATTATATTTCAATGGAAAATATCAAAGTACAATTTCATGAATGAAGTCGCTGATATAGTAAGTATATTAAATATTACATTATTCTTTTATTTATACGATTTAATAAAGCTTAAATATAATGAATGAGAAAAAGAAATAGTATATCATAAAAGGGAAAGTCATTGCTAGTAATTAAATAAACTTTACAAAACAATACGCATATTTCATTCGCGGTATCAAGTAAATATGAATCGACGTAGAACACGCTCCGCGAATTACGTAGAGCGCGGCTATTACATAAGTCGCGTGACTAATTTAGATGGCAGTCGTTAATGTCTACATAATTATAATAGCCACAAAAGTATTTTTATTGGCTAACCAACTTTATTGTTTTTACTCTTAAATTAAGTGTGTTTAATATTGAATGTACTTACGCACAAAATATTCAAGTAAGACAAGCCCATTTAGAAAAAATACCTTGCTAATATTATTAAAGTTTTTAAGAATGTATGAAATTTTGGATATTTATTACTCTTTTTATACTTCACTTTCTAATACGTCATTTTTTAGAATTTACGCGGCAACTAGCAGACCCGTACAATTTCGTCTGCGTTTAATTTCCCCATCTTTTGCAATCTTTTTTATTGCAGCTCAGCACCTATTGGTCATAGCGTAATATTATATAGCTTAAACCCTTTCTCGACAATTGGACTATCTAACACAAAAATATTTAAGTTGAACCAGTAGTTCCTGAGATTAGCGAGTTCAAACAAACAAACTCTTCAGATTTATAATATTAGTATAGATATATTTTCTTGTACACAAATTATATGCTTTTTGAACTTTATATATTCTAATACACTACATCGTCTGTATAAATGAATTTATGTGTTTATATATACATAGGATCACCGTTAAATATTTTCATGAGGAAGGTCTAATATGGCAAATGATGATGGACGACCTTATTACACTTCAGATGTGTGAATGAATATCCGCAGACAGCTAATCAATGTGAGTGTGCGATTAAAAGGCACTCAATTCGAGGCCCATGTGCGAACTGTATTGATAGTATTACACGAGCCACTTGAGTTGAACATAAAACAGATGGCCAATCTAGTCGCTACCCATTTGTATTGTAGCGCCATTTTGTAACAATTCCACACAATGCATTTGTTGTTATCGAAATAACCGATAGCAACTCTTTATTAATGACGATGTTCATTTAGTTTGCCAAAAATGTAACATGTACAAGTTTTCCATATGTATTGTTTTATAAATGATAAAAAGATCATTATTTAGTTTTAGACGTATATTTTATATTTTAATAGAGGTTAATCGTACAAAGTTGTCTGCGGGAATACCTCAGTTTTATTTACTTTGCCGCCAAGCGACTTTCCTTGTTTACTATGCTGTATTGCTGTACTATGTACGGATACGTCTAAGCATGGAAATTACAGCATGCATGATAATCTGAGTCCTCTGGAATGGAAACGCATGGGGTATCACGGGTATTATACTCGTATGATAACGTGATATGTGTAGTGCTATTAGTGTATATAGGCGATAGTTACCGCATACCATCAGGTGGGTTGTTAGCTTGTTTACTATTATACTCACATAGAAAAATATTTATTACGTTACATTAATGACAGTGATTCTACATTTATATACAGAAGTATGATACTAAAATGGGTCAATTTCCCTAATAGGTTAACACTAGACTTGTCAAGTTAATAATTCAATCCACGTCAAGGGAGGTGTGCAATGCGTCAATCTTTTATTAATATGTCAGGAAATTTGGCATCGTCAGTCTTCTCAAGGTTTGTCGTAAGGGAGGGTGGCGGATGAAATATATCAATTACACCGCATTATATACTAAATATTTATATGCTTACCTGGTCTTAGGACGAAATAATTTTATGTTAAATTATTTTTCTGGATTGAGTTGCATGCGCCTAAAGTCCTCTAATTGCCACTATTATCCACGAATGAGACGGGAGATGATTGAAATTAAGAAATATCCCAATTTCAACTGAGAGATTAATGTTATTATCTGCGTGGAATTCAATGATAAAGAAGTTCAATCAAAGTTTGTTAGGATCAGTCAATAAATATCGTGAGTGCTGTGTGCAACAGTCTTTCGTTGGACAATCTAGTGACGGTAGTAGAAAATACTCCTAGCACCTATCGATATTGTCATCGCTGTTACTCCAGTCAGCTTGTGATCACGTCTAAAGCAACCTAGCAGTAGCGACGTCAAGAGAGGGGAATATATTTATTACTATAAAATTATTCCTGTTATAATATGTACACGAAAGTAAAAAATAAATAATAATCGCGTGGGTCATTGCAACTCAAAAGGAATATAGTCTATAAAAGGAAGAGTGCACTATTTACAAAATATAATTACAAAAAAATATACTGGCTTTGCAGACAAGAAATAAAATACAGTATGTCTTGGGGGCAACCACAAAAATTTGCAGTTCCATAAAATAGTCAGCGTTAGGGCTAAGACTTGTGTCATTACTGTTTTTTGTTCGCAAGTGTACTTTTTTCAGGGAGTTCACAAAAATTGGACGTAATTTGGGGGTGACCAATGTTTGGAATAATTTGCGGGAAGATTGAAGTGCCTCTCCACTTCAATTTTCCTACAAATTATTCCTAACATTGGTCATAAAAACGGCACAATCTAGCATCAAAGATATTGCCAAATGTAACGATATATTGAACTACATTATATACTCGTAGATTCAATTCGCGCGCTTATCTCATAAGGGACCTGAGATGCAGTTAGAATATATCCATCTGCCGTGACTTGGCATCGCGTGCCTTACGAAACGCCAGCTAAATGTTATAACCGATTCTCTCTTTCAAACGTCGTACATATCAATAAATGCCACGCCAGTATGATGGCTAAATTATCATGACGTGTTATCTAATTGTATCGATCATTGTAGATAACCCCTACGTTAGACGGTGTTACTTTAGTTCCAATTCGACAATTTATACGCTATGAGAATGTGTATTGTAAAAAATATTTTTTATTACATTCAATGTGTTTAGTAGGTATATTCAGAAAGCACATTACTGAAAAAAAATATTTGGCGCATCCAATCTACAAAGCAAACGTATAACAAGATATTCATTTTTAATTTTTATAAATGTAGTTTTATAATTAATTAATTGTAGCATTGTGGAATGAATGTAGGATGTAACTTGATGAAACATTGAAGAAATTACGAAAGAGGCAGAATGCGAGGTCAGTCTATACTGACTTTATGATCAGATAGATAGTATACTGTCTCATGAAGAAGTCAAAAATCATGATTATGAATCAAGGGTTAGCTATTGTGTTCATTTATTTAATTTTTATACAACTAGCAGTTACTCGCGAGTTCGTCTACTTCTTTTGAATAAAAGAAAGCCGATGTCTATTCTCGTAAATCTACCTTCATGTTAAATTTAATTAAGATCCGTTCAGCCATTTCACCGTGATAACGTATTAATTGGACAAATATGCAATTTTGTATTTATAATATTAGTATGGATGTAGAATTTGTTTGTGTGTTGACTTCATTCTAGTTCATTTTCCATAATTATGGGTTCGATCCCCGACAAGTACAAAATATATTTAAGTAAGTAATAAATTACATATAATGTTTATAAATAATTACTTAATTAATGTGAATTACTTAATAGATACTAAATATTTGTGAACAAATAGCAGCACACAATTTACACAAACTGAACAAAGTTGTGAACAGTACGGCGGTACACTCCACAAGTTTCGAAATTTATTCAGCTACTTTTCTTGCCGGCTATGCAATATGAAAAGGCTTTCTGAGTCTGAATAATGTCCTCACATTTTTCAAATTTCAACCAAAATGAAAATAAACGACATCGCTTCCCAATTCAGTTCCAATAATTGGTTTCATCCGATATTCCGTCTGTGTCATACTCAGAAAGCCATTTAATAAGGTATTACAGATTATGGCTGTTTCTACCGAAAGCAAATAATTGAGATTTAAATTACTTACGACATTTGCATTATTAGATACATTTAGATTATTTTCAGATTGCTGAGATGTTTCCGAATATAAGGTTCAATGCACGATGAACTTGGCTTGAAAGAAAAGCTTGGAGAATATTTGTTGAATGAAGCATCCCTTGTGAATTCATCTCTCAGCCTTAAGGCATCGACTAAGACTTGAGATGATTCTTTATGGAAATGATAATTTATCTGCATTTCAAACCAAATTGGACCGTTATTATTAATATTTCTGTGTATGATAAAGGAGAGTTAGGTTAAAAGTAACAACTTAGTAATTTTATTTAAAATACTCATATTATGTAGGTATATTTTTTTAATTAGAATAATATCAGAAATATTTTGTTGCCAAACAGGTTGAAGGTTAATGATGTAAGAATGTAATGTGTGTAGAATCACAGTTCGTGCCTTTGTTCGGGCATACAATATTATCTTAGACATAAAATTACATTATTCTTATATCTAGGTCACAGGAACTCAACACATATATTAGTAAAATCAAATTCTGTTCCAGAACTTACAGCAACGGCATAGAGATAGATAAAGATACCTATATTTATTAGTGTATTGTATATTAACTAAGAAATTATATTTATTTTTATAGCATGATAATAATAAAGTGACCTATCCCATGACACTACTCTATGTACTCTATGTTATTAAAGACTTTCCTTCTATACTTGGCATCGTAATAAAGGGTTCCAGTGGTATTTACAGAAAAATAGATACATCGCCAGTTGGGCTGCCTCAGTTTTAGAGTGAGAGGTAGTAAAAGTTTATATTCCACACCCATTTATATGTGTGTATGTCAGTATTAATAATGAATAAAGAAAAAACAAATGCAGAAATCTACTACAGGGTCATGGACTAATCTATGTGTATAATAACATAACGTACGACCGGGCTTTGAAAACTTTTACAAATATGTTGAAAAAGGTTTTTAATCAAAATTCCGAAGGACGGCAACAAAGTTGCAAATAACACGTATCTACTATATTTGTGAACAGCTAAAACCATAGGCTACGTTCCGGTTTACTGGATTCGTATAAAGATACTGTAAAGATTTTCTTCTCAAACTACATCTGTTGGAGACTGTAAGTAATATAATAAAAGATGCAAACACAAGACGTTTGGAAGGCGGCTTTCTGATAACACATATTGAAACCATACGTTACTTTCGGTTACACTCGCATTACTACCGCACCTGATACCGGCATCGAACTTCATTACATATTCAGAAGAGAAAACCACTATTTTTGCTACTTAATACGTGCTGTTGTTAGTAATTAATAAGCTGACGTTTTTGGATTTCCTAAACACGGGTACAGGAAAGAAAACTTCTGGTGAAACTTTGTTATTTATACGATTAATAATAACAAATATAATTCATGCTAATATTATACATGAAAATATATGCCTGAAACGGCTGAATGGATTTTAAAGTTTGACGTAAAGATTGTATCACTATGGGGATATTACTAACTATCACTTATCTCAAAAAAAAGCAAACGGAGTCGCGGGTAACTTTTTGTTTATTTTACATATATGTATGTCATGGCATAACTTCGTCTTCGACTAATTATTGATTTAAAGTTTAATATCATTCTTTCAAACATAATAATAGACATGCTTTGCTATAGCTACCTATGCTATATTTTATTATTAGGTATTGCTATGTTTAAAATTTCACTTCTATTTAGGATTCATGGCAACGTGTTTGAAATACTACAAAGCTATTATATACATATATATATAAGGATATTATGGTCTGTTCTAGCTGAACTCTCTTTGTATAAGCAAAACGTGTACTATCACTCGATGGCTGAGAGGTTGGCCGTCGACGGTTCGTCGCGTCGCTGACGTCACGCTTGCCATTTCCGTTCTGTAAGAGTATCTGTATTATCCCTTCGAGTGATACGTGTCATAATAATGGCATAACATTGAGGGGACTTAAACCGTACCGTTAGTCGTTAAGCCATTATGAAAAATATATATATTAAAAGTACCACAAACTTCTACGTTTACCACTCTTTAGAATTTGAAATCTGTTCAAAGGGTCTGAAGATCAGACATGTTTTCTATTCTGAAAATTTCTGTTTAATATTAAATAATTACTGAGCCAGGGCCAATTACATATTTATTAGTAAAATTACTGGAATAAAACAATCACTAAAGTGAAGTGCATGAACTACTTGCATGTTTTTTTAATGATGGATGGATTGAAAGGTGATAAGTATAAAAGGAGTGTATGCCTTGACATGAAGGCCTATAAAGATCAATGGAAGAAGATGCCTGCGCCGGCAAAGGCAGGGCAATGCTTATGAAATGTTATTAGAATAAAATTGATTAGTGAAAATCACAACTAATTGGCTAAAAGTTAACGTGTGATTGACATGGACAAACGTACAGACAAATAGCCAAAAATTTTAACAATAATTGTTTCAGGTTTTGTTACCTTCATAAAGTTTACATTACATTTTGTCTCATGTATGTATATATGTCATGCTCAGACAACAATCCGTTACGATTTTATTATATATATTTTCAGATAAAGATTCTCATCCTCTTCATTATTTTTTATAATAATATATAAGAAATTTTAGCATTAAAGAAAACCAAGGTGTTCTACAACTAGAACTGTTCTTCTGCTTTTTACTGTGGAACTCATTCTTATTCAGATTACCGACAGTTCGTTATTTATAATAATGTTAGTTTTGTACTATATTTTTTATAACTTCAAAGACTATTTGATTATTCCATCACGAACATTGGTTAAGAACTACTTTTCTCCAAAGTGTCTAAAAATACAAGAAAAGTATTGAAAACGATAGATGATTTTTTTTAAATATAACCGTCTTTTATTGGTACAATATGGCGATATGCCTAATGATTGTTTTTTATCGCTGTCCTCTTTGAACTTTCATTCTCTTTGAATCATTTAAATTTTGTCTTTCAAAACAAGTTATGTCTTTTGTGCAAAATTTTCAGATTCTCAAGTGAAAATGTATTTATATTTTTTATATGAAATTCATTGAGATATTTATAGATTATTGAGACATTAATTTTATTTTATCTGCTGGGCCACTTCTAATTAGTTTTATGTTATTTTTATACAAAATAAGTAAAAGTCAGAATTTTTATATATAAATATGACATATTATATATAAAAATAAACTAAAGTACTCTAAAGTACAAGAGTTTGATCATAATTATTTATTATAAACTTAAAACTTTTCCTTTTGTGTGAAATCGTCAGAATTATAAGATTCGCTAAATTAGAAATAACATTGTCAGATGTCCGCACGTACAATAGGAGATCACAGAAGAATGTGAATTGAAATGTCGAAAATGTCAGATGATTTTAAATTTACTTATTCAATGTGAATGTAAGGAAACCACGTGGAATTTGTCTTGTAGTCCTTATGACGCGCTTTGAGGAAAATGTGAAATAAAGATGTTTTTTGACACATAATCGTGGCTTTCAAACCATGCCTTTTCAGCGTTGCGCTATATATGTCCTTAAGTAGACTTTTATTTATTTTTGTTGTAACTTATTATCCGCATCTGAATTGAAGCACATATTGTGTTGTTATTTTATACTAAAAGTTTTGTATTTGTTAGTATGTAATGGCTGTAAATGTGTTTTTAGACAAAAACAAAATAATAACTTTCCACTTAGTTTAATTTATTCGATATCTATAAATAGTACATTAAACCTTCCTCAGAAGTTACTGCCGGCGTTAGAGGCTAGAAAGAAAACGGTTGAGTAATTAAGTTTTAAGAAATCTAAAACAGTTAAAAAGCCTAAGATTTTTTATTGTGTTGAAAATAAATATGTTTTAGAAGATTTACGAAATTGTATTTTTGGTGCACTTTATGAATAAGCTTTGTATTAGCTTATTAATCAAGGATCCTAAAACTTAAACATTAAAACAGCTTTTTTGCTAAACATATATACCATGTATAGCATAAAATAAATAATATCGTATATCTATCGTATAGCTCAGGATCACTATTGAAGCACTGAAAGTGTATTTCTTAGATATTCTTGTATGTTTTTTTTTAGAATTTATTTCTTTCCCTAGAACTTACTATTTAAAAATGCAATAAATAAAGCGAGCAGCAAGGATTCGGACTAAATGGAATACATGATTTACTATTGTGATTCATTGGCGAGTTTGCGCATTTTTATTAGAGACTGAATACCTACCCAAAATAGAAAAACTTCAGAAACATTTGCAGATTTTTTTATATATTTATATAATTTTCCTACCATGTCACTGCCTTGTTATACATTTCAACCAACACACAACTTAGAAAGGAAGCTGCTTGGCGGCTGAAATAGGTAAAACTTTGAACAAACCTCAGGTAAAGGGTAAAAACTTAAAAAAGGGTAACAAACGCACAAATTTCGTGAAACGTAACCAGTAAATTTAAATACCGTAAATACAGAAAACTTTTACTGATTACATTTTCATAGCATCGACGTCAGCCATAAAGGTTGTCCATTCCTAGACGAAGAGTATAAAGAAACAATTAATTAGAAAGTAGAATCTGCATTTTTCAATTACGCATATGCAAATGCGGCATAAAGTGGAGTTTCAGCGATATTCATCCAAAAGATGTCGATGGTGACTTTGAGTAGTTTGACATTGAACATCATTGTCATAACAATCTATTACGGTCCCTTATTATGCTGGACACGAGTCTCTCCGCCTACTATTACGATGTCTAGCGGATTGAGATTGGTTTTATTTCGAACTTTCCTTTGAATCGATATTATTTTTATTTAGAAAAAAAAAGAATGTTGACACATTGTATTTTTACTCCATCACCACGCGAATAAGATTGTATTGTTGCCAAAATCATTATGTTTTATATACAAGGAATGTATAAATCTGCCTATAATTAATAACTTAACAAATTTTAATGAGTGTGCCTGTTAAATTGTAGAATTAAGGTCGTGTACAGTAACAGTTTGGTAGCTCGTTGTCTTTATTCACCAATTTACTTACATTCGAGCTTCGCCCCGCGGGTCGTAAAGTAATATTATCCGCTGGGCGAGGGCAATAGTGCCTCTTTTACGGGCCACGAGCGCGTCACATGGGAAATTATTTGACGTGGCGTTTAATGGATTTTTGCCTTCATAACACGCTATCTACAGGCAAATAAAAATACCCGTACTACATACAATAAAATATTGTCGAAAAATTTGCCGCTTTAATTAATTTTATTATCGATATTAAAGTTCTACATGCACTTTTGTGAACTTTAATCTGAATGTAATGCTGATGTGTTTGTTTGGGTTTTTTTTTATTTGGCACTAGGTGTAAATCTTCTAATATTATTAAAGTATTTTTACTTTTGGTTTAACATATACTATGATTGTTATTTAATAAATGTCTGAAGTTTTTAATAATATTGTTTAAAGTAATGAATTCTTTAAATTTCGTACTATGGCCTCTACAAATAATGGGGTAATAAGTTCCGTATTATATTCTGCGTTATTAAATATTTTGAGATAATTTTATAATTTAGGTATTGCATCTTATGAATGAGGTTACTAATTTCCATCCGATTCTATTCTACTATATTTTCATTCAATAGTTATTTAATATCTTCACAATTCTAAAGTACTGTCATTTATTCGTACAATTACCTATTGCATATATGTGACGCGTCGTGGAAGCAATTTACTCCGAGTGAAACATTTTTTAATCAACCATTATGAGAATTTTATACTGTTATTATTGTTTTTCTTTAGTATTATATATTCTCATTTGGTAGTTCAATTATGTATTGATGATGGATATTATTTTAACAGATTGCGGCGTGAGAAGCTTAGAGTTACTGGAGCTACGTGTACCAGCACACGTGCCTCTTGGTACGCGGGCGCAGCTTTCCTGCCACTGGCGACTAGGACCTACTGACGTGTTATACTCGGTTAAATGGTATAAAGACGGCAAGGAGTTCTTCCGTCATGTACCCCGAGATATCGAGCCGTGCAGGAAGTTCCCTCTACCAGGCGTCGATGTCGTGGTAAGTGTTATCGCTATTTTGATTGCGTCCACTCCTGAACAGCTCTCCTTTCTAGAAACATAAAATAGTTTAAGTGCAGTTTAATTAATCAGTTGTTTGATAGACTGATTAGGTATAAATAAATATAAAATACCTAATATACAAAGCTCATCTGAAGTGGATACGTAATTTATATTTTAGATTTAATTATAAATAATTTTATTTCATACTACAATTTAAATATAATATAATGTTAAAATCCATATTATTCAAAATATAAACTTAGTAATAAATTTATATATTTTTATCACTTTATAAGAAACAAAATGATGTTACCAATGATAATATAAACTAATTTTAATATGAATTAATAACAATTTATAAGTTGAAAATATACAATAACAGACTATAGTCATACACAGGCGTCATTATGTATGTAATTATATAGTTTACATCATAGAACACCTCACACACTGTGTAGCGGACGAACTGATCTGAGACGATGATATCACAAACTGCAATGAACTTCTGGATAGCAAACATAGTGTAATTGGATTAATCCGTGAGTCAAGTTTGCTTAGGTCTCACCGAGTGGAAACAATATACTAAAACTCGACCGGATATTACTGCGTCGAGGGGCGCAGGTGTAAACACAACAGTCTGGCGGCTACCTTATATTTGCTACTTCAAATATTCCAGTTATATTTT
Organism: Achroia grisella; assembly: GCF_030625045.1. NCBI lineage: Eukaryota > Metazoa > Arthropoda > Insecta > Lepidoptera > Pyralidae > Achroia > Achroia grisella. The sequence goes on from NW_026712845.1 coordinate 149,738, forward strand.
CTCCCTTTCACATTTTTTTATATGAAGCAAATGTTATTTATTATAATTTAATCAGTACACCTTTCGGATAGTGATTAGACAGGTGCGTTGCATATTTATTAAAGGTGAGAATTGATATCTCAGCTTGTTTCAGAATGCGTTGCCTTATAAATATATATATTATTCTCTAAATTAATGTAATTATGACTAATTAGTCATAATTACATTAATTTAGAGAACCTATAATATATATAATTGCTATATATAGACAACCCAATTGGGTTGTCTATATATAGCAATTATAATTATTCAATTTCACTTGATCATCATTACACATTAGTACTTCATAGGCACACATTCAATCACATAAAAAGATAGTTTTTATGTAAAGAAGTCTATCGCCAGTTTAATTTTATGAAAATCTTTAGATTAAAATTATTATATTTTTAATGAAATTTTCTCTGTAATAACTTGTTACTTAATATTTAGGTTTCGTCCAAAGTAGTAATATTTTGCTAATTAAAATAATTATTGTTCCTAATTATAATTTCTGTCTCAGACTAATTTTCTATGTCCACTTACAAGTTGTATATTTATATTAATTTTGTAAGACGCCCGTCAAAAGTTTTAATTATATATCCAATTACGAGACTGAAATAAGTAAATAGTGTATTTATATTTATATTTATAAAGTAATAAATAAACAGAGATAAGGGAGAGTTAATATGTAAATAAAGCTGTATGATACCTTTACAATTAATCATAATTAATAATATATATGAAAGTGAATTTGTTATTATCTTCTAACTCTTTAACGACTCAATCAATCATCATAAACTTTGACATACACGCATTTTGTTTTGAATTAAGAAGAATATGTACAATTTATTATCACTAGTTGCGTTATAATTACAGATAAGTTTAATGCACAACATTTAAACTTTGTAATCCAGGCGAAATTCTAGGCCCTGGGTTAAAACTAGGACCTATATCAGTGAATTTAAAGTAGGTGTAGTAACTCTCAAATTATTTTCTTTTTCATTTATTCACGACCTTAACAGAAAGGATTCATTCTCCCATGGGGAATGCGACCTATTCTTTAAAACACTTCATTAAAGAGAACAGAACGTTCAAATACTAGTTTTTCTAACGCACAAAATATGATTAATTGCTTACATGATGGAGATATGTTTAAATTTTATTAGATTGTGTTTAACATAACTATTCTATTCTTCTCTTCATATTACTTTTTCTTATCTACAGGAGTTTCTTATAGTACATTAAATAACCATAACAGTAAAATTTTTATTGTGCATGTAAAAGAAGTACAATAAGAAAACAGTATAATTAAAGTCTATTAAAATTAAAACTATATATAATAGAATTTATTGTAAAACTAATTTTAGTAAATACTGAATGCATCTTTACTTTACGTAATTTATTTAAAGACCTCATTATAACATAATAATACAATTATAATAACGGCTAATAATGTAAATTGTAGATAACCTAATAATATACAATTAAGAATAAATAAAGAAATACAATAGGTATGTACCCAAAACATGTGTCAGATACTCTATAATTCAATCCAATTACTGTATTGCTCTCAGAACTCACTAATTTTATACTATATGAACGCTCTATAGGCTGTCTCTAAAAGACGTCTTTAATAGAGCGACGTAAAGTGGTATAGTAATGGATTTAACATCGCTGTTTGAAATGTAATCTGCGACTTCCTGCTTTAAATTTTATTGTGTTAGTTTCTTTCATGCACCAAAATGTTATAATTTTTTGAACTAGTGTAATTAAACGAATTTCTATGTATGCCATTGTTTTAAAGATAACATAAAATTACAACTTAATAAAGACATGACTAAACATAACATAGCAAGGTCCAGTGGACTGTAGTGGGCTAATAATGCCGATGATAATGATGACATGACATGATGATATGAGTCGTATTAAAAGACAACGTAATGGCTGTAACACTGACAGTAACGCATGTATCTAAGAGACAGTTACCACTTACCATCAGGTAGGCTGTCAGCTTCTTGGCCATTCTAATTACCTAGATATTACAATTAGTTAGGTACATTTATGTTATTAGAATAAGAAATAGGTATTACAAAAAGTATAATTCGAGCTTCTATTTTCCCGTTGGCATTACACAGACATATTATTATTTAAGTACTGTTTAGTACTTTTTATTAACACGTGTAAGAAGTATATAAATATATATTACTAAGATAAATAGTGGTAATAATATGAAGTGAAAAGAAGAAAACAAAACAAGAAATCTTTTTTTGTTTTACTTGTGTTATAACGAAAATAGATATAAACAGAAGGATGAAAGGAAATATATGATAATGATTGGTGTCTTGAACAAGCCATGTCAAAGAAGGCGAATGTTGTGTCGTTGATACCCTAACATTATTTAATATTTTATGGTTGCTTGGAAACAATATGTGATATGATATCTGTAACCAAATCATTCGCTATAAACAGTATCACTAACAATGAATGCTTGAACCTTCAGGGGAAAATAAAATTCGTAAACAAAGGATTTGAACAAGGAAGGATATCAAAAGCAAGGGGATTGCAATATTATTGTATTTAATATTTACATGTAACTAAGATTACGTGACTATATCTATGTATACATATACACTACATGTGATGACTATTGAAGCAAATAAATAATATCTTATATTTTTTATACTTATCTATGACCTATTAAAATTGTAAAGAATGAGTTCATGCAACACATTCTATTATCGTTTAATTTTATCGATTGGTACAAGTTTCAGTTTGTAGCATTTGGAGATCTGTGCCCGTATGCCCTAGTTATATATAACATGAAGATCATTTCTATGTTCATCTTCACTTCAGATCTTTCAAAGGGTATATGGTCATATGTCATTGTATAGTACTCAGAAAACCAAATAAATATTTTTTTTAAATATAAAATATACTGAGATTCTTACATGTTTGAATTAAGTACCAACAGAATTATATAAAAATATTAGGTCGAAAGGAATAGGTACTATTATTTTTAAGAATTATTCAATTACTACAATATTTCTTTATAATAACCCTAAGGCTTAAAAAGAAAAACTGGATTATACATGTTAGCATAGTTCTAGAACCTACATAAATGACAATTCTTGATAAAATATTTTGTTTTTATATATAATGTCTTTTATAGCTTGGCCAGTAAGCAAACGTTGTCACGAAACACCAAAACTTGTATCGAAAAATATATGGTAATTCAAAATTCAACTGTAATGGTACATAAAAAATAATTCTACTTATTCATATAAAATATATTGAGAATATACGTATATTATATATTTTATACACATTTCGATAAGGTACATTAATAGGTGCCGAATTACGTTATGGCAAGTTTTGAAGCTTACAGAAATATCATAAAAAAGTATTTGTCGTCCATTATAGAGTCGCCTCTACTATTAAGTATCTTAATTCAATTGGTATGTTTAATTTCTTGATTATTATAATATTGTTGTGTTTATCAGTTTACATTCGCATCCAATCATGTCAATGATAATGGCAGGCATCAAGTCGGGACGCTGCCAATGTCACTCTACATGCGGCGGTCCTGGAAACCGGTGGGAGGTACCGCTGCGAGGTGTCAGGGGAGCGGCCGCTCTTCCTCACTGTGTCAGACCACGCTGACATGACCATCGTTGGTAAGTTGCGTATAGGCATAAGAGTTTTGTTCTATTCTGTAAATATGAGCTAAAAATTGGGATCCACTATTTTTATGAAATGTTTGTGTAACTAAATAATAATAAAAATAGTAATACAGGGCTTATCATATATAAATAATCAGTAAGTTTTGGAGAAATATTGTTCATTTATATGGATATTATAATAAATTCAATTGATAACAACTTTATTCTGATGTAGTAATGCAAAGTTTGCATCCAAATCAAAAAGCAAAAATCCTAATATATATATATCTGTATAATAATTAAGTATTATACAGATATAAATATTAGGATTTTAAATTTTTATTGTATTGAATAATTTACTATTTAAGCGAACAAAAATCAATACGAAGTCAGCTATTCATAATGTCATTAATTAGGTATATAATATTACCTAGTAGTAGTAGTAGGCTGTTTTCATGAGGCAAATAATGTTTAAAAATAGGACTTTAGTGGGTTGTTATATAGTTAGACATCACAAATCAAGGTAAAACTGAATATATTTCGAAAATATATTTCGTACATATTATACTAAATTTATCAAGTAGACGCTTAGTTGGTATGAAAATTTTAAAAATTATTGTCAATTTTCCGCTTTACTTCTTCGGTAAATTTATTCAGATTCATAGTTATTACTCAATATTTATTCGCCTTAATGTATTAATGATAATGCGTCTCGTCTAGTTATTGCCATTAAAATATATTTTCTTATGTACGCTAGTCATAAAATTAAAGCTGAAGACGTGAATGAAACTGCAAAACAATGAGACATCAGCTTCCCATAAAGTTTCAACCCTATGTAATCTATGTATAGACTATTGATCCTATTAATTGCATGCTACATTGACGAGACTAGGATAAGCGATTAATCTACAGTAGTTTCGAGGGAAAGTCGAACAGATCTTCCAAGTTTTGGAACTAACATCCAATTTAATCAGAAACGATAATAGAATGTGTTGGACAGTTAGTAAAATGACTAAGCAGACTCTGTGTACGTCAGTATTTCAATGAAATTGTTTCCCATGAGGGTTACTATTATTATGTAATATTCTCTTTACAGTTTTATTATTATACACTTGTGCGAGTATTTACGACTCTTTCGCATGGTGGAGAAGCTTTATAATATTAAGGGTGTTTATATGTACGTATCACATTTTCGTTACATTTATTGTGATTAAATTGTAACGTTTGAAATTTTAATTAAAAAGTTAAACTTTCAAAAAAGTATTATATAAATTTGTAAATAATGACTACTTGAATAAGTAGATTCTACAAGCTATATTTTATAATTTAAATAAAGTTTAGCCAAACCTAAACGGAATTCTCAATCGATAGAATATCATTTAATATATTTAACTTACTGCATATAAAAAGCTTTTCATGAAATTTTATAATATTTATAGTATAAAAATACGTTGTACGTAACAACGTATCTTGTGCGAGGAGTAAAAAATAATCTTTAATTTTAAAAGATTCGTACGGCGTGACCTCCCTAAATATACCCATTCAATTAAAAAGAAATCGTGGTTATCGGCGATCACATTTTAAAGAAATGGATATACAAAAATGTGCGTAGAGTATATCTAATTCATAAATCTTAACCGACTGTCAAGAGGAGAAGGTTCTGTTTTCGCTAAAATGTAAGGAATTTTTTATGATTCATTTTGTGTTGAATCGGAGCCTTAATTATGTGAGGACGTTAACTAATAATTCTCTTTTGAAACGCGTTAAAATATGCAATAGTGTAATACGAGTGAATACTCTTGCATTGCGAATCGTACAACTTAGTTCTCATGAAACTTTGATATGGCTCATAGAAAATAAAAAAAATCAAATGTCATCGTTACTTAATATAGTGGTTTACTCCGTTTTGCTTTCATATGATAATGTTTCAACATAACATTTCAAGACAGACAGACAGGACTAGAAATGGTAATAATTGTATACACTGTAATTCTATTTACAAAACATCGTAAATTAGTGTAAATTTCCAGCATTGCCCGACCATGGACCAACGATAACAGGGTCGCGTCTGCGATATCAGATTGGAGACAGGGTCCAAGTGAATTGTACGTCGGGGAAGTCACGACCGGCTACCCGGTTAGCGTGGTATATTAACGGTGAGCCGGCCCCCTCCCCGGCGGTTCTGGCCCCCACGCACCAAATAACTGACGACGGGCTGGAAGTCACCAGTCTCGCACTTGACTTCAAAGCCAAGCCCAAACACTTTAGGAAGGGAGACCTTAAATTAAAAGTAAGTAATTTTAAAAATTGTTATATTATATGTATTAGAAGCAGGTATGCCAACCATAGAAGAATCTTTGTATGTTATAAATAAAAAGTAGGTTAAAATTTTTATAAAATTATGTTAGTATAAGAATTTGTATTTTTTTTTTATTTTTTAGTATAAGGCTTAGTGGCAACCCTGATTATAGTTTTTTATATCGCAGGGCGATGAGTTTTGTAAGACAGAGCAAAGCTAGCAACCTCCACGCTGTTCCTTCGTGCAAACAGTCGTGTTTTATTCCTAATGATTTCATCTCGAGCTAACTGTCTTAACTTTATACTCATTCTTTCATTTTCTACTATGTACCATATGTATGTAAAAATAACATTGAAAATAGATATGCCAAATATACATATTAAAATAGAGTATTAAAGTTAAACTGTTAAGGCATATTTACTAATACCAATTGACGACGTTATGTAAATTTTCCCTAATATTAGAAATACGAACATATATTTGTTTGTTACCTTTATACAACCAACGGATCTTAATTAAATTTGACGTGAAAATATCTTACTTCATGAGTTATTTTAAAAAAGCACTCGAAGTTGCAGGTAACAGATAGTACCTTATATTTTGAATTTAACAAGTAGACCTTTTATTGAGATACTATAATTATTAGAATTTTATATTTTTGTTGACATAATAATTCGTACATAGCATGTACTATAATTAAGACTATACGTTGTATTGCTTATACTGACGTTTATCAAAGGTGTCAGGTGCATTGGAACCCCTGTAAAAGCCTTTTAGTGCCTGCATTTTTGCAGAACCTCATTCCATGAGTTTAAACAAAGTTTTCCCTCCAAAGTATTATATTGAATACAAACATTTCTCACTTATTTTGATCAACATAAGTTTACAAACAGAAGTTATGAGCTAAAACTTTTATCGATTTACGTTTTTTGCTTGTTTTGAAAAGTTGGCAACTTTTGGTGTTTACGATCTGCCATCCGCAAAAGTTTTTGTGTTATATTATCACTTATTTTGATTATAAATTGCCATTAATATTATATACAAACATTTGATTCCCTCTATCAAAAAATATTTTTAAATTCATGTAATTTATATAGTTTAACTACACATATGTATATTAAAATACTAATCCCCATATACATAAAAACGATAAATTTATTGAACGTATTGAATTGTTTTGACTATAAGGTCAAAACAATTCAATACGTTCAATAAAAAAAAATAACAAAATACTGTAATATTTGGTTTGTAAAAAGTATTAGTTAATAGTTAAAAAAAAAAATGTTTATTCGTTTAAAAGTAGAATAAACTTAAATTTATATCCATATTTATTTTACAATCTATATTCATGAAGTGTTAACCCTAAATATCATGAATTACGATGTTTACATTGTGTTCACATTGAATTTAGGGAAGCGTACGGCAACCAAAAAGGCTTAACGTGTACTTACTTACTCGCTTAATGTAATATGTAATAACAGATAAGTTATGTTTCAATATAACATAAATCTGTTTCTTTGACAGTGTTTGGCCACAATAGCAACAGTGTATTGGCGTAGCAATGAGGAGAGCGTCCAAGGGGAACGCTTGAAAGGCTACGCAAGGTCCCGGGAGCTCAGTGAGGGAACATCGCGCGCGGACCGGGTCCAAGCCGCGGTTAAACCTGGGGGCTCCTCCACCGGACTCAGTGTCACCACACGTCTACTTGTGTTGTGTACGTTGATTATATACATGTTACCAACATGACTCCGGAATGAAACGATATGTGATATGCTCTTATAAGTGCTGAAACAAGATTTGTGATAGTTCTACGTTTGTTGTGAAGTATAGGTGTGAAAAGTGATGGAAAACGCTTGGACGAATATTTTGACAATTTGCTGGTTCGCTCTCTATGCTTTTAGGACCAGAATCCATTCCATACTTACTCTTAAGTTACAAATAATATCAATTTGTTATAATAACAATTAACTAACTTACTTTGTTAATAATGCCAGGACCACCGAGGCACTTTAACCTTACAGTTACACCTAAACAGAGCTGAAATTTATATACTTAGCTATAATCAGTGGGTAATTTGAATATACCTAATGTTGTTAAGATCAAATTATGGTTGTAAATGATAGTAAAGTTGAGAATAAGATTATGATAGAGGAAATTATTTATAAAAGCAAAATGTTAAATACAAACGATTAAATTGGATATTTTAATGCATTGCGAGATTCTATTTCGAACATTATATGGGAATGGATCATTCATTAGGGACGGAATATTAATTTAGACATTTAAAAGTTTACAGGAATTGTAACTGCTACTAATATATGGTAATGTAGATACATCTGCTTATACCATATCAGCGTGTTATAACTTCCTCAAGACAACATAGGCTATATTCTATTTTAATATTCAGATATTGATATCTACGTCATTATATCATAGGTATCAATTTCCCCTTTTATAACTATTATATTGTCCCCAAGTGCAGCAATTTAATAAAACTACTGATCGAGTGTTCACTTGATTCTTTATCTAAATAAAATTTGGCAACAAAATCACTATAGTTAAAGGCCTATGACCTCAGTCTTAAACGTGGGAATCCGAAATGGTATTGAGCCTCCATAATTTCGGTAATACTGTATATAATGAAGTGAAATAACTAGCATAACATACGTTTACAAAACTTCGTTATATATATATACTCTATTTACTTCCTCTGAACAGTAGAAGTTGAGATCAGTTAAATGTTTTAAAGTAAATAACTAACTTGTCTATCGACTCGTAATTAGTTATTCGTATATATCCTGTAAATTGTTAGTTACGTTAAATAACGCCTACATCTATACAGATCATTAGACATTAATAATTATTTTAAGAACACAGAAAAATGTAGCCAAAGATATTAAGTTGTAAAAGTGTAGAAGACTATAATGGCGATACATTCTCTCTAATATAACCGAATACTCATGAAACTCGTGTGTACTTGGACTCATAAATGTAACGTTATTTATATAAAAAAATATAGGTACATGTGCCACCATTTTTATGACGTTCATTTGTCGTGTATAAATTTCGCCGTTTCCCTTTCCCTTTACTATTTTTAATTTTGTGACCTCATTTATGTCCAAAGACTTATATTGTTACCCAAATGCTGGTATTAATATACGTTCCATTCATTGGAATGGTAAGATAAACCTGTTGGAACATTTCCATAAATGAATAAATGTCGTCAAAAGTAGGCAAAGTTAAATTTATTTAATTTTATTTATTTATTAAATATATTTTAAAACAACAATAATACAACATTTATAACACTAGAAAATGATGGTTAGATAAGTATTTCGAGTTTTCGTGATAAACCATTATGAAAGTATAATAGTTTTCTACGTGAGCCGAAGCGTCTCAGTAACCGAGGAATAATTGGCACAAGTCATGTTAAGCCCGGAGCTATATTCATTTACCTACACGGCACTTATTTGGATTTTCCACCAAAATTGGAGTTTATGGAGTAACTGTATTACATTTTATGTGTTAATAATTAAGGAAGAGTTGTATGTTTCCAAAAATGTTAATATATGTTACGTTAATTTAATATATAACGTTGGTAATGAATAAATTCAGACACAAACTACCGAGTATAGCATTAGCGTAGCAGTATAGCGTTAGAACTGCTCTAATAATAACCTTTAAAGAACGGAATTATACGAACTCTGACCTGAAGAACTTGTACAAATCACATATGATAATGATTGGCACCTTATTTTATAGTTATTTACTCATATAATATAAAATGTAGTGACTGAATTGTTACTAAACTATAGCCATTGTATAATTTAATTATGCCTAACATAATATTTGCCTAAATATATGTGGGCATACTATTATACAACACCTTAAAAATTGGGTACGTGCCATATTATTTAGTAGCGGCTGACTAATATAAACAAATCGTCTAAACTACAACATACTTTTAAGTTACAGTAACAATCTGAAAAAGTTTATTAATTAGGAAAATCTACTTAAGAAATCTTTATAAATCTAGAAATAATCTACTGACATTGAAACAAATCAGTGTATATTTTTTTTACTGTAAAATCATATGTATACCTATAATTATACAGTTTGCAATATTTGTAGAAGTAAATAAAGGCAGTTAACACATATCAATATATTAATAGTCCTATTAAAATACTATAAAACGTAAGTACGTAGTATATTAGGAATTTCTATTATCGTATTATAAACTAAATAATTTCGGAATAAAACAAGGCAAGTCAGACGGATAGACTTTAATTAAAAATGTTGTTTAAAGCTGTAAATTGTAACTTATCTCCTAAAGATTAATATTGAATTTCCCGTGACTTCAATCGTACATAGTATGTTAACCTTTAGCTGTCGATATTACATAAGAAATATCCATGAATTTTTTTTTAATTTGAACTCAGTCTGGTTTAATTCTAATTAATATTTTATTAATTAAACTTGCAGGCAAACAAGGTAAAGTATGTTTGATATTGTATTTGAAACAGAATAAAATTATTTAAATGTATACATAAAATAATTTGAAATTATTCATTTTAAAGTAAATAAAACCAAATATGTATAAAATATCTATCATAATATAGTTTATATTAATTTGTTGCTAAAATTTAGGGAAAAAGACAATGCGTCAAAAAAGTTTATTGTCGATAATGGAAAAATATATTACTGCAGAAATTATTACATACGAACTAGTCAAAATTGAAATATTGTATTATTGTTACCCCGTAATTGTACAGTTTAATACTTGTTTATATAAGTAATAATATATATAACATACCTACCTTTCATTATATAATTGTTAAGTTTATTGTATTTAATACCTGTCAAATACCAAATTAAATAAGTACTATTCGATGTATTTGTGATTAAATCAATTGTAACAATTTGTAATAGACAACTTTTGATTAACTTTGAGTAACAAAATGATAATCATCGTTTTGTCACTTAATGCTACATCACTGCATTAGACTGTCTTACAGATATGCCTTAATTATTTTAGTTTGGGGACCTCGTAAATATTAAAGCATAAATGTCGTCTAATATAATTAAAGTAGAAATGTAATGATTTAAAAATGAATTATAAATGTAATGTAATCATAATCTGTCTGAAAATTCTTAAAATAGCGAGTTCATAGTTCAGCGTTCAGAAATAATTTAGTCAAGTATTACTTTACTAAATTTCATTATATTAAAGTTAATTTGTATAATATCGCAGTTACTAGAACAATTTTATGTAATACTATGTAAATATTTAGGGGAACCTTTATCAGATTATATATAAATGTGTATATTGTATTAATCTTATAAATGCAATTTGTAAGGATGGATGAATATTCGTTGCTCTCTCTCTCTCTCGGAAAAACAATGCAATCAGATTCAAAGTAAAAAATGTGGACAGGTGATTATATCCTGCGATACTATATATTTTATTCGAATTTAAACAGCTACCCGCATATAACTTTTTATTAAAAGAGTATCAAAACTCCATCGACCCCAAGACGTTTTTAATATTAGTGTAGCGAAATACATACATCTATAATATCACTTTGATAAAGTGCTAAAGAAATCTTTATAAATCTAGAAACAGGTAAATACAAAAGTGCAAAGAATTGTCTAGTATTTTGTTTAGTTTATATATTATACATAATATATCTCTATATATTTGTCAACAACGCTGGTCTAATAGAGTGTAATAGAGGTGTAGTGTAATATAAAGTTTGTACTTTATTTTAACACTAATGTGTATAGTACTCATATTATATTTGAAAGGACATACCATTTAAATACTTTTGTACTTTATCACAATAACTCTGCTGTTAATTATGGAGAGTATGTAATCAACGACTCTGTGATGAAGTATTAAAACGTTTATACACTCACATATTATAACCTGAGTTATATCTATTCATGAAACTAAACAATTTTCACTAAGCGACATAGTGGTAATGTGAAAACAATATTTGGACTTTCAAAACATAACATAACATTTTTTGGATTTGTATACATTTTCAAACGATGCATATAACGCGATTGTATAACATTATATTCAATGCAGATTGTCTGCATATGCAAACATACATTGGTATGTTTACTAAGTAATTAAGTTATAACCATGTTTGTACTTGGAAACAAAGTTCAGTCATGCTTTTGGGCAGGTATTTGTCAATTTGTACATTAGGTATTAGAAACAAATAAAAAGGTTGGGTTTAAATTTTGAATACTGATATTGCATCATACACATATATCATTTATTTATTAAAAAATATATGTAGGTAGGTTATTATAAAACTGTCCGTTTATTGTACAAATGCACTCAAACTCATCTGAATACTTACATATATATATATCTACATTTATAAAACTCGTTCCCAAAACTTGCCTTTTACAATATAATGTTTCTACATTTATTTATTTTTCCTTGTATTTCGTTAACTTATAACGTCATATGGAATAACCTAAAATATCCTTATGTACCTAACGATTTTGAAAAAAAAAATAAGATTATTAAAAAAATATAACATCTATTAGTATCTAAGAAATTTCTGTTGTGCTTGTATTAAAACAAAAATACTTTTATAGTATACTTTGTTTCACCAATACCTAAGGTCTTGTCAACAATGGGTCAACCAAACTCATTTTTAAGACAATTGTATAATCAAGACTAATTAGAGCAATATACAATTGTTCACAGTTTAAATCCAGCCTCATATAAATAATTGCTCTAATATTTTATTCGGCGTATAGAAAAAAATGCGAGTAAAGTATTAAAACACTTCGGTGCTTGTATAATACAAATATTACATATGGCGCATCGAAGTAATCGCAATGTATCACGTTACGTAATGTTTAGCTATGTATATTTCAATATAGATTAAAAATATAATAAATATATAAATATACTCTGTAATAAAATGTAAATAATTATACATTAGATGTAATCAGAGAAGTCAGCTAATCTCGCCATTGCTAATTGCATTTAAACATTGTATTTAATTTACTGAATTTATATAAAATATCATCTCTCTGTATTCAAGTGCTATGTAGAGCAACTGTATACATAGATGAAGAGAAAACCTCAAATTTGATGCAGGGAGTACATCGAGATCGAGACGTAAGTCGTTTTATAGCTATATGAAGGAGAGACCTAAGTTTCGAAAATATATAAACAAATATCTGAAATGTATAAACAGTATCTATATTGTTTATTTATGACTTTACTATTTCTTGAGATACATAAATTGATAAGGTTTTAGTCCTGATCTGATAGTGATATACTATTTAACTGAATCAGGATTATATAAAATTAATTACGCTAGGATGTTATTCAGTTACAAATCACCTATCTTCACCTAAAGATCTTTACAAATTAGGCAAGTAACTAAGTAAGACTCTCCTATTTTTGCTCCACCTAGACTACATATCCTGAGTACATATCATGACCTAGGCCTTTTACGGTACCTTTATCACTAAAGCATTGTAAATCTGTTTTGTCATTCTTCTATTGGACTTTGTTTCCACATGCCTGAATCGGCGTAGCATATTCTTTATGAATTACTTGTCACTTTCTGGATCTGAGACAAGGGTCAGTAGCTATTTGTAGATATGACAGGTATACCTACTAATTAAGGACATTCTGAATTTGAAAAGAACTCGTTACATACGAGAGCTCTGCAAATTCTCATTATTTATTATTTCAGCAAAAGATTTTTTTTATTTATGTTTGATGTTTTGACTAATTATGTGAATGTTTTCATTTGATGTTCTTATAAATATATTTGTGACTGCTTCATTACATACGTGATACATTATAGTTGTAAGTGATGAATATGTTATCTAATTATCGAGTCTGACTTCAAAATATTTACGAGTAACTGCTATTTTATAGATATTTCGATATAAAAAAAAAACTATGCAGTTGAAATTGTTGCTTATTGTTATGAAGTATTTATAGTTAAGTATGAATATGTAAATAATGGGTAAATTGTGTAGCTCAAAATAAATTATGTGATCTACATATATGCATTAATTGGCTGTCTTATTTTTTCCATCAGGTTTTTTAACAGACATTTTTTTATCTGTGTCGATTTGTTCTATTAGGTAGAAACCGATCGATTTATCGGTAGTGAATCGATTGCAAGTAAGTAAGTTTAATAAGAGAGTAAGTTTAATAAAAGAGATTAATGAGAGCTTTAGCTCAAACATATCAAATGCATTATGATGAATTAATAAGTTGTGTAATGTAGCTAGTTTTTCTTTATTAATTTTATTTGTTTCTCTATTGTGTTTATTTTTTTTATGATATTAACTACTTCAGCAGCGATTTGATATGGCTAAAGTTTTAATTTTTTAATGAGTTTCTCTGGAGTGGAATAAGTAGGTATAAAAATTTATAGAAACCCAATTGCGGCCAACAGCATTAGAATAGTTTAAAAAAAAAGTAAAGGTGGTGGTGAAAAAGAATGATAGTATTATAGACACGATGGATCCTGTGATATAAGTAGAGTTATAGTTTAAAGATAGAAGTTTATAAGTTTGAAAGTAGGTAAGTATCTCGCCTAGTTATCAGTTTTCGTAAATGACAATAATATAATTGTTATAATTCTATTTATATAGCCTGTAGATTTTTACGACACATGATGTCATAAAAAATTCTGCCAAATCATTCAAATATGTACATAACCGTCGAAACATTTCTGAAATCGGAAACCGTCTCCTTTTTTGAAGTAAATTGTGAATCGGTAATATTAAATATAAACTTTTAAAACGTATGAATTGAATTTGGTTGTGACTTTAAACATTCTTCGATTGAATTTCGTTAATGAATAAAATTTGGTGTTTTGTTCCGAGGCGCCATTATTATTGTCTACCTTGAAGGATACCTGCCATTTTGTAATTACAACGAACAGAATAGAAAACAATGGGAGTTACAATTTCACTGTAAAACTTTTAATGATAAATAATTGCGAGAGAATGGAATAGGATTTCATAACAAATTACGTTATGGGATTTCTTAATCCTTTCGTTAGATGAGGCAAGTTAGATATTTTAACATCAGTTTATTGGACATAAGTTTTATATATAACTTATATAACCTACTTAGAAATATGTGTACTAGTTTACATGGCTAAACGCGTATGAAACATCTAATACCCAGAACAATACAAATAATCTTATTCGTGAATAGAAATGTCTACATTTTTAGAGGAATCGAACCCGTGACCATCGGAAGTAAGGCGGTGTACTAAACCACTAACCATTATGTTCTAAAGGCCATATTTACTACTATCCATCAGCAAAACTGACAATTTTCTCATCATTCTATCGAAAATAAAAATGTAACAAGAAGTCTAAAGGGATATAATATAGTGCAATCTATTTACTCGACATGACCACTTTTGCTTTATCTTGCTCTATAGCTCAAATAACTGAATTGGTTGGATGGTACTTAAAACTAGTAGTAGAGTAGGTAGGTGATTTGGATTATAATAAAAACTAACTATTTGAATACAATACAGTTTGCTTTCATTCCAGTGGACAAACATTCTTGGAAATTAAAATTATAAAAATAATAATTAAAAAAACAAAAATTGTATTAAACTTTATAAGCACTTTTTTCATAATAACATTACAAGTAGTTGCATAGATTACAACAGTTAAACGTAATAAATTAAAATAAATTAAATTCATTTATTAAGAAACAATTCCACAAATGTTATTTCCTGAAAACGAAAGTAGACAACTGACATCGTGGGAGCATTTTTAATTAAACATTTTTATGTAAATGCTATTTCACTTGAAAACTTCGATAACATCATCTTCTGAGTGTCACTGAGCAGTGGTACGTGCCGACGTCCTAATATTGGGGATTACGTTTCCATAAAGTTTTAATAAAATACTGTTAACTGTTTAAGTATGATCAAAGGCAGTAATTATTAATTTTCAACCATTTAGTAGCAATACCTACTACTGGTTTTATCTCTTTTTATATTCATTGTATTTAAAACAAGTGTCTCTACATTGTCTGAAATAGACGATATCATATATAAAAATAATATATCCAAATAACAATTTCATAACGAAATATGTTACAATTGTTATACTAAGTCTTGGTGCAGAAGTAATACTGTTCTTTGTGTGGTTTATTGGAATGGCTCACTGGCTGACGGTCGGCAGATGGTAAGTAGTAATCATCACTGATATACATTAAACAGCAATGCGGACATCATTATGTGACGAACATTGCACCATGTATGCGTTGCTACTTTGAAAGACTAAGTTTCCATGCCTCCGTAGCCGGTAATTATACTGTCCATCAACCGAAATACATCTTACAAAACAAGCTGCTTGGTAGCTGAAATGTGTAAAACAGTGTAACCCATACTTTGTACGAAATCAAGTACCACCACACTTTTACACACACACACGACACCGTCCTCGCCGGCGAAGACGACGACCTCATACACACAATATCGCGCATTCAACTGGGCGCCTCTGCGCGCCCGAGCGCTCCACACCGGCGCCCCCGGGCGCCCCTCCGATTGATCCCCCGTCCAATTCAAACGGGGATCGAAATTACGACGGCCTGAGCCGAGGTTCGAACCCCTAGTGGTACCCTCAGACTAAAGTCGTATCCGTCAGGCAGGAGTTGACCTTCAGCCGCTCCATAAGTCCTTCCGCGGGTTTGGAGTGCCATCTGCACTCGCCCCTAACGTCCGGTGAAGCTGTGCAGGCCAGCTACGACCAACAGCATTAGAGTAGTCCGAAAAAAAATATCAAGTACTGTAATACATATTTTAAGAAAAATTATAGATAGAGTAACAAGATTAGATTTTTCCCTTTAATGTCAAAAAACAGAGAGAATATAAAAAATAGGGAATATCTATATTATTGAACACATGTAGAGATTTCCTTATTGTTAATTTCCTACATAAAATATATAATTTCTGTACAGCGTCCTGACCTTGGCGAAATGAGTCAGGAAAAACGGGATGGGCCCGAACAGCCATGAATAGAAATGAGGATAATTATCTACAGGGTGAAACTGGACTGTTTTACATAGCTTTATTTCAACCGCAACAAATTGAATACCATACCTACCTATATAATTAACTGCAAACTCAATTAGAGAGAACAATTAATGTATTTCTTAGTATTCCTTCCTTATAAACTGGTTCAATTACATTAAACATTTTAAGATGATTTTATACGTTAATAATGATTGTTGCAAATAGCTAAAAGTTTATTCAACCGAAATTCTGTTACTCTTCATTACAGTTCAGAATTATTTTTTTTATCCTAAATACTTTAATTATATTTAATTTTTTCAACACATATTATAAAATTAATAATTAATAGTAACATGTTTTTTTTATTTATGAAGTGGAAATTGTTAATAATAATTAGTAGCAATTAGTGTTTTTCGATAACAATCTCTTGTGTTGTCTATTTAGTTATATTAATGATAGATTCTTCCTGTTTTATCTTGGATTTATCCTATTAATATCATATTTGCATGCCACTGGTTGCCAATCTATATTTTGTATTTATTACGTATGTAAGAATTATCGTCTTTGTTAAATTTGACAACTAATATAGTTAAAGGTAGGAAAAGTTCATATTACATTAACCTGGATTATGGAAATTTATATCTATAAACTAAACACGAATTTTAAGTTTACTATGAGTATAATAGCTACTATTAACTACGTTTCGTTGAACAAACTGCTGATACCTACCGATCTTGACATCGCTGTGCTCCAGTCAACTCGTGATCATGGCTAATCTCTAGCTTGACGTTTCGACTGAGATTGCTAGTCGAAACATCGAGTAGTTCGAGGAATACCTTTATTTACAATACAATTAGTCGTGTGAAGACCCGCTTAGTATATTAATAGTGAATAGTTATGCCTCTTCCTAGAATCAGCTAATGTTGAAGTTCACACTCTGTGTCTGTTTATGTAGTTGTTTATGTTTTTTATTTGTTATCGTTCTATTAACATGACTGAATTTCATATATCTCCTTAGAAATTGAATTGTTATATTTGCATAATAGATATTATATATTTTTTATGTAATGGGATTGGCAAAGAAGCTAACGGCCAACCTAATGATAAATGATAACTTTTATTACAATACATGAATGGTACTACAGATATCACCTTATCATGTGACGTTCGCCATACTACTCCAGAGAATGAGATGTCTCGTATTGTCCTGACTGATTTAATCAATTACAAAATACAATTAGACATCGAAAAATTAAACGTAAACCTACCGTTACTACCGTTATCCCGGATGACCTAGCTTTTACCTACATGTGTCAGTCTGCCAGACGTTATGCTGAATGCAACATTTGACATGCCTAAGTTTCGCTGGGCATATTTGAATCCAACCATGGAGGGAACCTACCGCTGTCTGTCGGATTAATTTTTGATTTTGTTATCGATGCTTCTTTCTGTTTAGAGTCGCTCAGAAATATAAACCCAAATATACCATACATACACATATACTTTTTTTTTATGTCGGCCAGATTTAACCTCATGATCTTATGGGCGTAATTCAGATTAGCAAACCATTTAAACTTCATATGAAAAATAAATAAGTAGTAGTTAGCAACAGCACTGACACAACGCCCTCGCTATACAACCTACGTAACTACTTTTATAAGTGAACATATAAAAGAAAATTTAATTAATAGATAATAATATTTGCCTAAGACAAGCACACGTAGGTAGATTAATCAAATATTGTCATACTTCGTTCTCCAATAATTTAGAAATACAATAAAATACCTATAGGTTAACATTATAAAGTTTAAATACACACCGGCATTTAACAAGGGTGTAATTAACTCAGTACGTACTGGCAGGAACTTACAAAGATACCATTTTCAATTTTAATCCATCTCTAAATAAACTTTGTGGAACTTTAAAACAACTTTGTCCGACAATTGAAACGGACCTGCCAGCTGTTGGCTACGACTGGATATATTATTATTGCCATTAATTTATTATTATTAAACACTTAATAAAACGTCTACAAGCAAGAGTGTCACACCCTTCTAATTTAGTATCTAATTCCAATTAAAAAGTTTTCAAGGGTTTTGTGTTTTCTAAATTAATCTTGTAAGGAAGAAACATTTCATTTGTATATTTGCTTGCTTGTAATTGATAAAACAAAAAAAATACTTGAGCGATATTTAATTTGACCCTTTAATCTACACTGTCAACGAGTAACATAGGATATTACGGGACCTCACGGGACATGGTTACATTTATATTTAATACAGAGTATATGAGTTAGTATTGAATATAATTATGTTATTATAATTAACACAGAAGACACAATAATCATAAAAAACAAACAAACAGATATTGCCATTAATATAAATAAATATATATATTATATTACATTACAATCGGACTCGCCATCATAGTGCTAAACCGCTAGATCACTAAGGACATTTGTTATCGATTGACTGTTATGAAAATTTCGTCAATTTGATTTTATAACTTTCTTTACTCCTTTTACGATTAGAGGTTTCAGAAATTATGTTCTCCCTTTCTGTTATCTATTTTATTTTAGATGGTTACCAGGCTAAGCATAAAGGCAATATGATATTCCACTTGGTCTCGCACGAACGCTTGCTAATAAGCATCTTCATAGTTGAAAGGCTGAGCAATATGAGTAAGTATTTTTATACACTTTATAGCAATAACACTGTTATTGACAATAAAATTAATACTTAACGATTTTAAACAAAACCTAAGTAGATAATTTAACAATTAATACATTCCAGATATACTACGGAAATTAATACAATCCAAATAAATATATGCTAAATTATTCTAAAATTATTATTAAACGACTCGTGGAGAAATTTATGTTGGATTTTAATCTTTATTAAACGAAAAAGTTGCATTCATGTTGTATTGTTACTTTTCTTAATAAAGTTTGTCTATAATCATTAACAGTATAAATAGATAGATAAATTATTTATACACATTACAAAATAAAGACAAACCACTTATAATAAAAACTAAGTATACTTAAGTATTTATTACTAGCCTAATTAATTACAATTAATAACTTTGCCAGCTATAAGTATGATAGCGCTTTATTTGAATATGTGAGAATTATTACAATGGCCATATTCACTTCACAGAATCATAGCACTCAATTTCGTTCACCAATTGAAACCATATGTGAATAGTGAGCAGAAATCACGTTCATTTTTCACTTAGAATGGCAATATTGCGAGACTACATTTCAGAAAAATATTCAGCCAAATGATGCATACTAGATAAACGCAGTAGCAAATCGTTAAGTGTTATTAACAAGCCATTCTGTTTTGGCTTATATAGTTTGATCTTGTGTTGTCTGACGAGGAAACCACCACAGTGCTTACTTCATAAAGGAGCCGGCTGAGGATTAATGAAATATAATTTTTATTTTAGATTATCATTTGTTTAATATCTTATGAACTTTGTTTCTCGAAAGCTTTCCGTAGTTTCTTAGATGGTCGCCAAAATGTATATAACATACGATCTAAAGAGCAGATGCCAAAATTTCATCAAAAGTGTTACAATGGTTAATATAGGAACCTTTTAGTTACCATTAGTGATATGCCTCTTAAACAATTACCACTCCTTTTACTAAAAACTGTAACCAAAAACCAATTTTTAGTCATTCGAAGAAACAGTCACCCCTGTCCATAACAAATACCATTTAGCTCATTCATCAGCAAAAAAATATTGAATCAGCATACACATGCACTCGCGTGCAATGCAGCTGATTGCTTGCATTACGTTACGGCCTGCATAATGTAGTGAGGCAGCCCCGGCGACCCCCAACGCCAACCAATCACATTATCTCAAATAGGGCAAACATATTCATTATTCTTAATTTGTTTAACATGTTATTAACAAAACTGTATTAAACGATAGCAATTTATGATGATTCACGTCATCCTCGCTCGCTATTTGACGTTTAATTTACCACCGTTGTTTCTGTTCACCTTATTATGCGTGGAACAATGAATAATCAATGTTTCGCTCTGGCAAATGAAGATTAATTGAACATTCTAGTTTGCGGCAGAGGATTACATCTCCAGACAAGTATTGCTGTCCGAAGCCAACACTAGATGAATTTTAACAAACACGCGTTCGACATTATTCATTCAGGTAACATTAAGTTGCTCGGGAAGTCGTTACAAACTAAACACTTTTGTTATTATGACTTCTTGTTAGTGAACGAAGAAATATGAAAACTTTGTTGGTTAGCACCATATTTTCTCCACACTATATGTTTCGAAATATGTCGTGTTTACTACATGTAATTTTTTGTATAATTACACTAGCTGATATAATAAAGCTGACTATAACTGAATTTTTTTATCTATATGCGAATTACTTCTTATACTTTTAGAATTGATTTGCTTTTGGTACAATTTAGTTCAAATAGTAGTCCAAATAAATAGTTGGTACAGTGGTATTTAATTTAACCAAATTCGTGAAATTTATTGAACATTGAGAAAATAGTGGACGTGGACGTGAAGTGGACCAAATTTATATATTATTATATATTATTTTCTAATTAAAGTATAAAAAGATTTTCCATACATTCCCGCAGAAAGGGAATGATTTATTAGGAAAATTTGAAACTTTATTATTAATAAATTTATTTATACCATATTTAGGCAGTTTATACGGAATAGACAAAGAGAATGAAGTGCCAACAACGACCTCTACCTATAAAATATAATAAATTAAATATGAGGTTTGCCAGTATTCAGGTAAAATGGTGGATTTCCGCAGGATAAGAAACAAGATTCCGTGTTAGGAAACTGCTAGCAATAAATTATTAGATATTATTATATGGTTCATTTTATGAATCGTGTAATATGGTATGGACTAATATATAAACAGAAGGGTTTGTTTATTTGAATGACCTAATCTTTGAGGCCAGTTTTTTTTTTCAAATTGCAGCCCAAATCTTTATTTATCATCACGTTATAACCTTTTAGGAGCCCAGCAAAATTTAAAAAGAAAATTATGAAGCTTAATCCAAGTATGCTAACGCTTGCGAGCACTGTTATTCTATGCGGTGGGTATGGGTAAGAAAGCACCCGCCGTTTCATTTAAAGTAGTACATATATTTACGAGGCACAGCTACTCCAGTGTACTTTATTCGGACACAGTTAATGGCTGTCATACAGATACAGTTGTAGGAGTATTAATGCGAGAGTTAATGATACTTTCGGCAGCTATATGTATTACTGGAAAAGTATAATAAATGCATTAGACGGTCTCAAGTATTAGTCAAAGAAAGTAGCGGAAACAGGAAGTAAGGCGTATAAAAGCTAGTAGGGGAACATGCAACTTGTAAAATGTCGAAGTTGCTGCACTAAAAGGGCATTCGTACATTATTCTCCCTTCATAGTGATTCGATTTTCGATTTCGAATTAAAGATTCTGAATTAAACAAATAACTGTATATAGTATTACATTCCTTCACAACAGAGTGTTGTAGGTAAATGCTTAATATAATGATGTTCATTACACAGGTTGTTATAATTTAATGAAAAATGTACTTAGATTTATTAAATTTATTTCTATAGCGAATTAAAAATGTGTACTACTTCCGAGTATTTTATTAAATATATAATAATATAACTAATGTGTAGTTTTAAAAGAGAAGATAGTATATATTCATCATTGTTCAAAGTCGAAGGTCATGAAACTCTAAAAATAAGACGATTTATTTTATCTTATATAAAATTTTAAATGTATAGACATTTAAAATTTTGTTGCAATTCTAATCTTTTACAATATATTCGACACTTTGGTAGGTTGGGTAAATCACTCTATAATCGGATTTAGATATTAAATCGTTTCTATATTCAACCGAAACTATATAGTGGAATACAACTATGAAAATTCTATTCAATAACACAAATGGTATTTAATGTTTAATGGTGAATGCGATATTGCGTATATTTTATTTTGCATTCTACGTATTAGGGGATAATATTACCGCCATGCCTCGAATTAATATTGATTGATCATCGGTATTTCCAACAATGTATGTGCTTTACCAACTTCATAAATATGAGACATTAGTAAACTTGGTATTTATTTACAACAAGTACTTAAATATTCATGAAATAGTTATGAATGATTAGATTATGAATATGATGATGTTCATGAGTGTAGGGTGGAACTTTGAGTACGTTAATATTAGTATACACAATTTGTGACGGTTTTAGATTTAATAAAAGAGATTTTGTTAATCGATTAATATTTATACAGATAGTGTTCAAATTCCTTCACTATAAAGAAGGTAGTTAAAAAAAAAGAAACTGACTAGAAACAAAATATATAAAAATCAAATATAAACATAAATTTATACATAACTATCCAAGCTATGGATTTGATGAAAATAATTAAAATTGAACATTTTAGATATGTATATACTAACAACTAACATAAAATACTAACTAACGTAATTATTTAGGACGTCATGTGAATTAGATAGGTGTTACATATGAATGTGCATGGTTATAAGGGCAGAGGAAGGCCGAAAAAGAGATGGATGTGTGAAAGATGATATGGTAAGAAAGGAAGTAAATAACGCGATGACTGCGAACAAGGATGAATAAAAGAGAAAAACATATTACGCCGACCCTTAATAAATGGGATGAGGAAGAAGCAAATGATGATGTCATGTGAACTAGCTAGATGGTATATTATTTTTATTCAGCATATTATTATTAATCTCTAAAATTATTTTCCACCTTACAGAAAAAATTTTATCTCAAAAGTTAACCAGCTCTTAGGTTATCAGGGGTACAACGAACGTCATATGATGACGTAATGGTTTTTTTTCATACTATTCTAATGCTGTCGGCCGCAGATAGTCTTTACAGCTTTACCGAACGATATGGGGGCGAGTACAGTGCTGATGACACTCCAAATCCGCGGAAGGATTTATGAAGCGGCTGAATGCCAACTCTTGGCGCTTGGTGGATATGACTTTAATTAGCATTGTTGAAATTTGAAATTTCTGATGGATTTGAACCTAAGATCTTATGTCAGTTGTGCTCTTCATGTAGATATATACATAGATAACAGTTGCCGTTGAACCGCCATCTTCTTTGCTATTTCAGTAATATTCATAATATATAAAAATATTAGTTTGGTAATATTGACCTCAAAAATAGATACTGCTATTGGTACTTGATTTATCCAAATCCGTCAACTGAAATTTGAGAAAATAGTGGCTTTGTTCATTAGATGTTAGTACTGAAAGTTTGTTTACAAAGCCAAAACTTGAACATTACATTATTCTCTAAACAAAGTAAGAAAAGATAAAAATAATAATATTCGTTTGGCAATATTAGCCACATAAATAGCTACTGTTGTTGGGTTTCGGTCTGGTATACCAAATTACAATTAACCCTGCATATTATACATACTCACGTGACGTGGTAATAACACTTACGTTTAACATGTAAGCAAATACCATGTAAGTACTCTCAAGGTACTTCATTTACGGTGAACACAGTAGATGCAAAGCAGTTACTTTGTTACATATTCGTTATTGACAACGCTTAAAATTATTTTAACTATTAGAAAGCTTATAATTAACTACAGCAATATTACAAATATTTATATAGGTATTTAATCAAAACCTATAAGACCTATTAAGAGAGTTCGATCAATTTCGATAGTTTCAGCGTTGATAGATTAAAACGTCGTACTCTATGTCTATTGTTATTAATCTGGGTATATACTATATATGTATATCACCACAAAAAAAAATGTTTAATCAGTCAAGTTACAATTACGATGCTATCGAGAAACTCTTCTCGGTTGCAAAACGAAGTAGAATTGACGAACAAGTCCGCTTGAATATTTATTACATATGGATTGAAAACCTCAAGTTAGTCAACGTAAGGAGTTCCAATTTACTCATTTTTTATAAAGTCTGTAAATTTTAAAAGTTTTCTTAAATAGGAATCGCTCACACTCATATTTAAAAATCTTTAATAATTTTATAGATGAATTTAATTTGTGCATTACTTGAACAGTATGGTCCTATTCAAATAAAAGGCCATATCATCGAATTAATGTCAACAGAAACTTGAACACATTATCGTGCAAATAACATTAGCAGTTCCAATAATAACAAACATAGAAAATACGTATCGTATTGTTCTCCGGGTTATACCGATCATACTCGCTATAGTACGTATTGAGGCTCTACAGTCAGTTCTGTGTTAATGGTCGTTAGGTTCCCAGTTCCCAGAGTTTCTCCTGGATATCATGCTACGTGTGCAATCTAGTTCGCCACTGTGAATATTTTGTTTTGAACTCAAAGTCGAAAGCATTACTGACGTGGAATACGTAACTATTTGTACCTGAAATGAAAAATCGCTCGAGAATATGATCTCGTGTAAATGAAATGCGAAGTTGTTTCTAGATGGGTTTCATTTTAAATTTTTCTCATATTCTGTCCAATTACTGTTTTCTGTCATTCATATATTTCTGACAAATAAATTTCATTCGCTCTGTTCACTCATTACACTTCAATTTATTCGCCTCTGTCATACGACACGCTTCGATCACTTCCATGGCCTTTAAAATTTTCAATTTTAAGTATTCTTCAATAAAGAACATTTATATCTCTTAAATTTCATTATTTATTTACTTCAGGCACATAATATTATTTGTATAACAATATTGGCCTATGTTATGTATACCTTACGGACTAACATGTATATAAAATAATAAAAAATGAAATAATAATATTGTCTTTGTGGTCACTACACTCACTATGGCAATCTGCCACCATAGCACCGGTACACTACAGAAGAGAGTTGCTTCGGCTAGTAGTCTTCCTTCATGAAGGTGAACAGCATGTTGGTAGGGACCCGGGCAGCGAACGCTTTATAGGTTTAGGTTAATTTTGGTTCGTATATATTCGACATTGTGATTTTTCTTATACAACAGTTAATAATTTTAATTTATTTTAGAAACTTTCACGATCAATTGTATAACAGTAGGTAGATTACTTAAATGTAGATTTGACAAAACAAATTTGCTATAATTTTCAGATTCAATGAAATATTTAGTTTACATGCGCACGAATATTGTATCTCGATTTATCACACGGTGCTACTGACAGAGATGAATAGCAGTCAGTGTGTACCATTATTTTCTCTAAGAAAACGAGTGTAACCACAATCTTCGTCATCTCTGCTCGAAAATGATAATAGATCTATTGTTTGCTTATAATTTTTATATAACCGGAACGGCAAACTAGTTCACAGCTAGCCTGATATGAAGTAGTTACCGTCTCGTATAAATGAAATGTCGTACATAACACGATGCCATGGTTTCCCATTTCATCTGTCTGTTGTATCATCTATGTGTTGTTATTCTGGAGGAATAAGATTTTATACTTCCGTACCTAGTAATTTTCACTTTACTATATCTTCAAATAACACAAAGCTACTTAACGTTTGACTTAGCTGAGATAGAGATAATGCACGATACATAAACGACTTTGTACAAAGATTACCAGTTATGTAGTAATATCTTAAGATTTGTGTTATGCTGCTGATACATTTTTTTTGTACATACATACATTTATACATTAGCAAACACCCTGACCGATGCAAACAATAATACTCATAAATACAAATATTTGTAACGTGTCAGGAATCAATTCCGTGACCGTCGGAAGTAAGGCAGTGTGCTAAACCACTAGACCACCGAGGCCGTCAAATTAGTGAAATTATTATTGCGTTCACAATGCGCCAATGATGCCCTTGATATCAAAAGCCAATACTGCATATAATTAGCCATAAATAGGATACAAACTGATATACACTAAAACAAATTTAAATTGTTATATAGAAATGAGTAAATCAGCTGGTAACTATAGTTCCACAGTACTATTACGAGTACGTACTTATGTAACTACTGCCATCTTAATTCGCATTTAGTCGAACTAATTCTTACCTACTTAAATAACATTACAAATGTGAAAGTAAGTTTTTAAATTGATTTGTTTCCTTTGTTCTTGACGCTTTAATCGCTCGACCAAATATATTGTTTCGCACACAGTGGATTTAGTATTTGGGGTCATTAAGTTCATAGTGCATATTAGTATGTATAAGTAAAAGCTATTTCACTCCATAATATCCCGGGCACTGACGTCCTTGCAGAAAAACTTGTGTAGCTATAATAAAATGATCAGTGTAATCGAAATCCGTTAGTTATGGTAATCGACGAGCGAGTCGCTGTGAGTCATCGACAATCCCCTCATGTAATGCACCCGCTCGTGTCTTTTACACACTCCGCTATCGCCACCCTCGTATCGATAAGGAAACCGAGGGTACAAATTTAAATGGGAAATGCCTGGAAATGGCTCACGCTATTGTTGTTCGATACCCAAAGGGGAGATATCTGGGGCCCAATATCTTCTGAACTATTAGCATTGATATTTATTTTGTGTGAGAACTCAAAACAAACTGCCTCTATTCCACTCCCTTGAATAAACTTTCACCCGTTTAACGTACAAATTGAATGTTATGTTACCATTTTCGAACTGTATTATTTAAAACATATTACGTACTTATATTTAATACGAATGTGACCTTAGTTTTAGCACATTTTTAAATGTGACTGTGATTACTAAGTAAATGATAGGAGTATAAGCAATTGAGTGTAAGTCATATCGGCAGTACTCATTAATCAATAAATATATACCTAGTTTAAATATCTAAAAGATACTAACATACGTTGTTCACTATAGCTATGTATCTCAATAGCATGAAGCTCTATTACTAAAGATGTAGTATTTCTGCATATACGTTTGTTCACATTCAGTGCTATCATGGAATTTATTGAAGTCATCATTGAATCATAATAACACATAGAATGTTCTTAAATAATCTTAAAAGTATTTAGACCTAGGTGACCCGTAACTTTGTTTTTACACATTATACAATTTCCCTGTTTTTGCAACATTTTTTATTGGTCGTAGCGTGATACTACCGGTACTACTAAAAAGATTTTCTAAATATTTTTAGTAGTGCCGTAAATCCAAATTCACAAACTTTGTCTCTAGACTATTAGTAATGTCACTATATTACTAATATCCAATGTTGTTCTGTAAGCTGTGTTTTAGTGGTAGGGTGAGGTGTGGAAGTGAAATTACAAGATACGAATGCAATGGCACTTTAGTTGTCTGGAATGGCAACGCATGAGGTACATCATAGGTGTCACATTATGACGTGTGTCTGTTGTTCTGTTTGTGTATATAGACGACGGTTGCCACTTACCATTAGGTTGTTGGCCATTCCAGTCACTAAAAATACTATGGCAAAGTATTAAAGTGTACGTGACCTACTGATTGTAATCTACGAAGTCGCTCTATTCTACTCGTTTTTTATTTATGTTTGAGATATTACAGTGTACAGTCAAGAGTTTTCAGTCTGTTTACGAGAAGTTGCGAGTAGAAAGTCTAGCTCATAATATCGAAGTTGGCCGACCACGGCAATGAAACAATACTAACAACAGCCATAGATATTCATTAATCTCGTTACAGAGCGTGGTCAACTTTGCTTGTAAAGTTGCGAGTAAACTCGGCCAGCCAACTGGCCTGCTAAAGTTGAGTGTTAAGGCTACTCTCAAAACTTAGAATTGCTATCTGCTGCGTTGTACTAAAATTATACTTATAGTCCTCTATCTGGTTTAAGGTGCCCCTCTCGTAACTCAAAGTTTCACGAATGTTCGAATAACAAGAGATAATTAATGTTTCCTAAGTTTACGCTGTATGCGTAATGCAAATACGATGCATGCATGATGTAGCTCTATGCTTGTTTTGTGCTTACCTACATAATAGTATAAATTTCACATTTAACTTGAAACAAGGTTTATTATAGCTTCTTACTGTTATACATACTAATGTTATAAATATAACAGTGTGTCTATTTGTTACTCTGTAGTTATAAGCTTTTCACGCCTAAATGATTGAACAAAGTTTAATGGAATATGGCATGAAGAATGACTATACCTCGAGGACGGACAGAAATAGTAGGAGAAGGATAAAGGCATCTAAAAAAAGGCAGACGAATATATTATAGTTACCATATACTTTTACTTCCTATATACAATATTTTTATATTTCATTTTCTATTGCTATATCGATACATAGAATTCACATAAGTTTCTCATTTTTATTTTAGTATTCTGTTAATGAAAAATTTATAAATTGCAATCTACACAGATTTGACTTGATAAGTAAGTAAGTTCTTCCTGTACAAAACTCACATACTATTCAAATTCCCACTGGGGTGAATTCTCATAACATATAAATTATGTTGAGAAAAAAATCCTTTGAAATTTGCATCTGAAGCAAAATTGTAAAGTTACCACGTCCTGGACTTTTTAATAAAACTTGAACTTGCATTCGCATTAAGTCCTAAGGGAGTCGACTGAGTAACAATGGTAACTTCTCAGAATATAGCAGGAGAAATTATTTAGTAATACCGCGAATCTCAAAGTGCCACTCATTTTTTAGTTTTTAATTTTAACTCGCATTTATTACTGTAATTACAATTATGTAAATTTACTCTCATATTTTAATAACTTTTAGGTATTAATATTGAACTGTAACTGGTTTGGATATTTCGTCTGTTATTATTATTTACAATTGATTTATTGCAAATGAATTGAGAAAAACTAATACAAATAAAAATAATACAATTTATTATATCATCAGGTTATATATAATAGGAGGCGAAGAAGAAAACTGAATAATAGAATAAATGATATTTTATTTTAAAGAAATGTTAATTTGACGTATTAAATGTTAATTTAAAACAAAAGTACGTACATATAATAATAAATACTACTAGCTGTTCCTTAAAGTTATCTGTTTTATTGACATAAAAGAAGGCCATCCAAGTCTATTCTCGCGTAACCATCTATCTTTACATAAAATTTAATTCATTACGATTTGTAATTAATCAAAACCACCCTACATCTGTTTTTTATAGAATACATTTTGTCAAATTTTATTATATATTTTAGTCATAAAAAGGTAACAAGAAGACTGACAGACATATGTATAATGTTAGTATGCACAAATTGCGATGAAGTAATAAGAAGTTGATTGAATCAAAAAATTTAATGACCCAATTGAATCATCAATTGAACAAATTGTTTATAGGTATCTATCATTTTGTAGGTACATTGTAGTTGCTGAAATTATTGTGGACAATTCTTTACTGACTTTAAAATTCTTTCTGAAATCTATTTATACCAGGTAGACTTTGCATAAAATCATCAGCTTCACCAAGCATGCTTCGTAATATATGTTTTAGTTGTAGTTTGAGAAAAGGCAAGGAAAAGACATACAAAAACGTAAAAGTAACTAAAACTTACTATTCTTTGAATTTATAAATTATGTTTGTGGTGTGCAAATTGTATATTACAGATATCATCATCATCATCATTATATAGTATAAAACAAAGTCGCTGTCGCTGTCTGTCCCTATGTGGTCAAATCTTTAAAAGTATGCAATGGATTATGAAGAGGTTTTTTTAATAGATAGAGTGATTCAAGAGGAAGGTTCATATATATAATACATGTACACCCGTGCGACGCCAGGGCGAATAGCTAAAACGCTAGACCATCGAGGGCATCATCGGTACACCGATACACCGACACAGGTCATTATAGAGACATTGCCATGTAATAATTTCTTAAATTTATAGTAGTTGATACTTATTCGTTTGAAGTTTTCACATCAGTTAGACCTATTTACCTTTTCTTCAAACAGTGCAGTTGGTTTGAGATACAAAACCAAGCTTCTGGCCTCGCAATTAATTAGTTTCAACTTTCTATTAAGTGCATAACTTTATTAATTAGTTTTGTTATTATTTATCTGTGTATCTTCACGCCCGCTCTCTTACGGGGTAGAATTATTAATTATGATTAAAGTGTCCTAATAAAAACTCATATGGCAGGCGTAATTAGGCAATATGCGTGTAAATAGTTACAGAAATACAGCAAATATATACGCAATTTAGTCTGTCTTTCATTTCAATTTAATTTATAAAAATATCTTCGTAGGTTCAAAAACAATTATGTTGAAGAAATGGGCCTTTATATTGGGACTGTAATAGAAAAAAACAAAAATAGAAAATTCAATTAAGTTAGCCGCGAAACAGCTTGTTTTTTATAAGATAAAAGATATAGTCTGTGATATAATCCATCTTCACGTTTCAGCTGTTCAGCCGTCAATAGGTAATACACAGCTATACACGCTTTAAGTAACTTTTTTCACTGCTGTTTTTTAAACGAAAGATAATCCATGTCTGTTCTCATGACACAATATTATTTCATATCAATTTAATTATTATCCATTCAGACACGAATAAATCGTGAAATGCTAACAAACAGACAGGCAAACAGAGACAATTTCGAATTTATAATAAACACAATCTTTCACATTTATAATATAAAAATATTAATATTACATTCCGATTGAAGTTGAAGACGGATCCTATAAACAAGCAAATAAATTTCATATGTGGTTAAAATAAACCATAAAACGAAGATTTAGCACCCGAATATGTTTTAATTAAATAGTTCTGGGCCACAAGATAGGTGTACGGATAGCATAGGTGCGTAACACAAAATGGCCAATTAACCTATGCAAATTGAATAATTTTAAAATATTCCCACTTTGGCCCATGTCAAGGGATAACTGAGGTGAAAATCCTAAACTAGTTTGACCCGACACCTCCTCCGCCATTTTGATTATCAAAACTTTCTGACCTGCCAACGATGCCATAATGTCCGGTGTTTAGTGTTTTCGACACACACCATAATGCTTACACTATCTAATATTATCTTATCTGTGGCTTACACTAATTTACTGATACAAATAGAAATTATATTAATTTCTTTTCCGTCTCATTGACATGGGTTTTATATTATTTTTTCTTAATTCGTCTTGAAACTTATGCTTTAATATCTAAACTTTGTTATTCATATTGAGGACGGTGATAGTCCGCTTTCTTTTTTGTATAAACACTACTGCTGTAGTGTATATATAAAGATGTACATTTTTTTTTATAAGATGTAGAAAGTATGTCTAATATGTCTTGATGTCCGGCTTCCTTCCTGAAGAGGTGTACTCTAATTTTTACTATTTTGTTCTGTCTTGAAAGAAACAGGTACACAGTTTTCATACTTTATTAAAAATGATAAGAAATGGTATGAGTCTAAACGATACTCCCGGCCGGTTTTTAAATGTTAAGGAGTACACAGCTTTACTTCTTATGGTCGCGGGTTCGATTCCTCGCACGGTATATTTGTATTCATAGGTATACTTATTTGTAACGGTATGGTTATATATGTATATTATGTATGGATTTACAAAACAAAATAGACATATGTGTATTTACATAGCAGTTAACGATTATATATATACATTATTATAGGTACTACAGACTCTGCTTAGCTTGAGACTAGATGGCGCTGTATTCAGGAATATCATTATATTATTATTATGACAAGCATATTTATTTATCAAATTGGTTCGTATTTCTACTTAATATACAGATAGATTAGACACAATATACCTAACTATAAAAGATACGGTCCCGAAACTTGTCAAATATTTTTATTATTTTAACATCACTTTTTCATTTCTTAGTTTATTTAGGTATTGCACGTGTAAATTGCATTAATAAATAGTGAGTTACAGTCGTTACAGAGTAAATTCGCTCGTTACATTATTTTTAGTGTGTCTGACATAAAAAATGTGATGAAAAAATATTGCAACAGTACGAATTAACTTTGTAACCATTCTCTTTCAGTAAACCCAAATTGGTTTTGGTATTTTCTGTATAAATACTTTTAATAGGTGAACAGCAAAAATGAAATGTGGGTATCTATATATTATGAACTTCATAAAGAAGTCAGTTTGATTAATCTTTATCCTGATTGAACAGCAGGTTAGGTTGCATTATTATTAGTTTGTTTGTTTGTAGCACAATCTTATAAATATTATTTGACATTATTTGTTGTAGCAATGATAAGAAAACAGGACAATTCATACAATAATGTCTAGCTCCAAACTAAACAAAGCGTTTACTATGGACACTAATACCTCAACAAAACCTAGACTAATACAAATAAATTATACTTAAATATAAACACAAATATTTGGATTGCGCAGGAACAAAACCTGCATCGGAAGTAAAGTGGTGTGCTGAGCCGCTAGACTACTCGTAGTGTTAAAATCGTATAAGTCACTAATTACCTGGAATGCAATTAATAAACGGTTTATTTGAAAATAATACTATAAAATACTAATTTTAATACGAATGAATTATTAGTCAACTACTTTGTGTGTCTCAAGTTGCGAAACTAGAAGCAAGTCGGCCATTACTCGCCCGTCTCGTTTATATTAAGTTGAATCTTTTATAAAGACAAGCCGTGTCCCGCGGTCGCGCCCCTAATGATGATTTACTCGCCCCCGATCCCACGGGCCGCGTAATTTTCCCTTACTATTGTACACTACACACTATTGTACTAGCCAAAGTGAAAACAAATGAAGAAACTACAACGTTTAATCATTCATTCTACAGACGTGTCCCTTCTTTATTAAGATTTATTTAGCTTCTTATCGGTAACAACAAAATAGGCGTTCTCCGGGAATAAACTCATTAGTAGATGTAGATATTTAATAGTTCTTTTTGTAATATAATTAGTAATTAATAACATACTGATAACATCATATTGATATATTATTTAGTGTACCTCGTTATCTCATTTCTAAACTAATCTACTCATCAAAAAGTGTCCAGAATAGAATATCTACCTATTGAAGTGTGTTGTCCTTTTCTCACCAATTATTTTCTTTATTTTAATAAATAAGACAATACGCTGTAATAATTAAAATAGATTTGGAGGAAGTTTCTAGAAGAGGAAATATTATTTTACCAAGGTAAACACTACACGAAGTCCTCCATGAGTACCTCTATTTGAACAATTTTTGCCGCCAAATAGCTTGCTTTGACTGTTTCGATTGAACGGTGATATATAGCAATGTATTGCAGTGGCGCTTTTCTGTTTTCTGGAATATCAACAAATGGCGGGTATAGTCCCATGTCGTGATATCTGGTTTTATTCATGTATTAGCTACCACTAATAAATAATATAATATAATAAATACTAAGATTTATGGGTATATTAATCTAACACTTAAATCAGTATAGAATAGAATAGAAAGAATAGAAAATCATTTATTCAAATAAACTTTGTGTGCTATAGTTCCGGAATTCACTTTTACAAAATCTGTTGCTTACTTTTTAATATTAGTACACATTGAACAATAAGTAAGTAACAGTGTTCTGTTATAAAGAGTTAGCACATAAAATCTATTTAAACAAATTAAATTGTACATAAATATCAAGTGAAAAACATACATATGTCGCAGTGCATAGGTAACCAACTGTTTTGTATCTTTTATTGAAGCATGGCTGGGCGCTCGCATGGACCACACCGCCCCTTGTCCCTATTCGACCCGGCTTAATTAACACCGGGTCCGAAGCGAATATTAAATGTTCGCAAATAGACTTATTTGCCGTGTGTTGCCTTTGCCTTACATATACCGAGTACCTACCGCAACTCGACATTAATTGAGATTTCCAGAGCTTTGTTCTACATTAGATTCGGATTGAGATTGGTTTGTTTCTTGTTATGTTTAGATAAAAATCATTGTACACTATATACCTAAACATTTTTATATTAGTTGAAAAATTACAATAAAGAAAAATTGAAATACACATGGATCAGTGTTTGGTAAAAATATGTGAAATCATTATGAGAATGAGGGGTCATTCTCATAATGATTTCATATATTTCGATCGATTGCAAAAAAAATCACATTCAGTTGTGTTGAAGTAGTATCTTCAAGTCGTATGATTTACGCTACGTTGAATTGAGAAACACGTTTTTATAGTCGCTTGAAAAATAACTGTAAGAGCATGTCGTTTGACGCATTGCATACTGCATGCGGAATACATAATAAAACTTGTTTTTTTACATGTACAAAACAATGGTTGCATCTCAAATAATTGAATTGAACATAAAACGTGCAGTAATTGGTTGCAGTCACTCGCTTATGTTGAAACATTTTCAGTTGTTTATTATCTTTTTCTATAGGTACTCTCTTTTATTATTATTTTCAGCTAAATCAAAGAATACTAAGTCTTTGATTTAGCAGAAAATAATAATAACAAAATTGTTCACTTATTTCATATCGCAAATTAAGAATGTAAAGATTCTCTTGCTTGTTTGTTTTCATGCTTTGATCCTTCTTTGTAGCTAAACAATTTGATCCTTAATATTAAGTCTTATAATAGGCTGTTTGGCTAGCGTGGTAAAAAATGTACTCCTATATAAACCCTACCTATAGTACGAAATTGGGTTATAGTAATAATAATACACGAGGTAGATTTTGTACAACTCTCTGTCTCTATTTCAGTTACCAAGCAGCTTGATTTGGAAAATGTCTTTCAATTGAGAATGAAGTTCACACAGATAAGTTACGAGTAGGGAGAGTTACATAATAGATTTCTGGAATGGCAACGTTTGCTCACATGATGACGTGATGTCTGTGGTACTATTCATATACGAATTACCGTCAGTTAAACTGTGGGCTTGTTGTTCAATCTAAGTAAATAAAATTGATTCTAGTTTTATAGAATAATAACTTAATTGGTGTACGTTGGTACCATTCAAACATTAATAGTACACATAGAATTCGACTTATTGAATTAAAAGTCGGATAAACTGCACACTCAAACATTTATTCATGTGAACAGCGACATCTTGTAGAATGTCTCTGTACCACATGGACTGCACACATGTGATGGTAGTGAGGTACATAGTTTGTACATTGTACACCAGAGTGGATCTGCAGGACGTTTAGATATGAATTGATGTTTATTGATTATAAAATATTTTATTTCAACACCTAATGAATAAATAAAAATGTAAATAATTATTTCGTCTTTCTGCCCCGTGCGTCGGTGATCTGATGACGATGCTTGGTTTGTAAATTAATGAATAGTTTCATATAAAATAAATACTACCAATTAATGTCTATACATATTATTATAATGAGAGTTTTGACAAGTAGATATACCTATTTATTCATTAAGTAGTTAATTCTAATTTTTTATAGCCAAACTTTTCCTTTTCCATAGATACAATTTATCAGAAACACCATTTGAATAAAGAACAAATAGGTTCTATAAAATAGATGTAATAAAATTATTATTTAAATCTGACTATCACGTGGATATTGGTGACAAGCTTTGCAATGCGCATGCGTGACTCAGGCGGCGAGATTTAAAATTAGAACTGTTGCCG
The DNA here is from genome assembly GCF_030625045.1 of Achroia grisella. Taxonomy (NCBI): domain Eukaryota; kingdom Metazoa; phylum Arthropoda; class Insecta; order Lepidoptera; family Pyralidae; genus Achroia; species Achroia grisella. The sequence goes on from NW_026712845.1 coordinate 186,217, forward strand.
GAATTTCACAGTGCTGTTTTAAACGTATTTTAGCACATTCACAATGATTTGTCTATGATAAAGTAGATCGATGTTTTTGGATTTTCGGTTCTATAATAAAATGAATGGTATTAAATGTATATACACAATTGCGTGTAAGTAACTGTGAGTCCATAAGACATTGAAAATGCGTGTAGTTGGACTGATACTCGTATTATTGATGTGGAAACAAAGTAAGTGGTATTCGTTTTAAATTACAAAACATTATTTATTATAACTGGCTGCTTTATTGAATAAGGTTGTGTACTGAATCTTGATTCCATCTCTTTATAAGTGTGTAATTTGTTACTTTGTTTGTATTATGTAGATACTTAAATCTACATTAAACGTATTTACATAACCGTGAATTAAACATTTGATAATAGGATAAAGGTATTGTCAAGTCGACGCCGGCGTCGTGATGTTGATATTTCGATATTTTTCTAAGTGTATTTAGAAATCTAAGTGACAGAGAATAAGATACGATTTTGCACATACTTACTTTCTTTATATTAATTTGGTTTATTATCTATTTAATAATTTGTTAGGCTAATCTAAGTTAATTATTTTAATAGAGCACCAAGAAATTTAAATGGAAACATTTTGGAATAAAGAACAATTACATTAAACCTTCCCTCGTATAAGATATACTCCTACTTATTATAATTACGTATGAGTAGGTCGCAAATTTCGTCTCAAAAGTACTAAATATATTTTGTGGAGGTTTTATGTGAATAAAATGACAGACTAAAATGGAATTTCTATAATTAGTCACTTACAAAAAAAAATATTATTATACCTATATATTTATCATTTAGAAACTGGCATGAATGTAAATTAAAATTAAACATATTCCGATTTTTCAAATTATATATTATTCATTAAATTTAATTAAGTTAGTATGCATTGTTTATCAAATTACGAAAGCGATTTGTCGTAACTGTAAAATATTTCTATTACTTAAAGTTGATGACGGTGTTGACTGCATAATCACTTAGACATAAGCATAGCGTAAAGATATGTCCTGAGTTATACTCATGACTATATACCATATGGTGAAAACATAGTCGATTGTAATTGCGTTATGTTGAAAGTATAATAGGTATTTTATCTTTACCACTTTTCGTCATGCATAAAACCCATATACCCTATGAACCAATTATGCATTGTCTTTTTAGTAGAGGTTATATAAGATAATATAATATGTTATACGTAAATAAATATATAGTAAGATTCGTAAAGAAGCCTAAAGTGAAACAAAATACAACTTGGCTTGTATCGAGACATAAACAATCTATAGAGGCAACAGATGCTGCGTAAAAATCACAGCAGAAAAGGCACCTCGCGGGGCTCGCAATGTTTTTGACAGTCGCATCACGTTTTATTGCCTGTAAATCGTGATTTATTTCAACATGAAACTGGATTGTTATTTATATCAATGAGGATCATGTGCCCCAAGGCGTCACTGGTTGATTGTTGTTCTTTGAACTTTGTATCTCAGAAGTGCCCAAATTAATAATATAATACATAACTTCACATCTATTTATCGATGAATGGTTTGATAGGCGTCAAAGTTATGCGGTGAGTTTAGAGCCAATATTAGTTTAGGATTATGTACCTCTTCTTCTTCTCGACTATTCATGAAGAATAAATTTTCTATACACATGTGGCATAATTATTGTATGTAAACTTGAACAATCCATACAATGCTATAGATTATAAGCAAGTTCGTGAAAATGATAAATTCCTCCGCTAATGTGGAGTTTCATAATAGTCCTTGTTTAGTTACTAAGTTTCCAAAACTAGAAATTAGAACTTTATGTTAAATCAAAGAATCAGAGAATCTGCTATCCTAGCAGTGAAGAAAAATCTCAATCTAGAAATATGATATTTTTTATTAATTTTAATAGTAACTAATATTAGTTCATAACATGAAATATAAGTAAATAACGAGGTACAGGTATGTCTAGTAATTCTAAGATCAACCATTTAGAATTACATTCTAAATGCGATACTAAAAGACTTAACAGTTATTTCCCATGCGATGAACTTAGCAAACTATCAATATCATTATCATAAAAATATTGACATAAATATTGATTCTAGTAAGAATCCTTTTATTTACAATAATTTAAATATGACTGCAGATTTAAACTGCTGAAAAAGACAAAGGGAAAGCTATCAGAATTGAAAATTGTTCACCAGAACATACAAAGTTTTCTCGGCTGTGAATTAATTATTCAATTGTTTTTAGAAAAAAATAATATAGATGTTCTATGTTTAACTGAACATTGGCTCAAAGTGAGCAATATGATGTTAAGCTTAAACAATTATAATATTGTCAGCTGCTTTAATAGAAAAATAGTAAATAGAGGAGGTTCCATGATATTGGTGAAAAATAATATAAAAGTAAAAGAACGTAGTGATATTGGCAATCTTTCCGTTGAGTGTTGTATTGAAATTTCCTGCGTGGAACTAGAAAATTATATAGTTATGTGTGTATATAGACCTCCAAATAGTGATTATAATTTATTTAAAAAGGGATATTTTAAAAAGAGTATTTAATATTAACAAAAAATTTATAGTGTGTGGTGATTTCAATGTTGACATTTTATCACATAACACCACAAAAACTAAATTAATGAGTTTATTTCAATCTTTTGACTTGAGTAATGTCTTCCACGAACCCACTCGTATCACAGCCACGTCTGCTACTTGTTTGGATAACATATTTAGCAACAGTGAATATTTAGATAAAATAATATTAAACAACCTTCCTTCTGATCACTGTGGTCAATTAGTAATTTTTCCAAATCACGTAAACAAAATTAGGAAAATTAATTTATTAAAAAGAGACTTGACTAGTTATAAGATCAATAAATTTAAAATATCAGTTCGTAGTAAATTAGATTTTTGTCCTCAATCTGATGAACCAAACAAACTTTATACAGATTTCTTCAATATTGTTTCTTACGAGTATAATAAGGCTTTTAACAAAAAAACTATCAGTATTAGTAACAAAACAAAATTTTCAGAATGGGCTACAAAGGGAATTCTTAAAAGTAGAAATATATTATTTGATTTATATGATCAAAAAAAATACCGTTTCGATAGTACATTCGTAAATTATGTAAAAAGATACTCAAAAACTTTTAAAAAGGTATGTAATGTAGCAAAGTCTAATTATCTAAATAAAAAAATTAAAGAATCCAAGGATAAGATTAGGACAGTGTGGAATATTATTAATAAAGAAACTGGCAAAGTTAAAAGTCCATATAATGATTTTACGTTAAATTATAATGATAAACTAGTAACGTCCACAAAAGAAATAGTCAATATTTTTGAAAAATTTTTCGCTAGTATTCCAACTGATATTACGTCCTCTTTGGACTCTTCTCCAAGTACAGCTAAATCATTCCTTATTGACAATGTTGCTTCGTGTCCGGTTACATTTAAATTTACATTTATTGACATTGCTACAATTACGAAAACATTTAAACAATTAAATTTAAAAAATACTGAAGACCATTGGGGCATGTCTGTTAAAGTTATTAACACCGCTATAGATGTTATTGCTCCATATTTAGTAACTATCTTCAATAAATGTATTTTTGACGGTGTTTTTCCCAATTTAATGAAACATAGTAAAATAACTCCACTTTTTAAGTTAGGGGATAAAACTGAAGTAGGTAATTATAGGCCCATTTCTATCTTACCAGTACTAAGTAAAGTGTTTGAAAAAATTATGCTCAATCAGATGCTTCACCACTTTAAAATAAATAGACTGCTTCACAGTCGGCAAGTTTCACGGCCGGTAAATCAACTACTGACGCTGGTGTAGCTTTAATGAAACACATTTTTGACTGTTGGGAGAGGTCACAGGATGCTATCGGTGTATTCTGTGACCTCTCAAAAGCATTTGATTGCGTTGATCATGAAACACTCTTACTCAAATTAGAATATTACGGTATTAGATATGAAGCACTATGCATGATGAAATCCTATCTAAATAATAGAATGCAAGTTGTTGAAATAAATGGTGTAAAGTCTGAGGGAACTAGTATTAAAATGGGTGTTCCTCAGGGCTCTATTCTAGGTCCTTTCTTATTTTTAGTTTACATAAACGATCTTCCTTATATGGTAGAAAAGATAGCTGACATAGTTCTGTTTGCTGATGATACTTCATTAGTATTCAAAGTCAATCGACATATTGATGATATGGACGAAGTAAACGGTTCTCTCTCTTATGTTTTAAAATGGTTTACGGCAAATAATATGCTACTAAATGCAAATAAAACTAAATGTATCAAATTTACTCTCCCCAATGTAAGGCCGGTAGATTCAAAAATCGTATTGGACAATAAATCTATTAATTTTGTTGACGATACTGTATTTCTAGGTATCACATTAGATTCCAAGTTGCAATGGGGTGCTCATATTACTAAATTGGCGAGTCGACTTAGTTCTGCCGCTTACGCGGTAAGAAGAATTAGACAATTAACAGACGTGGCAACGGCTAAACTTGTCTATTTTAGCTATTTCCATAGCATTATGTCGTATGGTATTTTGTTATGGGGCAAAGCAGCTGATATAAATACAATATTTACTTTACAAAAGAGGGCCATTCGCTCCATTTATGGTATGGGTTCCAGGGAGTCATTGCGAGAGTGTTTTAAGGAATCAAATATCCTCACCGTTGCTTCTCAATACATTTATGAAAATATCATCTATGCCAGAAGGAATATAGACAGTTTCAAAAGAGTTAGTGATTGCACTAATAAAAGCTTACGTAACAATAACAAACTGATTTTACCTAAATGTCATTTGGCTAAAGTTAGTAATTCGTTTTATGGGAATTGCGTAAGGTTTTACAATAAAATACCAGAGTCTGTTATAAATCTGCCAGAAAAAAGATTTAAATGTCAAATAAAACAGTTCCTTTGCAAAAAAAGCTTACTATAAAATTGAAGAATTCGTTAACGATAATAATATTTTTATAGAAAAACTTTAAATCTATAGCACTGACAATATTATCTGATTACATTAATAATGAGTGCGTAGCGACTTCTATGTTGATTATCGCATGCCTCTTACTTGTTATACTGTAATTATTTATATAAAAAAAAAACATCTATTAAAAAGAGCAACACACAAGTTTCTTGCTCATTCTTCTTGTGATGAATCTGCATTCCGAATGAGTGGTAGAATCAAAATATGACTATTCAAAAGTGCTTGTAATGAGTTTATTTGAATAAAGATTATTTCTATTTCTATTTCTATCTATTAGTATCGAATTCAAATGAGCCAATCGCCACGACATATATCATTTATTTAGTTTTGAAATTTACTATTAAAATAAACGAAATCTAATTTCAAACAGATTCCGCAAACAGCGTCCGTATAGTAGAGCTACGTATTTCAACTCACGCCGCTGAAGGCGGGGAGGCATTGCTGGGCTGTCAGTTCGACATGGAGGGTGACAGCCTGTACTCGGTAAAATGGTACAAGGACGGCCGAGAGTTCTACCGATACGTGCCCATGAACGTGCCCCCCATCAGTCACTTCCCGGCGCCAGGCGTTATCGTAGATGTGAGTTGATCGAGAGAGCCATTTAAAATGCATAGCTTAAATTCTTGTACTATTACTATATTCCGTACAGTATTTAAAAATATATACATGCTAGCTAATGCGCGCAACTTTGTCTGCATTACATTTTTCCCGTATTTGCTACCGGTATTTGTGATTACCGTTTGCAAATTATATTTTACAAAATTTCAATGTTCGGCACATTGAAATTTGCAAACTATACCTCTTTATATAATATTTGAATAGATATACTATTTAGTTTATGGTCGCGAGATCATCTTCGTGACTATTTCACAAGTATTAACTTAGTATTAAAATTAGAGTACTGTTTCTATGTAATTAATAAAATCTATCAAGGTACACAACATCGTCTACATAAGTACTATCTCGTCTATTTTACCGCTAAGCAATTTCACTCGTATGCTTCGAAATCAAAAATCATTTATTCAAGTAGGACATTTTAGCCGTTTGTGAACGTTAAGTATAAGATATTGCAGTGAAATTACTTGGTACAGAGCATGATACTCATGATGTCTATTTGCTATCCTAATTCTTACAGGTAAAGACTCATAATAAATAGACAATAATAGAAATATTAACTTTAATGAAGGTATGAAATAATTTTAAGTGCGTTCGTTGAAGTGGATTCAAAATTACAACATAACTTTGTTGCTTCGCAATATGATCTTAAAAGTTTACGTATTTTATTTAGTAATTTCATTTATATAATGTATAAAGCTATATGAATTAAAATTATAATAATAATAATATTGTACTAAATTAAAATATAGTACATTAACTTTATATAATATTTAATTATTTTATTTTCTATAGATGGTTGATCGTTAAAGTAAACAACATCAAAATCTTACTCGTATACAAGTAATCGACCTTGTCGAATGGGTTTCACTCGCATTTAATTATTTTAGTGCGAGCCATTTTGATGTACATTGTTGTCAATATTTGTGGGCAGCATTGTATTCATCGAGTTTTAATTATGCTGTATGCATCGATCATACTGAAATTCAACATGTCACCACATTTACCGATTTCAATTTGTCTATCACTATCTATCGTCGGGATTTTTTATATAAATAAAAGCTAAACTAGCTGATGGTAAATCTATTTATTCACGTGAACACCATAGATATCTCATCACTATGTGTCTTCCACTCTATCACTTCTGTATTGTCACTTGTGGAGACTAACGTGTCATGTTTTCGTATTTTATAATTTCAATCTCGTATCTCAGGGCTTCTTCAAAAAGAGATACAGCTGATAAAGTATGCTGCTACGTATCAGCAGAAAGACGTCTGATAGAAGTCCCCATGTTGTACAAAGCCTACCTGAGTAAAACGATACCTCATATTTTTTTAATCAGGATTACTTCAATTCTATTCTATATACTACCTATCAATTTTATAGTATTAATTTAAATATAATATTAATTGTTTCCAGCTGGCCCGTTCATCAAGTAATGTGGTGGCTTTGGAGAACCTGACGCGTGAGTCTGCAGGCGTTTATCGTTGCGAGGTGTCCGGAGAAGCTCCGTACTTCGCTGTTGTCAACAGCGAGAAACGCGTCACCATATACTGTTAGTTATTTTTTTGTAATCCTCACCGATATTCTATTATCTATGTAATGTAATGCAATATTGTCTAGAGCTCGAGTTATAATATACAAGCCAGTGCCTGCGACGTTCTTCGCGAAGTCTTTATTAAACAGAATGAAAAGTAGCCTATATCGAATCTAGTCGCAGACTAAACCGCAATAGGCCTCAGGACCATATCAAATAAACAATGTATATGTAAAGTAAGTAAATAAGATATTTGTGACACATACCGACCATGCCAACAAACTTATTACTTAATGTTCAATTCTGACAGATTGTAGTACACGAAAAAACAAAAAAAAACTAATCAAATCTGACTATGTTCAATATTTTTATTTTAATATAAGGTTTTTAAGTTAATTTATAGAGAAGGTTATACCTGTTCCATAGATACAAACATATTATTAACCATTGATATGAAAAGTTTTGAAGTAGAATAAATAATAATCGTCGATTTATAAAACGTTTGAAAATGTCAAATGTCCATTTAGTTACTTGATTATTAGGATGCCAATACGTTGTTAACTAGTTCTTCCAATTTCACTAATTTAAATATCTACCTACACTTTCATTTCAGTTCTTCCTAAAAGCGGTCCAAAAATCACCGGACTACAGAAACAGTACGAAATTGGTGATGAACTGCTTTTAAACTGCACTTCTCCACCATCCCGGCCCGAAGCACAATTAAAATGGATGCTGAATGATGAACCAGCACCTGAAGAATACCTTATGGGACCATGGCACAAGATTAGCATGGAAAATCCCGAGTCACCAATGCGAACGAAATTGAGACTGAGTTTTATTGTAACACCGGAACATTACGTTGATGGAGTAATGACGCTTAGAGTAAGTATTAAAGTTAATGTATTTTTACTGTAATATTTGTCATCCATCAGCTATTTTATTATTTTACTACGAAGGACGGGTCTTTTTTCAAAAGAGGACGCGATTTAGACTTGATAGTCAAACATACAATTATATGTATATACATAGAACTCTATATTCCGTATTTGGCCTCTATCTGGGCCATTGTGCGTGTAGGATATGGACTACCATTAAAATTATCATTACTCAGTATAAAATAATAATATTATACCAGTTACCACTTAATTAAAGTTGCTGAATTAAGGTTAAAAATAGTATAATTAGGATGGATATATAGAAATTGTAGAAATGTACTTGACTGGAAATTGATAATGAATGGAAATATTGCTGTGTATGTGTGTTTTCATAAAATACATAGCTGATAATATTAGGTTGTTCGGAAAGTCATTTCGTTTTTTCGTTATTTTTGCACTCAAGTTTACACTTAAGCCGTATCAGCTTCACCGGGCATCCCGAGCGTGGTGCATCTTCGACATCAAAATTGCCGAAATGAAATTCAGCGAACCAATTCTGGCACAGGCGTACTGTTAACATACCTTCTTCATACACATCGGTCAATTTCTTCCCGTGATACCCCATACATTAGCATTCCGAAACAAGATCTTATATCGCCATATTCTGTAATTTCACTACCCTACCTCTCTCTCCAACCTGAACTCGGCTTACAAAGCAGGCTACATAGTGACTAATATAGATGAGGGACATCCACGCAGATGTCTTTTAACAAAATCTCTGGTATATGTTCAACGGATGTAGTATATACATATTCGGCGTATCCATAGACTATATATAGACATTTTTCTAATTTGCCTGGTGCGTTACCCAGTGGTTGAAATTCGATCAAAATTAATTCAAATTATAAATTTGAACTACTGAATAATACTAAAACAATTTGAATTGTCATTACTATTATTTAGTGTACGTGAATATATATTCCTCCTTTTATTAGACAACAAACTTTAACAATAAAGAAAAGAGTATATTGCGTGATTATGCGTGAGTCGAATACATAGTGTTTCATTTTTTTATAGATTTTATATTGATACATATTTAAAAAGAAATAGAATTCCACACTCCTTGTCTATATAAACTATAAGTGTGAAATTTTCGTAAAAAAGGTTAAAACTGTTTTGCATGAATTTATGTATTATTTTTTACTAGAAATATAAATGCCCTGATACAATGATCATCATCAATAATATCCGGCGGACAAACAAAGTGTTCGTTTTCCATTATTTGATCTCACATTTCATTTCCAATATGTGACCGGAACGACCGGAGCACATCGTTCAATCATCTGAATTATAAATATTTTTAGATGTTGTCGCTTCGATTTACTGCAGAATAATTTTATTTAAAAACATGATTATTTTTTTATTATTTTAAAAGTAGGAGCTAACAATTTATTATTTGCACGGTACCGTTGTGAATTCTGATGATGATTTTTTTAATCAATAGAGTTTACTATTAATTTGGTAGCATACTAGTTTTATTAAATAATATGTAATACTTTCACAACACACATTACATACATTATATTAAATAGATTTCAACGAAGTAGGGGGTAAGCCGACCACCGTCTATGGATTTCATATGTTTGGTTCTTGAACTTTCATACACTGAAGAGTCAAAAAAAACAATTGAAATACAAAGTTATTGTTAATAAATTTTAGTCTCATGATCTCTGGAAACGAAGTCAGGTGGTAAACTTTTACACAGCTACTCAATGTCATTATTATGTACAGATCTATATATAAATGTTATGTTAACATAATAATTTATATACGTTCTTATTTATTTTCAGTGTCAAGCAACAATAGCACCTCTATATCAGCAAGAAGCGAATTATACGTACTACCTCACCACACCTGCCTTTACAACTATGGTCGCTCCGTTAGATGATCCCGAGCAGCTGAACACTAATGAGAGCAGTTTAAGTAATATCTATAATAATACAATATTATAATAATTATGCACGTTACTCACCACATTCACGTCCTTAGTGGTCTATCGCTTTTGTACATCTTTTTACATTCGATGGCCACGGGTTCGATTCCTCGTTTATATTCTGACGACCTCGGTGGTTTAGCGGTCTCGGTTGGCACACCGCTTTACGTCCGATGGTGGCGGGTTCGATTTCTCGCACGGCACAAACATTTGTATTCGTGAGTATGAGTATAAATATTGTTTGTATCGGTCTGGGTGTTTTCTATGTATAATATGTATGTATTTACAAAAAAATATATCTATGTATCTGTATTAGGTGTCTAGTACTCATAACACAAGCTTTAGGTAGCTTAACTTGGGTCTAGATGGCTCTCTGTGTATTGTCCTGAGATTATTATTATTCATGAGTATGATTCTTTGTATACGTCTGGGTGTTTTCTAAATAAATACATTACGTATATTTTTACTAAAAAACAAATCTAAGTATTTATATCAGTTATGTAGGTATAAACAAGCTCTGATTAGCTTGGACCTAGATGGCACTGCCTGAATTGTACTGGTTTATAATAATAATTATTATAATAATGCATTTTATTATATTAACTCTTGCGTAATACAAAATGATTCAACATTATTACTCTTTCATATCAAATGCATTCTAACTTAATTTTATTCGGTATGCCTATATAGACGTTAATTCCATGATTCCATTACAAATTCTCCCGTAAGTGTCAATATTGGGGATTGATTTATCTGAAGGATCTAAAGCCGAATATTTGTCACAGTTATATATTTCCTTTGTTTTTAGCAGTTATAACAGCTTTGAGTATCGGAAAGCTATGTAATAAGATCTATCTGTGGAATAATCTGTAATTATGTGGGTGCCATTTTGTGTACTAATAAACATTTCGTTTTGCACAATATAGTTTGCTATTTATATATTTTAATAATACATTTTATTTCCAGATAAATCTGCAACATCGGCAAATTCATTCAGGACACAGTTGTCATACACCTTGTCACTGGTATTATTTATAATAATTACACTTTTATAATCATTTTCATTAAATATATTAATTGAGGACCAAACTATCAGAACTAGCAGTTATAAAAATGGCATTTATTGTATTGTTTTACTTAAAATACTAGTAATTTCTTGGTGCTACATATTGTAATTGATAGGTAAAAAGTAGCAATTTATTGTGGCATTGCACATGCATTCTGTAATAGGAATAATGTAATATATCTTACTAGTTACTCGCCCCGGCTTCGCCCGGGTGTACAAGTATTGTACATTCATACGCCTTCCTCTTGAATCACTATATCAATTAAAAAAACAGCTTCGAAATCCCTTGCGTAATTTTAAAGATTTAAGCATACATAGGGACGGACAGACAGCGACAGCGACTTTGTTTTGTACTATATATACATATGTAATGATGGGCGTTTATCGTCATCATAAGCTCACCGCTGTTCACTGGTGGACATAGGCCTCTCCAATGCACGCAAACTCAAAAGGACATCTTTTTGTGAGAAGTCTTCTTTCGAAATTTCACATTTGATTTCTTATGCGATCATAATCCATATGTTGCTTTCATATTTAAACACAATAAAATTTCGAATATATGAGTATTAACAGTACTAGTAGCATTTTTAATTATTTTAATGTAATTTTACTACTTAATAGGAAATTGTTAATTTTTTAATAAGTACTATTGTTGGAACAAATTAGACAAGAGCAATACATTTTACTGTTAATTATAAATAAGTTAAAACATGTTTTATGATTATTTATTTTATTTACAATATCAATGTCCATTATTTTATACAATTCGTCAAGTGAAGATTCATTCATGTTTACACTCTTGAATATCAGTATCCAGATCCTCGGGGCCCATTTGGTGTACCGCTGGGATATCCCTCTTCGCCACCAACTTGACCTTGAGGGCCGCCGGTTGGGTAACCATTACCACCTCTCTGATTATTACCGTTATTATTACTTTGCGGATAGTTTCTATTACTACTTTGGGGTCCATTTCGGCTACGACTTGCACCATTCTCTGGACGACCTCGTGGATATCCCTCATTGGTACTTTCTGGGCCGCCTTTCGGGTAACCCGTATCTCTACCGCTGCCTCTTCCATCGTCTGATTTATAACCTTCATTTTGTGGCCCGCCATTAAGCGTTTCCAGTCTATTATTATTACCTGTTGCGTATTCTGGCTCATTCTCAAACCTTTTCTGTCCAGATCCCGGGAAATCACCTAATCCATTGTCTCCAGGCCTGGTCCTTGAGTATCCCATAAAATCTTGGTCAGTTAATCCCAATCCGCCCTGTGAAGCTTGTTGATATTTTCCAGGCCTTCCACTTTGCTGTGTTTCTTGGGAAAAACCAGAGTTATCGTTTTCTGGATAACTAGATCCTGGACCACCTCGCTGATATCCTTGATCATCAGGTTGGGATGCTCTATTGCCTAAAATATATACATATTATAAATAAAAGACAAGTAAAGGTATTAAATTTTTTAAATACATAATTTTATTCTTTCAATAATTTTTATTATTATTAACGTGTTTTTTTTATTATTCTTACATTTATTAATGGACTTTTATCATATTATAATAGTTAAATAAAACTGCAAATATTATAGGCTTGTGTATGGATTACATTAATTCTTGTGCATCAGTAATATCAGAGTAGAATACACTGTACTATAAAGACATTGAAAAAATAAGATAAGCTACTATGTTATTTTTATGTTAAATCAAATTAATTCGTAAACTTATATTACCAGAACCCGAACGCAAGCTAGAACTGCTTCCGCCACCTAAAATCAGAAAAGTAATATAAAATCAACCAACATTATTATAAAATATGTTAATGAAATCAAATATAATAATTGAAAGGGGTTCGCAGGATTTAACTCGTGTAATGAACAAACCCTCATATCGTATTTGAGGCTTATATCCTTGCAGACCGGCCTCGTATTCAACAATCTGTTTCCTACCATCAGGCAGTTCTACGTTATATTCGCCGGTGGCGGTGTCTCCGTCACGTTGTTCTGAATGACCAAATTTAGTACCTGTCTGGGCATCGTCGACTTCATAATTAAACTCGTATTTAGCTGGTTCCTGAAACATAATATTTATGTCAATGTTAGTATTTGTTTAATTATTATAACATGATATACATATCATTAAAAATTCTTACATCAGATTCGTCATTGCCGAAGTTCGATCCTCTCTGGTTACCTGATCCTCTGCCACCGGTATTAGATCCAAAATTAGGAGTACCGTATGATGATGAAGGTGGACCTCTAAGTGATTGTTTTCCGCTAAAACTATCGGGTTCTTCATTTGGTACAGAGTATGAAGAAACATCCCCAGTTTGTGGCCCGCGAGTTAATTGTTTTTCATTATTTGGGGACATGTAATTTCCACTTGGTGGAGGTCCATAAGAACTCTCTGGTCTGGGACTAAATTCTGAGCCTCGTGGACCAAAACTGTTATCTCTATTATTAGATGGTCCATTGAAGTCATTATTGGCAGACCCGGCGGTTGGCCTTCTGTTATTCGATTCACTAAATGGTGACTGAGCCGGTCTTCGTTCTGGCCCATTTCTCTGCTCAGGTACTCCATATTGTGTGTTAGGCGCGTTGTTTCTTTGAGGTCCACCTTGAGATAGCGACCGCGATTCAGATTGTGAGAATCCTCTAGATCCTTGTTGTAAGCCTTGGCCTCGTGGGGGACCATATTGGGTGTCTAAAGTATTTGATGGTCCTCCCTGACCGGGTGGAAAGTATGAATCTTCAGGTTGATTCCGATTTCTACCCTGTTCCGGTTGATTAAACGAAGTACGTTCATTAGTACCTGGAGGTCCATATTGAGCAGATGGTCTACCACTATTTCTAGAGGTAGGAGGTAGATAGCTGTTTACCGGCGGCTCACAGTTAGTTGTAGACCACACCACAGCAGTAATAAAAAGTATATGCTGGAAAAAAAATAACATCATTTAATAATGGCTTACGGGACTTAGGCTGAACATTTTAAGATTAAACTTACTAAAATCATTTTTTAATATTGTCAGCAACGAGTCTATTTTCCTATCAAGTTCAAAGGATGTGTTACATTAAGGTTTGACTATTGAATACGTCAAAATTGAATAGTCTGAGTTTATATAGGCAGATTTCAAATGAAGAGAGCGTGATATCAAAAGTAACGCAACAGGCGCACGCGTGTCGTGGCTTTGCTTTTAATTTCGTGCATCTGCCGGGCCGTCACCGTGTCGCCGTCGCTTCGTCGCTGCCTGTCGTGAGATCCAACAGTATACTCAGCTTCGTATAACACGTAGCCTCGAGGAACACCATAATTAGGACAACGAATTACAAATAATTTCTATTCGAGTCTGTCAACATAGTACACAATTCTATATATAGTTACAGTATTTAGATAAAATCACCCCGTAATAGTACCTATTAAAATTTTATTTGTCTTATATTAGTAATTTTATTTTAGATGATTTCTAACTATATGTAAGATTCTGTTTAGGATTTCCTCATCTAATGTCATAAGTACTAAGGTTTGTTACAGTTTTTATATCGAGTAAAACTATCTAACTTATCCATCTTAGTCTCACCTATTTCAGCCCCCAAGCTTTGTTTTGTTAGATTTATTTCGGTTGTAAGGCGAGGAAAAGCAGAGAAATTACAGGATAAGAGGCATATCAGTTTTTCAAAATCGTCTGATTGATATCACGGACGTCATCTTCATGTGATGTACTTGGTGCTGTTCATGTAGCTAGGTACACAGGCGATGGTTAACACACACCATGAGGTTGGCGTAACTTGTTTGTTATTCTAATTATGTATGTAAAAAATAAAGAACCGCAAAAATGTCCTTAGATTGGATCCAATTATATGATTCCAATAATATAAATTTTAATTGTACTTAAAAAGGAAACCATTGTCCCAATACCAACATATTAAATAATGTATAACTTTATAAAGCTGACTGTACGTGTGGCTGGTAATGACTTATTTTATGTGACAAAGCACGAATTATTGGATTCATACACCTCTGCACAGAATTGAAATGCTGTTGCAGTACAGTTACTATTGACTATAATAATATGGCATAATATTGAATGGCATTAAATGTTTCCAACTCATTAACTAATGGCCATACCGTCTTATATTTGTTACTATTGTTAAATAAATAAGCTATAATGTATTTATTCCTATTATTGCATTAAGATACTTAAGTTATGGTCTTGAGCCCAACGGTAGAGGACATTTTACTGGTAGCTTCCTACCAACATCCATAATCCGTTTTTTTTTCGTTAATTACGCACAGCCAGTACAAGTAAAGGTAATGTAGTACGAGTTCTAACTATGGGCTAACTGAGTGAATCTCAAGCGTATTGTTAGTATGCCTATGTCATTATTATTGACTATTCATATATTCTAGTTCCAAAGTCTCTTTGTGGTAACAAGGAAAGATATTAGAGATGTTCTTGTTGCACTTCTATATATCTAGGTAAGAGCGGACTAGAGAAAGACGTCACAATTTTTTATTGTGCCGAGGTAGCATTTGTAAAATGTCGTTTACGTGAGAATTTCAGTCACACTTATTTTAATCGCCAAGCGGCTTCCTTTGTAGAACATTGGTAAAGTACTTGGTACTAATTGGTGGATTCCTCGGACGATGCAAATATTTGTATTGATGCAAATATTTACTATCAGTAAATATTTCTCTCAGTTTTGTAGGTTCTCCTTAGATTGGGATATATGGCGTTGTGCAAAATTGCCGTGGGGTTGTTATTATTATTATCTATTATTTGTGTGTCTATTAACAGCTGTGTTTTGGTTGAGGGGTTAAGATAAGGCAATGAATTCAAATTACTGTGGAATATCTTGACCAAACTTACCATCAGGTGGGCCGTCAACTTGTATGCTATTCAAATTACATATCTTGACCAAATTCTCCCTTTATGTGATGAAAATCATACCCACTCGTAAGAAGATAATGGTTATATCTTTTAATTATATTAATAGTCAAAGAAAGTTTCGACAATAATTTGTATTTAACAAAAATATTACCTCTATATCCTGCAAAAGGCAAATCCGATCAAAACGATTTTAGCCATTCAAATGAAACAAAACAATTGTAGCAATTGTCTGCGAATCATATCCGTAAGTGCATGCAGGAGCTATGGAGGGGATGCTGTGATCCGTGTCATCCAGCTAGTTACTGCAAATCGTGCGAGCGTGTAGAGAATGGTGTAATATAGTTGCATGAGATGCTGCTAATGTACCCACTCGAACAATTACTGTCTTGATTCCTTGGTAAAGTTAATAAAATTGGTTTCTATGAATAATTTATGATATATCCTGTTAAATTATTTCCAAATTTCAATCATGATGTGATGAGTGATGTCGACAATTATAATAGGACAAAGGCGGGATACATTATCCTAATCACAAATACATAATCATTCAAATTAATTTAGAATTGTATGTATGAAAGTCGATTGATTTAACATTTAGCCAATACAACATATCTTAAGTTTAGATGTATTATGTATGATTTCCATAATATTAGATGATTAAATTAGCATGAAATTAAATATTTGTACACTTAAAACTTGATTGACCCACACTATTTAAAATACCTATAAATGGTACTGAAATAGTTTCCCGCCTTCTGAAGTATATGTAAGAAATAATTACATATGAAGTATACCGGAACAGAAATAAAGTATTCCTTGAGGAGTGGTAACTGTTACATATTCTATAGAGAAGATAATGGATTTGAAGACCTTGGTGGTTTTACTGATTAACACACTGCCTCATTTCCGGTGATTGCGAGATCTATTTGTATTCAAGACAGTTCCTGTCATTAGTATCTGCATTTTCTATTTACTATGTATATATTCAAAAGAGAAGTCTATAAGTTTTTAGTATATATATATAGTACTAACACATCAATAACTAATAACAATCCAATATTTAGGAGTAGATTGAAAAGTATTAATTACCTAGGGCATTTAATTTTGTTTTAATAGTAGAGTCCAATTTATTTCAAGAAAATTATTTGAATCTAAAATAATTGTGGGCCTCGGTGGTACAGCGGTTTAACACTCTGCTTTAGTTCCGATGGTCGCGGGTTCGATTCCTCGCACGGCGCAAATATTTGTATTTATGAGTATGATTGTTTCAATCGAACTGGGTGTTCTCTGTGCATATTATATATGTATTTTAAAAAATATCTAAGAATTTATATCGATTGTCTAGTACCTGTAACACAATTAATATATCGTATCTTATTATTTTAATTTACACTTTATTTATTTACACTGTATAGTCCCTTTTAACAACTTTTAGGAATGTTATCTTTATCTGTTTATCTATTTTACTTTTTTAATTCTACTTCTATTTCCTATGTAATTTCTTTATTTTATTTCTGAACAAGATATTACTTTATACAATATTCTTAGAATTTATTCACTCTGCTTGCAGTGGGACTAGATAGTGTTGTGTTAATTATCCATGGTTATATATTATTACTATTAATTTTCATGACACTCCGTAATCTTTATTTCCAAATAATGCACAATAAATTAAATAAATTGTTTAATTTTATCAATCAAAAATCAACACATTCAGCAATATAAAATATTTGTATCCTACATACATATTTATTAAATAAATTTTATAATTAGCATTCGTTAGTTATCTATGATAACTTTATAATCCATTATCATCTCACTTCTGGGGCCTGGAATTTTACTACATACACATACGTACCTACTATGTACGTGCGTACCAATATTATATTTTCTTTATATAAAATTAAATTAATTTATATTAGAATAATTACACAAATAAAATAAATGATAGCATTTGTTAGTTATCTATGATAAGTTTACAATGCATTAGCATATCACTTCAGGGGTCTGGGATTTTAACGCATGCACAGACGTACTACGTACGTACGTAAATTTTAATTAATTTATATTACAATTATTATTATTACATATAATTTATTTTAGTCTACAAATATCCATAGACTTAATAAAATAAATTATTTGATAGGAAATAATAGGCATTGTATTTCAAAAGTCTGTAATGGAATTATATCTGTTAAATTGAAAAATTAATCTTGTCTTTTAATAGCCTACAATTAATTTAACAGACGATCCCCACTGTTAAGATACGTACTGAGATCTTAATCCTTATTAGGAAGTTCTTTTAAAACTATTTCAATTTGATTACTCCGATAATACCATTAACTGTACGGTACATATACAAGCAAATTATTCGAAATTAATTCTTATATAGAAGTTCATAATTACAGGAGGTATCTACTTATTATTTAATTAAAAACTTGCTCTTTAGATATTTCTAATCTTAATATCATGGTAGTTATGATACATTTTATGGCACTACTGAGTTTTCCACATTTAATCAGTTTTAATATTATAACAGCCAGTTGACAAATATTTATATAGTTTGTAGTTGACAAATTTTTCAAATAGTCTATACTCTTTAATCGTTTCTCATAAAATGTTAGCTTATTAGTAAATCACAATTACAATATCTGAAAAATAGAAAATATATACCTCATCTTATAGTATACAATCGTATACTATAAGATGATGTATTTTTATTATTCCGTGCTGTAACTAGGGATCTCGTGTAGATCTGTAATGCTGAGGATCGCAACTAAATGTCCCGCCGAATTGAGACATCGGAAGGATAAATATTGAATATAATACATATTAATATCTACTGTCGAGAAGTTAGGATCGAGAGTAAATACAATGTGGTGGTAAAATACAATATCAGAAAGAATCACAGCTTTGGGTAATAGGTTAGCTTAAATTTATGACGTCACTAATATACATCAAACTATATGCAATAATATACATCAAAACATACTAAAATACATCAAACGAAACGTCAAATGAAAATTCAGCCAAGTTTGATGTTATATGACTACTTCAATAACGGTGGACTAATGAGTAATTAGCCATTAGTTTACCTCTAGGATTACATGCTAACGCATATTTTTTTTACGTGTCATATAATTCTACATTTATAACAAATCACAGAGTAGTAGCATGAATAATATAGCATTATTTAAGAGTGTTCACCAATAAAGCCCAGCAATGTTCGGGATTGATTACCGAGGCTGTTCATTCGAGGTCGACTTTGTAAAAAAGCGTATGCGTGGGCCTACAGTCAGATCTCGAGTTAATTTTATTCGATATCGGTGTTATCACAGGGCAGTCAGTCAGAAATATAAATTAACACACAACATCTTTGGTGTTGACCGACACTGCATTAAAATTTAGAGTCGATTTTGAATTCGAGTCGGAGTAGTAAACCAACTACAACGACATCGATATATTTAATTCTCTATTTATATAATGAATGCTATAACATTTATGCTATGTAATAATCACTTAAATATCTATTCAATTCATCTATTTAAGAAATAGTAGAGATCCTTTGTAAATTGACTACATCCTTATCTTTCTTCTTTCCACGGAAGTGTTCCTCGATTTCAGCGAGAGACTTCCCCTTGGTCTCGGGTACCATTAAAAGAACGAATACGAACGCCACTGCGCAAAAGCAAGAATACATCCAGAATGTTCCAGCAGATGTAAGCAGGGTCTGTAAAAACGATAATAATTTATTTTTCATTAGACTCAGGATAGTTTCTGGCATCTGATAGTGTCTTTTTTTATTTTATTTATTTCATTAGTATGGCTATCAGTATGATGGTAAGCAATTATTGTCTATATACATGAAACCAAAACATACATTTCAACAACATGCGACTTGCGTTGTACCAATTCTTCGCAGTTATTCCAGAGGAATAAAATATGCCTCAGTATTCTGTAAGTTCACTATCTTATATCACCCTTTAACCGAAACACATCTTACAAAAGAAGATTGGTAGCTGGAATAGGTGAGACAGGGGTACCCATGCAGTCGACTTTGTACCTTGGTAGAGTCCAATAAAAGGGCTCACAATACTGAAAAGATCGTCGAAAAAGATACGGTAAATTCCAATTGATTGCAATTTGTTTTAATAGTACACCGGCTATTTGTATGTCAGCCCAAGTCTTATAAAACAACACGCAATTCTCTTATTGATTTATTATTCGTGAATGATACTTACGTCAAGAGCATGATAAGTCTTGATGACACTGAACATTGAAAGCAGGTTGACAGCGCTAGCCATGGCTGAGAGCTGGGACCGGTAGTGAGTCGGAAACAGTTCCCCTAGCAGTAGGAAGGGTAGTCCGCCGAAACCAATGGAGAATCCCATCATGAAAACGACCAAACTTGCTATAGGTAAGTACCTGTAAGCAAACATATGTAAATCTATCTTAATATTTGCACATAAAAAAGTAGTGACGGAGCGAAAACAGCTTGTCTGTTCATGTTAAAATGAATCTAATATGTTGATATATATGAGTCAGCATATAGGGTAGGATTCGTACAACACCCAGATGAGAGGCAGATTGCGGAAAATGGAGTCCAACTTATTTTTACATTTAGGGTAGGACTGTTGTAAAAATTGAGAAATAATTAATTTTATTACTATACTATTTTTTTAATACAGCGTACTGCCTACTTCCTACTACATTATTTAACTTAATAAGTTAAATAATGTAGTATATTAGTAATCTATAACTAATAACAATAATAATATATACTCGTATTTTGCCCTATTACCGTTGTCTCTAGGATTTTGGTTTATTATCAGTGTTAGCATCACCGGAGAGTTGGTCAAAGTACAAATTAAAATTAAAAGCTTTGTATGTAAATTACAAACAAAGCTTTTAATCTATGTATATTTATATATATTATATGATTATAGTATTAAAATAAGATCAAATATTTACCCAAGCCACGACATTTTGTCTAACTCGAAATAGAAAGCCGATCCCATGGCAGCCATGGCGACGCACATCACTGCAGCAGACACCAGCAGTAAGGGCCGCCGACCAGCGCGGTCCACCAACATTACGCTAACTCCATTACTCAATAATTGAACTAAGCCTATAATAATGGTGGCTGTCATAGCGTCTAACGTACTTCCTGCAAGGATTGATGGATAGGCATTTATTTATTTATACTTAATACATGGATTTGATTACTTATAGTTTTATTATTAATTAGGTTAGATCTGTAGTTTAACCTAGTTTGGGGACTACTAATAACACAAATAAAATTGTACAATGTAGTAAATTACATTGGAATTTCATTTGTTATTAGTAGTCCCCAAACTACATAGGTTAGACTACAGATCTGACATAGTCTTTGGGGACTGGGAGCGCGGTTACTAAAATATATTGTGTGTTTATGTGTTGGTAGATCAACACAGCTAACTGTACTTCAATGGTATTGTGATAATTACGACAAAAAACAATTTTTTTTACGTCGGTCAAGTACTAATATTTTTCTCAATACAAACAAAAAACAATCAAATCTCTCCTATTCAATAATATGTAAAATAAACAACTGTAGTTATTTAGGAAAGTTTCATTTTCGGTGACAATATAACTATTTGTATATATTTCTTTCGGTTAAGTATATTTCGAGTTTTTTTTCTTCAATATAAACAATGAAAACAACAATCTTTGCTTCTCCTTGTATATTAGTACAGACAAATAATAAAATTTATTTGTTTTACCAATAACAATTGGACTCGTATACAAACTAAATTAGTCCAGTGGACGCCTGTTTATTAGTGACGTGTGTAGGACTCAAATTTTCGTCTCGAAATAACTTTCAAATATATATAGTAGTTATATACTGTTAATACCATAAATAGAATATTGTCACAGCCACCAAAAATATTATGATTACCTGCATTTTGAAATATTTCTACTGTGAAGAATATGACAGCGTCTATACCGCTGAACTGTTGGAAAATGAGTAGGGCGAATCCAACAGTCAAAGGCTTCAGCACAGCCGATGAAAAGAATACTTTACGAGTAAACAGCTTCGGTGGTGCCGCTGACTCGATTTTCCTGTAACATAATATTAGCATATTTACTATTTCATTGCATTGACTTTCAATATTTTGGCAGTATTTATGAATTATCATTGAACAATTCCTATATAACAGAATTATCCACGGTATATATATATATATAACAAATTGATTCGTGTACTTAATTATACTTTAATACTTACTGTATATCACCTTTTCCTTTAATCCTGAGGATATCATACCATTAAAAGGCAAACCAGGAGATCAAAAGCGCACTAATCAGAATACAAGAAATAGAAAATATATCAGATATCATATACCACCTTACCAATAGCGTGGCAATAGTGGGGTAAAGTGGGAGACTTTACCCCACTATTAACCTACATATACATAGCTTACCATACCTAAAGTATATACAAAATTCAATGATCTATTTTATACTCTATAGAAGAGAATACATGTTTTTAATCTGTAGTCTCATCTAGAGTATATTTCATGCATTTTTATAATATAGCTCCCAGACATACATAGCATTAGATTAGAATCAGTATCGATATCGATACAAATCGCTTTTAGAAAAATGCTTTTACTGATTGAGATCTGTTATGTTTGTGTGCTAATAATGAAATAACAAGTAAATTGTGGATTATTCTAATAATCGTGATGATATTTTTGTGTAAACGCAACTACCATATTCTAAATTTTGGTTTAATACTGTCTACTTTATAGTCTAAACCAACAGACAATAGAACATCTCAGATGTTAACTAGTACCATCAAATCTCTCTTTAAGTTCAGGCGGGCCTGAAATGATTGCTTACTATATAATTTAGGATTTAATTTAAGAAAAAGGACATTTTTAAATACTACAGTGAAACGTAAAAAGTGAACTTACTCTTCTGGTTCCTCCTTAACAATAACGGTGGCTCGTGCAGAGAGGTGCAACCATTTGACTGAACCTGCTGGATCACTGCCCTGTGTTTCCAACCAAACTGGTGATTCTGGCAACGGCAGTAATACGACGAACAGTACCACTAAAATGTCAAATAAATTTATGTATAAATAACAGGAACTCTTGTTTTGGTATTTTGACAGTGACTTTAAACACGTATCCCTTCATATATTATTTACCAGCTGGTTCCCCCGATTCCGTCTGCGCAGGATTAGTACTTCAAATATCTTTTTCCTCTCCAGGATCTTATCTATCTTTATCAAAAATCATTACGGCAGAATGTTTTCCTAGTTACTTGAAATATCTTTATATTTTGGATAATTCACTATGGTATGTTAGTATTAAGAAAAGAGTATAATATATAGTCTAATGTTGTTATACTTACCACAGAAAATAGCAGAGAAGAAAGCAAGGTGCCGCCATTGTAGCCAGTTACCAGCGACATAGGATAAGAGAATGCCAAATGACATAGATAGAGTGGGCAAAGAGCCGAGTCGACCGCGAATCTCCGGATCACAACATTCACTCACCTGAAAAAAACATCTCAACAGTTATATTATTGGAAAATTAAATAAATAGCGGGTGCTTATGAAACTAAGTGGTGATTTATTCGAGTATCATATGGACAATTTGGATTTAGAACAATTAGAAAGAAATATTATGGTATGTACAAAAGGAAATAAAAATTTAATAAATCCCTTGTACAAAAAATTATGACTGCAACTTAATTGAATTGGAGAACCAATAATACTAAAGCTAATATTATAATACTAACACTTACACTGGTAATATGATGTCATTTTTTACTTTTAGTTACATAAAGAAGTGTCTGTGCTTTCGTGATTGCTGGTACACGATTTGACATTTATATCATTTTTATGTCCAAAATAATTAATTTATCCAATTTCACAATCACCTTGGGGCTAGTTAATAGTATATATAGATATTAAAAGTGCCTGCTCTTATTGTCTCCGAATTATTTTAATATCGAACTGTTACTTAGCCAACTTGCTTAAAATAATTCTATATTTGATTTTGACATACTCGTAGATATGGGAGTTAGAGCAATTTGTAATAACAGGTTCAGATGGATTATGAAACTTAATGTAAATCTTACGACATTTAAGTTGCCCGTATACGACCGCATAATTGAAACACATTACGTACGAAAAAACTTATAAATTAATGATTTATAAAGGACACAATGATTTATATTAATAATGACAAAGAACATATAATAT
The DNA here is from genome assembly GCF_030625045.1 of Achroia grisella. Lineage (NCBI taxonomy): Eukaryota > Metazoa > Arthropoda > Insecta > Lepidoptera > Pyralidae > Achroia > Achroia grisella. Next base: position 210,469 of record NW_026712845.1, read on the forward strand.
ACTGTTTAAATAATCATTAGTGATCGAAGGTTTCTAGAGTTATATGTCCGCAACATAGTTGATAAGATATTAATTATGTAAATATTATTATGAAATAATTTGTATAAAAAATCATTTGTTTATTCATAGCTTATGTAAAACACTCAACTAAAAATAGTATTCAAATATTATAATTATTTATTAATGATTTTTCCATTAAAAATCTAGTTCATTATATAAAATCATATTATGATTATTCATACGTTACGGAAAATGTATAACTAATAATAGTGATCAAATATTATAATTATTAATTAATGTTTTTTAACAATTATATATTTACTTTAGTATTGTACCTAATTTCTTATATCGTATTGCTTTATGTAGATTTCATTATTAAATTGAGTTATTGATGTATGTCGAAAAAGATAAGAAATTTTGAACATAAAGTTTGTACTACGAGTATATAAAATACTTTATACCTATCAGAAATAATTCAATATTTATGTAACCTGAATAATATTAATAGAAAATCACAATTACAAAACATTTGTAGTCGTTTATCAATGTTTGTAAGTAATTGAGCATGGTTGAATCCGCTACCATCGGTCATTGCGTATACTAAAGAGCTGCAACACTGAGATCATCGAATTAATTAAAGGGAATAAAGGTGTAATTGATTTATGAGTTATCTAACTAACCAGTCAATAATCTATTAATAATAAACACACACATATCTTTTTCTGTATTACAAAGAAGATCTTGTATGTTCTATAATGGTTACCTAAACACATCTGATGTTATTTATAAGTACTATCTAATGAATAAGAATGCTTTACTTTACTGAATGTAAATAGTAATACATAAAATTTGAAATTCCTAGATATCAGATATTTATCGCTATAATAAAGCAAGTCACTATACTTTTCGTTCACGTGATGCCTGTGATAGACTTGATTTTTCAGTTCACATTAAAGATAATGTAGTTTTATTATTAGTATTATGTGAATAAGTATATCAGTACATTTACCATTATTCTATCGCATTAATAGCAGTGATTACCTATTATTGTTCTGATCCGGTAAAAAATTCAGAATATTATTTAGTATCGTTTACATTTAAGTTAGACCTGTGCATTATTTCATTCCTTTAGATAGTACCTGCTATTAGTGTAATGAGTGTAGTATTGATAAAAACACTCTATTATTACACTCATTATACTAATAGTAATCTCAGTAGTGGCGGCGCAGGCTTCATAAATGACCCATAATAAAATAGTAATATGGCCTATACAATCAGGAGCAATATAATAGCATGTAGTTGGATATACTCTGCTCGGAGAGCACAGCACAGTATGAGAAATTGGCCCAATCACTACACCAGCCGCGATATAAGAAGTGTTCCCTATCACTTCTCCGACATTGCTTCTGATTTTAGTATCATATATGTATGCCTTCTGATATCTATACCTACTCATATTGTACTAAATGGTTAGCATTTAGTACAATAAGGGGGCTGGCATAAGACATTAAAATTGAAACTGAAAATTTAGCATATATATGCTTGTTGTTAGCATATATATACGTTTAAAAATGAGGTTAATAAATTATAAGTAACTTTCTACTTTATTAATAATAATTTCTGATGTAAATCACTTACATAAACTTGTGCCGGAGCTAACACGAAACCTACACATAATCCTGACATCATACGACCCAGCACAACTAATGGGAAGTGATTAGCGAACCCCAGAACGAGCCAGGCTGCCAGCCAAAGAGGAGAGGCTATTTGTAAAGTTCTTCGACGGCCAGCACGCTGCATTAACTCTCCAGAGATAAGACTGCCTATGAATGCACCCAACGGTGGAATGGCACCTGAAAAATAAATTAATCTAGTAAATACTTCTATCTATATTTAGATACTATTTTTAATAATGACAGCGAACTTCAATAAAGAATAGTAATTATGAACAATTATATATTTTAAATGAGAAAGTGAGATATATTTCTTAAAAAAAAAGAAATGAGGGAAGCAATTTAAAAAATATTGTTTAATTTTGGCTAACAAAATTAAACAATATTTTTTAAGTTGAGTTGCTCCACTCACAATTTACTGTCCTTGAAGGATATTAAAAAGTGCGGGAAAATACGACAACTGTAAAAAGTCGTCAGCGAGGTACTTTAGTCTCGCCTATATATAATAAGTCGGCAAACAGCTTGATTTGTAAGTTGTTTCGGTTGAAGGGCGACATAAGGGAGTGATAAAAGGCATCTTAGTAATCCATAATTGCAACGTATGATTTACGGCGGGTCGTATGGTATCATAATACACGAAGTGCTGTTCATGTATATATGTATACAGGCAAGGGTTACCACTTACCTATCATCAGGTGGGCCGTCAGCTTCTTTGGCATTCCAATTACATTAAAAATGTATAGATAAACTAAAAAACTAGAAATTATATCTAACAACTTACTATTTCTATAAGTTTATATTTAGATCTTAATATTACTTATATTAATGTAGATAATGATGCCTATAAGAATTTGTCTCACATAACTCTCACATAAACTATGTGGATAATCTAAATTTTATAATTTTCATATAATATGTTTTAAGCTATATGTATGCTGTTTTAAGTCTACATACCAAGTATATTAATGGCTGGCCGTACATATTACTTAGCCTTAATGAAGAGTAAACAAAATACATATCTTTCAATATTGTTAAGTAATATCTTACCATTGACTAGTCATACTGCGACTGCCTACAAATAGTCATTTAAAAACATAAGAAGTACTAATTAAAAAACTGGAACTTGACTTAATTGACCATTAAAACTTTCACATACACATTATTAATTATTAAAATTAATGAAATCTATTTTGCATAGATTCACATTTATGTCTGTTTCCTAAACGGTTTACAGAACTTAAAATAAAAACAAAAATCTATAAATTACAATAAAGATAGATACCTACTCTAACTTTACAGCATGCATAAGCTGCAATGCAAAAAGAAATCTGACCGGTGTAATGAAAACTTGATTATGATGAAACTGGGGAGTCACTTACAGTCATCAATTAATAACGAATTTTACATCTTATATGCTTGATTACGCCTTAATTCAATACGTCTATTTCTTATTCAAATATCTAAATATGTATGTATCTTCTAACGTTAGGTGTAACACACACCAATTTTCACTCCGTAGTCGTTAAAAGGTAAGAAACAGATAGACAGATATACTTCTGCTATTATTTTATTAGTAAGAATATAATAATATTCTATTTTCAGACAAACCCCATACAGGAACCAAAAAATACGTTTTCTACGTTGCTTTGCTTCCATTTGCTGTACCTTCATGTATCATCATGATAGATGATATGTGTAATATAACATGAAGGTCTACGTCAATTTATTTACCATATTCAGCAGCAATACACATCAAACTATAAATTTACTTACCAATCCATGATTTCTGTTCATTAGACTGTATGAGGTGTGGATTTAGACTTTCAATTGATGGGATGGCGGAAGCCGAGTAACCTCTCACCAATCCAATTATCAGAAATGCCAGTGATGCGCCCAATGTTAGCCATAACTGAAATATATAATACTGTATGTACATAATTATAGAAATGCTTTTTAATAAAATTAACTAGTATGGTCTCTGTCTTAGAGAGAACTAGAGATATTAGTTTCCCATTAATTAAATTATTTATGATATTTGGTTCTAGCAACATTATGAAAGCTTTTTTTACATATATATTTATTACTAATGCCTAATAAATTCAATTTTTAACAATAATTTATTCATTTAGGACATTTTAGCTGCATATAAATATTAAGATTTTTGTAAGTGATATTTTTTTCCTAGCGTTAAATTTATTTCAGTAACATAATATATATATAATAATATTTTTGATGTAATGTAAGTAGAGCAAATATCTTAAAAAAGAATAAGTTCGATACAGCAGATAGTCAATTCTTTTTTATGTTAATGTGAATATATGACCACGTAAAACTATTTTCAAATAAATCAATTAATATTATTATTAAATTCACTTGGACCCATACTAGTTTTATTAAAATTAAACACGATTTTTTTCTTGTAATGATAATTTTAAGTGTGGTTGGCCTTGATTGGTACCATCGCCGTGACTGCTTTGGCCGTGAAGCAGTAAGTCGATGTATGATTTGGCTTCAGTTATATGGAGAATGTTCTTATACAGGAAATAATGCATAACATCTTCGTGTTTAGAAATTCATCTTCCAAATTAAAGATGTCATAGTCGAGAAAGTTATTTATATGAGTCCGTAGCATTGAGTTCTTTAAAGATCTATACTCGATCTGTTTGGAATTATTCCTACTAACTAAGGTGCAAGTCAGGAATTGAAATACATTCATAACTCAGAATTACACGTAGACAAAACAGTAGATACTGTTATATTCGTGAATATATATATATATAAGCGCTCTGTACTATTTTTAATCGTATTATTTTTTCGTTGAATTGATTATTAAAATTCCATTACATGTATACATATGTAGTATATACATGAAAAAGAGGAAACTTACATACATATGTATGTATCTTTTTTTGTTTTTATGTAATATATAATATTTATTACTTTAAGAAAATTGTGATATAAACAAAATTGTCATATTAACAACTAACTAAAAAGATTGATAGAAGATCGTGCAAGATGGCTCCAGCAGGAGCTCAGTTCTTAAATTATGAATTAATGTAACAATATTAACATAACAACATGAAAACTAAGTAACAAATATATAATATTGTGGATTCAAAATTGAAAACTCCTATGCAAAATGTTTAACGATAAATTGTCAGCTAAAGCCTACATATAATGTTTTGTGGCGTAAAAAAATAAACTTCAAGGAAAATATTGTGATTCTAGTACAAAAACACACATATGAATGGCTTGATATCTACCTATTTAGCCGAGTCACGTGTATGTAAAACCCGATCTTTCCTGTTAATATAAAAAAGTAGACTATATACATATGTAGAAAGAATGGGTCCTCTATCAATCGGGGTTGTCTATATATATAACTCGTTCAGAACATAATAATATATTAAAATATTTAGATTGTTAGAAGGAAATTTTAGCATCTACAGGTTATGTCTATAATGCGATTGTTGCTAGATTTACACAATTTATTTGTGACTTCTTTTTTGGATGATTTAGATAAATCATCCAAAAAATAAATTATTTTTTGTTATGGCAGAAAATTAAAAATTTATCTATAATAAATGTTCATTTACTTTATGGTATGCTACAAGATGATGTACTTAAAAATCATATAAAGAAATATGAAATTGAACCGAAGTAAAAAAAATGTTGTACTAAGTACTTGTAAAAAACACAGCAAGCTCATATAATACAAACAAATTAAGGCACTTTATTGTCAACGATGACAAAACATACACAAAAACACTTATTGAAAATTAAGACTAGTTTGTTTACACATAAAAACCAAACCAAATTATGTACATCATATGAAAACATTATTATACGTAGATGTCAAGTAGCTAACTAATGGTAGGGAAAAATAATTTTGGAATCAGTTTATTCGATTCAAAATTTAAATATACTCATTTTTCATATTAGTATACAGTCACAACTTTTATCTCAGGTGAGGTAGAGAGAATTATTTGTGGTTTGTGGTGAACGTAACAGTCGACATGTCTACATTTCGTTGGGTAGTTCAAGTTGAATTCAGTTATATAGGTACTACATATATCTGGAGTCAACTTGTCAGAGAGCAAGCCTGCCGCCATCTCTCGGATTAATTTTTATTTTGCTATCGATGTGTCCTCCATCTGGGAGTCAAACAGAAACATAAATTGATACAAAAATTCTATTTTTTGTTGTCGAACAGATTTGAACTTACGAATTGGGTACACCCAACTTACAAATTGGGTATAGGATACCGACAAGTTATGTCACTCATTTGGCGCAAAATACGTATGAGTTTAACAATTTACAATAGTACAAACTATGAAAATATAGTTAACTTTTCAATTAAAAAAATACAAATTTTTCTTAGTATATTACAACCCTATTATTAATTTACTATATGATATACGGCCCTGTGTATAGATAAAGCTATCCTCCTCTTTAGCACACAGTTACATAAATGTAATTATAAATCTTTCTTGTTTTTTAATAATAAAGTAATAAGAAGGCCTTAGAGAGTGAATCCATAAAAGCTTCCTCCTACCTCGTATTCTATGTTTAAATGAATATAATTAGGTCTACAAATTTATTTTACACATTCAATTTCTAACAAATCTACAAAATTATAAATAAATTATTGAATGTTATACATATAATTGACAGGTAATATACAAGGACAAAGATTTAACCCTCTTATTCAAAATGTTAAACGAAAAATCGTCTACATCGTAATCTACGTAAAATCTTTGATAGCGTAGAATACAGAATTACGTATACGTTTAGATATTATTTGTATTCTTATTATTATTTACTCAAACGTACCGTAAAGGAAAATATATTATTGTCAATACATTGTCATAGTATGACTGTTGGTCTGTTGCTACATAACGAATACCATCGTAATCAAAGATCACCGGTTGACCATCTGTTTATATCAAATGTATGCATCGAGGACTCGAGAGCGACAAATTTAACCGTTAGGAATATTTGAATCCAATTGCGACTGCGACTTCGTACCCGTGATATTAGGAGTCAAAATATTTTTAAGTACTATTTATTTGTTAATGGATTGAAATAAAACTACTTTGTTTTTATATAATTGCAATGGAAAACAAGCTAAGACTCCTTCCACCGCCCTGGTTGTAAGCGGTAATTATCGTATTATATACCATATACAAAACAGAATTAAAACGGTATTCCATAGTACTAAGAGGTTAAATCACAACATATAAGTGAAATCTGAAGCCAAATCACCTAAGCCGTCCATGAGATAAGCGTGCACAAACAGACTGATCAAAATTCTAATAATCATTGTTTTGGGTACTCCTGTATTGATAACTGTATTCTTCTCCCCTATGAAGGGTTTATAGGGGAGAAGAATTATTAGTAATAGATAGTGCCCGATCTCCTCTGAAAACCATAGTGGTAAATTTCTGAGGAATTCTGGCCATGATGGTAAACTGATGATTTTGATGATGATTGATGCCCAATAAGAATGTTTGCTTCTTTAAATTCTTCTCTGAATCTTCTTCAATGTATCTCTCAATATTGTAGACTTCCTAACATCATACAAGCAACACTAAATTCAACGAACGACGTTTTTGTAATATAGATAATGTACATAGCAGCTGTTTTACAAATAATCACATTCCATAAGAAATTAAACAAAGGGTGCAGCTAAGGCGCTTTGCACATTATGCCATAGACCGTTCGCACTAAAATGTGGTAGACGGTTAAATGTATGCGTAAAGGACCAGCAGGTTGCTTACAGTCTACTAATAGTACATATATACAAAGTTTCATTACAGAGCTGTAAGATAACGAAACGCTCCGTGTACAGAACGCTTTCGTTAATTCCATATTTCATTGTTCATTAAGACCTGTTTAATCAAATGAATATAGATAGAAATAGTGGTAAAGAAAATGATAATCGTACATTATTCAAATCGCCTAAAATTTGCCAGTACACATTGGTACATTAAAATCAGGTGCAATCGCCCTGGCCGTGCGCCGTTAATCGTCCTGGATCACTTCGTGTGAAATCGGGACGATCTCTCATAATGTGCATGTGAAATTATATCCCTGTCACCACTGTTTTTGTCCCTGTTGTAGTGTTGTGTATAGGGCGAATAAAATAATCTCAGATAGTTGATAAAATATCATATTTGTAAATTGTCTAATGATACAAGCAGTACCAGTCCATTAATTTCAGTCTGTTTCTTATCAAGAATAATTCCAATACACTTAAAATCTAAAATTTTATTATAAAATTTCATCATCATTCACCAAATAATTATCGTAGATTCTAAACATTAGCGCTAAAGAACAAGGTACCTATATACAAAAGTATTTTAGAAGACATCAGCAAAGCGAATCGTTTTTCATTCCGCGATACGAAGATTGTAAATAATAAGTACGTACCATTTACCTATTAGGTCATGGTCGAATTTTTATGTAGGCAAATTTTAGCATTCAAAGCATTGTAGTATTGCAAATAATCTTCTAGTATTTGTCTGTAGTTAACGACCTTGCGTAGTGATAGTAATGCACACACAGATACCTAAATGAGGCAGGATTAAAAATTTTATCGAAGAGACTGACGCAGGCTCGTCCCCGCGATTTTGGAATCAAAATATACCGGGAAAAATGTGGGCATAACAAGTGGTACGTTCACCACAACATCAACAGATGAAAATGCCTCTGACTACGCAATCTAGGATAAAAATCGTGACGGAAAGTTTGTTTTGTGAAATCTAACAGACAGAGACAGTCTTACTTCATATTTCGTCTTATTCGTTTTTAAATCATGTGTTAACCACACATGATTTGAAAAATGAATGGTCTGACTGATAGAAGACACATGAGACTAACAGACAGATACTTTTTGTGTATCTGCAATTGTCAATACGTAGATAAGTTAAGGAAGAATAAAATTTTTTTAGTCGTATTTAATTTAAGTATGCATTAGAATAAAGACCTAATCTAAATTGACAAACAAGTCTGAGCTCTGTTTTTTATGAATCTGTATACAATAGACTTGGTAGTTCCTACTCAACATAATACAAGTGTAGGTACGTACTTTAGTTTTTTAGTTCGGATAATAGTTCTACTGCAGTATTGTTTTTCAAAAATGTTTGTGTGTGTATGGTATGTTTTTATAAAACAGAACTGATTTGAATCATTCTTTCTGAAAACGATAGGGTTCTTACTTTGCCGCAATTTAGTAGTGAATTTATTTGGCGTATGAAATACGATTGTGTAATGTAATGTACGCGGCTGTTTTGACGTCAGGTGGAAAGATAGAGAAATTCTAAAAAAACATCAGTTATCGGTCCACTTAGATATTTAAATAACAATTTTTAGAATGCATGATAAGCTAGTAACAGAAACGATAATCTATAACTCTGTCTAGAGTTTGTATCGGCTGATTGGATTGATAAATGTAGGTTGAAGGATTGATTCAAATAGTACATGAATTCATTTTTTGTTTTTAAATGTATTCATAATACTCTAATTTTCAACATTTTCGTAAATACCAAGAAAAACTTCAATGAGAACTGCTGCGTAGTAACTGCAGTTCATCAAATACTGATCACATCACCCAAGGATATCTAGTATTGCTTTTGCAATTTCTAGTGACCTTAGTCTTGTGACATGATAGCGGATCCATGTGATCACGAGCTGCGGAAGTGGGCTATTGCAAGCGATTTCATTGGACATCATGAATACAATACCTACCGCTGTGATTATCTATGTACACGCACATAGTGGCACCAAATTGTCCAATTCTTTACTACTTTTTCATACAATGTGCATTAAGCATACGTTCAGTCTGGTGAGAGTAAAATAATCCCCGAACGCTTCCGATAGCAAAGAATCTTTCAAGACTCCCTCCTCCATCCTTTAGCGACAGAAATATTTAGAATATGTAGATAATTTAATTCCAATATATTTCCAACGCCTTTCAAAATACATAATGTACAATTTTGAAACACTTACGTATGCTGTATGCTTTCAGTTTCACCTATAGTTAACTTGGAATACAATGCACTTTAAAGCGAGATATAGGTACCTACACTAATTGTAAAAGTAAAGAGTTGAAAAAGAAGTGTAGAATAATGCTCATAATATTATCAAAATACTGTTGCAAGTGGTAAGTGGTGGTAGTGGTGTCTAATGCTAGGTACCATTACAATTGTTAGCATATTAATCCTTTGACATATGCTTGAAATTCTTTTGCCTAATTTATTATTGTGCAGTTAGTAACTTGTATACAGAAATGCTAACCATAGTAAAAGTAATAAAACAGTGTGACGTCATCGGTAAACAGGTTCCCAGATGAAATATGGCTGGTTAGTTTCGTACGATTTTGTATTAGAAAACGCGTTTCAAGTCTCCACGTCTATATAGTATTTGGCAAAATTATAAGAGCACAGAACACGATTTAAGTGTACATACTTAAACACAAAATATCTTAAAAAATACTAGGTATTAGATACATTTTATTAGCATTAAACCGAAGTTACAGAATAACACGGATATATGCTATCAGTATGAGCAGCAATATCATCAGGTACTATTATGCCTCTGACCAATTTCTTGATAAATACAGATAAAAAATATTTATGACGCAACGAAATTTAAATAAATAAACGTAGTAATATTTCAAAAATAGGAAATCTCTCTTTGAATGTTATTTTTTTACAACTTGCATTATTATCTACCGTGATGCTGTAATTTTATATAATATATGAATATTTAATTTAACGGAATAAGGCTCAGTTATTTTTTGCTTGTAACGACTGACGAAGCAATTTAATCATTAGCCACCAATCGGGGTCAGCACACAGGATAAATAAATATCTTAGTAAAGTGTTGGCAAACCAAATTGCACTTGCCCGTAATGTTTATAAGAGAACTACAAGCATTCTTTACCAAGATAAAACAAAAAACACGTGATATATTCTCAAGTACTGATATTGATATAATATTATTATCGATAACTTCATATGCACGGCTTAATGCAGCTATAATTTGTACTGAACTATTATGATAAATGCCATAAATAATTATATGATTAACTCAGAGATACAAGTGGCTACTTTTTTATGTAACTGGAATGGCAAAGAACCTGAAGACCAGCCTTATGATAAGGGGTAACTGTCAGCTATATAAATTCATAGGTGAGACATAGTCAAGCTGGCCTTTTGTAAAAGGTACCTCAGTACAACTTTACTGAAGTACCTTGACTTATAGACATCAAAACTAAATTCAAGCGTCAAGCAATATCTGTGTTACTAAGCACAACAATGTCTTTGTCATAATGCCATATACGACTATAACATATATACACGCAACAGTATGCATGGAATCAGCAGAAATTCACATAATAAAAATTGCTTGAAATCAAGTTATCCTTTATTATTACACCAAAGCGTGGCTGACACGCTGAGGTCGTCTGGTTCTCAAACTAAGTACACCTTATACTATTAGTTCTAAATTGATTGAGATATCTGATATTATACAACAAAAACTCCTGTATAAAACTGTTACTTAAATTATAATCTTGTGTCATTTATATTTGCAATTTAAAATATATTTTATCAAACATTCTTAAGCCATATGGTATTCAACTATATAAAAGCATTTTTAACAGAAATTTGAAGTGGAAGTACAGTGGATAGGAAGGATAGGAAGGCTTACACAAAACAGATGAAAGATTTGTCTAATATCTACTTACAATTAGTAATAGAAAAGTTATATGTGTTTTACTTATTTAATTTTTATTTATTTATTTATTAAAAGTCATATTTACAAACCGTTACTGGGATGTTAAAGATAAATCATTACCGACTTCTCTCTATTCCGAAATACTCTGCTTTTATTTTAACGTTTTATTATCCGTGATTATAACTATATTTACTCGTTTTTATATTTAAATTAATCTCTTATAAGTAGGGACCGTTAAAGTAGCAATGAAAATTATTAAAAGATATTGCATTTTAAAATTTATGTTCAATAAAAAATATACCTGTTTTAGGAAAGCCACTGGTATTTTATACATCACTATATTTTTTTTTTCACTAAAATTTTATCCGTTAATCTTTGTTTGACGGAAACGCGTGAGTACGCGGCGTGAATTTATTTCGCTCGCGTCACAGATGTAGGTGACGCTGAATGGAGATCACATCTGGTACTGACCACCGCGTCATACACTACCTTCCCACCACTTGCTCCTACCATTATATACAATAAGCATCATTGCAAACGATCATGTGAGAGAGACACCTTACTACCGGAATTATCGATACTGTAACGTACTAATATATTACTTAATTTGAAATCGCTTTTACAGTATTTACGATTAGAGTATATTATTTAAAAATATTATATTTCAATTGTGATGAAATTAATTTAGGATCTTTTTTTTGATTAAACATGTTAACAACAAAGTCTAAGAAAATATTACGAAATATCGCATGGAACATTCACAAAGAAAATAGTTCCATTGAGAACTTTTCCTTTTTAAATTTTTAAATCATTACTCAATACAACTTATATGTTACGCTAGATCATCTCTAAGAACCTACCAAGTAGTGCACGATGCACACTTGTCTTTACTGAATGTTATCTTGCTATCTCCAATATAACAATATTGTATTCGCTGCAACACATTTAAATATTTGTGGTGTCTTCGAGGATCTGATGATAATATTTTTTATTTATATATCTAATCAGACAACATAGTTCATTTTGTTAGTAAGAGTTACTTAACGTAGTTAGTAAAAAATAAAATAAGTATGGGAATAATACTTAATACCTTTAATACCTGTTCTGTAATAAATAAATTCAAAAACAAGAAAACTCTTTTATAGAATAGATGGATTTTAATAATAAATATGTGAATTTTTATGTGGTACAAAATGGGGTGTGGTGTACAAAATTTTTACAACTGAGCCTCTAATCTCATCTCCATCAACATACATCAACATCTCCATCAAACAAAAACATCGCAACCAGCTTTATGACCAGAGTGAACTCCTTATACAAGCATTATTGTTGATGGTGATCTAACGGTTTAGCACACCATAGTTTTCAATTCCTCACACGGTATAAACGTTTGTCTTCATGAGTATAATTAATTGTATCGGGCCTGGGTGTTTTTTATATATATCTTTAAATTGATGATAATTTATTCCATTATAATACTACTACTACTAACAGCAGTAGTACTCATACTAGCGCAGGCGGGTGCGCTAAGGGTTTACGCTGGCGGGGCACCAATGGAGGATAAGATGAGGACACGTCACTTAGCCCATCGTGGCAATTCACCAGGAATTTATGAGGATCATTTCCAGGGGCAATCGTGGAAGTCAACCAGACATCATATATTGCTAGTTATGGGGTATATTGCATACGCCTTAGTAATCTTATATGATTTCTTTTGTAACCACAGTACAAGATCTGCTTAATTTGGAACTAGACGACTTATGTATTGCCCTAGGTAATTTATTTTATTTAATTATTATCAGTGTGGTTTACGCATACACTGAGTAAAAACAATATATGCATCATGACTTGGGCCCTCACTGGACCCTGCAAATAGAATAAACTCATGGCAAACCTAGGTCTCTGCTCAACGAAAATCCGCAGATTTTTCCAAGCTGAAGAGGAAATGCCACGACATATCCTATGTGGTTATACTTATAACCTACTCATGCATAAACGAAATATCTATCTTGAGGAAATAAAACTATCGTTCCTAGGAACAACCTTCAATTTTTGTCTCTGACGGATCTAGATAGCGAACTGTGAAAACGGGTGTGCACAATAGATCTATGTAGGTCGCACTACTATACTATACTATAGGTCTTAGCACCTGACAATTACCCAAAACCCGCAAAAAACCTATTTGTTTACATTGCTGGTATTACCAGGTAAGAAACTGTTTCTGTTGTTAAGCAATACGCAGTTGTGTAATAGCAAATTGCAAACAAATGCAAATAGCTTTCACTTTTAACACGTGCGCGGATGCTTTATGGTATTTTATGTTACATGAACAAAAGAGTACCCTGTTGCTATTAAAATGTACCTATTAAGTATAAAAACCACCATTAAAATTCAGTCTTTGTTGTACGTTCCCCAATTCAGAAAAGATTGATATGGATTTATATCATTTAAATAAAATTACTATTTCACTATTGTGTTCTCTTCAATCTCTATATTGCCTCTATTTGTGTGCAGAATATGATTTTTTAATTAGGTAACAGATTTTAGTAGTATATGTACGTAAAATGCACTTTCATTTATTTCGGTAAATAAACCTGTCCAACCAAGAGCCGATCCTACCGTCTTTTGTTTCTAAAAAATATGTATACCCTGTACCGTACTTACATGATAATATAGTATCAGCTAATTCTGAGTAGTAGCAACTGATATTCTATCAATGATTGAAGAATTGATAACAAAGTGTTGTCCTGACCAAAATATATCGAACGCAAGTCAAACATTATTTTTTTAATATCTTTTACTATTTGAATTTGGAATGAAAACGGTAAGAATCGTTTTGGCGCGCAATTAGTTTGATGATCGGATATATTTTATCTGACCATTCATAATTAATGTAACCATTCGTAATTAATAACCTAAAATATTTTTGTTTTGTAACTGTGTAACTAAAATTTTATTATGGCTAAAATAAGTACCTACATATGTCGTGCAAGTAATACATATTTATATAAATTTTAACATTATACTATATATTAAAAACTTCAATATAGAGGTCATCAAATATCCTTTTGTTTATTAATATCCATGTGTACCATAAAACAATTTAAATCAATACTATTTACGTAATTTCCAATAATTTGATATCATAAAAAAAGGATAAAACTAATAAGTTAGAGAGAGAGAGATTTACATCTAAATCAGTATTACTTACTGTTAACTCTTAATACCTACTATTTTTTTATCAATATCTACAAATAATTTATTATTACTTTCTATAATTGAATCTCTTTAGTTAGGTATCTTTGTAATAAGAGATTAGATAAGAAACTGAAGTATATAGCGCATTATTAATTTATCATAATTGTTTTGACATTCTTTACAATAGTTTGGTGTATCAAAATGTGGTGCTATACGTTCATTATTTCACTTTTATTAATTAATTATGTTAATTGTAAGTACATTTCGATAAATATGCTTATTAGTAATGCATTATTGATTTTTGATAAAAATGACAATTGCCGATTTATTGTTTTGGGTCAAATGCTCAGATAATTATATTGTGGTAGACTTTGTATATTGGTGTGACGGTGTACTTATGACTCATTTACTATATTTCAGCCGCGGACCAAGTAGGGTTGTATTATGGGTGAAGAGTGTGTTATGGCAGTAATATTACAGGTAGAGTTGCCAACTATGTATACTGTTTTAAACAGTATTGTACTGTTTTTCACTAAATTACACTTTTTACTCTTGTGTTTTCAGCATTTACTGAAAGAGTTTTTTTCAGTAATGATGTGATCAGATTAGTAAGTTGTGCGAATAAGTAATAAAATAATGCTATTTTTCTAAAATACTGTTTAATATTCTTCACAGACATGATTACTTTTTTTCTTGTAAAAAAATGTTGGCAAGCCTAATTACAGGACACGCAGCCATAATAATTTAGTACTTCTCAATGACACCGCCTGCAGTCTATCACAGGCGTCACATGAAGACGTAATAGCGGCGGTGCTATCCATATACAAATATGACAGTTACCTACTAACACTGGGTCGGCAGATTTTTTGTATTTCCAGTTATTGAGATTTTTTTTGTATTTTCAGGTATCGATTACGGTTCTTACAAACACAAATCCGAATACGTGACAGTTCGGGAAGGTGCTCATATGTTTTACTGGCTTTTCTATACTACGGCACCCGTAGAACACTATACTGAAAGACCCTTGATAGTATGGCTGCAAGGTGGCCCTGGTGGGTCCTCTACAGCGACTGGGAACTTTAATATATTGGGACCACTTGATCTAAGTCTTCAAGAGAGAAACTACACTTGGGCGAGTATAAGTCATTACAAAATCTTCTTGATTACTTCGTCTCTTTTTTTATAGAGCTGCGATCTTAATCTGCGATCGATTATACATTAATAGTAAATTTAAGTAAAAAAAGCAAATTTAGGATAATCTTAATAAGAAACACTATTGTATTTGATGACTTTGATGTCGAGCGGTTATAAACTACCGTAAATTTCGAAAGAAGTCACGTATTAATTTTATCCTCTTTAGTTTGAGAGGACTATCGCTGTGCTTATAAAAATAAATTATATATATGTAATCACTTTTAAAAAATTTAAAACATATGTTAAAAGATACCAAACTAGTTAGTAGCTATTTTGGTATCTTTTAACATTATACGATATAGCACATACAAAAGTCATTATCGGAGCTATTGAGTAGTGTAGTTAATTTTCAATTTCAATAAGTACCTATCTGGATATTAATGTAAAACTTTCACTTATAGGTGAAAAACTTTAACGTCCTCTTTGTGGATAATCCAGTTGGTACCGGCTTCAGTTACGTGGAGGATTTGTCATTATTGACAGTAACCAATGAAGAAATAGGTATATTTTTTGCATTATTGTACTAATGCACATATTCAGCGTCTATTTTTAAAATATATTTAAGGTTTAATTTTTTTTGTCAGTTATTAATAATAATTACGGCCTCAGTGGTATAGCGGTTTAGTAGACCATCTTACTTCCAATAGTCGCGGGTTCGATTCCTCGCTCGGTACAAACATTTGTATGCATGAGTATAACTGATTTTATCGTTCTTGGCGTTTATTATGTATGTATTTACAAAAAAAATATCTATGTATCTTAATATTATTGTACAGTAACCGTAACATAAGTTCTGTTCTTAGCTTGGGATTAGATGGCGCTATGTGGATTATCCTGAAATATTATTGTAATGATATATATTTTTTATGTTCTTGAAATAATAATAATAATAATTATTATTATTAATTACATTATTTTGACAAAGGTAGACTTTGTACAGAGTTATCTGCATCTCACCAAGTTTAGCCGCCCAGTAGCTTGATTTTGTAAGCTGTGTTTCGGTTTAAGGGTGGGATATGGCAGTGATATTCAAGTGTACAGCAAATCTTTCTCTCTCCTATTACTTTCGTAATCCTTGTCTCTTTGCTCTACCTACGTACCCAGAGTTGATACTAGGGTACTGACACCAGTAGTCAGCCTTTTAGTGGTAAGTCTGGGTTCAAACTTATATAAGAAAATATTAGAAAGAGTTAATAAATTGAAAGTCTTTTGTATAATTTAACTTACTCATTTATTAAACTTTGTTACAAAATTAACAAAAATTACAAATTTATCCTTTAATAAAGTGAAAAATACTTTTTAACAAAATAAGGCACTTTTCACCAGTGCTCAGCCGCCAAAAACTACAGTGGTCAGCCTCTCTTAAGATCAATAGTTTCAAGCTTAAAGATTAAGAATATTAATAAATAATTAGTCCGGTCATAGAACCTAAAAGGACTTAACTGTGCCCTAACAATCACAACAATCAAATACCTATCTAACTTATATTTAAATCAGTTAGAAACTTCTTTAGTAACATCAGTATTTAAAAAGATTTCAAGTTCTTCTTCTTCTTTCTAAAAGTCGCCGATTAACACTTATCTTCCTTACAGGTTTCTGTGTCAGGAGTTTCAGGATATAGAAGTATATTACTGAGAATTTTAATTTTATTTTGTTTTGATTTCCACTAAATCACAGCCTGTCTTTGTGTATTTTACGATCAATTCCTTATCATAATCATAATTTTTCTTCTTTGTAGTCTCCGTCACTTTACTTTTGGTAGAATCTAGAGCTGCTTTTTTTCTTTTTTTTGTATAAAAAACTATATAAAAAACAATTTAAATATGGACGGTTGAACACTGGGTCTACTGTCACCAGTACTCAGCCATGTAACAAACTCTAACTATTTTAGTGGCCGACTATTGGGTTTTTGACAAATAGCGTTAAAACCAGTAGTCAGCCAGGTGGTTGAGTACTAGATAATGTATATAAAAATGGGACCCAGTAGTCGGCCACTTCATTATTTAATAATTCTTAAGAAAAACATGATACTTTTCATTGATTACAATGCCAAAAGTCTTAATTAATGTAAATTTTAATACAATGTGGCCTAAAATTAACAAAAAAATGAAATAAATTACCATTTCTGTGAACGCTTCTCACTAATAAAAAAATGGCGCGCACGCCGCATGTCGCCTCGTCAGCCGATGACTTCGAAATAGATTCATATTTAATGTACTTCGCAGCCACGTAGCTATTATGTTTGGATTTAATTCTAGCAATGAGAAGTCATAGAAGCTATTTAAAATAATTTGATTAGGTATTTTCTGTTATAGCGCTATTCCTATTGGTTTTAAACCGAAAAAGGCTGAGTACTGGTGCGGGGCCGACTACTAGTCAGTACCCTATATACAATAAATGGCTTACACACAACACTAAAATTAAGAGTAATATCGGTCCGATTTCACAACACACGAGGCGATCCAGGAACCGATATAAGGCACTCCTCACAACTTCTTCGATGTTGTCCTTGATTTTAATATCGTGTGTAGACAGTTTTGTGTAAGTGCATATAAATGAACCAATGCTAATAGGGTAGATATTCAAAGGGTCATTGCTTTAGCTTAAATAGTTGTATTCATGAATATAATTGTTTGTATCAATCAAGGTGTTTTCTATTTATAATGTTTACTAGCTGCACCCGCAACTTTGTCCGCGTGGAATTTTATTTTATTTTTCTAAAATAAAAGTAGCCTAAGTTACTCCTTATTACATCAGCTACCTGCCAAAAACAGTCCCGTCAAAATCGTCATCCATTCAAAGATTAGCCAGACAGACAAAAATTGTAAAAAAAAATATTTTGGTGTATATACCATATTTACATTCATTACAATAAAAATGTATTTAAGTAATTCTATCAGTTGTCTAGTATCCATAACCATAACACATGCTCTGCTTGGCTTGGGATTAGATGGCGCTGCGGGAATTGTCTAAGATATTATTATTAGTATATTAGTTATACCTACGTAAAATCTATCTAGATTTTTCTAACGTCTAAAAATGTTTATATAAATCTTACAGCACAGGATTTCGTTACCTTGCTTAGAGGCTTTTATTCATCAAATCCGGAATTTGAAGACATTCCTTTGTATATTTATGGACAATCATATGGTGGAAAGATGGCCATCGATATGGGTATACAAGTTCACGAGGTTAGTACCGATGTGTATTATTTTATCCATACAAACAATAACATGCTACAACGACGCACATTCACTTTGTGGAATCACCTTCCAGCAATGGTATTTCCGAACCGATACGATATTGAAACCTTCAAGAAAAGAGCTTATTCCTTTTTAAAAGGCCGACAACACACTTACAATTTCCCTGGTGTTGCGGGTGTTCTTGGGCGGCGGTAATCACTTACCATCGGGTGAGCCGCATGCCGTTTGTTCCTTGTGCTATGAAAAAAAAACTAATCAAATGAACAGAGAAAAATGTTGAATCGTCGAAAACTATATTGCCCACTAAGGGAGATAGTCCCTTAGTAGGCAATATAGTTTTCGTTAACATTCCATTGATGAGGGGAGCGGGTTAAGTTCATTGTGTCCGGGGGTTGAGGTTCTTAAATTTCTTGACGTCACCGTTCAAAATCTAATATATATGTGTATATATAATAAGTATTATTTTCAATATAGTATTTATGTATTAAATAGCAAAATTTGAAGTACCTATTAAAGAAAAATATCAAAATATGTAACGTCACACTAGGGAGGTCTCATTACTGTGAGGTCGGGGAGAGGTCAAAATATCACGGTAACGAAATTTATGAATGATCTCTATGAAGTAATTTTAAAAACGATTTTAAATTAACAGGCAGAAGTCCAAGGTTTCCTTAAATCGAATCTCTCCGGTATAGCAATGGGTAACGCGTGGATATCTCCTGTGGACTCCACTCTCAAGTGGGGCTCGCTATTATTAGCAGCCGGATTGGTAGACCAAGAAGGTTATGAACATATACAAACTGAGGCCAGAGAAGCTGAAAGATTGTTCAACGAAGGCCAATATGTCAATTCTACACTACAATGGGCTGCAACTCAAAGGGCAGTATTTAATCGCACAACTTCTGTTGATTTTTATGATATACTCACAAAAATGCCAGTATCAGCGCCGGACACAAGAAGTGCTATAGGTATTTAATTATTTTATTACTTTTAGTATTAACAAATAATATAAAGACTTTTGTATGGCCGTCTGTCCTCACTTCTAAACCACGCGACTGATTTTAATACAGTACACACTTTTATTTCAAACTTTACTTTACACATTGAAGGGGCAAAAACAAGGCGCCAAAGTGTGACATAATGTGATAAATTCAAAATCTTAACTGTCTTGTTCATGTCATGTATAAAGGCGACGGTTACCACTTACTATCAGGTGAATCGTCAATTTGTTTGCAATTCACAAAACACATAAAAATAACTTAAAATCTTAATAATATTATAAACGCGAAAGTTGGTAAGTATGGATGTTAGTTAGTCTTTCACGCAGAAACCACTAAACGGAGTTTGATAAAACTTAAAGTAGCTTACCAGAATAACACATAGGCCATATTTTTTATTCAATTTAACGCGGGTGAAACCGCGGGCAGAGCTAGTATATTATATCCTCACTTTTTTACAGAGCAAGCAAGAGACATGATGATATACGACTCACCTTATGTGTCAAACACCGAGCGTAATGAAGAATGGAATTTAGGCAATCTGATGAATACTCTAGTAAAAGAACTGCTTGAGATTCCGGAAAATGTGACCTGGGGTTCGCAGTCAGATGCCGTATTCGATGCTTTGAGAGGAGATTTCATGAAACCAGTGGTCAAAGGAAGTAAGTAACATAGATTCATAATTTCTTCCATTTGTACACTGCGGACTGGAATGGTGTATGCTCCTGCGCTAACGATGTTAAACGAGGTATAACGGGATAAGTACGAAATCACGTCAACGAATTCATTGTAATGAATTACCCGTGGTGGTTTCCAGGGCCAATTGCGTGGAGTTCAATAGGGCCACTATCCCCTGTTACTAAGAATTGTTGCAATACTGATTTTTTTATGGATGACAATGGAATGGTGCACCCGCCAGCGTTAACGGTTTACGCTGGCGGGCCACCAGTGGATGATGATAAGAAAAAGCATGAGGTCAGATCATTAGCCCTTCGTGACAAATTCACCAAGAATTTATCACGATGGTTTCCACGGGAAACTGCGTGGAGGTCAAAATGACATCACACCGTGATTATTCTTCCTTTGTATAAGGAGGAAAGGTGAATAAGAAACAGTACTGGGCATCCATTGACTTATACAATTTTATAGATGGCATTAGCCATTTATATAAACAGAAGTTACACAAACAGGATCATCCAAAACAACAAACAAATAAAAAGAATTATCAAAGTAGTACCAAATACTTCGAACATTGTTTTTATGTGTTGTTCTGTGTCAAAAGATAGGATAGATCTTTACTCACCACATTTTTCTTTCATGAAACAGTATGTTAACCCAATTTCATCATTGAACCCAGGAGGTCGAGTCAAAGGTATAATAGGACCATAACTAATATAATAATATTATTTCAGTTGAGAAACTGTTGAACGAAACGAATATTATTCTGACCAAGTATAACGGAAACCTCGATCTGATTTGTTCTACACCAGGTAAGACACATAATCTATAAATATTGATACAGACAGTACCTATATCGATATTTTCAAGTTTCATTGGTAATTACGTGTGTTGCGTTAATTAACTAGGCACATTACAGTTAATCTTTTTATGTAACTGGGTCTATTTCCAGTCGATGGTGGTAGTGAAGTTTATTTTAATATTAATTAAACTACATATAGAATTATGCCTAGGTATAATAATAATAAAAGTATATAATTAACCCAGGTAAATATAAATTCAACCAGTCGCTACTTTATATAAATATGTGTAAATAAACATTTTTTATTTATAGGTGCCTCAAGTCTCTGATTTTTAAAGTCGATGCAATTAAGCATAAACACCCTCCCTTTGCCAAAATAACTTATAGATATATAGTAGTTGTCATAAGTATGAGTATATTACTAGAATACGTAATGAGCAACGTATCAGGAATTGCCGATTACCAGTTAAAAGATAATTAATAATCTAATCCCTCAATCAATAATCATTGACCTTCTGTTAATATAACTCATACGAATGATCAAAAGTCAAATCAGTTAGGATATCGTGGAAAAATTACTAAACCTTATCATGGATGGTGTTCAGAGTCAATGTGTGGAGGTCAACTTAACATTGTACAATACCAGTCCACATTACTAACAATCCCTTTCCTTCCATTATCCGAATATACGGTTCATATTTTAGGATCCCTTCGATGACGTTACACCGAAATGGATGTAACCCCGGTGCTTACTGATATAACACAAAATTATCGAAAAATTTCAGGTCAAATACTGTGGGTAGATCGTTTGCAATGGGACGGTGCTGAAGAGTACCGGAATGCACCTCGCCTTCCTATTTGGGAAGATAACAGACTAGAAGGCTATTATAAGTCATACGGCAACTTCAGATTCTTTTGGATTAATTATGCAGGACATAGTGTAAGTATTCATTCATTTTCTATTACTTGTTCCAATTTGAGCTGAAATATCATATTGTTAATACAAATATCATAATACATTTTGTATAACTGTATAAAATGCTTGCTGTTACAAGCGATTTCCGTTTCCCTTATATTTTTAAATAAAAATATTCTATATCCGTTCCTGTGATACGATGTACCTTCGTTAATTCTCATTGAGCTTTTAGCTGTTAAGTCTTAAAGGGGTCACATACAAATAGACCACCTTCAGACACACCTTCGCAAACAGGACATACCTACCTCGAGTTTTTTTTTATACTACTGGAATAGCAAACAAACTGACTACACTACACATTTGATAGTAAATTGTAACAGTGATTCACGTACATAAAATATGTCAGAAGACAAAGTTGTACATAAAATGATGAATCGCCATATACTAATAAATTGATCGTATTTTTTTATTAAAGGTACCAAGGGACAATCCTGCTGGGACCAACGCTTTCCTGCGAGATATGACTTCCTTCGGATAATATTATTAATAAATTACATTTTAAGTATATAGGTACATCAATTTTAATTGAACCCAAAGTTTCTCAGCTTTTCTGTATTACATACGTATAGATAGACCTTCCTTTTGAATCACTCCATCTATTACTGAAAACAACATTAATCCGTTACGGAGTTTAAGCGTACAGACAGAAACCTTTTATAAGAATAGTGATGCTGATAGAAAATTATTATGTGGTAATCCTTGAGTTCTGGCATATATGGATATTGTTCATACCAATGATCAATATTGTTAGAAAATATAGTACACACGCGCACGTGTTTATGAAAATAAATTTGTTATAATTATATTTGTTATTTTTCATATGTAGATACTAGCACAGATATTTATAACACTAGTTAATAACGGAACATTATATATACCTACACGTTTCACTTTATTGAATATCGTGTACCCAACGTGGAAAGCAGTAAAAAGCTAAATAGAAATATTACTCTGAAAGTGAAATCATCTAACTTTATTTTATTTCTATTAATTTGATTAGAAATGAAAAATATCTATGAAATTCTTATACATTTGTCATATATTAATATTTATATAAACAAATGCATACTTTATGATCAAATAATTTACAAACTATATCATTATTAAAAAGTATGTATATAGAGATTTAAATTTATTTAAACGATAATAATAAGTCTATCAGTCAGGTTAGTCACAATGTACCTAATTGTAACTACACTATAATAAATCATAGTTATTTGGTAATTACTCAGAAATATATCTGCTTATATATATTCTTCATAAATAATAGTTAAGTAAAATTACAATGTACGCTACATAAAATAATTATCAGTGACTGAGATCAGTGGATAATAGTACTCTACTTACTAAGTCTCCAACCTTAGTTACAGATAATAAACAAAATGTCCAATCCCGTCCTTTATTCATAAATACGATAAAAGAATTAGAAAGCTAACTTGTATCGAAAGACGAAAATAAACAATAATTGAATTTAAATTCGATGTAACGATTCAATTTTTGAACAAACTTTTGTTTTCGTGAATCGAAAAAGAACACAAGAAGCGTTAATAAATAAAGTTACCGGCTTAAATAAAACATCAATTTCACAATTCTTTTCATTTATTTATATATTACAGAATTCATGTTAAAGATAAAAAACATACGAAGGAATGTCATCAGTAGAAATTCTAGGAGATTACATGTTTTACGTCTTACTATTAGTTTCGAGTTAGTGATATGGCAACACTTTGTGTTAATAAATATTCGTTATGGTAACACATATTATGTTCCTTAATAATTTTAGTTTAATTTTGAAATATTACAAGTTACGGTAACTAGAGTATAAGTTTAGTAAAGAGCTTCATTGTTCGAAGATATCTACTTAGAACTAGCGAATGATTACATTTTCATTGATAAGATTTATGATAATGGAAAGACTTACAGTCAACACAGCTTCATATATATATACGGATATTGTCTAACAAAGGATGTTCACTGCAATGTAGCTTTTTTTATTAATCAAAGCAAGAAACTCTTCTTTTTCTTAACCAGTGTAGGATACTTATTTCTTTGTAAATTTGTTAGTAGTTTACAGTATTTAAAATATAATAATGTAACAGATATTTCGAAATATGAAACACTATGATGATACTTGTAATTCAGTATATTAGAATATTTATTCATAGTAAATAATTAAATTCTGTGTCAATTTCTTGATAATGACATTACTTTCTTATAAAAACTAATAACATTTGTCTATGGTGTTAATAAAGCTATATACTTATATGTTAATACATATACTACACGGGTGTTCAGTTCATGTTCGATTTTCACCTTCATAAAGACCCAATTGTTAGACAATACACGCAAATTTATATTATATAATTACTAAATACAATAATATAACACACAAGTAGATTATAATAGATCAGCAAAACGCCGAGTATGGAGTAACAATATTATGCTACGTATAATATAACTGCTTTAAATGAAACATGTAAAATTTTGTTAATAAAATAAATATATCTAACATTGTAATTTCGTTATCACTTCACATATTGCCCGTTCAGTCGTACGACCGTCATTATCAGCTACTTAATATACATAATGAAATCTTAAGCTAACTTACAAGACATCGAGATTTACAAACAGCGCCTCCAGTCGGGTTAGTCACAACATTATTACAGCTGGACATTATCATAAACAGTTTGATATTTTATTTTAGAACAGTACACACTTACATTCTATTTAAAAAGAACAGAATATAATTAAAAAAATTATAACATATGACATAAATAAACAAAAGAAAACAGATAATTATGACAGAATTTTTTTATTTATAGCAGTCCGATAAAACAAAAGCCACAATTGTCTAAAATAAACTGCGACGTTACCTTTTATTATTTAAAAACTTGAGAAAAAATAAATATTGAATCAACCCGAGCAGGCGCGCTCCATAAACGACCCCGTATTATAAATCATCCACTACTAAATATTAAAGCGTATTCTAATTAACTACATTCTGGGAATGTTTCAATGTGTCTACATATGTACAATACAACATATAAATTAGAAAAATATTTGCTACAGGAAAGCCGGCGCGTCTCACTGATGGTGCACATTATTTTACTCTCTTACTATAAAAGGAAATATGACATGACATTAACATTATACTGTATAAAACTGGTGAGTCGATCGATACCTAAGGTTTCATTTTTCTTTTAAGATTAGTTCCTACCGCGTTACATTTAAGTAAGATTTTATTTATTGTCAAACATTCCTGCGTATCTCCATGATTGAGGTGAAGTCATCATTCAAGTTTAGGATGAGGAAGGTTTTTTATAGATAGTGACCACTGAAAATGGTAAACAAGAAGACATACTATCTTATGTCCGTCGTTTAATTAAATATCTAAAATCTTACACCGTAAAAGGTATAAGTTTAAGGTTAATTTTACTAACTATTATTCAATATATTATATTAATATTATTATAATGTCATTTGTAATTATTTAGTAATTAAAATATAACAAAATATTATATTTCCTATGGTGAAAAATCCCAAGCGGGAAAACCCCATTTTGCAGCGTATGTGAATATGAAACGAAGAAAAAAGCGCTAGTACAAAAAACTTCAAATTTGATAAAAGTAAAACTACCCCATTGGCAGGACGTTATTATTTTCCGTGCATAAAGTATTTAGACAAGTTTTGGAGAGGGTTCTGAATTGGAAGAGTTAGATGACCACCATAAACCGGCATCCACGACTAATACCAATAGAGTGTCATTTAACGATTTAAATTATTTTATATGAGTTTCCGTTACACTGAGAATTCAATATACTTAGTCTTATTCGTAATCGGAAACTCAGCAACGCGGTAAGAATAGAACTAAAAAATTATTCAATTCCAGAATAAAACATACGCAACATGACACCATTAGTGTTCGATTTCTTTGTCTCCGGCCTCCCTTTTTAAACTTATATGATCGCATAATATACAAAGTTAATTAAAAGTAATTACATGAGATTCGTTCTTTGGAAGTTAATATCAGTTTATTGTACTGTAAACATACGGTAAAAATTTCATACCCAAAGCGAATGACCGTGCTTTATAGATAACTAGCGCTACTATATCTTAGGAGACGAGCAATTCGTAAATAAAAAGAATATAATAAACAATTTTGTTTGGTCAAAGTAGTAAGTAAGCGCTTGTGAGTACGAGATTTTTACTATATTTCAAAAAATTATTACTAAATATAACAATTACATGTAGGTATAAAACACATCGTATGCTAATCTGAACTAACAATCTCTAAATGTATGTCTTTAACATGCGTATTAAAAAAATAAAGTAACAGAATGACATTTTAAAATTTCCTTAGTATGCAATTTTCCGTAACAACTCGACGATAATAACGAAAAGAATATTATTTTAATAAATTGTAATTCGACATCAATTATATAATTACGAGTATTTTACTGTAGATGTCATAAGCTTGAATCCGTTTTCATTTGGTACAGATTTCATATGAACCTACTGATCGGACTTATCATTTAACTATCATAATCTTACTGCCTTTGTCCCACCATTATCGATATCAATTAATTATAAATTGTTATCGAATGTAACTTACTATAACAATAGTAAGATAATTATAATTAATAGAGTTGGTAAGTTATCTAATTATTTTGTAACAACACAAATATATATTGTGTTGCTATTTAATTTGGTGTGTATTCTGAATTATTATCATTTCCAACTAATGTTGCGATATGTACACCATTTCGTATTTCAATCATGCTTACTAATCATGTAAAGACTTAAGTTTAATGGAATGATATACTTTTTTAACGGTCACAAAGGCTGAAATACTGTCTGGATACTACTAAGACACTGAACAATGACCTAGTGGTCTTCCTATATAGGATATACAAAATAGGCGGTTTCAATACCACATTATGATATGGTATAATGTATTCCTAGATAATAGAGTCAGCACAGATATGTTGATAGAAGAATAGGTCGTATAGACCAGTTTTAACTGGATACTGAAATACTAATTTGTTATGTCTTAATGTATTCAGAATAAAAATAACGAGCAGAAGTGGCATACATGTATACGACACTCCTTTAAATACGCGAATGGATAACAACAAGGGAAACAATATTTTTAGTACAACACAATATATGCACAAATACAATGTGCATGTGTTAACAACTTATTTTAAATATCAAGTTAGGTCTCTTAGCTTTTCGAAATACGGTTTATAATAGTAGATTATAATTATTTGTAATGTAGTCTAGACCTTTTAGTTTCATTTAAAATTACAGTCAAGACTCGTAGTCAATGAAATATCAAGTTTACATTTCCACAAATTAGTTATAATCTGTTACACACACTTCCTAGTAAACTGTTACTTAACAGATTGGGAGAACTGCTTCACTTTTGGTAAATATTTTTAAGCAATAATAACGTAATTCTATTACTACTCTAATACATATATCTCATAACTTTTAAACATAAGCTTAAATTTTAAAGAGTATTCGAGACGACATATTACGAAAGCTGTCTTTACGTTCAATCTTTTCAAGACTTTTCATCTAAAAATGTTTCACTATTTCTTATGTTTACAGAGTAATCCACAGAGTTAATTAAATAGATGCCGCAAAACAACGACGTTAAAAAAATTAAACATGTCCTAAGCAAATTGACGCGAATTTCCGTGCAATAGCTAGCACCTATACATAACGTGTAATTGGTTAAATGTAATCATTAATGGTATATTTTCATAATTGTAATTATGACCACCTGAATCATTAAAAAAAATACCGATGGCTGTATGGTTCTAGAAACCTTTGCCTACCTACACAGCAAATAGAAAAACAACAACATCATAGAATTTTTAAAACTCAAGTAAAATTTACAGCAGTGGCGAAATAATATTGTCTCATACTTACAAAAGTACGACAATTGTTCAGTAAATACTTGGGATAAAATGTATAGGAATTAATAACGAATGGCTTTAATTCTATTACATATTAAGCCTACTATCACTGAACATAAATATTTTTGTACTTTTTATACACCTCAATCTAAATAGACAAGGGAACATTTACCCGGTCTACGATTTTTTTTGTATTCGCCTAGTACACGGTCTCTTTGTTTTGTAACGAGCAACTATTGTTGAATTATGATGACGACAAAAAATTCCACTTATTATCCTTGACGGTGAGTATTAATACATTGCGGCGTCTATTTATACATTCATAATATGTCTGTGATGTAATCAGAGCCTATAGACAAATAATTCTATTAACTATATCTTTATTGTAAAAGTGTAAATTATGCTTATGCTCGTACATTCCATACAAATGTAAACAATTTAAAAATGTTTTGAATCATAGAAAACATTAATATAGCTACAAAAAACGTCCATTAAATGAGGGTTTTGCTTCTATATAACTACCTCATTAAGAGTAATTTTACAGAATGCCTATTATTTCGTTCTTACTCATATCTTCTGGTAATTCGTAAAGTAAATGTTATAATTAGTTGATTTAGTATTATAGCAAATGAGAGAGAAAATGTTAGGTACATGCAAATAAAAATTACAAATAACAATGTTGCTATCAAATAAAAATATTAATACACTTTTCATTATTGGTTTGACATTTATTCAAACAGTGGATATAAATTTCGCACTTTTCTAATAGGATGTTTGTGTATAGGCGGAGACAATAAGAGATTCAAGAGGAGATTACCAGATTGTTTTGCTAGCTGGTCGGCTCGGGTTATAGTGGATTTGCTTCGGTCGCCTCGGTCGTCGGTAGCGAGTGAACGCGCGCTGATAGAAGATTATGCAGAATGAATACGGCCGGCTTAGGACTACCCTCCATTTCCAGCTCCTAGTAAACAAATATACATTACACAGGAGGACTTTACAGATAGGAAGGAGAACAAACAATTTTTATCGAAGTAGACTTAGTAAAAAGTATTCATCGTGAGTATCTCAGTCATATCTATTTCCGCCGTAATGTAGTAGTATAGCTTGCTTTGGAAGTGTTTTGGTTGAAGGAATGTAAAATTACGGGTTATGTATACTGTCACATAATAATGTCATTGTTGCTGTTCAAGTACATAAGCGATAGTTACCAGTTATATCAGGACATTTAGTGTGTCGCTTCAATTACATAAATAAAATAAACAAACAAGCATTAAAAAAAACAATTTTTCTATGAAATATAATCGGACTCAATATGTGTCACTGCTTTTCGGCCAGCACGACTTCTGCAGAGTACACTAGAGTATCTTACATAGGTAAGCAAAGGTGGAAGTGAGGGCAAGCAGGGTGATGGAAATGAAATTGTTGAATTGTGAATTGGCAGAAGTCGTGCTGCTCGGACCTCTGCTTAAATATGTAAGCGGAGGAAATGAGGGCAGTTACGCGTGGATACATGGTGGATAGATGTTCGTGTATAAGCAGTAAGAACGTGGTGTCCGTAACTAGCAAGAACATGTCATTGTGTCGTTAGCGAGTGCGTGCTGCATGCGGCGGCGTCGAACGTATGTAAGCAATGAGGGCGTGGCGTACATACCTAGTGGCGTATACTTACAAGCGTGTCATCGTCGGCGAAGTGCAGCCAGAGCATGTGTCGGTCGTCGTCTGCGGAAGCTCGCAGCGCGTGCAGCGGGCGACGGTAGAGCGCGCGTGCGGCGGCGCGGCCCAGCGAGGCAGCGGCGTCCCACACGAGCACGCCGGCCGCGCCCAGCGCCAGCCGCGCGCCCGCACCGCGCACCCGGCACGCGAACGAGAACTCCGCCGGCGCCCGCACCGCGCCGTGCGCGCCGTCCACCAGCGCACCCGCCACCGCCGCCAGCTCGTGCGGCGTGTCCGCACGCAGCGCGCGCACCTGTACACACCCACACACACTTGTACTCTCTACTTCGACGAATTGAAAGGTACTTTGTGTTTACAAACTGCAAAAGTATGTATACCTATTTAACGTTTATACGTTTAAGTAGATTTTAACGTAATTTAACATAATGATACATAATGTGATCACGAGAATTGTTAGATTTTATATATATATAAAATTCCCGAGAGAGTTAGTGAAATAAGGAAAAAATATTGGACAGATAAAATTAGCAAAGTTTTTCTCAATCTCTTCCTCTACATTTACATACGCACTCTTTCCTGTGTGAAATCCGATTCCCGCGTGAAAGAGAGTAAGTGTAAAGACAGGTAAGTTATGTCTTATAAAACAGACTCCAGCGAGATGGTTGTAAAGACAAGGGAAGGTGTATTATTTAAGACACGTACTGCGACGCCGGCTGCGGTGCCCGCGCGCACGCCGAGCGCAGCCGCGCCGCCCCCCGCGCCGCTCCCCGCGCCGGCCCCCGCACCCCCGCGGCGCCACCACGCGAGCCGCGTCGCCGCCAGCACGAAGCTCTCGGTGGGCGCGCACCACGCCTCGCCCGACCACGGCGCCGCTTCGTACAACCTGCCGTTTACAAAAAACAGTTTGTACGAGGTTGACGACCTCGTGGCATACCTCAGTTTCATCAATTTCCATCGACGAGCTTATCAAACTGAAATACTGAGGCTTGATTGTGTAATACATTTGTAATTGATTCTAATTGTGATTTCTATGATTTATAAATAGACTAAATACATTAAACTATACTAATGAACATACATAGAATGTAGAGTTAAATAAATATTCTAATATTTATTAAAGTCGATTGAGAAATGAATTAGAAATAGCAAAAACGTTTTCAATGTGCATGTTTTTCTTACTGACCTTAATTCTCGGTCTGTAATGGCGACAAACGTCGGTTGCCAACCTTCCGCTTCATCAGAACTATCCGAACCACCCGAGGCGCTCATCTGCGAAATCATATTCAAATATAAATATAGTGGTATGAAATCGCTTATATTATTAAGCCTAGAACTTTCTAGTGGAATACAGACGTGGTCTTGCGGCGGTCGGCGCGCTAGCCAGCCGGCGTAGCGCACGTCTCCCAGCAGCGGACGCAAGCGTGGCCGCGCACGCGCGAGAGCAGCACGTGCAGCTCGTCGTGCAGCTGCGTGCAGCGCACGGTGCCAGCCCGCGGCCGCACCCGCAGAACTCGCACGGAGCGCCAGCGCGTGTACGCCGTCCGGCGAGTAAACCTCGATCGTGCGATCTTCTGCATAGATAACAACTTTCATGTACCTTACATTTTTTTATGTAATTAGACGAGCAAACAAGTTGACTGACCACCTGATGCTAATCGATAAACGTCACCTATATACATGAACAGCTCTAATAACATAAAGTTATCATGTGACACTCTTGATACCCCTTATGTGTTGCCAGTTTAGAGGACTAGGATGTCAGTCCTATTATCCTGTAATTACACTTCCATTTATATCCTACAATTGAAACAGTTTACAAAACATGCTGCAT
This sequence comes from Achroia grisella, assembly GCF_030625045.1. NCBI lineage: Eukaryota > Metazoa > Arthropoda > Insecta > Lepidoptera > Pyralidae > Achroia > Achroia grisella. The sequence continues at coordinate 242,361 of NW_026712845.1, forward strand.
AACGGCTGATATAGCTGAACTGAGTTATAAAATATTCTCTAAATTGTGATTTAAAAGGGGCCACATAAAGATAATAATAACACGAGGATTATACACAAATATAAAATTTGTCTATCCTACCATAAGTTAATGAGTAATCCATTATTTCCATTCATATCTAAAATAAACACTACAAGAGGAAAAAATTTTAGGTTAATAAATTCATAAACTTGAAATTATTTTTCATCTATAAAAAAATACCTTAGCAGAGATTAACATGGGCTGCATATGTATTGCAGTTTTTTTAACTTTTGTAAAACTTTTTATCAATTTTGTAAATACAATTTTGATCTCTATCAACATATATAGGCTACTTTCTAAATTCACTAAATTCATGAAATTTCTTATTTGTAACTTACCTGGATCATGGTGCCGAAGATTCTTGGCTACACAAGCCATCAACAAAGGCACATAGCGGGTATCTGCACGTCGACGGCGTGGGGACGGTGGGGACGGAGGAGCCTCTGCCATATAACCACGCTGCAGTTCCCATCCAACTTCACTTATGATAGAAGCCTTACGGAAGTATGGTGTGACTTCCCGCAGATATTTTACTATAAAATAAAATACATTATTATTATTATATATACACATATTTTATTTCTGTACTTACTAACATGTTAAATAATAAATGTGTTAGTTTGGTTGTCACTTCTTGGTCCATTAACATCACATCCATTTACAATTACTTAATGCATTGCATCCCAGTAAATTAATTGCCTTGGTCACATAAAATCACAGTTTCAATATAATCTAACTTTTATTCCCCGATTACTAACAATAAATATTACAGTTTATTAGGATTATTTTCTATCAATGCTTACTTGATGACGACAACTAATTAATTAATTTTATCTGCAGATATTCATTAATGAAAAAATATCAAATAGCAAGTAAGTTAATAGCCAATAATCTAATAGCAAACACCAACAATCGAAATGATAACAAAATAAACAGCATCACAAATGTTGCAGAATAGTGTGGCCTAACATATAATAAATTTCCTAATCAACCTGTGAGTTTTTTATTAAGGGGTATGGGCTATTATCATGTGCTTTAGACATGTAACACTGCAACCTACATTGGTTTATTTTGCTGGCCTTTTAAACCTATGATACTCTTCAAGCATTGAAATGGTAGATGTTTCAAACTTATCTATGTAAATGTTTAGTTGTCCTTTATTTGTAATGCCTAAAAGTCTATCCATAACATGATTTTGATTTCGAACTGCGTGAGAAATATACAAAACACATGAAATATTCTTACTAGTATGATCATTACAATGTTTGTATACAAATTAGAAATGAACTGTAATATTATATTTATATGCCATAACTAATTCTAGATTCCATTACAATAAATATTAGCTACAATATTCATCAACAAATTAATTATAAACTATAATATTATTATATTTATGAACAACAAATAAATTCAAAAATTTAACAATTAAAACATTTATATCAATAGAAGTACAATATCCATTTTATTGAAAAATTGTAACACATTAAAATATTTTAAGTAAAAAAATATAGTTAAAATTTCCTTTGATACTTAACACAGGATATATTTAACATCTAGACATACTTGCCGATGAGTAATTCAGCCAATGAATAGGGTCAATTACCAGAGGCCATAGGAATGATTAAAAAATTAACTATGTAAGCACATATAATATATTATTACTGTTTCAATTCAATTGAAAATGTACCTTATAATATATTAATTTTTTAATCATTCTTATGCCTTAATTTGTATGCAATATCATAACTGAGCATAAAAAAAGATTGCAATAATCTACCTATCAATCTTTATAGTAACACATTAATTGCAAATCAGTTATTATTATGACCACAATAATTTAATACTTGCCTTCCAACTGAACCATTTTTCCTGCTCGTTTCAGAGCTTTTACTGCTTCCTCATGTGTTGCATCTTTCAGGTCCTCACCGTTAACAGACAATATTGCATCACCTACATACAACTGTTCCGTTAAATCTGCTGCCATACCTTTGAATATTTTAGAGATCAATATTGGCATATTGTTCTCTATACCCCCTTTAATTGATATTCCTAAGCCATTATTATCCGACTTCACCACTTGCACTAAACGTTTTTGATTTGCAATGGTTTCGGGTACTTCAGTGAAGTCACTGTTAGGAGTCTCTACATTATTGTTATTGAGTGTCCCGTTAAGAGTAGTGGTGGCATCGTAACCATCGTCCAAACACACACTCAGATAATCGTCTTCCAATGAGCAATGCACTCTGTACCACACACCACGCACTAACGTTTCCAGAAGACCAGAACGAGCGCATGTTGCACTGGGGCTATCACTGCCCCCACTTGATGCACCGTTTTCCACCATAATTCTAATGGAAAGCTGGCTACTTAATCACAACAAATGACGAGATCATGGAAACTCGAACAAACAAACACAAAACAACCTACATCAATTGATTTTTAGAATGGAAGACACGACATAGTAATTCACTTCATTTTTAACATGTTATTACTTCGATTGTATGTGTAAATAGATGGGAATTAATTAAAATTATTCGCGTAAATAGAAATTAATTGCACAATCAATATACATATTTGACGTTCCGCCCAGCTTGTGTTCGGAAATCTCTCATGTACAAATATATGTAGTCTGTGTTCGGAAATACAGTCCCATTAAAAGAATAATGAAATGATAAGGTTCAATAGGATAGTTAAAAGAAGAATTGTCTTAATATTGTTTATAATTATAAGTACTTTGTGATCAATATTTGAAATTATTCTGTATAATTAGAAATAGTGCAGATCATAACATATAATGGAAATAATGCTTAAAAAAGGCAACAAGATGGCGATACTGCAAAGTTTCATAATAGACGCGGGAGTTTTAAAAAGACAACTCGCCTCACCGTCGTCGTACATGAAGGTACACCCACACAGAGTTGCTTGCTTAACAAATATGATAAACATAGCCAATGGGATTTGGATAGCCAGCTAAGCTATTCTGAACAGAAAACTAATATATATAAAATAGATAAATATTAGTGTCTGGAATAACTTACAAAACATATACATATATACCCTTCACGACTGTAATCTCAATAGGGATGCTCAAACAACGTTATCTAGGCGCTGCTGAACAGCAGCATTTTAAAGATATTTTGCATTTAAATGAAACATACTTCATAAATAAATCATGAATATTATAAAAATGACAAAATGTATTTACCTACTTCAATTATCGTAAACGACGTGTGATTTTACCTCATGTGATCTTAGTCTTATGATCTCGACCATGCATTATATACATACTTTATTTTTAAATTTGTATTTATAATTTACATCATTTGGCTCCATTATAGTTATTGTCACATGTAGGTAACATGTGATAATAATTATAGTGAGTCAAATGACCTAATGTGTTAATAGCTGTCTAACTACAATATATCATAAATCAACAAGTCAGAACATCACACAACAGAAATCAGTAAAGTTAGCCCAACCTGAACCTGAACAAGAATACCACCATGTTCAATTGTACCTAATGTCGCCATCTTCACAAGACATAACATTAGACATTCCCGATCTGATATCTCCTCTACCACAGTCGCCGAATGTGGAACCACTTGTTACTGATTTAAATCCTTCGCCTGTCCCAGACAGAGAGGAAATAGATTCTGATAACGCCGAAGATACAGTGAATACTGACGTTAGGCGAGATTTGTCGGGACAGTTACCTACAGTTCCAAGAATATCACCATATTTAATTGGAATGTCGTCATCTCCACAAGACATAACATTAGACATGCCCGATCTGATATCTCCTCTACCACAGTCGCCGAATGTGGGACCACTTGTTACTGATTTAAATCCTTCGCCTGTTCCAGACAAAGAGAAAATAAATGTTTCCGTAAATGCACCGGAAGAAAATCAACTAGAATATAACATTTATATTCATGCAAACCTTAGGATTGCGAAAGGCACCTCAGCTAGATTAAGCTGGGTAAAAATATTCACTCATATATTCGCTTCTCTTTGCGAAGATAGAGGTTTTAAAAATAAGCTGAAGATGTTATTCTCAAAAGATACTTTATTCTAGCTAACTGTAGTAATTTAATGGCTCCTATATTGAATCCAGAAGCTAGGGTTGTAATGCCGGATATTTGAGTTAAGAAATATGCCACGCTATTACATAAACAAAGTCAGATTGGTGTTGCGTTGTCTGCTTTGGCTGAGCTCACCGACCGTTAATTGCGCTAAGTATTGACTTATTTCAGTCAGCCAGTCATTGCAATTCTAAATGCAATACATATGTTATATAGAAAAATTAATCGGGGCCATTGATGCCTTCCCATTTAAATTTTTACGGCTTTCTATCATTTTCAATTATATTGAAAATTATTAAAATAATAATACTAGACAGTCCGTCCTGTCTAGTACTATTTTTTTAATAATTTAAGACAGGGGTATAGCGACCAACCCAACCATGGTAAGGGAAACCATGGTTCGGTTCTTATTCAAAAGAATATATCAGTCGAACTTATTTTTCACCATGTATCACTTGTTTAAATCTTACAGATCCGTGCATAGCTTACACCGCTCTCTATCAATAGTTGCCGATTGCTTTTGTCATAATTATGATTATACTTCTACATCTACATCGAGATGTAATAATAGAGTAGAGTTAATCCCATCAAAAACATAAATGTGAAATGATAGCCGAGTTTAATATTATGATATATGCCTTGATTGTTGACTTCTACGACAAAAGAGATGAGATCTAAATGGGTGCCAAGTTCAATGGTCTGTCCTGAAATGTATTTATAACAATATAAAATATCATTTCTTCTTATAACTTAGGATAATATACTGTAGCCTAAGGTCTAACTTGGCCAGTTCTCATATACCAATTATTACTTTCGATTGCTAGTTACTATTAATAGTAAAATAGGAACCGACAAGTAACATGTTTAGAACTTGCGAAGGCTACAGTATATTTCGTATATGAAAACTAGCCAAGTTAGATTAGGCTACAGTATATTATTTAAGTTATAAGAAGATCTGATATTTTATATTGTTATAAATACATTTCAGGACAGACCATTGAACTTGGCACCCATTTAGATCTCATCTCTTTTGTCGTAGAAGTCAACAATCAAGGCATATATCATAATATTAAACTCGGCTATCATTTCACATTTATGTTTTTGATGGGATATCATTACTTTTTGTACATAAATTATACGAGGTACTTATTTATAACTAAATTAATACCAAATTATTTTTGATAAATTACTGTATTTTCGTATATTTACGGGGTATAATTGTCTTTTTTTGTGTTATTTTCTATATTTTCTTGTAACTTTTAAATGTTCAAGTGCAATGCCAATTCAGTATCAGGAATTTTTGGGCAAATCGGGGCGGTATAACGTCCACAGATGGTTGTACTCTACGCGCTCTCGTGCCTTGGATCAAAATTGTTAAGACGTACTCCATCTAAGGTTTTAACTCTGAAGAGTCCAACGTAAACCTGCCCTTTATTAAATATAGAGAAGGCTATGTTGAGAAAAGGACTGCCAAAACTAAGGCCTTGTGATTTGTGGATAGTAATAGCATATGTTAAGCAAATACGGAATTTTTCCCTGTCAACATATACATTATTTAATATCTGAAACTTGTTATTGACACGTTATAGTTCGTAAAGACGATTATGTAACAAATTGACTGTTATCTATTGAATTCTCAAGAAAACAATTTGTTACCAATAAGTTCTCATTCTCGAGTTAACTGTACATTCCTACTTATAACTATACTAAAATTGTTATTAATTTTTGGTTTAAACTATTGTCTATACCATACGTATTTACTAAAATAATGTAATAATAATAGAATCACAAATATATAAGTATAATTTAAGAAAGCTATAAATTTCGTAGCATAAATCGCAACCTTATAGGTTAGATATCCAGAAACAAAACATTGAGTTTTATCGCACCGCTCCCACACGGCGCCGCTGCGGCGCCCTATACCGAAATGCCTATTATTTAATAATTATTTATAAAAATAATGATTTTACACTATCGATGTGCGCTAAACATTGAAACAATAATTAATACCAAATCTCAGTTAATAACATAATAAATACGAAATTCGACTATACTCCTAGTTATAAGTATGAGTATATTTTAGACAGAATCTAAATTATAGCAACTAGTGTTTACCGCTCAATGCAATATTTGAAGTTTGCTAGTTATCGACACTGATGTGAAGGGGTCAACGTAAATTGGTAATGATCGACGTTTTCATACAATATTACTTTCGGTCCAGTACAAGATGAGATTTTTCGCCAGGGATCAATGTCAATTGGTGGCTATCGACGTTTTCATAGAATTTTAGTATTCGTCCAGTATAAGTTGAAATAGAATCAATTAAAGTGAAAAATTGTAGTAAAATGATAACAATTTACCAGTTTCAGATTTTTTCCTTTATATTCACCTAATTACCTATCTGCATACCAAATTTGAACTTCCTAGGTCATCTGGAAGTGGGTTATAATTTTGATCTATAGTTGATCAGTGATAAAAATGACGATTTTTGGACATTAATATCTAAATAACCGTTTGAGACATGTTTATGAAATTTGGAACACATATTTATCTCGCAAGTCTCAATATATGAACCAAATTTGACAGGTTTGTGTGAAAGAGTTTTTGAGTTATGAGGGGGTCAAAAGTGGCTCCAAATGGTTCGTGTAAATATACACACGGTGCTGCAAGCCAGTTTACTTGAAACTCGGCTTGACACGCTGCCGCGTGTCTAGATAATAGAGTTTTTAACGGATGCTTTTGATTAAATATAAATAAATGTGACATTCAAAGTTTGTAATAAAAAATACCCTTAAAAGGGGTAAAATAAAATAGGGGAAAAAAGTTTTTATGTAATATCGACATTTTTTAAGCTAGATGCTTGAAAATTATTGTATAGTCATTTTTGAAGCTAAAACGATGAATCTTTTTTATTTGGCTTATATTGAGTTAGGTCATTAAATATCTATTGTTTCATCATTTACGCGGACGAAGTCGCAGGTACAAACTGTACCTACATAAAATTAAACTGCTACGCAGCAATAATGGCAACAGGCTTTATGTCAGTTTTAAAAAACCTCTTTCTAAAATCGGTCTAGACTATTAGCCATTAGTTAAAAAATATATTAGAACTTGCAGCGTATATTATGGATAAAATATATATTACAACGATTTTAATAACTATTTGACTACAATATTTCATAAATCAACACTCCAGAACATATGAAAGAAAGAGATTCCAGAGAGATTTTTAATGGTAGTGTACGAGTGGAGAACGTTAAGATGATATATGGTAGTCTACCTGTCATGGGAAATTGACTACGATTGTATCCAAGACGATTCGCATGGTGGTCGAGCAGTAACGAGCCAATTAAACCACATTTCTAATTCCCTATCCTCTCCCCTCCCCAATCAGCAACTTACATTGCTAAAAATGTAAACAGTGTAGGCCTCCCAATATACCCTACCCTTATACCACAGATAACATAATATTACATTCTTATGCTAAATCGTGAGGATGCGACCCAAGGTATTTTAATACATTATCCCGCTAATAGCACATAAGTAAGTGCTGATAGAATAATTTTCGCGCTTACAAGGTCGTGCTGTGGTAGTTGAAGAAATTCTGTAAACCTCTTTATTGAAATAAATTTATGGATTTGTCAAACGGTTTTATAAACATATGTGGGTGGCACTTTATCAAGAATTTTAAAAATATTTACTGTGATAATAATTAAAGTAGATAAATATATATCTTATTATCGTACTGATTACAGCTAAAGATCCCACCTACTTGAATACTTATAGTGTCCGATTGTAACTAAGTTGTAGAACTGAAACCGAAATTGAAACCAAATTTCGAAATCTCACCCGGTTTTGTCTTTACCCATTCCTAAAAGTTTTATGTGTCTGTTAAAATCTTATATAAATATATAAAACAATGTAACTTGGTGTAATAGTGATGATTTCACTATCGATCGATACCTACCCGTCATAAATTCGACCAAGTTACTCGTAGTAAAACCGAACTCTAAAGTTGTATTGTATTACGTATATTATTAGTAACATATCTATACGTTATCAATCAAATCAGATATTGAATTAATATTTTATTAATCTGCAGTTGCTTTTAGTAGAATAAGGTTTTAGGTTGAGTGATACGTATAAGTGTTTATAAGGACTTCAATATGAGAAAACGCGATTTAATTGGTACTCTACTTTTAGCTCTAATAATAGGAGCTGGGTTGGCAGGCTTAATATGGTGGTTAGTAGAAGGACGCCACTCACCGTACACCACAATATGTAAGTAATACCATAGATAACATGTAATACCCATCGACCGCATTACAGTATTTTCAAAATCCATAAACATATTTAGAGAGTGCGTAAATTTGTGACTATATTTTAGTTAATATCTGAAAGCAGTTTTAACAAAAAACTGTCTCTATTTGGTTTTGCAGATAGGATAGACTATATCTACTTACATAGATCAACATGGATGTAGTCGGTACGGTTTGTAATAATGCAAAGCCGTGAAATATATATTTATAGTAGTAGTAATATAAGAGTATAACTACATGAAGAAATTATTTTAAACACAGTCACTATAAGAGAAAAATTTTGTCTTTTATTTGTTTTTATTTCATTGTGACCTGATTTTCATTTAGATATTTATTTTAAACCTACTACACATTGGAGGAGGTTTTCTTTTTAACTACATTTTATTTATTATACGATATCTTTGGTAATTCTCAATCGACTTTTTTGATCATATTTCTTATTTCATTCAGCTTCCAATAAAAGAAAATTAATTATAATAATTTGACAACAAATCTTGGTATTAGTTTACATATTTACAATTATGTTGGTGTACTTTTGTTCCATATCCTCATATTGCTTTGCAAGGTGTACTCCGGTTTGAATAAAATAGAGTCACTATGTTCTCAGGAACGGGTCTCACAATGTACGTTCTCTTGATAACGATGCCTTAAAACACTTAAAAAAATACATTGGCCAGAACTGAACGGATTTGATTCATCTTTCATCGACAAGTTTTTATAGATTTACCTTAAACCTCTTCAAGTATAGAAACACTTTCAAAATTTTAGCCTTAGCGTTTAGTTTTTACATTTACATTTGTTATTTCAGTACTAGAAGAAGATGGCTTAGGACATGTACGCTACAATGCAGCCTTAACCAGAATACATGACGTCGGTAATATATTTTGGTGGTTCTACCCTACTACGCGGGCTGCCCCGACTACTCGACCTATAATATTATGGCTGGACGGGGTGACAGGCTTGCCTCCAAGTCTTCTCGCTAACTTTGGGATGTTTGGACCGTTAGACATCAATATGAACATAAGGAACGACTCATGGGTATGTTCTAGTCAAGCATAATATCTTCGTTCATTGCATTTAATGCTTTGAATGCAATGAACGAAGGTTTTAAATCGAAGGTTAATTAAGGTTTTATTATCCAGGTAGTTCTTCTAAAAAGTCGTCTCCGTATCTCAGTTTCACCTATTTCAACCTCCAGCAGCTTCGTATGACGAGTTTTGGTCGATAGGTGAGATAAAACAGCGAAATTACAGGATAAGAGGCATGATGTCTTAATCCTCGGGAATGTCAACATCGGAATATTATCGCGAATGTAATTTGATAACATGATGTTATTAGTACCATTCTTCTATACCTATAGGCAACGGTTGCAATTTACTATCAGGTGGGCCATCTGCTTGTTTATCATTACAATTACATTGATTGGAATAAAATATAATACAAATATAAAAGCAAATTTATAAAATTTCTCTGAATACTTTAAGAAGGAGTTTTTTTTTGGGGTTGATATTTAGCGGTTGAATATTTATATTAGCTCGTAACAAAGTAATTCCTGCATTGTCTCTTAGGTAGGTAAAATTAGTAGGTATAAATAAAAATAGCCTTCGCTTGCCCAGTATTGGGAAAACGTCAAAGTGGACTAATGGAACTACCAACAGAATATTGCAAAGGCCGTGTAGAAAGCAATGTTATTACAAGTACCTTATCCCATATAATCAGCATTATTATTAAGTAGGTAAATAATCTACGTTATCGACTAATATATTTTAATTTCCAAGGTTAATAGTTATAATCTACTGTTTGTTGATTCACCTTTGGGCACGGGCTTCAGCACTGCGGATGAAAATAGTGAAATTCCAACAACTCTTGAACAAAATAGTAAGTATATTGCTAGCGGCTATTACCTTCCTTTTCTTATTTTTAGATTTTAGATTAATATAATAACCCTGGATAATTCCCACAGCGCCATCTAGTCCCAAGTTAGGTAGAGCTAGTATTAGGGTTACTAAACAACTAACACAAATACTTATGCAGTTTTTTTTTATTATAGGTATACATAATATATATGAATACAAATGTATGTGAGGTGCGAGGAATCGAACCCGCGACCATTGGGAGTGAGGCGATACATAAAATTTAGCCTAAGTTCATCTTCGTGATAGTCTGTATTCACATCAAATTTAATGAAATCCATTTAGCCGTTTAATTTTGCATTTGTAGTATAAAGTATGGATTCGCAAACGTAAACTTACCTATTAAATATGGGTAGCCTAGTATTATGTAATGACTAGTTATTACCCGCGATTTTTGCCTTTTTTAGAAATAAAAGGAGGCGTATGTCGGTCTTCAATATATAATCTAATTTTAGGTCAAATTAGATTATTATCCATTCAGCTGTTTACATGTGAATAAAATACAGACAGAATAAAAGACAGACAAATAAGTATATAGGTACCTATATACTTTCACATTTTATAATATTCTTATGCATATATTTTATAAAAGGTTTGACGTTAAATAAATATGATTTATACGATATATTAAATTAGATTGATTTATTCGATCTCATGATATGTTACAAGACTTATTATTTTATGCCAGCTTATCGATTATGTTTTCGTTACGTTGTAATTATTACCTACATACACTATGTTAATGGTCAGTTTATATAATCAGCATTGTTATATTAATTCTTTGTTAATCGATATTTTATCAATTTTCAGGCCAGCAATTGCTTTATGTTTTGGATTCCTTCTACCGATATAACAGTCTATACAGATCAGCCCCGTTATACATTTTCGGGGAAGGTCATGGCGCTCAATTTGCGTTAAGTTTGGCTCTCAAATTGACGGAGGTGAGTTATTAATTTCAAAACAATTATATTTAATTAATAAAATTATCAATATTATCCAAAGCGGTACATCAAGGCAGTGTACCCAAGACACTGGCAGCATTCCGTCTATGAATCGCCATTCTTGTCTTCTTGACAACGTCGCTAACAACTCGCGGGTCACTAATAACCCTGATGAGCCGTACTGCATGCAAATGTATCCACACAGATAACTTTTTACAAAGTCATGGTAGTCTTCAGACAGTCGTACAAATAGATTTTGAAGACAGTATAAATAACATTGCACAAACTTTCCTAGTGACTTTTGGCCTTCCTATCGAAAATTGATAACAATGGATCAATATGATAATTATATTGTATGCATATCTAAAAAAACACTACATATTGTTAGATTATAATAGTTACGATAATAAATATACAGAGCTGTATAGCAGATATATTTATAATAATTGAATGTTGAGATGATCTTATATGCCGATTAATAATGAATTGTTTAATTATAAATAGAAGTAATGTTATTGATATCGACCGAGTTAGTTTCATAATTTTTATAAAAATAGTGAGGGTACAAAACTGATCTGTAAACGATATTTAGAGATAATTATTCATTCTTGTCTTGGCCACAGTTGTGTTAAGACGTACAAATAAAGTATTAGAATATAAAATACGTTTTCATTTCTGGTAATAGCTAGAAAAAACCCATTTAGCTATTATCAGAAGTGGGATCACCGCACATATTTCACTAAAAAACATGGGTAGAAAGCGATCAACAAATACACACGCCCATAGTGCAAAGAAACGAAGTCGACGACGTAAAGATTATTCATCTGACGGATCGTCTAATAGTTCTACACATCGACGAAAAGTATCCAGAGATAAATCTTCGAGGAACAGTAAGAAAAGAACACGATCATACACGCCGGAGCTAGTAGGAAATCGTTCAAGAAATGAAGAAAGACATACAAAAAGCCGTGGACGGTCCACACGCTCAAGTATTACTGCGACTGGACGTGAGAGGGAGCCGCCTCTGTCAACATCGGAAGCGCGAAGGGTTCCAGAGGAGCAGCCGGCGAGTCAGTATCCAGTGGAGCCTGCTGGTCATTCCGAACCTATGAATGTAGCAGCCTCCTCGGTACCCCCCGCGGCTGTCACACCAGAAGCAGGAACGTCTTGTGAGTACAGTTCTAATATTACTCCTAATGTTTTGGTAAATATTAATGAATTTTCTAGATTACTACAGTCTTTTGTTCGGCCTAATCCACCATCATCAATTAATTATAATGCTAATATGATACCCGAATTTGACCCGTCGATAAAAAATCACCGTATTGATCAGTGGATAGCTAAGGTTAACGAATGTGCTCAAATATATGGATGGGACAATATGCAAATTATGCATTACTCTTTACCCAAACTTACGGGTAATGCGAAAAAATGGTATCAAGGACAGACAACTATTTTGCATACTTGGGAACAATGGCAGGTCCTCCTACGTAAGGCTTTTCCTACAGAAACGAATTATGGGGTTCTTTTAATGGAAATGTTAGAACGGAGACTTCAATTTGGAGAAAATTTAGATGAATATTATTATGATAAAATTATGTTATTGAATGCATGTAACATCTCTGGTAGGCAGGCTGTAGATTGCGTTATTCATGGAATTAATGATAGAACCATACGGGCAGGCGCGTCTTCTGCCCGTTTTACCACTACTGAGGATCTTTTTAAATACTTGAAGGATGTATGTAAAGAGCAGAAGGATATATCTCGTACCGCACAATTGAATAAAAATAGGGTTATTAACAATATAGTATGCAATAAATGTGACGAAATCGGACACAAGGCTGCTCAGTGTCGCATAGTCAACCCCAAGGCAGTCTGAAATTTAATCCACCAGCGGTTTGTTTTAATTGTAAAGATAAAGGCCACAGGGTACATCAATGCCCTAAACCATTAATAAAATGTGACTTGTGTAGACGATTTGGTCATCTTAGCAATAACTGTTTTCAAAAAAATGAATCTAAAAACAATGAGAAACGGGTATTATTTGTTAATGGCGCAACTAGTCATAATTTAAAGTATCATAAACAAGCTTTCATTAATAAACACCGAGAAATTGAATGTTTTGTTGATTTGGGGAGTGACTGCACGCTTATTACCCATGGAACAGTTATCGAGTTAGGGTTGCACATTTTTAAAGATAATCTACCCTCGATACGCGGTGTCGCTAATGTTAACATACCCTTGTTAGGAAAAACATCCTTCCAGTTACGTATCGATTCTGTAGAAGCTGAGGTTGTTGCATATGTTATTGGTGATAACCACCTTCACATACCCTTATTAGTGGGTCAGAATTTTACGGAATTGCCAGAAATAGTAATCACTAAAACCAAAAATTACCTAAGCATCGTGTCTCGTACGATTATAACATCAAATTGAACAATGATACAAATAATAAATGCAAGTTGTATGTCCAATCTGACTCTGAAATTCAAAATATAGACTTATTAAAATGTTACTGTCACGATTACAAAAATGCCGATATTTATATAAAAGGAAGTTATCGTAATATTGAAGGTAAAGAATACTGTATACAGGAAGGCATATATAAAATAATAAAAGGAGAGTGTAAAATTTTACTTATAAAAGTTAATGACCTCGATAAACCCCTTTATTTTGTAAAAGACTATTTGATTGTGCGCGCACAACTCATCCGTTTAGATGATGCTCTCTTAGATACAACTCTCTTAGATCATCGGGAGAAGATGGAATTTTCCCGGCCCTGTTACAACAAGGGCTTGACATCCTATCTCCCTATCTGGTAAGAATATTTAGAGCCAGCTTTGCCTGGGGTTTTATACCAGAACCATTAACGAAGGTCAAAGTTACCTACGTACCGAAAACCGGTCGAAGAGACTACTCGCAGCCAAAGTCTCACAGACCTATAAGTTGTAACCTCTTTCATAATAAAAACCATGGAAAAGGTTCTGGACACATTAGAGCTACAATCCTCGAAAATGCTCCCCTGCACAGGAATCAACATGCCTACCGCAAGGGACATTCCACAGAGACCGCCTTGCTCGAACTCACCGACAAGGTCGAGAAGGCCTTTGAGGACAAACAAATAGCTCTATGTGCATTTCTCGATATTGAGGGTGCTTTTGATAACACGCCCATAGAGACCATCTCACAGGGACTCATCCGCAAGAAAGTGGATGAAACCACCACTCAATGGATCAAAGCAATGCTCTCAAATCGAACCATTAAAACTACTCTTCACAATAGTACGTTAGAAATCCGACCTACCAAAGGATGCTCTCAAGGAGGCGTTTTATCGCCACTGCTGTGGCTACTAACGGTAGACCAGCTCTTAGATGTTATGACCAAAAACCAATTTGAGGTACAAGGCTACGCAGACGATTTAGTAGTCATGGTCAGAGGGTTCTGTGCAACAACAATATCAGACCGCATCCAAAGAGCACTAAACATCATAGTTAAATGGTGTAAGGAAAATGAATTATCAGTAAATCCTGATAAAACAGTAATTGTTCCGTTTACAAAAAGGAAGAAACTTGACAAACTTGTCATGCCTAAAGTAAATGGAAGAATATTAGATGCTCCAAAGAAGTCAAGTACCTGGGCGTAACCTTCGACCAAAAACTGACATGGAACACACACATAGACAACATAACTCAAAAGGCGAAAACATTAGGTATAAGCCGACGGGTAGCGGGGCCCAGATGGGGAATCAACCCCAAAATTGCCCTATGGCTTTACACAGCAGTGGTGAGACCGCTTACCACCTATGCCTGCGCTATCTGGT
This sequence comes from Achroia grisella, assembly GCF_030625045.1. Taxonomy (NCBI): domain Eukaryota; kingdom Metazoa; phylum Arthropoda; class Insecta; order Lepidoptera; family Pyralidae; genus Achroia; species Achroia grisella. The sequence goes on from NW_026712845.1 coordinate 257,499, forward strand.
GGAGGAAAACCCTCCAATCCACAGCCGCCACCAAGCTAAACAGCCTACAGAGAATTATTGTCTGATTATTACATGAGCACCACGCCAAGCTCTAGACGCATTATTGGACTTGACGCCCCTTCCTTTATTCATACAGGAAAAGGCGAAAGCCAATATGCTCAGAATAAGTTCCCAAAGGAGGATATCTTGGCATTCCCTGGCCATAAAAACTATACAAGACTCGATTATGAGTGATCCTATTCTGGGAATGCCTGAAGACAACATGGCACCAGAGTGTAACTTTGTACAATATTACAAAATCGAAATATCTGGAAGAGACGAATGGCAAAATAACCATACACCGTCTCACTCAGAGCATGACCTAGTCTGGTTTACAGACGGGTCCAAAATAGGAGATGATGTAGGATGTGGAATATGTGGTGTAAAACCCAAAATCTGCAACTATATAGGCTTAGGAAAATACGCCTCAATCTTTCAGGCAGAGACTTACGCCTTAATTAGATGTCTGGAAGTAATCCTAAGCCTCAACTACATCAATCAGAACATATACATTTATTCGGACAGTCAAGCTGCTCTACTAGCACTTAACTCGTACGAAATCCGTTCTAAACTTATTAGAAACTGTATCCTGCTACTAAATGAAGTAGGAAGCAGAAATAATATTATTCTGAGATGGGTCCCCGGGCATTCAAATATTGAAGGCAATGAGAATGCCGACCATCTGGCAAAGTTAGGGGCAAAAACCGTCCAACTGGGCCCCGAACCCTTCTGTGGTGTGCCTCGTTGCCTAAAACTGGGACATCTCAAATTAATAACCAAACGAGAAGCACTGAATCACTGGCAAGAAATGCCAGGATTAATACATTCAAAAGACCTTATATCGGGCTTCTAGACCAAATACTCCAATCGATTACTGCTATTGAGTAAAAACAACATATGCATGATGACTAGGGCCCTCACAGGACACTGCAAATTGAACAAGCATATGGCTAAGCTAGGCCTATGCACGACTAGTATCTGCAGATTCTGCCAAACTGAAGAGGAAACGCCGCTTCACATCCTATGTGGTTGTAGCCCAAACATGCATAAACGAAATATCTCCTTTGGAAAGTTTACACTCTTTCCCGAGGAGATAAAAACCATCGCTCCTAAGAATATCCTTCAATTCTTGTCCCTGACGGGTCTAGGTAGCGAACTCTGAAAAGGGCGAGCACAATAGATCTATGTAGGTCGCAGTGCTACAGGTGCTACACATCTGACAATAGCCCAAACAACCCAATAAAAAAAAAAAATAGATACAACGTCCCAGAAGTCACTTACTTGTTTAAAGACCCATTTATTAGAACCTATTAATAGAAGTGAAGTAAACATTAACCACGGCCTTAATGAACAACAAAAAACTAAAGTATTTGATTTAATTGATAAATATAGAGATTGTTTCGCGCTTAATTTATCTGAAATAGGTTGTACAAGTATTTCCGAGTTAGACATAAAATTGTCAGATGACACACCAGTAGTTTACCGTCCTTATCGTTTAAGTCATACTGAAAAAAATATCGTGCGAGATATGGTTAAGGAACTACAAGATAATGACATAATAGAGGAATCAGATTCGGCATACGCGAGCCCTGTACTTTTAGTTTCAAAGAAAACAGGAGGCTATAGACTCTGTATTGATTATAGGGCGTTGAATAGAAAAACAATTAAAGACCTTTATCCATTACCCCGTATTGATGACCAGCTTGACCTTCTCAGTGGAAACGTTTATTTCATTTCACTGGATATGTCTAGTGGATACTATCAAATTCCTGTTAAAGATAGCTGTAAACACTTAACAGCCTTTATTACTCCTGATGGGTTATACCAATTTAAACGAGCTCCATTCGGGTTAGCTAATTGTCCAGCAGTTTTTCAACGTACCGTCAATAAAATGCTAAATAAAGGTAATAAAAAGTGCGCAATAGCTTACATGGATGACTTATTAATTGCGGAAACTAGTTTTGATGACTGTGTAGAAAAATTAGAACAGACCTTTTTACTTTTAAAAGATGCAGGATTGACCTTAAACTTAAACAAATGTCGTTTTTTTGACACCACAATAAATTATTTAGGGTTTGAAATATCGGCTGAGGGAGTGAAACCTGGTAATGGAAAAATTGAGGCCGTGAAATCATTTCCTGAACCCAAAAATGTTCACGAGGTTCGACAATTTATTGGTCTCGCCAGTTATTTTAGAAAGTTTATTCAGGATTTTGCGGTTATAGCACGACCGTTAACTGATCTCACTCGTCAAAATATTCCATGGGTGTGGGGAAATCATCAGAAAGACGCATTTACAAATTTGAAAGATAAATTAGTACAACGTCCAATATTAGCTTTATATAACCCTAATTACATAACGGAGTTGCATTGCGATGCATCAAAAATTGGTTTGGGTGGTATTTTATTACAAAAAGAATTTATTTCTTCTAAATTACAACCAGTAGCATTCTTTAGTCGTAAAACAACAATAGATGAAGAGAAATTACATGCGTATGAGTTAGAAACACTAGCAGTCGTTTCATCTTTAAACCGATTTAGAGTTTACCTGTTAGGAAAACATTTTACAATTGTAACTGATTGTAGTGCATTGCGATCAACTTTTACAAAAAGAGATTTGATACCCAGGGTAGCACGGTGGTGGATAGCATTACAAGAGTATGATTGCTCAATTGAATATAGACCTGGTAATTCTATGCAGCATGTAGATGCCCTCAGTAGAAATCCCATTTCCTGTAATGACGATAGTGACAAATTAGCACATTTTTCTCGAGTAATGCACATTACACAGGATGACTGGCTTCTTAGTTTACAGTTGACAGATGAAAAAATTCAGTATATTAAAGATGCTTTAGAGGACCCCAAATACAATGAGATAGCAGATATAAAAGAGAATTTTATTGTAAAAAATAATCGACTGTAAAGGAAAGTTGGGGAAAACTTAAAGTGGGTTGTACCGAAAGGTGCAAGATGGCAGATATGTCAACGAAATCACGACGATATCGGACATTTTTCGGTAGAAAAGACACTAGAAAAGATTAAAAGAGATTTTTGGTTTCCAAAAATGAATAAGTTTGTCAGTAAGTACGTAAAGTCCTGTTTACATTGTGCATTCGGTAAGGAGCCAGCTGGATCTAAAGAAGGTTTTCTCCATAGTATTCCTAAAACTGATATTCCGTTTCACACTCTCCATGCGGATCACCTAGGTCCTTTTGTAAAAAGCACGCAAGGGAATCAGTATTTGTTAGTAGTAGTAGATGGATTTACAAAGTTTTGTGTCGTTAAACCATTGCGCAATACTAAAACAAAACCCACGATTAAAGTTCTGAAAGAAATATTTTACATTTTTGGACACCCATCACGCATAATTACAGACCGTGGATCATGTTTTACATCTAGTGAATTTAAAAAATTCTGTAATGAATTTGAAGTTCGACATATTTTAAATGCAGTATCAGCCCCTAGAGCCAACGGACAGGTTGAGCGCTATAATCGCACAATATTAGATGGACTTAGGGTTTACTCTGATAAGGAAGGCGAAAATAAATGGGACCAAGATCTTGGGAAAATTCAGTGGGGTCTCAATAATACGCTCAATAAAGGAACGGGAAAAACCCCCGCTGAATCATTATTTTGTAAACGTCCTCTCAATCGTGGCGAAGGACTGTTAGGTGAGACTATTATAGAAACTAGACAGAATGACAAACAAACTGACATAATAAGAACGGAAATTAGTGAACACATTGAAAATAATCAAGCTAAACAACGGTCTAGATTTGATAAGAGTAGAAAAACAGCCAAAATATACTCAGTGGGAGATCTAGTTAAAATATTAAAAACTACTCCTTCTAATAATGGCAAAAGTCGTAAACTTTTGCCTAAATACACTGGTCCATTTAGAGTTAGTAAAGTTTTAGGAAATGATCGTTACGAAATATCTAGTATTCCGGGTTCTCATGTCTCTCGAGGTAAATATACTAATGTCTGGTCAGTAGACCGTATACAACCTTGGATTACTGTCGCGGCAAATAGTGATAGCAATTCTTCAGATGGTGGAGAGGGCTTAGCGTAAGATGATAATTACTATGTATTTGGTTTTACATTTGTTTAAAGTTAATTGTACCATGTGATTTACGATAACAAATTAATAGATATTGAAAGTGAATCATTTATTAGAATTATATAGGTTGATATAGTATAAGATATATATGTATAAGCACTGTAGAATTTATTGATTGTATAGATTAAGATTTGTGAATTTATAGATGTCTTAAACTTGTGATGAAGATAAACTTGGTACTTGATTTATAACAAATGAATAATTGAAGTGATACATTGTATGTTATAGTTTAGTAAAGATTTAACATTATTATGAATAAATGTAATATTGATGGAGAATAAATAATTTATGGAAAGTAATTTGTTGATAATCTGGAATGCGTGTCACGGTCATGAAGTCTTGTAGTGAAAAGAAACTCTTGACTTTGTGATGAGGGGTCCGCTACAGATTTTGATATTTGTGTGGTACATACTGGAATCTGGAATGTGAGATACGATCGCTGAGTCCTGCAGTAAAGAAATACTCTTGACTCTCGATGAGGGATCCACTGCAGGTTGTATGTTCTGTGAATCTGGAATGCGAAGCACGGTCGTGGAGTCCTGTAGCGAACTATAGTTACTGACTGTAGTTAACTCTTGACTCTACGATGAGGGGCCCGCTGCAGATGATCATATGTGTTGATACTGAAATCTGGAAGGCGTGACACGGTTGCGGAATCCTGTAGTGAACTTAACTCTTGACTCCGCGATGAGGGGTCCGCTGCAGACTGAAGTAGCTATGTGTGATATGATGAATGATGTGCGAAAATAACTAGACTTTGAGTGTCTTCAGTTGTTTGGGTAGTTATTACTAATCAATGTTTTTGTTTACAGTATACTTATATGATTATTGATTTATATAAATACAAATAAGTTTGAGGAACTCTTTTTATCAGAATGGCCGAATGTTAGATTATAATAGTTACGATAATAAATATATAGAGCTGTATAGCAGATATATTTATAATAATTGAATGTTGAGATGATCTTATATGCCGATTAATAATGAATTGTTTAATTATAAATAGAAGTAATGTTATTGATATCGACCGAGTTAGTTTCATAATTTTTATAAAAATAGTGAGGGTACAAAACTGATCTGTAAACGATATTTAGAGATAATTATTCATTCTTGTCTTGGCCACAGTTGTGTTAAGACGTACAAATAAAGTATTAGAATATAAAATACGTTTTCATTTCTGGTAATAGCTAGAAAAAACCCATTTAGCTATTAATATGAAGTTTGGAGACATTCAGTTTTAAAATTTTAATTTTGTTAAATATCTCTTTATATAACGATTTATTAACGCAGTTTATTTAGGTATTATGTACTTTAAAATTGAATTAAAGTTAAGAAATATTATATTGAATTAACCAAGATTACATTATCTTGGTCTAATTAAATTGATCTCGGTATAATCAAATCAAAATATATTTATTTCTGTAGGTCTATTACAGACTCTTATGATATGTCAAAATCTACCGCCAGTTCGGAGTGCATTCGAGCTAAGAAGAACTGCCAAGAAATTTAGCTTTTATTCTTTTCAAACGAGATTGTATATATTTACAATAATAGTTTCATTTTAAAATTCAATTTGGGGAGAATAGTGACCGCCAGCATATGCTATTACAATTTTGTCAAAAGAAAATAGTCTAATCAGTGGCCGTAACCAGACCTGACCAGTCCCTACAAACAGCACCCGTTCACGAGTATGACGGATCATATAACTACAATCTACAACATATAGCTATAATATCGGCTCTCCTTCTAGATTAGGCAGAAGGGGATTGTTAGTAATGTGAAATGATGACACCAGAGCGAAAAATATACCATGTTAGGTTGACCTCCACGCGGTTCTCCGTGGAAACCATTATCACGATAGGCAAACTGATCTCATGCTCATCATCCGCCACTGGAGCTCCACCAGCGTCAACTGTTAACGCAATTTTGCCATAGCAATTCCATTATTATTAAAAAAAACCTCTTTCTTAAACTTTAACATTACATTACGTTTGTGTTTGTTCGTTGGTAGTAGGTACCTATATTACTGCATATAAGGTTACATTTATCAATATTTTGACGTACTTTTTATTAAAAGTGATTTCTTTTAGGAAGCGTCATTCAGACACAATTTGAAAGGTGTCGTCATTGGCAATGGAATCATTGCTCCAACAGTGGCACTTACTAAACTAGGTTTTTACCTTGAAGAGCTTGCCTATGTTGACAACTTCGGACGTGACGCATTAGAATCATTTGCCGAGGAAACTAACAAGTTGGTTGAGGATGAAAAGTATGGAGAAGCATTTGATAAATTCTTAACATTAGATGAAGTAGTCAATAAGGAAGCTGGAGCTGTAGCCGTTAACTTAGCCCGCATTGTAGATAAACTCACCCAAGAATCGACTGCTGGTAAGTTATCCTGTATATATGTAGCTTTGTTGCCGATGAGATGTTTACACACCAGGTCACATGAGCGGAGCGCATTTATTCTTAAAAACTCTATCTTGACCGACCGGAATTTTGTTGAGTTTTAGGTAAAAGATGATCAGTCAAGGAGGAAGAGGAGTATATTCTGATGAGAGTGCGTTCTGAGCTCTAAAATTGGTCCGCGTTTCGCATTCCGCTCAATAACCTCATAATTGTATTCATTTATTAAAAAATTTACATACACAGTAAATAGGCGTGTGGGATTTTGTAGATCAATTACCTACTGAATTCGTACAATAGTATGAAAACAATATTCTTAGGTGAAGGATATTGGTTTGTTATATTGTTTATTTTAATTAACATTAAGTAACGTATAAATTACCTATCTATAAATATTCAGTAAAATAGGCGTCAATAGACTACGGTAACCGTTTAGTGCCGTTCGCCATGATAATGTATGTATGTTTATCACCATCGTGGTATAAAAAATGTATCTAAGCATTTTACATTTATACATGTACAATGTAAGCATTACATTTAAAATTCTTATTAATGTTTTATGAATTTCTTCATATTTAGTTTCAGACTTTGGACTGCGAAAATATATACAAGATGAGTTACATTCTCGCGTCGACGTCTTCGACTTCATGGATGATACAGTTGCACCGGCGCTTGGCCTTCCAAGTAACTACACTTATGACCAGGGCCGAGGAGCCGTCGTTGAAGCTTTCCGGGATGTCTTTATGTTGCCAGCTGATGACTTAGGTATATAATATTTTTAGTTGTAACTTATTTTCAAACTGAAAATACTTGATAAGGCGGTAGCCCGACCTATGGCGCTACTTTTCTATTATACATAGAAATAAGTTAAACCGCTATAATATGATCGTGTCAGTCTAGATTTTTTTTACAAAAAAAAACTTATTAACGTATTTAAGTATATATTCTTATTTTTAATTAATTTAAGACATCCTTAATATTATAAATGTGAAAGTAGGTATGTTTGTTACGCTTTTTCGCAAAAACTACTGAACCGATTATCATGAAATTCTATACACATGTTCTTGGAGCTATTAAAATGAACATAGGATACTTTTTATTAAAAAAACAAATATTTTTATAAAAAACCAAAAGTTAAAATTTTGCTACTTCAGCGCCATCTAGCAGCCAGTAATGAAGTTATGCAAGCGAAACCGCGGTAAAAGCTAGTCATTATATAAAATGAAGTTCCTCCTTATGAAGAACCTCCCTTCGCCGAGACTATCTGTAAGTTCGCGATAATCTGAAAAAGTTAACGAACTTTCAGGCGGTTTTCATCGATCATAATAGAGTAATTATTGAGGAAAGTTTAAGTGTATACTTCTTTCATTTATTGTATGAATATTAATAGTGAACTATTGATATTGCTGTCACATAGATTCATCAAAGTATTATTTTTTACAAATTTCAGTTCAAAACGTTCTCCAGAATACAGACTGTACAGTTACTATATACAATGGTAACTTGGACGCCGTATCGACCACCCCTGGTATGTATCTGAAGATTATACTGTTATTACTCTGTGTCTGCCTGGTTTTTTAACTAGATATCGCACACAATGCCATAATTTCATTAACGGTTATTTTTTCATATATTTACAAACTCTGCTTATTCCATCAAGGATTATGTTAATAACCAAAATAGCCACAACAATATATTTACACACGCAATCAAATTATTTTTAGGTCAGCTAGAATGGGTTGAGAAACTCCAATGGGCTGGCAGTGAAGAATTTCTTAGCAGTCCACGAAGAACTCTTATTGTAAATGGACTTGTGGAGGGTTACTTCAGGGAGTCACCAAGACTTCAATTTTATTGGCTGAACGCTGCAGGACTAACAGTATGTTCATTTTCTATCTATACTAATATTATCAAGAGGTAAAGTTTGTGAGTTAGATGTTCGGACCAATCTCGGATACTACTGATCCGATTTAGAAAATTGTTTTAGTGCTGGATAGCCCGTTTTTCGAAAAAGGATATAGGCTATATGACATGACCTTAAAAACTAAAGAAGCGATCTACCAAAACCTGAAAAAATATTGCACAAACGGGGAAAAAATATGTAGACTATATTGCGCGGATCAGCCAGAAGAATATAGTTTTAAACGAATACAAAAAAATTGTATGTGAATATGTAGAAAGTTACAAATACATATAGGCATACACTGCCTAACTGATAGCCTAAGAAGTTTTAACGAACTTGTGTTAGGCTTCCGAATCTGAAATGAGAAAGAGTCCTTTTATGTCTGCCATATCAACCGAAACACAACATACGAACAAGGCAGCAGAAATATGTGAGACAGAGGTTTGTATATACCTAGTCCATATCAATATTGTCGGTTGATTGTAAAGTGTCGGTATTAAATATCAATAAGATAGACATGAAGATTGTTCTTTAGTTTTAATTCTGTAATCTTTAATATTTGAAATATATTTTCGCCTATTTCAGGTGCCACTTGACAGTCCAGTTGCGATGAGACGTGTTTTGGAACGAATTTTAGTTTAATAAAAAAATATAACTATAATACGAGTTACATTGTATTATTATTTCTATATCCATATTTAGTATTCCCAATAGGCAAATACATAGTCAATACACTAAAAAATATCTTTTGTTATATTATCCTGAACCATTCATACAGCGCCATCTAGTCCCAAGTTAAAAAAAGCTTGTGTTATCGATACTGACGTATAACACTCAGACCAATACAAACAATTATACTCATGGATACATATGTATCGTGGCCGTAATTGAACTCGCAACCAGTAATCTATAAGGCGGTGCGGTGTGCGGGACAAAAGAGGTCGTCGATAAATCTAGGATGCGGGCAATAAATTTATACATACCTAATAAAACAAATATTGGTTAAAAAACTTTTTAAATCGCTATGTGTTTAGTTTATAAATCGCTTTAAGTTAAAAGTACCTACACTAATTATTAATTTAACAGAACTGAAATTAATGATTTATTGAACAAAACGAATAATCAAAAGAAGAAAAAAATATTAATTTTTGTAGATGGCGCCAATGTATTATAACATAAACAAACACGTCTAATTTGTTCATTTCAGTCTGTGTTTTATTTAATTTCACTTGTAACATGTTTTTCAAATTAAGTCTGTCTACTATATTTGTAATAAGAATATTTTTCATTATATGCTTTAGTGTACTTACCTTCCATTCACGTAATATTTAAATTAATATCCCAGGTTCATATTTAGCTTTCTCTTTCTACGTTATTTAGTACCATTGCAATACCTTTTATTTATTACTTGTTGTGCCCGCGGTTTTACCCTGTTAAATTTCAATTAAAAATATAGCCCATGTATGACTTTGATGCATAAGCTATAATACTGTAAAGTTTCAACAAAATCCGTTCAGAAGTTTTTGCGTGAACGAATAACAAATATCTATAATTACAAACTTTTGCATTTATAATAAATAATTAATAATAATAAGATTATTAACAACCACCATCTAAGGTCAAGTTTATATTTAATTGTATCCAGAGCCATAAAATATATTAATAAAAAAAAAACATAACCTATTCATTCTTCTGTAAAATAATGTTATTTATTTATTGTTTCAATAATAAAAGTTAATGTTTAATTAATGAGACGGTTTACATTATACAAAGCGTAAATCAATAATTTTTATGTGCATAATGGCTTCCATATTAACTAATGCTATGAAAAGGTTAAATATTTCATTACTTCCTCAGATTAGAGCTGTTCCCTCGAATACATTAACAAATGATAGTAGTTCTTTACTCATTACAAAGAAAGATTGGAAATTCCCGCCCACTTATACTAAACCTCGAGAAGTATGGATCGAAAATATAGATACAATTGAAGAGAAAAAAGTAGGTTTATTCGAGCTGCATCCACAGGTTTACGCTGATATGCCAAGGATTGACATAATACACCAAAACGTAACATGGCAGAAGAAATATAGATGGGTTTCGTGGGCTCATACCAAAACCCGAGCAGAAGTTCGAGGTGGAGGCAGGAAACCATGGCCCCAGAAGGGACTGGGTCGTGCCCGACATGGATCCATTAGGTCTCCGCTTTGGCGGGGTGGTGGCATCGCTCATGGCCCACGTTCTGGTAAAACCCATTTCTTCATGTTGCCATTCCATCTCCGGATATATGGATTAACATCAACATTATCATCAAAACTGGCACAAGATGATTTACATGTTGTTAAAAATTTAGAACTCCCTACAGATGAGCCTGAATATTTAAATGAACTGATAGAGAAGAGAAATTGGGGTCCATCTGTTCTGATAGTTGATGAGTATGTATTAGTTTAGAGTTAGAATTTATTTTAATACAGTAGGATTTAGACTAATTTAAATTTCAATTAGAATTTCAAAGAAATGAGACTATAAACACTACTCTTTAGGTTGTAACTTCAGTGTGGCTGTCAATGTGTTTGCTATAGTTAATAATCAATAACCTGATATATTAACAGAAGCTATACACATGGGTAATGCATGTGTTCCACATTAGAAGTAAACCATTAAAATTGAACTTTACTGGATAGACATTGATTAGACTATAAATATAATTTAATTTAATTACAGTTATAAAGATAAATTAATTTTAATTTCAGCTTTAATTATATAGAATGAGAATTTTACACTAACATTATTAAAAATCCACCATTCTAAATTATATTTGTTTTTTGTAAAACTCTTAACTTATTTCTAATTTTAAATTTCAGTACAGATTTTGCACCTCGGAACTTAACAGTGGCTGCAGATGCTATACAGCATGTAAATATTATGCCCGTGTATGGATTGAATGTATACTCTATGCTAAAACATGACACATTGATCCTCACAGTAGCAGCTGCAGAGAAAATAGAGGAGAGGATTTTACATCACCTCCATTCTGATACCCAACAACAAGAAGCTAAATTCAGACTAGATCAAGTTTAAAATGTGTAACATTAGTACTGTAAATAGTTATACTTTAATTTTAAAATAAAAAATATGTAGACTTATTGAAAAATATTATTTATTCACAATTAGAGAATACCCTGTATAATGTACACAGTATGTTAATGTAACTGATTTTATTTGTCCAAATCACTTAATGTAATTAATCATTGTACATTCTTCATAGATGGGTCTTCTTTTCGTCTCTTCTTAGTACAGACCTGCAATCATAATAAAAATTACTTCCAAGCTTAGTCCTTTAGTAACTAGATTACCAGATATTTACTACAGAAATTTATTTTTTCTTATGGATGATGATGAAATGTTGCACCCGCCAGTGCTAACAGTTTATGCTGGTGTGGCACCAGTGATGGATGATAGGATGAACATAAGGGTAGGTCAGTTAGTGGTAAATCACCATTAAATCGCCCGAAAACCATAGTGATAATTATGATTTTCAGGGCAACTGTGTGGAGGTCAATTTGACATGGTACACTGCTAGCAATGGGGGTTTTAGTCCACATTAGTAACAATCCCCTTCCTCTGTACAGTAATATTAGCATTATAATCACCAAAACTAATTAATCTCCCCTCTAATGCATTAAAAATTGGCAATGTAATTTTTACAAGAATATAATCATTTAGCAATACAATGGTAGGTTGAGTCCACTAGTACTCTAATAACAATAGTCATTCTAAAACCAAAAAAATACTTATTGTTAGGATATAAATATAATATACATACTTTTTTCTCAGGTTGCTGCTTGAAGTCTCCAGCCATCTTCTGTCGCACACTCCACCTCAGTTCAGACCAATCATTTTCTCCAGGCACATTTGGTTTGTATTTTTCCCATAAAGATGAATAATAATGATACAATGAAACAGGATCACATTTTTTCTTAACTGGTTGTTTTGGTACTTTGATCACTAGAAATTAAAATATATCATTTTTAGTCAAATTAATAAGTACCAGTAACATGACAAAAATATATGTTAATTATTATCATTGAAAAAAATTAAAGAATCATTTAAAACAATTTGTTTGTTACATAATTTTTCATATATATATACTAAGTTCTGTGACTGGTAGAGAACCCCCTTAGGTGTCAAGTTCACCATATGTACATTTATATATTGTATTTGTGCATCTAATTTTAAATAAATAATTACATGAAATTTCTATTATTATATTTACTAAGATATTTATATGCCTACAACCAGTAAACAGACTGTATGCATTCATGAAAAGAACAATTTTGTAGTCACTTACAATTATTAGAACTTAATGGTATTTTATCTTTTGACACTACATTTATTTTCTTCTCTTCCCTGATACAAGAGCATGCTCGTCTTAAAGGTTTCTCTACATTCTCTACTCTGTCCTGGCGTAAACTTGGGGCTGAATATACATTTCTAATATGTTGTTGTCTCTTCTGTACACAGTCTCTAGTGCATGTTGTTAATCCTTCATTAGTTTTACTCCTGCTTCGTGATGAAAATGTACTGGCACTGTGTAGTCGCTCAGGACCTGCTACTTCATATTTACTTTGAGAGTTTGAATTTTCTTTTTGCTGTAGATCATATTTAATTAACTTTTTTAAGTCTGAAATAAAATAATAAATAAATTTATGATTCATAATCTATAATTATAACTGGTCATCTTACATTAAAAACATTGTTGCATTGACTCCATAGGCTTGGAATTGGCATGAGCCAATAATTTCACAGCAGCTTGTGCGTTACATTTTGTAACCACGAAACAGCAAGCAAGCAGGTGGAATTACCAAGTGCATGTATTTACAAGGTACGACATATTAGACATAAACATACAAAAATAGTATTACCTGTAATAAAGTATTTAAGAACTTCGCCGTTAATATTGTGGATACCTAAATTGTTAAGATAACGTAATATTTCTCTAGCATCTAACTCTGAAGTTATTTTATGATAAGTATATTCCATTTTGTGATCAATTAACATAAGCCTAAAGAGTAGGTTGCAGTATGCTAGTTATTTAGTTATTTATTTAACATAAATGTTTTTAAAATTTGTAACATTAACCGTAAGTAATTGATGACTTAAAGTCAAACATCAAACAAAACTAACATAACCAATTTTTTTTTCCATTTTTGTAGTCCTGGAAGAGTACAGATTTTTAACCACAGAATATAAATTGAAGTAGAGACTTAGTTTTTTTTGACAAACCAATATAATTACACATTTAATTGAAATGTGCACTTTATACATAAACTTTAAAGCTCTTTTATTGTTTTCCAAGAACATCCATTATAAACATTATTTTTTATTTATCAAGAAACTTGCGAAATGGATTAACATGAAACGTCGCGATAAAGACTCTGTCCCATTGACATATATTGCCAGTATATAAATGAATTGTTGCTACTATTTGTTAAATATAAATAGTCTGTGATGACTTTGTTATGTAGCCTGTGGAAAACTTCACTTTTGTTTTTGTATACAATGTGTTGTATTCATTTAATTATTCTTAGTTAGATAACTATTGTAATAATAAAATATATTAAAAAAAACAATTATTTGTCGCTCGGGCAGTACAGCGCAGGTGGGTAAAACTCCCTACGCAATTTATAACTGTTAATATCACTCGACCTAGTAAACTTTCATTTCATATGAGAAAAACTAGATGTCGCTCATAACAAGATTTACCTCACAGAACACCAATATCCTAACGGATTTACTTACCTCGTCTCGGTTGTAATAGGTGTATAATTGAATTTATCTATACATATAAATAAAATTGGAGTGTCTGTTTGTAATATTGTAATAGCCGTTATACTACATGCATATGAATATAAATACGATACATACACCAAAATATTTTTTTTTACAATTTTTGTCTGTCTGTTTGTTCCAGCTAATCTTTGAAATGGCTTGACCGATTTTGATGTGACTTTTTTTGGTAGGTAGCTGATGTAATAAAGATTAACTAGTTAATAATAAAAACTAATAATACCTATTCTTTTTAAATTAAATTAAATTAAATTAAATTCTAATTTATTTTCCAAATAAATGAATAACAGTTTCCCGTTATTCACTTATTTATAAAATCAATCGCTCAAAGATATACCGTTTTAGCATAATATTTTATTTCCGATCGTTGCGGATTCGATTCCCGCAAATTCCCGTATGGTACAAACATCTGTATTTGGGAATGTATCGTGTATCGGTCTGGGTGTTTTCTATGTATATTATGCATATATTTACAGAATCAAAGTATCAAAATATCAATTGTCGAGTACCCATAAAACCAGCTCTGCTTACCAAGGGACTAGATGGGGCCATGTGAATGGTTCAGGAATATTATTATTTCTGACTAATCTATTAATGCACACCTAAACTTTATGTTTCTAACTTCAGGTACAAAAACATTTTCAATCTTAAGACTGCATTCCAGACCCTACCCGAGTTTTTACAATAACTAAGTAAAATCCATAATTTTTTCTCCATAGGATATGGCAACCAACATCAAAGTTTCACATTAGTTGGTTTTAGAATTATACGTGTGTCACTTCCGATTTTTCGAGAGTAGTGGGGCACAAGATGGTCGCCTATAAACAGTGACTTGGACAAAAAAGGCATTATACGAGTAGAAAGCAAATAGAGCAGACGACTCTAGCGCGGGTGTCTAATACACTTAATTGAAATACTCGATTTTCGCCAAAAAGGAAATTTTTAACTCATTAGTAGCTCATGAACAATTAAAAAAGTATAAATATTTCAAAACATAGTTATTATAATGAATGTTCTAAATAACAAAAAAAAACTTTATATTTATGTAATGAGCGGAACTTAAATTTCGGCAAAATTTCGCCCGATACTAATGCTATCACGCTTGGGTGAGGGGTATCCCCACATCCAAGCGTGGTATACGCAAGGTCTTTGAATAGATAGAACGAATACTGTAGAATACCAATATGGCAGTTTACTGCGTGGACATACTCCTCTTAACCAAACTAATGCTATCACACTTGGGTGAGGGGATACGCAAGGTCTTTGTATACAAGTAGAATGAACACTGAAGAATACCTACATGGTAGTTTTATTGCGTGGACACACTCCTCTTAACCAAACTACAATGCTATCGCGATTGGGTGAGGGGATACGCGAGGTCTTTGTATAGACATAGAACGAATACTGAAGAATACCTACATGGTAATATGATTGCGTGGACACACTCCTGTTCTTTGCTATCGCGATTGGGTGAGGGGATACGCGAGGTCTTTGTATAGACATAGAACGAATACTGAAGAATACCTATATACATGGTAGTGTTATTGCGTGGACATGGACATACTCCTCTCAACCAAACTATACTGCTATCGCGCTTGGTTGAGGTGATATGCAATGTCTTTGAATAGAGGTAAAATGAATACTGAAGAATACCTACATGGTAGTTTTATTCCGTGGACACACTCCTCTTAACCAAACTATCACTCTACATTGAACTATGTTTGCAATTGGTATCATATTTTATTATATGTTTACAGACTCTTATCAAATCTACGTTAGGTCTGCCGCTTGCCGCTTGCAAGTCATTCCTACTGTGGTTACCGGCCGGTTACGAACTGTATCTTGGATCCCCAATGGCGGCTAAATATGGAAACATTGCATCTGTTGCGAATTTCGTTGAATATTTGAAGATACCCAGTGTCCAGCCCGATATAAATTATGGTAATTATTTTTATTTAATTAAACTACTGATAAATGACAGTTTAAATATTTAATTCAATGTCTTTCTGATTATTACTTTAGCTTATAAATGAAAACCTTTTTATCATTTATTAATCTTACGCATGCAAGAGTAGTATCTATTCAAAGTATATATTGTACTTGCTGTTACTTTGTCTGTTTTTAAGATATAAGCCTATGTCCATCTTAGTGATACAATCTATATTTTTATTCGAGAAAACGTAACAAACAGACAGACACACTTTTGAATTCATAAAACATATTATTATCCATTGTTTGTACTATGAATACTAATAAAAAAACAATTTGTTTCGCTACTTTTTTCATTGTTTTTAATGATAATAACATCTTAGAGCAACAGTGTAAAGCAGAGCTTGTTTTTTAGGTATTAGACAACATATATATCATACATACATAAATTAACAGGACTATTATGGATATGAAATTTCGGATACCGATAGGTTTCAGATATAGGAATGAATATTATAACGGATCCGTATGGATGCGGATATGAAATTATTTCGGTTTATCCGTTATTTTCGGATAATTTCGGTTTCGGATATTAATTTTTTAAGGAATTTTAAAAGTAAAATACAAATAGCTAATAAAATGTTTACACATCGAGTCTCAATTAGGCTCGGCCCCTATCCGATATTATCCGAATCTTTTATTTCGGATTCGGTTACGGTTGCGAATATTTTTTAATATCGGATATAGTTTTGGTTACGATTACGGAGCTCCCTAACATCCCTGATACATAATATATGTACATAGAAAAAAACATATGATTGTTTGTAATGGTCGGGCCATTACAAACAATCATACTCATGTATACAAATGTTTGTGTTGTACATATTAGAAATCGAACTGGCAATCATTGGAAGTAAGGCAGTGTGCTAAACCAATGAGCCACCGAGGCTATTCATTTAGGTAGTTCGTTATATCTACAAGTATAAATTACACGCAATTGTATCTGAATGTAAATAAGCAGTTAGGTAATGATGTTTACTTTTTATATATCCTTGCCTATTGACATAATAATTAATTTTTAATGAACTACTTATATGTATACGTGTCTATGACTTGTCTTATGTTCTCTATAGGCACAGATAACATAATAATAATATTACATACTATAGGTATATTCTACTAAATTGGGAAACTTTAACCTCAACTTTTACTTTTTAGCACAGATAAGATAATATTACAGTTGAAGTAAAAAAAGTAAAATTTACAATTTTACTTTTTTTATTTATTTTTTGTTAATTTTGTGCAACACACAATACCTAGATGAAGTACAAAAAAATAGCTTCTACATTTACATAATATTTGTGTCTATTATCGCGCCAGATCCCTTACAGGGTAGACATTTAAGTACAAAATAATTGATTTTCCCTTGATAGCTATTGTTTTGAGGTTCCTGATTATTTATAGGTAGGTACATATAGGGATGTCATTTTTTTATTCACACAAAACCTTTAAATTGTATTCGATTTAATAAAATAAGAATTGAATAATATTTTTTTTGCTTAGGATTATCTTAAGCAAAAACATATTATATTTTTATAATATAAAATATTATTAGTAGATACGAAAGATGCAATAACTTTTTACAAGACACGAAATACTTATTGAAAAATTAATGAAATTATGTAAAAGTATTTTAAAGATTGGATAACAAAAATTGGCTATACTCTAAAAAGTTATATGTAGTTTTTCAAACATAATTCTGGACAGTGTAAATTTAGTAGTTTTACAGTTGGTTTGTCGATATTTAGATACAAATACATAGAACATTGAATAAATTAATATCATTCGGTAAGTATAATAGTATGTAAGTGGTTGCTAAGCTTTACAGTTAATAATATAAATACGTAGGTACATTAAATAAAATAAAATGAATACATATGCAGTATGGTATAAGTAGTTCCTTTTCCCAAGGGGTGCCCTATATTCAGTTCGCGTGTTCACGTAATGAGGATATAGTGAATTGAATCATTGAAAGACAGTGGGTAGATCCAGTACCTACTCACAATTGCAACACGTACGTCAATAAACTAGAATTGCTAGATTTATATCGTGAATTCTTGCGAATTCCACTGCAACTAACTATAGAGAAACTTACTACTAGCTCCGACTTTGTCTGCTTTTAGCATAAAAGATCCGGTCTTGTAATACAATCTTTCTACATCTTAAATTTCATTGATGTTTGTATAGCCGTTTTGTCGTGAAAATGTGAACTGACGTTGGCGACTGGTCGCCATTAACTTTTTTGATATATTTTATATTTTTAGAACTGTTCTTTTTAATCGTCGTTTTTTGATACATGTTCGCATATAAATTCCGTATATTATACGTGTATCACAACACAGTTCACCAATTATTTACAAAAACAAACAGAATGTAATTGAACATGTGAGTGTTTTTTAAAAATAAGTTATCATGTCTATTCGTTGGTCTCGTTTGTCTAATGGTTTAGCACAACGGTGCTTACTTCTGATTCTTGAAGGTTCGATTCTATGCACGATACAAATATTTGTACGCATGAGTACGATTGTCATCTATGTATATTACGTATACAAAAAATCTATTTAAGTGTTTCTATCAGTTCTTACAAGCTTAGTTTAGTTTGGGGCTAGATGGTGTGTGATTTTTCTTGGTTGTTATTACTACTGCTTATTCTTTGTGAAATATATGGTACCTACGTAAAAAATAGGTAGTACTCAACTATAACTTGATGATTATAATCTAATAACTTGACGCACCTAAATACCATTTATCATTTATTTACATTTATTTTTATTTAATGAATGAATAATAATATATTATAGATTTTTGCGTATTAAATTATACACTATTTTTTGTTCATAGATGCGTGCGTAGCATTTCTACAACGACAAGCCAAAGAAATTGGTTTGTCAGTGAAAATTTACGAAGTGGTACCCCGAAAACCTATAGTCGTGTTGACATGGCTAGGCAAGGATCCTTCGTTACAGTCTGTACTGTTGAATTCACACATGGATGTGGTGCCTGTGTTTGAAGTAAGTGATAACTGTCTTATTATCCCTCTCTCTAACTACTAATCCCAAAAGGATTATCCCTTAATATTCCCGTCGTTATAAAGTCTCCCATTTTTGAGGAATATGGTGATGTCAACTGCAATATTATATTAAGTATTCAAATAGATTGCAATATGGGCACAGTTCCTTTGCCTTGCCCAATTAAATAAACAGAACAATAAATGTTTTTTTATTATTAATATTTTAGGGCTCTGTTTTTTATTTATTTATTAATATTTTACGGCTCTGGATACAAGTCCTTTTTAGCCCAACATAATTCTTTAAAATATTGCTAGATCAAATTTTGAAATGATGAACCCTAAGTTTTTTAGAAAAAATATTATTAACTAATTAAAACTGCAATTAAATTTAATTTAGTTTCGCCATTAAATGGTGTTTTGGTTCTTATTATGTGTGGGCCTTATTATGTGTTATTGAATGAACTTCGTAATTTATCTGATGAACTTAATCATTTGTGGTATAGTAAATTATATTTTATGTTCTTTAACATTTTACTATTCGATACTAATTAATATGTATACTAATTATCTTATTTTGTGCTTTAGAATAGCTGGTCTTATCCTCCATTTAGTGCACATATTGATGACGATGGAAAAATTTTTGCTCGCGGTTCCCAAGATATGAAATGTGTTGGTATACAGTATCTTGAGGCTATTCGGGTCTTAAAACAATCAGGGGTACAGCTGAAGAGGACCTTGCACATTTCCTTTGTTCCAGGTAAACACTATGTTCTCGTTTTTCTAATAGTTATTTTGTGTGACTCAGTTTTATGACTCTTTTCCGAATGTATTGGTAATGAATTCTTAACAAAAAGCACAGCGGGTAATATTAAGTACGCTTTTTTACTCACAGCTCAAATATGCATAATTGTGTTGCTTAGACGAGTCTCATAAAATTTCACGAGGACGAGTTTATTGCAAATATTTCACAAAGTTCTAAATTGCAAACAGATGAGGAGATCGGTGGTCTTGACGGAATGAAGAAATTTGTATTGACTAACGATTTTAAGTCTCTGAATATTGGGTTTGCGCTAGACGAGGGCATGGCAAATCCTACCGAAGAATTCATTATTTTCAATGGAGAAAGAAGCATTTGGCGTAAGTATTTCATCGGATTCGTAGTTATTTTTGTACGTTTTAAATGTTTACTAGCTAGGATATATATAATTTACAAGTGAATTTTCTTAATTAACTCGTAAATGATGTCTTATATTATTGTTATTTTAACAATTGTGCATAGAATATATATGTAATGTGATGTGAAAGTTATATAGGAGCTTTCTTTGGAAGACCTACGAAGACAATATATTTTTCTGGTAACTGAATACGTAATTTTAATAAATCTTATTTAATTTAATTTTTAGAAATCCATGTGAACTGTACCGGTCCACCTGGGCATGGTTCATTATTAATTCCTAACACTGCAGGGGAAAAGGTACGTTCTCAAATTTGTCGGTTCTTCTTATTTATGATATCTTATCTGTTATCTTCAATGCCATCAAGTGTCTATTTTTTTATATAATTTATACCACTATAAATTCTAAATAAATATGTACAATGTACGCTTATTCATTACTGATGCTTTTGATTTTTAGCTGCGTTATATTATAAACAAATTCATGGATTTGAGAGAGCAGCAGAACAACATTTTGCAGAGTGATTCCGCATTGACTATTGGCGACGTAACTACAGTGAACTTGACTCAAATTTATGTAAGTATCAAAGATAAAAAAATTATACACAACAATATACCTATGCTAGGTATGTTCTTGTGTATAATTTTAATACTCTTAACCGTGTTAAAAATGTAATAAGTAAGTACCTAATCATTATTTTACAAGTCTGTTCATTAAGGGAATAAAAATGCCAAAAGGAATAAAAACAATATGGTAAGTTATGTATGTAGTAGGCAACAAACAGATTTTTTTTAGTTGTCATAGAATTTTGAAGCAATGTGTATTATTTTGCAGGGTGGTGTACAATCAAACGTGATACCTGAAAAACTTACTGCTGTTTTCGATATAAGATTGGCGGTGACTGTCAACCAGATTGAATTTGAAAATCAGGTGCAGGATCGTTTTGTTTCTTATAAAGAATTATAAAGAAATTACTTACATTGTACTAACTTTAAATATACTCATATAAAATATAGCTAGTAAATTTTGTAGATAAATTAATGAAGGATATATAAATACGGAAGTAAATCCTATTGATTACAAAATTATACATCAAAAGTTTCAGTTAGCGAAGACATCTCATTATGTAATATTTTCTTATCTGTACTTGAGATATACACAAAAATTTAATAGACTTTAAAAATCAAATTATTTTGATCGTCATTATATTGAATCGTAATTGTTTCCAGCTCTATTAAATTTCGACTCTAGGATATCAATACAGGGTATGTGTGATACCATATTGATTTGTATCTAATAGTTATATCCAACTACATTCACACAATTACAGGTGAAACAATGGTGCAAAGAGGCTGGTGACGGTGTTACCTTTGAATTTGAACAAAAAAATCCTAACGTGGAATGTACTAAGACTGACGCATCTAATCCTTACTGGGTGGCGTTCAAGAAAGCGGCTGATGAATTGTTAGTAACAACTTAGTCTGTTATTTAAAAGAATTAAAATATAATAAGGTAGCCAGTCAGATTTGTGTGTACTGAAACATTCATAATAAAAACATATTTGGCCATTCTAATAGCAAAAATTAATGGCATTAAATATATTACCAACTATTGCCTCAGAATAATATTTGTACTATTGTTGTAGCTCGGTTCAGGTGGTAATACGGTACTCAATTTATTATGAATTCAAGAATACTTAAATATTTTTAGGGGGCTGAAGTTGGATATTCGTATATTCCCTGGTGGTACTGACAGCAGATACATTCGTAGAGTTGGTATACCGGCTATTGGATTTTCACCAATGAACCTTACACCAGTTTTGCTGCACGACCATGATGAGTTCTTGCGAGCTGATATTTATTTGAAAGGCATCGACATTTATGTAAAATTGCTAGCAGCAGTAGCTAATGTTTGATTTTATCTTATTAACATAAATTGTTTATACATAAATAACCAATATTATCAAGTTTAATGTTTACTATTTACCATTGTTAAAATTGATTGATGTTATTAAATATATTGCAGATATTCATAATACATCTTTAATTGTCCTTTGATAGAGAATAACCTCCTTTACGAATGATTGATTACCTATGCAATCAAGATTAAAAATTCAAGAAAACGAGAACTGTAAATTCCAATTAGACATAGATATAAGAATTAAATTGCTACACTCTAACAATATCTTAGATGTAAAATCACATCGGATGTCAATAAACAAATGAAAAAGTAGGTATATGGCTACTTTTGTATAAATATCCACAACAATGAGCCAAGACAAATATGCCCTAAAGAGTGGCAAAAACAAAGTCCGGAGTTTTTTTATTATTAGGAGTCACTACATATTTACACAATTATTACTCGCGACAGGTCAAAATATAAATATAATTTTATGTGGTTTAAAATTTTTGTTTCACCTTTATATTTACGATATTGTTTTTTCTTCTTAAAAAAGTGGCACAAATTTCTGAAGTTGGCAACCCAAACAGGGTAATTTTGTATTTTATTTTGATTTTGCTTTATAAACGACTGGTGTGGTATGAAAAATTTACTATTCTTATAAAATTGAAGATATGAATAAAATTTGCAGAATTTGTCTAGAAGAAGGAGTGTTATCTTCAATATTTACCAAAAATTTTAATTTGTCATTGTGTGATATGATAGAATATTGCTGTAATACGAAAGTAAGGCGAGTGTTATTGTTTTTTAAATTGATTACCATGAGAACTTTTTTGTTATTTCGCTATTGTTTTTCTTACAGATATACAAAAATGATGGTTTACCAGAACAGATGTGTAGTAATTGCGTTTATAAGTTGGGCATAGCGTACCATTTTAAACAAACATGTGAGAGTGCTGATGTTAGATTGAGACAGTATCTGGGCCGGCAAATCCCTGAAAAGTATGTTGATTTAAATTATTTAATGAATAACCTAATACAGAATATGTATAATAATTTGGCATTCAAATAATATGCATAAACCACCAACAAACATTACTCATATATATAATACAATATCAAAACATTACATACTTTTCAATATTTAGAATTTTAAATGTTATGAAAAAATAACAAATAGATATATTTTTAAAAACAGTACCAGATTGATGATAGATGATGAAGTTTTTTCCTGCCCTTCTCAGAAATTACAATAAATTAAAGAGCAGTCATAACTATAATAATTAGGCTTTAGAACAAATAATTCTGTGATAAATATTTATTTACCTATCTTCATGTTTCAACGAGGTGATGAAGAATGTAACTCGAAGATACAGTTACCTATATAAATAATGTGAATGTTTAATTAAAGGTAAAAATAAGCATGGAAAAGAAATAAAAGAGTAAATTATCTGACTTCAAAATTTTTTATACCACTGTGGTCAATCAAGTATTGTATGGTAAATTGGTTATCATAGCTTATAGACACTAAAATACTGTGGTATTAATTGTGCATTGCAGACATTTAAAATACTTTAATATACTTCAACAAGGGTTTCTTGACCCCATGCTGTATTATGTAAAGATAATGTTTATTAAATATTCCAAATTAAAATACAATCCAATGGTGTATGTACACATACTAATCTAAGCTCTCCAAATTCCGTGCTTAAATATTTTAAACAAATTATTTTCAGATCTAGTGATGCAGCGGTCATGACAGATCCTATAGTAAGTAATAATTATGTACTGTTAAATTATGATACAGCAACCATTCCACTTCCTCCTATATTTAGACTAAACTTTGGTTAGAAAATTGTTGTTGTTTAGTAAAATGTTTATTTAATTTGTTATGTTTTAGAAAATGTGTAACATTTTGAAATTAAAACTGTGTTTATTGTGTTTTCAGGTACCTACAACTGTAATAAAGAAATGGTAAATATTGTAAAGGAAAGATTGTGTGACATCATTATTTTATATAATATTTATATTATATAAAATAATATATTATATAATATATATTATATATATGACAATATATATTCATAATATTTTATATAATATGCAATTATTTCATTTTATACTTTTATTATTAGTAAATGTAGATTGGGCCAACAGAGGAAAACCAGTACCAATTACAAACGGAAGCCTGAGGCGGAGAAATTGAAACGAGGCCCAAAACCTAAACCCAAGCAAACACACAATTGTTACCAATGTGATAAAGAATTTAGATGCCAAGCACAATTAGAAACACACCTGAGGTATACTATGTAATCAGAGAATTTGCAAGCTAAAAGAAAATACTCTTTACAGAATGTATATAAAAGGGATAGTTAGCATAATATTATTACTGAGGTTCCGATATTTTGATGCTGGTGCTGTTATAAACTTTGGTCACAGTTATATTTAGTGTCACCACATTTTAAAATCATGTACATTTTATTAATAAAAATATTTTTAAGGGATATATAACAAATTCGAAACTTTCTATCGTTTGTTTAATAATATATTAATGTAAAATTGTGATGTAAGTTCCTCCAGAGAGGAGGGAGTAACTTAGAGCATAACTCACAAATGTTACAGTTTCAACAAGAAGAAGAGTAGGAGGGAGTAAAAAGTCACAATATTCCTGTATCGTAATTTAGAGATAGTACAAATTATAGTTCATAAAATGTTATATTTCTTTTAGAACTCATACTGGAGATAAACCATTTACATGTATGTACTGTCCACGTCGATTCACACAGAAACACAACTTGACCATACATCTTCGAGTGCATACTGGTGAAAAGCCATTTCAGTGTGAAGTGTGCAGGTAATTATTTTTTAAAATATTTCAATACTTACGTTAAAAAAATAAATATACATGTAAACAACTGTTGAAATTTTCAATGAATGCGATAATTGAATCTGAAACATGAGTATTATGAGATCTTAGTACATTGGTTATTTAATAATAAAAATATTTATTCAGCATATTCTTATATACTATAAAACTTCAAAGCTAAAACATACTAGTAACACTGAATGTGACTCCCACTCAGCATTACTGTAGCATACTGTAGTACCACAGCACTGATTTTCAGTGGGGCCACCACACACGAGACAGCATACGTAAAGAAAATAAAACGTTAAAATTAAGACCATGTTATAAATAGGTATGAAAATGTTGTAAAGATAAATGCAATTTTAATTAATGTATGTAGTAAATTTCAAGACTGAAACCTTCAAGAAAAGAGCTTATTCCTTTTTAAAAGGCCGACAACGTACTTGCAATTCCCCTGGTGTTGCGGGTGCTCATGGGCGGCGGTAATCACTTACCATCAGGTGATTACCATCAGGTGAGCCGCATGCTCGTTTGTCCCTGTGTTATAAAAAAAAAAAGACTATTTCAAGAGTGGAGTTTTTTATGCATTCATGCTTAATAGATGTTTGCCCGATTTGAACTTCTTGTCATTGCTAACACCCGTTGTTAGCAATGACAAGAAATTCAAATCGGTAATCAATCCCCGTTACCAATAACCCCCTACCCATGAGGAGTAATTACTAAATAACATGTTAATTTTGTTTCAGCAAAAGGTTTTCTGCACAAGGTAATCTTCATGCACATTTGAAAATTCATACAGGGCAGAGGGATCATGTAAGTTAATATAATAGTAGCGACCCGCCCCGGCTTCGCACCGGTGCAAACCTACCTACTACTCCTTATAAACAACGTTTACAGCTTTTTTGTCATTAAGACAGGACAGACATGTTTTATATATATAAATATTATTCTTGAATCTCTATCTATTAAAAAAACTGCTTCAAAATCCATTCTGTAGTTTCAAAGATTTTAGCATACATAGGGACGGACAGATAACGACAGCGACTTTGTTTTTTACTATGTAGTGACATTATTTTCGACATATAGTAGGTATAGGCTCAGATATATAGCATTGATGATTTTTTTATATTGCAGGTATGTACCTTGTGCAACAAGTCATTTATAACATCCAGTGAATTGACGCGCCATATGAGTAAACATAGGGGAGTTAAGAATTTCAAGTGTGATCTATGTAATTCAGCATACATACATTCTCGGGATTTGGTAAGTGCTTTGTTTTATTTTTCTTCTAACTGACTGGTGTCAGTTACAAGAATAATAAGTATAGGTGGTCCTATACTATGCCTAATAGCTTTTCTTCATTCAAGGGTATGTAGAGTAACTTAGGTTACTTTTAATTTGAAAAAATATTTTTTTTAGAAAAATAAAGTTAAATTCCACGCGGACGAAGCCGCGGGAACAGCTAGTATACAATAAATCTCTCTGTTATATAAATTGTCTTATGCCACACAGAACCGCGTCGTCCTCCGGCAACGCCGGTCTATGAGACCTATGAAGCGCATCTTTATTGTCGTCGTGTTTCGATAGAAATAATTTTTATTTTATAAGTTATGGCTGCAATTTTCTGTCTGAAAATAATTAAACATAAATATTGTCAGAGACTTATTTCCTTATTTATAATGGAATATAATGAATGCATTGTTGTGTAACAAAAATAATTCAAAGAAATGGCGCTACAGGTTCATTAATATGGTGCCCTTATTACCTTAGTCCCTACGGGCGGCACGCCCCTATCCACACATCTTTCAACTTATATTTTTGTTTCAGAAATTACATAAAATGAAAAAGCACGATATCGATGAAAATTCAAAAGTGCGTAATGAAGGTTACAACACTAACATAGATATTATTGGAATTGATGTAGGGAAGGAAGTACCACCAATACCAATGCCTATAAATCCTGCGAAGGAGGTCAATCATCACATACAACAACTGATTAACGAGAAACCACAACCAATTCTTCCTGAGCATAATACACTACTGCCTTTCGATCATAGAGTTATAAAAGATGTATACAATAGTCACCATCCATACACTAATAATAAGAACATAATTGAGAGTCACAATTGTGCCGTATGTGGGGAGGGGTTTGATTATCTGGCAGCTCTTGCACAACATCATCTGCAGTATCATAAAGGGTATGATACATTACAGCCAAAGCCTTATAACAACCAATAGAATTAATTAGTAATAGTATTTGAATGTGTACCTGTTGATTACCAATAGCAGCAAGATCTGCTTAGTTTGAAACAAGATGGCGCTGTATGTATGTTGTGGACAGGATGTTTGATATCTAAGAAAGACTAATTTGTTTGCATGTCTATCTTAATAAGAATCTTCAAACTAAGTACAGGTGTTTAGTCTGTCAATACAGAGTGTATTGACAGAACTGAATATTGACACCATTTGTTCTTGGCCATAGCAATGTTTGAAGTATTCTATTGAATTCAAAATATGAGTATTTATAATGAAAAGTAGTCATTACTTGCTTTATAAATCAAAGTATAACCAAGTGAACAAAAAAATGAATGTCGGGAGCTAAAGTGCTCTAAATAGTACTGATTTAAAACCGTATCATAGTCCTATAATAGTTGACAATAAATATCTTGCTGATGTCTGTATTCTGAGTGCCACTATGGGCTGGCTTATTTATTATTTATGATGTTCATATCACTGTTAGGCTGAAATATTTAACATAATAAATGGTCTGATTAGTAATCTTTGTTGTAATTAATTCCCTTTGATTGTGCTGTTAATGTAAGTATATAAAGTGCAGTTATAATGTTACATCAAATAGAGAGGTGAATTTGAAAAAAAAACTATTGAAATCTTGTGTATACATAAAGTTACATTTTGATAATTTATGAAACTATAAATACCTTTATTATACTGTTGCAAAGTTTTACAATATTATATATTTTATGTAGTTTAAGAATAACTATGAAGTTGTTTTTAAGTTATTTATTAAAACTATAATTTAACATAATTTTATTTCTACTGTTTTATTAATAATTATTTATATTAACGAATTGGGACCCAAGGTTCTAGAAGATCTCCAATCTTCCTCCTTTCTGTAAAATAAATAAAAAATATAAATAGGTCATTGACCAGCATTTTTTACAGAGTATATCATATTACCTACTATTTATTCTATATTTAATTTATACCGAAAGAAATTCAATTGAACTTTGGACATTCATACTTAATATTATAAGCTTGATAGTGTTTGCCTATCTCTTTGTTAAATTTTCATGATAAAGCAACTGAACAATTCTTGACGAAATTTTATGTGAAGATCAATTCTGTGATTAGGATAGATTTAGCCAAATTATTTATCACTAAAAAGCAGACAAGATAGCTATAATAATAATAGGTATTTTTAATAAACTAACAGAACTCTACAGGTTGACATGATTATATGTGTTATTGCAGGGTTCACATGATGATGTGATATCCATAGTGCTGTTTATGTATATAGGCAAGGGTTATCACTTACCATTAGATGGGCAATAAAGAAAACCAACGAAAAATATTGTGTGATATACACACCTGGTACTGGGAAGTCTTCTGGGTGTAATTCAATGTAATGCCTGTACACAGCATCTCTCTCTGCATAATACTCATCTCGTTTCTTCTGGACATATGTCAATAATGCAGTGGTAGCACCCGCCAGTAAGACATGTTTTTGAATACCTTAAAATGATACAATACAAAGTACAATAATAGGAGCCCAATATTCAATGAAAATATTCTTTTTCAATTTCAATAATTGATAATAATTCTGGATACCCCAGTTGTGATTGTATTTTATGTATATATACTATATATATATAGACACGATATCTTCTTAATGTATAAAAATTTTACAATGGGATTCTAAAGTATTGAACCGATTTTAATGAAATTTAGCAGAATGTCTGAAGTTTGATAGCATAGTTTATAACTTAATTAATAGTTACATTAATGCAATGAGTTATATCTAATTGTAAAAAAAATATGTGAAGATAGATATATAATAAAATATAGGCTATTTTTTATTTACACTACCATCATAAAGATTGGTAATTTTGTATGTTTGTAAAACAATTAAAATGCCTTAGTCCAATTTAATAAAAAAATACCACCCATGCGAATATAAATGAAAGACTCATTGAATTCAACAAAATTAATATGCAAAATAGTTCATTGGACTAGAATGTTAGTTGTCACCAACATATGAAATGGTAATTCAACTGAGAACTGTCTAGAAAAGTTTGTCTTTATGAAAAACAAAACAACAACTATAACAAAAACTATATACTAAAGTTTTATAGTGACAATTTATGGACAACATAATTTCCACAATCTGTGCAAATTATCTACATTAAAAGACAAATGGTATACATATTTGTTAGTTCTGGTCTGCACATTTTTAGGTTACCATTGACATGAAAATGAAGAATAACAAATCAGTGAATACACTCAATCAAACTCAAATTTCGAATTTTCATTCTTTAGATTTTATTTAGTTTTTTGTGTGGATTTATTATTATTGTGGTGATTATTACATTACAATAAGGAAGGTTCAATTGACGTTATAATATATGGATGTTTCAGTAATTCACTATTATGGGTTATTTGTTATGTAATGATTACCGCTGAATAGTGGACGTCGAGTGCCGAAATTTATCGATACGGCGGCTCCTACTCCGAATGCAACTCCCAATATTTGTGGCCAGTATGCATTTAAAAATGGTTTTTGTCTTCCTTCGTTTCCTAGTTTGAGCAGTTCTATAGCAGACATTTGAGAAGACATTTTTGTAATTTAATGTATAATGTTTAGATTTTCTGCAATAGAGCAATAGCAAAACGTCAAATATTGCAATAACAAAACAAGACTGACATTTCTGATGGACGTAGGTGTCATTGATATTTGACAGTTACGTCAAATGACTTGACAGTGACACTGATACCGACTGATATTGTTCATAATAGCAACGTAGAGTAATTTGTCTTTGGCAAAAGCACCAACGAAAAAAAAAGAAAAACGTTGAGTAATTGAAAGTCCTTAACTTCTCTAATCCGTATTCCAAAATCCAAATTATCCTATACCAAGTCCTATAGTTTCCAAAACTTTGATGTTGGCAAATGCACCATATTGCCAAGCCATTACAAAAAAAAAACAAAAAGTACTTAAGTCTTTAATTTCATTCCTGCTAATTTTAATTAATTTTTAAAGGGGTTCCTCCGAGGTTCCAACCTTTACGGGTGCCGAGTGTGTTCACGTAGAGTAATACATTAATTTTTATATAAATTCATTATAATAATATATTATATACCTCCGTAGGTCAAGGTATTGTAAGCTCTTACTAGACTATTGGTCTTTAATGGTGGATAGGCTCAAAATCTATAATTAAATCAAGGTTAGCTTAGCAATGGTTAGTATTGGAGACTAGTGGTGATATTGCTAACAATGTATCATTTCGGATTGATTACCACTTAGACAGTGTTGAGACACGATGAGCTATCTGACCTGACTTTGTCCTTATAATATACTTTTCATTGGTCCTTCGTCAGCGCGCACCATTTCTGACGGCGATAATTTTAAGTTAAGAAACCTACTGACTTACATTTTTGCAAACTTATTAGCTGCGAACTTTTAATGTATCTAGATCAGAAATTCATTATCATATTTTATTTACAGATTAAAATATCGAAATAGTTTAAGCCTATAAACTGTAAACTAAGTTTTGTTACTCTAATAAAAGTTTCAAATTTAACAAGACTTAAGAGCCTGAAAACGGTTTTTGCTGTTATATTTGGATAATTATCTTATCTGAAACTGAGTAGGCACCTACTAAAAAGTTTTCCAATTAGAATCTAGAAAAGTGTTTTTCCAATAATCTTGTACCTAAATGTAAGTACGTCTACAAACGGCATTAAATCTTATGAGTGGTTCAGAATTTAGGTTACTTGTAAATATGGACTGCGACTCGACCTTATAATTTTATGCCAAAAAAATTGAAAATACGAAGGTTACCACAGCCTATCTATTACAAGTGGATACGAAATGTTTTACCGTTAATGACGCTCGATTATAAGAACTGAAAAGTGAGGCAATTATCTTTAATTCGTGTTCATCATTTATTATTATCTTACGTCATGTTTTATTAAGCCGTCACCGACAATTTAACACAGGTCTCGAGCATCAGCAGCAACGCCCTGGAATAAATTTCGACCATACTGTATATTCGTACAGACGAAAGCCAAATACTTAAAATAAATGATGTACTTTTCATGCATTTTGTAATTTTCCATTTTGTTTGTTTAGAAAAGTTATTAAATTTTCAATTCAATAAAAAATAAATGGCGTTCGGTTTAGCATAGGAGATTTTTTTATTTATTGTATTGGTTGTAATGCCAAAGCTGTATTAATTTTTTAGTAATTTGTTTTGTTTTAATTTATTTTCCTATAATATTTCATATGTTTTTAGTAACTCGTCTTGCCTGTCCCACGCTTTAAGACTAGCCCTATGCGTACCTATAAAGAAAGAAATAATGGTGTTCATCAGGAAATGTAATCGCTTTGATATTACTCTCGTAGATATATAAATTCAGAGAATAATTGAATGGGTGAGCAATTCCGTAAAAAGTAAAAGTCATAAAGAACGGCGGGCGTATTACGGGCTGACACGGCGTAGTGGATATCGTAGCAATTTTCCCGTAACGTTTATTGCCTGAAGGCATTCGGACGCGTATTAATTACATCATGTTACGGGTAAGAAACCGCTTCAGATCACCTACGTGGATTGGCTCCTTTATAGTCAAGCCCAATTTCAATTAGGTAGGTACTTTTAGACGATTTCGAAACGAATTAAGTAGTTTCGTTTTATTTTTATTCGTATTTCTGCAGGTTGCGTTTCACCTTATTTATTGTTATTCACGGAAACTTCGTCATGTTCATTGTTGTAGCTAAGAACAAAGTAGACGAGCTTTTCAGAGACTTCTGAATGTTGTTTGTTCCATAGAACGTAGAAAGCTTTATGACGTCCAATAATTAAAAATGATGGATATCTACTTATGATTCTTTGTAGTTAGAAGTACACGTGAAATTCTTACTATTTTTTAAAACGGAAGACGCATTGGTTCACATTATTTAAGTATTGGGTCATAAGAGCCAATATATGAGGTACTGTACATATTTTATTAAGTGCAATAACATTATGCAGAGCGCAGTACATATATGTATCTACGTACATAGATATATATACTAGTAGTTATCTGTGACTTCGTCACCTTTTTTTTCTTGTTCGCTCTCGTGATACAATCTATCATCATCTCATATTTCTGTTCAGTCGTTTAGTCGCCGTCTGGGTCTCTTTATTAGATATAAAGAGATAGAGAAAGACACGCATTTATAATATTAGTATGGATAAATAACTAGTATCCTGCCCCGGCTCCATTGATCTTTAAATTGGGATATTTGTATATTTTAACATAATAATATAAGTATAGCCTATATCGCTCTGCAATAAAGTTCAAAATATTTTCCAAAATCTTGCAATGAGAAATTTGCGCTTCGTGTAAGGTTTTACTACACAGATTAATTACTTAAGTTACGAACTTTCGATGGCAACGATTTTAATCTAAAGGGATTCGAAATTTTATAAGGCTTACCTATTACTTGATATAATACATGTAACGCATTAGATACTTAAAATTCAGATAGGATAAGAGGCATGACATCTTAGTCCTCTCGGATAGTGCTGTTCATGTATATATACGACGGTTACTGTTCACCAACAGGCTGTTAAGGCCAAGGTTTTATACCATTTAAATTACATAAAAAAATAGGAAACGGC
Organism: Achroia grisella; assembly: GCF_030625045.1. Taxonomy (NCBI): domain Eukaryota; kingdom Metazoa; phylum Arthropoda; class Insecta; order Lepidoptera; family Pyralidae; genus Achroia; species Achroia grisella. The sequence continues at coordinate 290,654 of NW_026712845.1, forward strand.
TAAATCAGTTGCTAGAAATATTCTTTGCGGTTTAAATAATTCTTGGTGAACATAAACTAAGATAAAATAAATACGACATACACAGCACTAGTCCCGCGTTCTTTTATATTAAAGCAAATCGAAATAAAATCTATTCTGTTCAGGTACAACTATAACAGAGTGGTTCTCATTAACCCGTGGCACTGATTGCTACGTACCGGGTTATTAGGGCGACGGGGTTTTACTTGGAGTTATACTTACTTGTGTTGGGTTTTTGATGTTGTTCAATTAATAAGTACTAGTATAGAAAATGTAAGTTTGTATATACATTAATCGTCGGCTTAGGAAATATTTGATGAATGATAAATATCCGAAGTAGATGTGGCCGCTTTTCTTGATAGAATGAGCAAATAATAAGTATAAGCGTCATTGTTGCCAAGAGAGGCCACCCGAGGTCTCAGTGTAATTGATAAAATACGGATCGCCATTATTCTAAATAAAAGCAAAAAAGGTAGGTTTCCATTATACATATATGTGTATATAGTACCTACAGTCAGTATTGTTCGGTTCATTGTTTAAAAACTTTCGACCTGTTTCTCAGAGGAATAAAGTTTCAATTACTTATTTTTTAGATGTACCTATATTACTACAGTTGCTTCGTTATAACTTTTTGGATTATAACTAATAATAGAGACTTTTACAGACGTCGACTGTAAAAACCCAATTGCATGGGTACCTCAATCTGATCTGATCTACAAGTATGTATTTCAGCCGCCAAGTAGATTGCTTTGTAATGTTTCGGCATGCAACGGTTACAGTTTATCGGTGGGTCGTCAATTTATATTTCATAAAAAAATGAGGATATAGATGTAATATTTCATTACAGGCAACAATCACTACTCTTCACATCTGATTAATTAGGCCGTCAGTTTATTAGTCATTCTAAAACGTATTAAACGAAGAATCCATATTTTAATTTATTTTAATATAATTGTAATAACAAACAAGCTGACGGAGTAGTGCTGGTAATTGGCAACCGACACATGAACAGCACCATCATGTGATGCCCATACTGACCCTACTGCATTGTCCTTACAGATTAAGAAGTCGTGTCTTATATCTCATAATTAATAATGTTCAATTTTATACTTAATTTCTACATAGTATAATCACAGATAATATAATGGTATAATTAAAACACTAGTCACATAATGCTATAACAAATTTGAAATGGACAATATGTTAGAAATCATAGACAGAGAACTACGATGAATAAATTAATTATTGAGCATCTAAAAACGATCTATGTGGCAAAGGTCTTCTAATACGGAGACTGATCCCTTGGGTTGAGCGTTTGGACAGCAAACGGCATGAATAATTATATAAGCTGTTAACGAACTAGGTACGTATTACCTACCCACCATACAAACGGTGTTACCTGTCGTTCGCAAATAGCTTTTAATCCTCATTAAAACAAGGATCACTCCAATTGAGCGAAGTATTTTCTCTTGTTAAATGTTATGCACATATTTTCCGTGTAAATTTTCCATTTCCAAGCTCATGTCCTTTAAAATTTTTACTTATTTCTACACTGTTTTTGTTCGAAATTGTAGGCCTTGAAAATATTATATTATTAAGTTCAAAACTGGACGGTCTGAAAAAGCCTGCAATCAATTCTCATTAAATTATGACAATAAGTTAATAACAGCAACAAAAGATATAGTTCATATTTTTCAAGATTTTTTTGCTAATATTCCGATTGATATTACATCTTCTCTAGACTCATCTCCAATTCGAGCAAAAACATTACTGGAGGCTAATGTCAGCCCTTGCTCTTTAACATTTAAATTTTCACATGTCAGCCCTTTTCATGTCATAAAAATATTCAAACAGTTAAATTTAAAAAATACGGAAGATCTCTGGGACATGTCAGTTAAAGTAGTTAGTACATTCATAGATATTGTTGCTCCTTATCTAGCTACTATTTTCAATAAATGTGTTGATAATGGCGTGTTTCCTCAATTAATGAAATTTAGCAAATTAATTCCACTCTTTAAATCTGGAGATAGATTTGAGCTAGGCAACTATAGACCAATTTCTATTTTGCCAGTTCTAAGTAAAGTATTTGAAAAGATTATGTTTAACCAAATGTTAAAATACTTCAGGGATAACGGACTGCTTCACAGTCAGCAATATGGTTTCACTGCCGGCAAGTCTACTACTGATGCAGGTGTAGCGCTTATTACACATATATTCGAATCATGGGAAAACTCACAGGATGCTCTCGGCGTTTTTTGTGACTTGTCGAAGGCGTTTGATTGCGTAGATCATGAAACACTTTTGTACAAGCTCAAACATTATGGTATTAGAGATAATGACCTAAGTCTAATGAAAACTTATCTAGAGGATAGGGTGCAAACTGTAGATATTGATGGTGTAAAGTCTAAGGGAACTAATATAAAAATGGGCGTTCCTCAAGGTTCAATATTGGGCCCATTTCTCTTTTTAATTTATATAAATGACCTTCCCTACATGGTAGAGAAAGTTGCAGATATAGTGTTATTTGCGGATGATACTTCGTTAGTATTTAAAATTGGTCGCCAATGTAATCAATTAGACGATGTAAATTATGCTATCTCTGCTATACTAAATTGGTTCACATGTAATAATCTATTATTGAACTCCAACAAAACTAAGTGCATTAAATTCACGCTGCCTAATGTAAAACAAGTAAATACGCAGCTATTGCTTAATGATGAAATAGTAAATTTTGTTAATGATACAGTTTTTTTAGGAATAACAGTGGACTCGAAGTTACAATGGGGGCCCCATATTTCAAAATTAGCCAGTAGACTTAGTTCTGCTGCTTATGCAATTAGAAGGATAAGGCAATTAACAGACGTGGCGACGGCAAAACTTGTATATTTTAGTTATTTCCATAGCATTATGTCATATGGCATATTGCTATGGGGTAAAGCAGCCGATATAAATACTATATTTATTTTACAAAAGAGAGCCATACGTTCTATTTATGGTATGGGTTCTAGAGAGTCATTACGTCAATGCTTTAAACAATCAAATATCCTCACCGTTGCCTCACAGTACATTTATGAAAATATTATGTATACAAGGAAAAACTTAGATAGTTTCAAGAAACTTAAAGACTGTACAAGTAGAAACTTACGCAATAAAAATAAGCTAATTTTACCTAAATGCCGTCTACACAAAGTTAGTAATTCATTTTATGGTAATTGCGTAAGATTCTATAATAAACTGCCAGACTCTACGCTAAATCTTACAGAGAGGCAATTCAAATCTTATATTAAACAAATGTTATGTAAAAAAGCCTATTATAAGATAGATGAATTTATAGATGATAGCAATATATAGCAAGAATAAGTTTATTTGCGGACAACGTTATAATTTTAATTTTCATACTGCTTTCTTGATATATGATAGCGTAGCGGCTTTTGTATTGATTGCCGCATGCATCCTTATGTAAAGTGCGAATACTGTAACTACCATATAGTAATTTTTGTAGCTGTGACGTGGTCGTGTGGAATGAGTAGTCATGCTCACTAAAATGTCCAGACATGTGGCGGCGTGGTGGGCCGGGTCAATGGGCTCCCTAAAATATGGTCGAGCGCAGTGATGGCTTATCCGTCATACTCGTGAACGAGTGCTGCTTGTAGGGACTGGTCTGCTCTTATCACTACGACTGATTTAATCTTATTGCATATTTATATTTGACCCAAAAATTAGTGCTTGTTGGTAGTTTGTATTCACACGTTTCGACTTGTAAATGTAAACTTGCAAGGATTATTTAAAAGAGCAACACACAAGTTTCTTGCTCGTTCTTCTTGTGATGAGACAGCTTTCCGAACGAGTGGTAGATAAAAAACAAATTGTTATGACTATTCAAAAGTGCTTAAATTAAGTTTATTTGAATAAATGATTTTCTATTCTATTCTATTCAATGTTAGGCTGAACTAAACAACTAACAATCTACTAAAATATATTTTTGTAATTGCTTACATAATTGAATTCTCATAAATAAAAATGTTTGTACCATGTGAGGATTCGAATCCGCGACCATCTCAGGTAATCGCCTTATCTCACATGGTCGCGGGTTCGATGTGTTAAACACCTAGACCATCAATCTAATGCTATACGTATATGGTATGCCATGTTAGGACTTCCCTGGAAAGTATCGTGTTTTTTTTTAATTCGTCACAATATGCTAATTAAACTGACTACAACTTAACTTATTATTTTTCAGGTAAGTCGCGAGTTCTCTTTATATAAAAAAGCTTATATATTTTGCTTATTTAAGTAATTAAATAATATTATAATTAAATAATAATAGGTATATTAGTATGTTTATATACTTGCATATGTATGTATATCTCAATACTATCTACATACTTGTTCAATTGGACCGCCATACTATCTCTGATCAACGCGACGATTGGCTGGTAGAGAATGCCATCAGGCATTAGTACAATTTCGTTTACAAAATAATAATTAATTAAATTAAAAAATGTTTAATATTTATTTCAGCTTTGTATGTGAATAGTGCTGAATAATGAATTATTTTATGACACAAACGCAGGACTCTGGTTTCGCTACATTAATAACGAGCGGGTGGCTCGTTTGTGTTCGTATTCAAAAGTTTAGACAATCCGCCACCAAATAATGACGCCGTCTCTGACCATGAATTATTAATTACTACCTTTTGTTCACAGTTAATCTATCGTTTCTCAAACTGAGGGCCGGTAGGCAGTTGGTTGGCAATAATAATTAAGGGATATAATGGTAATGGCCGAATTTATCATGAAAAATATTTACCTTCTAATATAATATATTTTTATACAGAGGGACGCTTTATTCATGTAATATTTGCGAGGGTAGGACCTATTTTATTAGGACTCACCTATTTCAGCCAGCAAGTAGTTTATTTCCACACACTGTGTTCTAATTTGTCTGGCAATTAAATTATAGGATACGAAGACACTAGTCCATAGTCCTCAGTGTCCGCTCCTCCTCCTCCGTGTCCGCTGAAAACCAGCGTCGTGGCACCCCGTCACGACATATGCTGAGCGGAGACCTAGTTGGTACTCTAATTATTAATATAAAATGTAAATTTAATTTTAAAAATTATTTTCAGTGTACCAATTAAACAATTTTCTTTCTTTCTTTCTCAGTACTGACAACTAATGACGGGTTATTAGTAACGTAAACGTAAAAGGCATTTACGTTTTGTTATAAACGAATTTACTCTACTACTACTAGTTTTTTCAGACGTGTTAACATCTAAAATTTAGTGATATTTTTTAGTATAGTATGTTATTACCATCGACGTCGTGGAAATGCTATACTTGACACGGGAGTGAGCTTAGATTAATATTGGTTTGTTATCGGTGTTTCCATTACTGGATAATCAGTCAATTAATTTATACAAAATTTTTTTTAGTATATACCATTTTCGAATTCTGGACATTTAGGATTCAAATCGATACAGTATACCACTGGGTTGCAATGCTATCAAATTCGCCTTAATTAACATTAGTGTCTATTACAAAACTTTTATTGCTTTTTGTTTAGAATAATATAAAACATTTTTAATTTGCATATTTCTAAAAAAATTGAAGTAAAATTGAAGTGACATTGTCGGATCTCACCGTAACTAAAGTCTCGAGAGGCGTAACTTTAATCGAAAATGGTTTATATATCCACTTACAATAACGTTACTCAAACAGTTCCAATTTTCAAGATTGTTATTTTTTTCAATACTACCTACCCGTAGACGTTGATTAACAACGGGAAAAGCACAATATACGGTAATTATCTTACCGTATATTGTGATAAGCTTCATTATTTAATGACAGATTAATCAAATTAAAATGATAAGATAAATCAAGAGTTTATATAAAGATTAACGATCCACCCCGGGTTTACATCTTTGAACATCTCGGGTTTTCTGTACTATGATATACATACATAAGTATAATTGAAAAGTTTTACATACTTTTAAATTATACACAGAGGTTAAAATCGAAATTTCTTAATGTCGAAATACCTAGTATTCAATAGTTAAAGAGACATTCCGTGTTCTATTTTTGTAATTCGAGTTTGGAACAATAATGACTTTTAGAAATACATCCACCCGGCAAAAGTGAGAAGTAATTTTAGTTCTCAGAGACAGGAAAACTACTGAAACTATATGTTAGTTTGCGTGGTTTCGTAGTTTTCTCTGTACCGTCCGGTCGTTTGCTCGATCCACTCGGGTATTGGACGTTATACTACTTGCTTGAACTATTTTTTTGTACCAAACACAAGCTGATACCATTGTTTTGTTAGAAGAACGTCTATGTGTATATCTTTAGGAAAATTATCATCTTGTTTACACAACAGCTAATTATGAATAATTTCTTATTCCTATTTATCGAGAAGAGTTCGAAGTTTTAATTCGACTTAATCTATAAATATAAATATAGACTGACGACGTAAGTAAACAGTTACATCAACAATTTAGAAGCTAATCATATCTCTTATCACGACTAAATTACTACCTATATTGCATAAACTGAGGCATATTATTTATAAGTTATTTCTTAATATTGTATAGCACGGTTTTTATCAATCTAAACATAATTTGACATAACTTTAATGCACTGGAAATGGGCGTCGATTATTATTTTGCTCTAAATTGAGCCTTTTATAGACTAATTAACGCATAAAATTGTTTCGTCAAAATTTATCTACATACATATGTATATAAATTTATAGTTGTATTTATAATATTTAATTTTGTTGATATGATTCCATAATTTTCGTAAAGCATTTTTGTATTCAGTTATGCCTAGACTGCTTATTAGTAGAGAGTGCGCTACAAATTGTCAACAATCCTTGTCTAGATAGCCATGCAAGAAAAACTTGGAGTAATTTCACAGCTGAGCACAGAAAATAAGTAGGTTGGGATCCTTTCCCATTCCACTAATCAATGCTTCGAGTAGGCCCGGAATGGGATTAGCAAGTTTAGGAAAAGGTCAATTCTGCACACTACTTCTGATTAGGTTTGTTAGGGCTGGTCTATTATTGAACGACATGGAATTGACTGGCCGCTGTGAATTCCAAATGATCACTCTAGAGAGCCTTTATGTTATTATGTTACGGGAAACTGGAAAAGCGGGGTCGTTCGACTGTAGCCATATCGGCTAGTAGTAGCGTTTTTAAACAGTTATTGATATTGTATTCTATATCTGTCTTTACGCTACATGCCTTAAGAGTGGACATATAAAATTTATTGCCTACATTGTTTAATTTTATTTGATAAATGTATTAAAATAATGAAATCCTTATGGCCTAATGTTTTGCTACCCATTTACACTTTCGAGATCGCGATTTCAAATCTATTGGAGACCAGAATGAAGCCGTGAAACAAATTTATACTTTTGGCAGACTCTACAGTGAAGCAAACCACTATTAAACTTAAATATAATGTAACATTATGGTATATAATATATGAAATATAGATCTATTTATTCTATTAGATATAGACTTAAGAAGTCAACACCTGAAAGTTTAGTTTTCCGTGTTTTATTTAATGTGTACAATGAGTAATTAAGTAGATATTTTATCGAATTAGGTGTTATTTTGCTGAATTCTATTTGATTACTCAACGGATGTATATTATTTTGTTTAATTATGCTACCTCTGATGGAAATCTGACCTCCGCTACAGTAAGCATTATAACGTTCCTCATTTGCGATAAAACCTTATTCAACCGTTATTGAATGTACACCTATATTGCGACACGTGTTTCGTTTCTAAACGAAATATCATCAGACAATGAATAGAGTTTCGAAGCCTAAGTAACTTGACTGGCAGTTAGACTGCGCCTATCGCAGTAGGAACATACAAAATAATATAAATCCATTGAGTTATAACTAAGTAGAGTCGCCTACATAATAGTAGTCTAACTCGAAAATACCTGTATTCTAGAACGTTCTTAGATACTTACCTTACGTACTTAGATCTTAACCTTTACCCTTTACATACAACTATAGTTCATCAGTCATTTATACCTATTTACATAACTATTTACTACTCCACTATATGTTGTTTTATTTAATAGGAATAGTAAATAGGCTAACAGTCCACTTGAAGGTTAATGGTAATCATCGCGTATATGTACATGAACAGGACTTTATAATGTAATGTCTGTGATACCACACACGCGGTGCCATTCCGGAGTACTTTTGTATGTTCCCAAAATATATTGACTTTTATTAATAAGTGTACAATTGTAAATAATTTTAATTTAACTATATACTATTACTACTATTCCTAGTATTTTATTAAACGAAATTATTACACAAATGCCGCCCAAAAGAATATCATAATTTTTGCAGTTTTAGTCATTGAGTCTCATTACCTTAATCTATGAATTTCACTGAATTATCTTTGAGTATAATTTATTACTATTTTATTATCAACGTACACCTTCCACCATCCGCCATTGTTTAGAACCTGTAGCATAATATAGTGGAAATAAATTGATTGATGGCGTGAAAATAATTGACTAATGAGGTAAAAATAGTGATAGAAATATAATTGACTGATGACGTAGAAATAAATTAAGTTAATTTTACCTATAGAAAGGTCAACTACGTACACTCAATAATTAATTTAAATATTGTAATGTTTTTTATTTAAAAAATGCTTCTTACTGCATATTAGTTGTGTGTGTATATAAAGTATGATTTTTAATATATCAAAGACCACATGTGGAAATTACTGTTTCGTTTCCTTTTGAGGGTGGTAACCAATAATTTAAAACTTCTTAATTTTCTTTCTTGTTTATTAGTAATATTTTATTTTTCGGTTATCCAATAAATAGTATTACATTTTTTATATCTAACCCAGACTCGCGATGTGATAGGGTCGCTACATAAGGATGTACCCGATATGCGTATGATTGCTATGACATTTACACAACAAAGAGTTTATATTATGCTAGCTCTCCGCCCGCGGCTTCGCCCGCGTGGACTATAGGTTATCGCGTGATTAGATATCCGTGTCAGTAGTGGGATATTATATAGCCTTAACCTTCCTCTTGAGTTATTCTATCGATTTAAAAAAACCGCATCGAAATCCGCGTAGCTTTTAAGATCAAAACACATAAACATAGATACAGACAGACAACGTGAAGCGAAATTGTTTTATACTTTAGAGAAGAGAAAATAAAAAACAACCAATATGTAAGTGAAATGGAGATTGAAAGACTTATACTGCTCTTTTTTTCTATATTTTAAAACACGATATTAAAAAGGAATATTGTTCTTACTAAACTTGTAACTAGAGATAGGCAAGACAGATAGATATTCTTTATTGTTCCCTCCAAAGTATTATATTAAATTAAGACGGAAATAAATAAACACAGAGAATACAACAAGCGACTTCCTAGCAAACGGTACGAGGAACGACAGTCGTGTAGATTATAAATGCACGTAGAGATACAGCGTTAGTAAGGCAATATTAGGTATCTAATAGAATAGAACAGAACAGAAGATCACTTATTCAAATAAAATTTATTTTAAGCACTTTTGAATAGTCATAACAATTTTTTTAATCTACCGCTCATTTGGAAAGCTGTCTCATCACAAGAAGAACGACGAAGAAACTTGTGTGTTGCTCTTTTAAATAATCCTTGTAAGTTCACATTTTTCAAGTTGAAACGTATGAATACAAACTACCAACAAGTAGTAATTTATTAGGGTCAAATACAAAAACACAATAAGATTGAATCAGTTGTAGTGATAAGAGCAGACCATGTGGGAGCAGTGCATGTAGGGAATGCCCTACAAGCTAACATAGTAATATTACAAATGTCAAAGTTTGTTATTAAATTATCACAACTGTACAGCAAACAGCTGAATTGACATAAGATATGAAGATTTTATCATAATATACGTACGTTACTGACTATCTTTGTTCTAAAAAAATAGTCAAAGTCGCAATACCTGAAAGGCAAAATTTACCATCTTAACTCATATCAAATATCATTAAGATTCGTTCAGCCGGTTATAATATTAATATTGATTCTGCATTAAATGCAGAACCCATTTGAATGTAGACATTTGACTTAACACTGCTATTTTTTCAGGGATTATCGTCTGGTATAATTGAATAGCTATACTGAGGTATGTTCCAAAAAAAAAAAAAAATTAATTCTGACAAAATTAGTGTAGAATGAATATCTATACACCCTTCACGCCTAGGGTAGATTCAATGTAGGAAATAACAAAATTGGTCCAAAAGGTCTATTCTATTCTATTCTCTTCCAGAGGATTAAGATATCATGCCTCTTATTCTGTAATTTCACTGTCTATCGCATCCTATAACCAAAATATAGTTTATGAAGCATACATGAGATACCTGCGAGGATTTTTTACAGTTAGTCTAAAAATACAGTTTAATGAGGCTTTCTTCTTATTTGAATTTGGTTTAAAAAAGCTAAGAGTTGGGAAGGCACTTTAACTAAGTAGTGGCTTGCAATGAGTGTATCCTTGAGATTCAAGAATTCAAATAGTCATTTAAGAGCTTCTTGAATGTTGAGAATTTAATTTATCTATCTATAGGAAAGACTTCCAGTCTAGCTGTATTTATATTGCAGCAGAGGCGGCTAATTGAATTTAATCTTTCTCGGAACGGTCGTCTGTAGTAATCAAAATAATCACCAATTATATAATAGTTACGGAACATAACTAAAAAAGCCCCACATAACTTATAGTCCATAAGCTGGTTATATCTTAGTTTAAAGATTTCTATGTTAATAAATTAAATTAATAAACTAACTATATAGTAGATCGATTTCTCGCCCTAAGAACTTTGTAGGAGAAAATTCGATTTAACGAGACAGGAAAAATATAATTACAACTGAAGACCACTCGCGTAAAATAACCAATTTAACATGAGAATACTCATGTTAAATTAGTTAATTTATATAACGAGTACGTAAAATTTTATTCTCGTTTTTAGTCCATTACAATTTTACTACAAATGTTTTTTTTATAAGTAAGTAAGTAAGTTTGATGAAGATCCTTCAAATTAAAAAAAATATGTAAGTCATTTAGCTTTGTCCTGTTAATACCTACAATATTTTAAAGATCATACTAATTTTATACTTATATTATATACATTTGTAGTCGAAGTTGTCATGTATTCCTTTACTGGCTATGATATTGAAGGAAATTATGAAACGATACGAAAATTGCTGTCCACCGACGGAAGAATAAATAAGGAATCAGTAATCAGTAATCTGTTCAACATTTTTCACCGCTGATGACTAGTTCCGACGAAAAATAGGCTCCACTCTTGTACAGGATATTACATTGATAGCTCAATCAGCTAACGGCAGACACTTCCCTTCAAATAGCGGAAATCTTGTGATTTGGGATGTAAATGTACCCACTAACTCGGACATCAAATTCGGAGTCTTACTGTATTTTGTTTTGTGCGGAAATTGCTGAATTATTCAACAGGATTGATACTATGCTTACCTGAACAAATCGAATTAATTTCATTCCTGTAGATTACTGCAATCAATACCTTGGTTGTTGTTATTTAGACATTGTATTTAAATATATTTATAAATACTGTAAAAAACTATGGCCTAAAAATAACTACATACATAGGCAGTATTATTGCAAAATCTAGATTCAATAAAATGTCAATCAAACGCATCTTTTGTAATGTAGCATGCATTTCTACAACAGAACATGTAGCCAACTTAACTTAGTATTTTATTCACAGAATCGTATTTATTGTACGATTCCTAGAAGCCATACTGGTTGGACCTTTTTCAAATGTTAACGATAATTAAATGAATAATAAGTATTATTTGTTTCTAGGTAACATTATTATTGTGAATTAGAAGCTTATTATATTTTGGCAGCCCCAGCAACACAAGGGAGATTCTCCTCGTGGAGTGAACGTGGGTAAAGTAATTATAATATAAATTTTTTGTTACATCTATTACAAACTTTTCTCTCTTCAATGTACAGAGAAGTTTGTATGTTTGGCTCTTTAATCTGGCTCGTGTCTTATCGAGTTTATCTAGTAATAGAAAGCTTATTGTATCTTGTTTTAACTACAAACGCGTCTCATTGAATATGTATAGGAAACGTCTCGTTAATCTCTCTTTAGTAAGCCTGTAAATCTGCTTTCATATAATCTTATGAAGTGTATCAAGCGGCATACCGATTTAAGATAAATGTCGACGACGTACTTAATAACTAGGCAAGTATGTATTCTCTGTCATATTTCCGACCGGTATTGTACGACCTAAAGTACTGCGTCATACTGTTAGTATGATCCAGTACTTTCCATATGATTTTAAATCTTTTATGTCTATACATTATACATACCTATAAAATTATCTATCTGTGTAAATTTAATTCGATTCATCAAACCATTGATACGTGATTGACCAGCAAATATACATACCTACCAGGCATGTTAAGGAGATCCATAACCGTAACCGAAACTATCGGATATCTGATATAAAAAAATATCCGTAATCGTAACTGAATCCGAAATTAAAGTTACGGATAATATCGGATATAATATAGGATCGGAGCCTAATTTAGACACGTTATGTAACCATTTTATTAGATATTTGTATTTTACTTTTGAAATTCCTTAAAAAAATATTATCCGTAACCGAAATTATCCGAAACTAACGGATAATATGAAACAATTTCATATCCGCATCCGTATCCGTATCCGGTATAATAATTATTTCTATATCCGAAACCTATCCGTGTCCGAAATTTCATATCCATAACATCCCTACATATCTATTAATTGTATATCCACAAGTGTTAAAATTGATTGACAATCTGTCTATCTGTTTTAGACTTGCGAAACCACAGACAGGTACAAATTGTCAATATGCGTCTGGGGCTAAACATTTATTATATAACAATAATAGTTTTCCAGGGAATGTTATTAGTATTGTCCGTTCATATAATATAGAATAGAATAGAAATCATTTATTCAAACTTAATTTAAGCACTTTTGAATAGTCATAACATTTTTTTTTAATCTACGGATCATTCGGAAGCCTCTCTCATCACAAGAAGAACAAGCAAGAAACTTGTGTTGCTCTATTATTATTATTATTTCTTGTAAGGGTTATTTAAAAATAATCCTTGCAAGTTCACATTTTACAATTCTAAACGTGTGAATACAAACTACCAATAAGCACTAATTTATTAGGGTAAAATATAAATACACAACAAGACTAAAGCATTCGTAGTGATAAGAGGAGACCAGTTCCTACAAGCCGCTCTTGTTTCATGAGTATGATAGATATGTTATACATATATAATAGAAAATAACTTATATTTTAATACTTAATTTGTTTTCTAAGCTAACATTTGTTCATTTGTATCTTATATTACTATAGTAATAACATAAAGCCTATTGAGTTCTATATTAATGGCTTAGACGACCATCCCAGCCACCCAAAGTCAGCACAATGGACTAAATGCCTTAATTAAGATACCTTTGTAGGTCGCCAATGAACAATTAGGTACTAAGTAAATCTCCATCTAAATGACCAAACTAAATGTCGTTAACCTCTACAATACATACCTGTATATTATCTCAATTTTTGTTTCATAATTAATAATTCCCAAGCATCAAAAGTAGGTATCTATAAAGCTTGGGTTATTGTCTGAACATTCAATGATACCTTTACGTAAGATAAACCGACAATTAAATATTAGTCGTTTTGTGTAACGGTTTTAAAGTAAAACCTTTATGCGTGTATCTCCAGCTTCTCGCTTTGTAATGCTGTTCATTAAAATATTATATTATTAAATCCCTCAAACATGTACTAAAAACTGGGCGTATTTAATATACTTACACTCATATACCCAGTAAACCTTTCATAAAACAAAGGAACCATGTACTACTGAGAGCATAAAATATTTTAAAGCGCCAATTATAAAGACCTCATTGTGCCCCAACGAGTTCATTGTTTGTAATAGGTACTAGCGATTACACAATATTACATAGGGTTAGTAATTAGGAATATAGCGATAGTATATTTGTGAAGTTCAACAACCCTAGGTATATATGTATGTAGGTCGTAAATAGTCAATATGTGTTTTTTTCAAACTTATATAGTCGCGATTGATCGCTATTCTTTGTGATAAATAAAAAATTTCGTTTTATATTAACATGACATTTCTAAATTCTCCCTTCTTGTAATAAATCTCTTTCATCGCTCTTCATTGGTATATTTTATAAGTGTGAATATGCGATTTCAGAGGACAGAATATCTTTATAAGTACATAGTTATTTATCAAACAGAATGCAATGTGTAAAAATTGTAATAAATGATGAGGAAATTATTAATACTTTAAATTTCTGTAGCATTTTCTTTATATAGTCATAAAAACTGTGTATAAAGTCTGTCTAACTACTTAATTTCAATTGTAATTGAAAACAACATGTAGACGGAAAATAATTGTACAAAATTAGAAAAACTTGTATGCCTTAAGACGTGTTATATATTTCGCAGAGGAAAATCCGCTCTTACATCATACCTTGCAGATTATGTATGCATTTGTATCTAATAATTTATAAATATGCATGTAGGTTATATTGTAATGTACATATAAAATGAGTTTTCTTGAAAAATATTTGGAGTACTAAGACATCATTTGTAGTTAATACTCATGTCCAATGTCACACCTTTACAATTCCTAGCTTTTATTCTTTGAATTATACATTTGTAAAGAAAGTTCTAGAACTCAAATATACATACAGTGCCGAAACCTGTCCACCGCCTCTAGAAGCGTTATGACCTTCCCTATTAGTGATCATATTCCGACCGTTATTGGACTTGGGTGTATAACAGTCTATTTAGAATTACTTTTGTTAAACCACTACTACAATGACTATACTATACTTTACTTATTAAATGGGTTGTCATGCGGGTTTTAGTAAGTAACGTAGTGATTATTGAGGAATTTTTATATGTATAATTCTTTAAGGTTTTGTATAAATTGGTCGAAATACTCGATATAGCATTGGTCCATATATACTATTAAGTATGTACTAGAACGATATAATTTATGGATCTCAAATTATGTATATCGGATGCAAATTGAGCATGTCATTGCATACTGGAAATGTAACAGATGAACTCATATCCACATACCATTTGGAACCAGACCTGGTAAGAAATAAGGAAATGAGGATAAGGATATTTCTGCCAAAGCTTTTAGTCCATTCGATCAAACGGCAACTAATTGCCTCCCTGCGCGCCAGTTCGCTCGATACTTCTCTTGACAAGCACGCGATTGCATGATTAGTGCCTTCCAGTAGGCAATATATTACTTTAACAAAACGCCTAATGGAACTGATTAATGGTGAGTATTCAAATTCGGGATTGATATTATTTAAGTTACTAACTTATGTTTATCGTAAAATCGTATGATGGATCTAGGCGTTCTTTTTATATGACTTAAATAATAAACTGATGTAACTGATATACATATATACATATATTGTCACATGTACAGGATGTATGCAGAAGACTTTATGCAAAAATATAATATGTTTTGACTTGTCTCTGTATGAGACTGATATTATGCATCTCTACCTACATACACAAATACATATTACTAATAAATATTATTTCAATAAGTATTAAGAAACTTAATTAATATATTTTCTTAATTTTCAACTATACTTTTAATATGAATGTAAGTTTAATTCGATTGTATTTCTTCATGTGTAGTTACACGTGGCCTCGGTAGAAACGAAGTAAGAATGGAATGTGTCAACAATCCTTTTCATTCCCATGTAACAGACGACCTGAGGGAATAAAGTACAAAATATATGCAAGAGACGAAAAACCTGAAATTGTGTAGAATAAAATTGTATACGATGCCACTTGTTACCTAGTAGTTTTTTTATGTGATTGAAACGGCAAACAAGCTGGCTATCTACGTGATGGTAAGTGGTAACCATCATGCGATGCTAATGTCACACCTTCCATCCTGTAATTTTACTGATTTATGTCACCATTTATTCACTAAAATACATTTTACAAAGTAAGTTACTTGGCGGATTATATAGGTGAGGATGAGGTACCCACTCAGGAGAATAATCTTTACTTTAGAATGAAGAGTATCAGTCCAGTATATGTACGTATTCAGTGAACAATAATTGGTTCTTTATGATGACGATGTTATTCCATGTCTTAACCGCTTTCGAAGATTCTTTTTAAAGGACTTCAAAAAAAGAAGAGGTCTTCAATTCGACTGAATTTTATTTTTTTAACTTGTTTTTGTAAAAAAATGGAAATTATTGAAATACACATTTGAAAATATATTTTCAAGAGACTTCCAAAACGTTGATGTTCTGAATTTTATTCTATTTTTATTGTGTGTTTTTCATTTATATCACAAGATTACATACGAAACCTGACTTCCATTGATTATTTTTTTCATTCAACAGGTTTATTTATTCACTTGTTATTTTTATAGAAATGTCTCAATTAGCACAATCGTTTTTCTGTTACGGAACATATTTGTATATCATTAAATCAACTCTTTACGTAGGTATTTAAATCATGTTGTAACAAATATATTATTCTACCCTACGATTATTAAGCGTTTTCAACAATTATTTTGTAATTCCGCTCAAAAACAGAATCAGTGCTATGCTGAGTGTATTTCAATGTTTTCTCGACGGTATTAATTTCGAAACTCCGGCAGGTTTTAATCAATAGTAATTTATTATTAACCATCATTAATATCCTAATGACTTTTAAAGCTTCCAAGAGCTAAAATGCAAAATAAATGTTTGACTTTTGATATTGTTTTTCGAGTAGAACAATTTCGGAAACTGTTCAATCAATTTTAATTAGGTGTTCTGTGGTTCATTGTGATTACAATATACGTACTTATGAAATTACTACACATTATTATATGACACTAAAGATAGATACGATTTCTTAACTATAAAGAACCTGGGTATTATATCAGTTGTCTAGTCTAGTGCCCATAACACTAGTTCTGCTTAGCTTGGACACGATGGCGTAGTGTGCATTGTCCAGTGTTATTACTATCATTATAGAAGGCATTAACAAATGTACATACTACACAGGCAAAGAGTCGGAGCACAACTTATTTGAAATAAATACATACAAAAGATTGTCTATTCTGATTAAGAGTCAAAAGGTTGTTCAAAGTAATTATTAACTGCACTGGACATAAACAATTTAATCAAAAATTAGAAAATAATAATAGTAATCGTCCGGTTCATACCGGGGAATGTTGAATGTAATTAAACGTAGAAATAATTAAACATTCGACCAGCGAGCTTATTAGTGATATTTCTAAGTCGGATTACTTTTGACTTTTGTTACTATTATCTTCATGCCAGGTTCCTTATAGGCTGGGTAGTGAACCAAGTACTAACATCAGTATATTTACGTAATTATCTCAATTAATTTATTTTCTTAAATCATCTTCATCATCATCATCATTTCAGCCCGGAAGACGTTCACTGCTGAACAAAGGCCTCCTCCTCCAAAGATCTCCACGAAGATCGGTCCTGCGCTATTCGCATCCAATGCCTTCCAGTAATCTTAACCAGATCGTCAGTCCACCTTGCTGGAGCCCTTCCCACGATGCGTCTTCCGGTCTGCGGTTGCCACTCGAGATCTTATCATAATCATTATTTTTATCAGCTTCCTGACTATTATATTATAGACATATTGTAACCCTTGGAAACCAGATAATTTGGAATAACATATAATTGAAGGCCGCATGGACGGGCAGAGGTAGGGAATCAGAATCAGTCCGTCGTGCAGGTGCCCTGTACCTGCACAATGGACTGATTCTGTCCGAAAGGCCGTCAAACGAAATATGCAATCGATGGTTTATTTGACACAGGTTAGATATGCCTGGAGAGATTTGGTTGGAAAAAGCATACCTGGTGGTCACTTTGTTCCTGAAATTGTTTTATTCGAAACTCATCCTTGAGGAATCGACAAAGTAAAAGATGTGTGTATGCATTAAACATTTCTAAAAATGAAAATACATATAAATAAGTAAATCATACCAAAGTACAAAACTTATTTATACAATAAATAAATGGGTAACTGTTTACAGGACACTTATCTAAAATCTAATATGATTCTGACTTTGAATCAAAGTTGTGAAAGATGTCGGGTTAGGAAAAGTGGAAACGGCCAATCATCAAAAGCTGAATAAGAGATTATTTGATTCGTGTTCAGTCGAGATTAGGTATTTCTAATCACTTTTTAGCATCAGTTTAGAAATTGCCCAAATTTACTTGTTGTTCTGGAATTTTAAGCAACTCCGAAAGAGTTAAATTAACTTCAAAGGGTTCGGCTGAATAAGGTTATGCTTTGTCATTGGTATTTATTTTTCTGATTGATATAGTTTTAGATGGGTAATAGAATTGTTAACTGATTTGTTTTCTTAGATTCAAGAATTTAATTTTATATGGTATAAGTCACCTGTGTTGGGTATCCTTAAAATGCCCATTTATTTTGAGATATATTATATTTTGTAAATTATTTTTTCAATCGATAACGCTTACTCATTTTTTGTTAGTGTTATTTTATTAACAATGCTTGGATTTTTACTGTGTATGAGAAAAAAACACAAAAACTGATGCAATCTTTTGGAGCCAAATTGGTAATTAAATATACATAAAATGTTTTCAATGCCATAAAATATTTCGTCAACTACACCAGCAGTCATTCGCTTCATTGATTAAATTAATAATGAGAGAAAAGGATGTTTATTCGTCATGTAATTTTAAATACAATTTTTACATAAAACTTAAACATTCGCTTTGGTACTCCAGCGATTTAGCACACCACTTTGTCTGCTGCCGATCGTCGTGAGATCAGTTCCTTGCAATATGCAAAATTTTTAATAAATGGATACGGTATTGTTTTTTTATTGAATACGTGTAACTGAAAAACAATCGAAGTAAAGTTATATACCTACGGCACCGTCTCTCCAGCGTGGTAATAGTAGCATAGAAGCCTCTCAGGTAATGATAATGGTATTCAAAAGTTTTGGTTTAGGTGAAACGAGACGCGGTATCTATTTTTATTTCAGTAAGAATATTCAATAAATATTCTTCACTTACTATTTTATGGGCATGAAGATATTAAGTAAGCTTGCAAACAAACAATATTTAATAATTATTATTTAACCTTCTATATCAAAGACTTTTACAGACAATTAAAGTTACGTTAAGACTTTGGAATCTATAACTGCAATTGAAAGCTACTCAGTATATATACAAACACGGTAGACTTACCGAGTTTAAGTTTCTTTACTTAGAGTACTAAATGTACAAAATAATATCGTAACTAAAAGTATTTATAAATATAAATAGTCATGTCATAATTTTGCTAAACATTGCTATAGTAAATTAAAATACGATTGAAATGCGACTTTTATTTGTATTTTTCAATGTTTAAAAAAAGTTAGAGGTAGACTTTGTACAGTCGTCTGCGTAGGCGTGTTTCGGCTAGAGGGCGAGATAGGACAGTCATCTAACATAGTCTTCCGGAATGGCAACTCCTGAGGTATTACGGGAGGCATATGATGACGTGATGACGCGGATGATTTTCGGTATACCATATCGATGTTGATTACCATTTATCAACAAGCGCATAGTCAGATAGTTTGGAATATCAAGCAATCCGATAAAAATACTTATAATTATATACTTAATAATTATCTTATGACATAATACTTAAGTCATAAGGTAATTATTATCATAATATAATTATTTATATACAAAAAAGTAAAGAGAGAGTCTACCACTCTAGGAAAACTATTTGGAGTTAGAATAGTTTAGGGTCAGCAACGCGCACGTAGTACCCCTGGTGTTTCAGGCGTTCATAGGTTACGGTAACCATTTACCATCAGATGGGCCGTAAGCTTGATTGCCACCATCGTAGTATAAAAAAAGTTAGATTAATAATTAATTTAGCTATATATTTAGTAATGAACGTAATACCTATCGTATCACATGATTATATATATTCATAAAAACATGTTATTTAGACTAGACATTGTAGGGTTTCCCAAATACACAAAAAAATAACACAATACATTATTATAAAGCATTCGAGAAAAACTCTTGTAGAAGTATTCTATCTCTTGATTTTCCATGAAAATACAATGTTTGATTAAGAATTTATTATAAGCTTAACAGGAAATGGACCGAGTCTCATAGGAAATGAATATTGGAATGGGGAATGTAATTTTAAAGAATACCGACCGCTAACAACCAAA
Source organism: Achroia grisella (assembly GCF_030625045.1). Lineage (NCBI taxonomy): Eukaryota > Metazoa > Arthropoda > Insecta > Lepidoptera > Pyralidae > Achroia > Achroia grisella. The sequence continues at coordinate 311,011 of NW_026712845.1, forward strand.
TAACGTAATGATAATAATTAATAATAATCTTTTATCATATCTAGGCAGTAAGTAAATACATTCCATCTGTAACAGTTTACCATTAGACTGACCGTACACTAAAATTATATTTTGGAATTTTTGTTAATCCGTACTAATATTGTACATGCGAAAGTGTGTTTGTCCGTCTTTGTCATGAACATTATTATTAATATTTGACGACCTCGGTGGTCTAGCGGTCTAGCACACCGCTTTACGTCCGATGGTCGCGGGTTCGATTCCTCGCACGGCACAAACATGAGTCTAATTGTTAGTATCGGTCTGGGTGTTATCTATGTATAATATGTAAGTATTTACGAAAAAAAAATATCAATGTATCTGTATCAGTTATCTAGTACCCATAACACAAGCTTTAGCTAGCTTAACTTGGGACTAGATGACGCTGTGTGAATTGTCCTGAGATTATTATTATTTATTATGACTGCTGTAAAATATGTATTTTATTTTAATAATGTGGTAGGGGTACAACTCGAGAAGAATTCGGCTAGCGCAATATTTGAAATGCTCACATTTCGCTGGATACATGTAATTCAAGGTGGTAGGGTGCGAGTATACCACGGCCTCTAATACTACATTTTGGTTTGTTGTTTCTGATTACGGAGAGTAAGTTATAAAAATTTACAATAAGATACCAAAGGATATATTGGAATTACCCTTAAATAAATTCAAAACATCTGCATATGATTGTATGTAATATGATTTAATATTTACTGAGCAAGGCCTATTACTCACTAAACGATTACTTGAATGACGAGCGTGCATGGCAATAGTTTTCTTGTTCGGGATTTTTATTTAATATTAGACATAGACACCTATATAAATGCATTGTAAATAAACTGGATTTAAAAACAAAAGTAATTCAATTGAGTTTCTTGCCAGTTCTTCTCAATTGGATCTATATACCGAACTGGACGGTAGGGAAAAAAATTATAATGTAAAACTTGGCGTTCATAAGCGGCTAAAATGTCCTACATGAATAAATGGTTTTTGAATTTTGAAGTATAAATCGACATGCAAAAAATTTTTGATATCCAACTTCACAATTCACATTCATTTCGTCTCAATCAGTGTTATAAACCACTATAGTATCATGCTCTTAATATTCTTCTTAAAATTTGGTATTAAAAAATAAATATAAGAAGTATCTACGGTACCCTAAAATCGGACAAACAACCAATTATGCACGTATAAAAATTAATGCAGTGTTGTGTGTTTTATATCACTGTTATTTTATTTCCTTTTTACTGACACAGATCGTAATTTGAATGAAACTGCCGTTAACGAAAATCGTAAAGTTCAGTGAGTGGAAAAACTGTAGGGGCAAAGGGTGAAATAAAATCATCAGTTTTACAATACGCCCCGGCTGAAGGCTACGCTTTTTGCGTAAGTTGAATGTTTCGTGTTGCTTGTGAGTGACGTTTTTGTTATCGTGAAAGATTAACACAGATTATAATAAGCCACTGGTAAAGGTGTTTGAATTATGAAATGTTGCTTTCTAATCCAGAACCTTTGATCATTTCGGGCAACATTCCCAGTTTTAAAAGCTAAGTTAGTTAAAATGCTATTACAGTTGTATACGTACTAAATTATAAATTTCTAAATTATTAAAACAACAAACAAAGTTTAGTATGGATGTAGATACTGAACTTATTAAACAACAAATCTATATGTTAAAGATATACATACCAGTCTATCACGTTTTATTATTTATGTTACAACTATGATTATGGGTTTTAAAAACCCATTCAGATGCGTGCAATTCAAAATGTAACGTCAATTTCTTTCAAACAAAGAAAATAGCACATAAGGAAAAAAATGATATATAATATTTCTTAAAATAGGTTCTCAAATGATGAGATTTCTCTATAATGTCGTCGATCTTATATTATAGATTATATGACTGTAGTAGATAATACTACATTATTCTTTAATGTAAATATAAAGTAGTCTTCTTAAATACTCGCTTAATTTCGTTCAGAATTCTTGGATAAGACGATAGCGAAAATAATATAAAAAAGGTTGAGACGACTAAGAAAACAGTAAAGAAGAAGCAGTATTTTTGAAAGTATTTGGTTTCGTTTCAGTCAATAAATAGCTTTTGTAACATTACATTACGTTGCAAAAATATTACGCCAAATGAAGGCCATGTTTGTTTATCAGAAATATAATATTATATACTTAAATATAAGACATTGTACGAAATTAATGATACCTATTTATTAAAGTTCATTCGGCTGTTCTGATGATAAGAGGGAAATAAATAACTTCACATATTTGCATTTACATTCTGAAGTTAAAATAGTATAGTGTAAAAAATACATATCATCATCATATACATCGCATATGCATAACAATAAACAAATAACAAAATATGTTTTGAAATTCACATAATTCGATACATTTATTTAGACTTCTATTAAAAATGGTTGTGGGTTTTAAAAAGTAAAAGAGTGATTTCTATTATATTATTATATAGAAAATACCCAGACCGATACAGACCGTATATTTAATACGTATTTACAAAAAAAAAATTTACTTCAGTTATTTAGTAGCCACATCACAAGCTTTATTCAGATTGGGACTACATAGCGTTGTGTGAATTGTCCAGGGTTAATATATAATTTGAGTATTTCTTATTCGGTAGTTATTTAAAATTTTTATTTGTATAATTATATTCGAAATGGCATCCGAACAAAAATGTCATATACAGGTATATACGAAATTAAGGAATATTAAATTGAATATGTTTATGAATACTCAATCTATTGCTACTGCATACATTAGAAAGATCATTTCGCTTGATGTTGCTATCGCGGTCTATATTCATACTGTACTACTGGATATTTATCGATTTATGGCAACTTGTCTACGGGTTTAGGTTCATATCACTTTATGGTGTGTATATCGAACCTATCATACTAATATGCAAAATCAAATGTCCTAATGAAAAGGTTGGTATCGATCTAAATACTATATAACGATCTAATGGGAGGCCAGGATAATGATCTATGCTAGGACATTTTCATTTCTATAAATGCTCAAGTGAGAATGGTACTTGAATCGGGGTGAACGAATTTCCTTTTTACGCCTTCTGCGATTTCAATCATAATGGTATCGGATTTCATGATTTATTTTATACCTATAAATGTAGGTATAAAATATTGATGTAGGTTACTTAAACAAAATCGATAGTTATAATCATAACTTATACTTGCATATTTGTAATATGTGTATATATAAAATGTAATAGGCAAGACAATATTGCAATATAATAACGCTAATAAACACTTAAAATTATGACAGGGCTTAAACTTGCTGTTTATGTGTTTAAACTTTGGCTTAAAATCTGAATTCAAACTGTATGTATATTTGTGAAATAAATTCCCGCCAATGTTCGAAAAAGACATCTAATGTATATCAATTATTAGATGCCATTTCGATGCGATCGCAATTCGATAACGTCAAAAGTTACGCCACATACAGAGTGAAAGCTTTTCAGCCACTGTTCATTCTGGCATCGTTGTTCGTCCGCGTGACCAGAATATATTGATTGACTGCAATAAAAAGTGTCTTTCTCCAGAGTTCTTCATCCGAAACGTGTAATCTAAATTTAATGACGTCGATATTTTGTCGTTAAGTTACAAGAACTTAAATTTACCATTCGATAAGTAATATGAACAAACGAATTGACGTCAATATTTTTTCAACATATTTAAAAAGGAGAAGAGACTCCATTCGCATTATTTTGTTGATTGGTCCTGCAGAAATTTGATCAAGTCCTATTGTGCTATTTGATAAAAGTCGATTCTAGGCTAAGTGATTTATATTTCGAGGAGCCTTCGCGTATATGAGTGAGCTTTGATAATGATATTTGCATTTTAAGAATAGCCTTACTGTTCTACGATTTACAGTGTATCTATGTTATAATTATAAATAAAATTAAAGCTGGTATTTTCGTGGTCTGAATACTTTATTATTTTTAAATACAATGCCTGCCATTTTCTGATTTAAGCTTTGTGAAAGAGAGTACAAAACTAATTTAGTTTATTTAATATAAAACAAAATTGCTTTTTAGTTTAGAAGAATATGATGGTGTTATAATTCCCATAGCCACATCCATAGTCACTGTATTGCTATATGAAGGAATGAAAGCAGCAACTAATTTGTTGTTTGAAAATATTTCTGAAAAGGGTTCCGGCTGGCGATGCCGGAAAAAGCCAGTTCTTCGTTTACAGTGCTATCGTTTTAATGAGAAAAGTTTCGAATTTGATTAGTGTAGGGTTAATTTGTAACTGTCATCTTAAAAATGTTACGAGCATAATATTATTTCGAGTCTACCATGAGGCAGGTATTGTTTATCTGAAATTTAATTTAGCACTTATCGTGTATTTCTAAAAAGAGGTAATTTGAAACGAATACAAAACATTAACACACGCCTCGGATTCACTTTGTATCGGTGAATACATAAAAGTGTGCATATTTTGCGTTGAATATGTAGAGGTATATAATTGGTTATTTCTGTAAATTAATTATATGTATTAAAATATATCAGCTCTCTTTTCAGAATAGGTACCTCTACTAGTACCATCTGTAGCGGTCTATGAGATTTCAAAAACTAAATTAAATGTAAATTATAAAGAATATGAGTAAAGTTGATAGGGTATTTATTATATACTATGATTAACTTGATTTTAAAAAGAATTAAAAAAATAATTTCTAACGTCAAAAACAATGTATGTAGATAAGTACTCTGTAATCTATTAGAATTAAGTTATTTTAATCGATGATACATATTCAGTCATATTGAAATATACTGAGTACTGTGAGTAATATACTGAGCTGTGCCCGCGGTTTCACCTGCGTTAAATTTCACTACATAAATTTTAATAAATTGTGTTATTCTGTTGTGATTCTACAAGTTATTCTGATGCATAAGCTATATTAGTGTAAAGTTTCATTAAAATCCGTTCAGTAGTTTTTACGTAAAAGAGTAAGAAACATCCATACTTATAAACTTTAGCGTTTATAATATTATTAAGCTTAAGATTATAATGAAAGAGATTCTCTGTGAAGATAGAGTAAAAATACATATACAAGAATAACGTTTCTACGCTTTCATTCCGAGGATGTAGTAGGAGGCATCTACGAAAACCAGTCATAAAACACCAGTGCTAAAAAAGGACCGAAAAAGTTGCCTAACTAGCGTAGTGATAATAGGTTAATAGTTTCTTATTGTGCAGAAATTCGCATTATGCAGTGGTTTCGTATTAACACAGTATTAATTACCCGAGTTAGACTTTGTAAAAAGTTATTTTGCATGCCTACCTGTCTTGCCACACTGTTTTCCAGTTGTATTGTAGGTAGTGAATTGGCAGTGAAATTATAGTATAAGAGAGCATCTTAGTCCTCTAGAATGACAACACACGAGTGGTATGATAAATGACAACGGGATATGCCTAGTGGTGTTCATGTATATTGGCGATGATTACAGATTACGATCAGTTGGGCCGTAAGCTTCTATACCAATTTAAGTATAATAGAATACATTAATTGGCAAAATTTCCTTACTAGAGATGTTAAGTTTGAGATATGCCGAGAGGGTCAATGATAGGTAACAATGTAAGCTGATATATATATATCGGGATAGAAGTGATCAGGAAAGTCGGTTGAGAGTGCTTTCGTTGGAATTACCTAAAGTAGTAGCTTAGGTAATTGCTCATATTTTGAAGAAACGTCTGAGGTATACAGAATTATAGGTTTAACATAAAAGTCTTTTTTTTATACATAATGTAATATACCTATTACATACAAATATTATAATTTTATGAAAATAAAAAAAAATAGTTTTAATGACTAGTACACTTATACTACAATTACAACTATTAGTTTACTACAACGCACTTAAGGCTGTTATCTGTAGTATCTATGGAAAAGGTATTTAAAACTAAAAAAAGTAATACATTTTTATTTTATTCTCATCATACATATTTATTTATTCAGTAATAGCATTCTTTATTAATATCTACATATCTATAAATAAATACAGATAAATAATTATATGTGAAATTGTTTCAGGTGTCTATTTAACTTCGTGAAATTAAAGGCAGGTACGTATTTGCATAAATTAAAACTTATATTGCTGTGGGCTTAAAATAAATCCTGCCTAACATGTAATACAATTTCATATCTATTATATACATACATATGTATAATAAGATTATTATTATTAGAGCAGTAATTATAATAAATAAACAACAACTGGAAAACTCACAGACAGTTATGGTAATTACATGTGTTCTCAAAGTAAGCAGAGCTTGTACTCCATGGCTAGGCTATATAAATTCTAGCAATCTATTGGTTAGTAAATACATAAATAATACTTATCAAGAATTCATTTATGTCAGTATGTTTCGTACAGGAGTAAAACTTGCAGGCATCGAAAGTTCTTAATCACTAGATTATTGTTTGCTTTTGCATATTACACTGTGTTGTTGTCGGTCAAAATTTTTTATTAGTATTTTTTTATCATACAAAAAGATATAATAAAATTCTTAATAGTAAACACAATGTAAATGAAGTATTAAACTATATGGCGTCAGCTATACGTAAGAAAAAAAGACGAAAATTACGACTACGATTTATAAATTACAAAGTAAAATAACACCACTAATGTACGGTCTCATTTAATCCAGGATAGGTCAGAGGGTTTTAAGATCCCCTTAAATAAATGAAAGGGTGTCCCTTTTTATTTATTTAAGCGTACATTGCGACATATTCTTATAGCACGTTTCAAATAAAAACTTATAGGAACGAATGTTTAATATATATGTTTTTTGATTGATTGTCTTTGTGAACTCACGGCAGGTACCTTACTCTCATTTCCCTGCCTGGGGTAGGCAGGAAAGTGAGGGGACCAAAGTGCTCTACTGTAACAAACAACCTTTAAAACCCTTTGTTTCGTATTCAGAAATGCATTTAGGATTGGGCAGTATTTTTTAATATATTTATTAGAATATCAAATATATAAAATGATGTAGTATATTTTTCAGACACCGATTCAACTATAGAGATTATGGTTCAATTTTGTAAACCTATTAATTGGCTGCTATTTACCGTAACTCTGTGGACCCTGGACGCTGTTTTACCAATGGAGACATGTACCAAACGAGTCAGTTTAGCTCGAGCAGAACAGACAGACGATAAGGGTCGTAGATGCTGGGACAGGGTCAAGGTGCATTCTTGTGGAGGAAGATGCGACTCTAGAGAAGTAAGTTTTTTATATATTGGTAATACATCAGATGGAAAGTGATAACCGTTGTCAAAAGGTATGTATACCAAAATCAAATACATATATAAAGAAGTTTATCTGTCAATAACTGTGGTGATTTCATACCACACAATTACACTCTACAAAAGGGTACCAAAGTAATATACTTAGCGCCAGAAATAGGAGAGACATAAGTATCCACGCAGAGAACTCTGCACAAAGTCTCCCTTGGTATAATTAAGTTGAAATAAGTAGTATTAAGGAAGTAGTAGTAGGTAAGTCTAATTTGTCTCATACGAGTCGTACGTAGAAGGTACATACATCCCAACGGAACGGAGGTCTACGTGGGTTATTTAGCTTAGTGCCTAAGTGCACAACAGTAAAAGCATGCATTGGTAACTTATCACTTCAAGCACTTAAACAATGGTTTTTACTATTCTTTTAATTAATTTAAAATATTAACTATCTTACTTACTACTATAAGCCTAAAGCAGTACATATTTAAATATATCTGCTTTTACCAATTTTATAAAGTAATATAGGTACGCATCTGAAACAATTTGAAATCAAATAATTTATTTACTATGTTGGCGTATACTCGAACGGTGATTCAACTTTTACGTGTACGAACAAGTGAATATTGCAAAGATATTAACACTTAAAAAGAGCTCTCAATACGATTCCATTTGTGTGGGAGTTTGTGATATTTTCACCCATTATAAATGGATGTTGTTAAGTCTTTCCCAATATGCAAGATTTATTGCCAATCATACCAAGTTGTCACAATTGAAAGTTGTTACTTTGTGCCTCAAAGTATCTTCTTTAATATAAAGATATCGACACTAAATATGTATTTTGTCAAAAACACTTTGTGTTTATATAAATTCTGTAGGTATTCTTTGAAAGTAACACAAACACAAATACGTAAGCAAGATTGATAGTATCCTCTGAAAAAATAAAAACAGATAAGAAGTTTAACAGAACATTATTCCACAAAAAGTAATAAAAAGTTAGCTGGAATTCAACTTGAGGGCAGCACACACCTCTTTTTAGGGATTCGTACTAAATGGAAACAAAATAAATGTATTTAGTTTAGAGACAATCATGAATTTTCTCTCTAGATATTGTGTTATTAGTCTCCACAACAAGTCAACAGTATTTTGTATTCAAAATAAAACAGGATACTTATTAGTTTTCTTGAAATATAAACCATTCTAACATCCAACCATCGATTTGTAGAATAAAAATAGAAACGGCAACTGAGATCTATGCCTTATCCAATTTTAGAGTTCGCTGTTAATTTTATCATTGACAGATTTTTTTTAAAAGAAAATAGGTAAGGCTGTGGTTTTGATTAAAATTAATTATGCAATTTCAAGAAATTTTTAGTAGTTTTAATTGCTCAGGTTGGACTTTCCGAACGAGATATTACATTTTTCTATGAGCAGGCAATCGTGTTTGTTTTGCTTAGGTTTGAATTTACACTGTAAATACAGACACAACATACAGCTACGAATAGTGGCTCGCAGCTCGAATTTTAATGATTTGCGATAGTGGTTTGCGCGGGAAAATAGAGAATTTCCTTCTTCACTCAGATTTCCCTTTTTTATATTTGTTGTATTAAAATTATTATATTTTTGATAACTAAGTTTGAATTAAAAAAATATATATTTGAAAACATACCAACTCGAGTTCAATAATACTGACCTAAGCTAAATAGTTACTTACATTAATCTATATGTTTTTTTATTGTGGTATAAAAAGGAATGTTTAATTCCAATCCAATATTCCATATACTTTTACGCCCGATCTGTTTTTCTATTTATGTAATTATAATGACGAATTTAAAATTTGTATTGATCACAAATGTGGCTATATTTCATCAAATATAATTGACACGCGAGCCTGCCGTAGTCCTTCGGTTTAATTACATTTAGACGGTGTCAGTCTAACGAGAAGTGCCCTCTTAAGTGACACGTACGCATTGTAGACCTTGAACTGTAAGACTGCTGGTAATTCATAGCAGAAGCACGCTACAAAACTAGTATTCTTAGTCAATTACGAGAGGGTCTCTTATATAAAATAATCAGTCATATAGATTACCAGCGTTCCGCCCCAAATACTGGAATTTCAATTGCACTTAATACAAAACCTTACTGAATTTATCACACCTAAACCTGCCTCAGAAATTATTCCTTTGATAGATTAATCAACATAAAAACCTGTAAGGTACGTTTTGAGTGGCATTATTTTATAATATGTATGTTATTTTATAATATACAAAATCAGCACAATAAACTTATTAAAAGTATAAGAGATCAGTATAATAATCTCATAGTAGGACATGATAATTATTGTATTCGTTTTTTTGGTAGAAAAATGTATATAAAATTTTGATCAGGAAACTATTATTGACAAACAAGTGTAAAATATATCGAATTTGATTAACAATTGACAGAGATATAAAAAGTAATGCGTGACTTATTCACAAGATACAGTTTAATATAATTATCAGAAATATGAACCTATGTCCTTTGATGGAAATTCGGTAAAATGATCTGAAAAGAAAGATACCTAGAATATTGTCTACAATCAATATTGTGCTACGACGTATCCCGTACACTCTGTGACAGGAGGCGTTGATTTTTTTAATATACAAAGTTGTATAATGTATTGAAGTACTTATTTTTAATAATATTAAATTTATTTATTTGCATATAAATGTACAAACCCAAAATAATTTGAATTATATTAAAACACTACGAGTCATATTAGTTTTGAAAACATAAGTCATAGGTGATAAGTTAACCCCTTAATATAGTTATAAAAAATGACAAATACCTACAGAACTCATTATATAAGGCTCGACACACACTTATTCACTTTTCTAATGGACTCGTTTTAAGCCCTGTTTTTTACCGCCGTTTTATATTACAGGGAGAAGTTTATAAATAAATTATATCTATCTACACTGTAGGCGTTGAACATTATGAAATTTGATTAATTAATAAGCATTTAAAGATGTGGTGTTAAGAGATTCTATATAGACTTTTACATGGCGGTAATTAAAACAAAACTTTTCTTTGTTTAGTCCTAGTTTGGAACTCGTTAATTAAAATACGAATATATTACTGATTAATATTGGAAAAATATTTATATCTTATACTAGCGATGCCGCCCTGGCTTCGCATGGGCACAATTATTGTAGGCGTATCGTTGTCTATAATTTTCATAACAATTTTTTTTTATATAGATATTAGAATGCTACATAAGCTGACAGTATAATTTCATGGTAAGTGGTACCTAACCGTCGGCGGCGTCGTCGTTATTAATAAACAGCACTAATAAATGATAATATTACACAATGCCTCCGAAATGGCAACCATGGTACTATTACCATGGTTGCCATTTCGGAGGATTCGAATAAGTTAGGCCTAGCCCTCGGATATGTTATGCTATAATTTCACCGCATAACCTCGCCCATAAATAGAACCAGAGCTAAATATAGTTCTCGTTGTTCGTTATTAATATATTTAGATTACGAGTAAGAGACGAGAATAGACATGAAAGATTTTTAAAAAAGGTTAATTAAAAATTTGTTGATTTCAAATAAAAAAAAACCTATTTTTTTAATTTTGTAAACTATAGTTGTTTGTGTTTTATTTATTACCACGACATTTTTAGATAATACTGACAACTTATTGCTGGCATGCATTAGATTGAAGGTCTAATAATTAAAATATGATAACGAGATGTCTTGACTGTACGTACAGATTTCAGATTGGGAGTTTCCTTTCAAGAAGTCGCATCATCCAGTATGCGTTTACGGCACCCGCCGACCGGTGATGGTACGTCTGCGCAACTGCGATGCAGACGTTGTTCCAGGAACGGAAAATTTTCATTATATAGCTGCAGATGACTGTCGGTGCAAAGTAAGTTAATATCTTATGCGGTGTTTATTAAGGTAAAGTTTTGAGTGAATTAATGTTTTATTACTAAACTGTAATTGCGAACAAACGAAGATATACCTGATGTGAGTAGCAACTGTCATCTCGTTACTCCTTCATACGTTTGCCTTACCGGAGGATGTGATGCTTTCTAACTCTAAAAAAATGAAGAAAATCACGGGATCTTACTACGTTTTACTCCGTCATAATAGCGGTTGTACACGGCTAAAATATCGGGAATCCAATAATATTATACTAAATAAAAGTTGATTTTCTTAATTTTAAGAGCAACTAATGAATAAGTAAACGTAATATTGAAAAAGTATAAAAAATTAAATGATATTCACGCAGACGACTTTATACAAAGTCTATTTCTGTCAGTGGAATAATTTTGAATGCTTTCATTTAAAGCCGCTTTGCCCTCGTTTAACATTTAATTTATATTTCCGTAATTTTCGGGATATCTTCTCTTGTGGTGACTTTTGTTATTGGTTACTGTTGGGTTAAAACGGACTCGGATTAAAATCCATGGTTTTAGAAGTTTCGGTTCTATTAATAAATCTGTCTGTTTGTTCAAAATATACATAAATTAGATTTATTTGGGTTTAGTAATATTTCTAATAGAACTCTGTAAAGACTTTTCGATTCTAAAGATTTTATTATCATCTACATTGATTTGGGTCTTGTAGTTTATTTCCAGTAGTATTCTGTAAAGACATTTCCATTCTTATGATTCTGTTATAATTGTATACAAGAGGTATTTTTCTATTTAACTTATATTTTTATATTATGTCGAAATTAGTAACTTTATTATTAGAAGTTTTATGTACTGTAGTTTTATATTAAGAACAAAACAAATATATTTTCGACATTAGAATAAAAAATAGATAATATTAATCAATAGCTCTTATATATTTTGTTTTAATTTATCATGTAACTATTCCAGTTACATGAAAAAGTAAAACAAAATACCTCGTGTCATATAATTATAATAATACTAACCTAGCATAATTATCATTACTTTATTCACACTACTAACCAACTCATAAAAGTTTTTTTTTGTATTTACTATATGCACATAAAACTCTCAGACCAATACATGCAATGAATCAAGCACATTACAAATATTGTATCGCACGAGAATCGAACCGGTGATCATTAGAATTAAAGCGGTATGCTAAACCGTTAAACTACTGAGACCGTCAGAACTTCGTAGTAATACATTTTTATTATTACAGGTATGCTCCTCTCACCATACGAGCTGTGAATGGTTACCCCCCAATTCAACCCTTCTACAAGGCATAAATGACAACCTGCATGACGATGATAATGATTATGACATTTGAAGTAACATATTGATGCATTAAAATTGTATAATATTATATTATTGTCAATATAAATTATTTCTTTAATTCCCAGGGGACGTAAGAGACGAGAGGTGAAACACATAAGGTCAACGTAAAAATATTAACTCTACTACCTATTATGGGAAAGAGGATGATAGTATAATGTGTTTTAACATCGAGACAAATTCTAGTCCTACTACATACGTTCTACGACATACGTCGAATGGGATTGTTAGTAATGTTCATTAATGTACTCATTGCTAGCAAAGTACTTGTCAGGTTGACCTCCGCCTAGTTTTTCCTGGAAATCATCGTGATAAGTTCCTAATGAATTTGTTACGGTAGGCTAACTAACCTGACCTCATATTTATCTTATCATCCGGTACTGGTGCCCGACGTGCAGGCCGATGAACGATTACATTATTACAAATTAAATAATGGATATAAAGACCCATTGGCATTAAATAATTTAAAATTTACTTTATTTTTAATGACTAAAATTGGTAACTAATCTAATTAATCCACAAGATGGTTGCAAGTTTACCACAGATTGATTTAAAATATAAAGATTCAATAAGTTACAGAAATGAGGAGGGAGGGGGTGTGGAGTGGCGTAAACCATGTGGTTGGGTGATCAGGACAACATTAATAGTCGGGAATAATATGATTCCAAATATGAAAATATTTACAATGCAGTCAATAGGTTCTTATATCTACGCATAATATTAAAATAGGGTTGTAGATACCATCTCTGGGGCTTGTCAGGAATAACTTAGGTTGAAAATGTCAGCATAGCGGTCAGAGACGTCCTTGTTAAGGTTCAAATTACTTGAAAAGCGCACCATCTGCTGAATAAGCGCTGGATGTGCTTGTCTATAATAACTGAATATTATTTGATGAATGTTTTCATAAGATTTTCACTTGTATCACAGATAAGATAATATTACATACTTGTATTCTTCATATAAGGTTGGCTGTAAGAGATTGTTTTGAGCGATAAGACCGCCTTTTGTTGGCATATTGTTATGTTAAGTTAAAGCAAATATTTTATTTATGCACAACAAAGAGTATTTATTATTATTATTATTATATTTTTCATTCGGTTTCTGAATGATAATGTGGATTTCGCTTTTTCTATATTTTTTCTATAATGACAAAAAATCTGCCGGCTCAGTTATCTTGTCCCAAGCTAAGCAGGCTATATGCGCTGTGTGAATTCCAGTCCAGTGCTATTAATAAATAAAAAAATATATAAAAACGATAAGTTGGGCTAACTAATAAGTTTGTTTACTATTTCGGTTACATAAAAGGAACTTACCGTCAAAATACAAAGCATTAGAATTATAATTTTAGATTCCACCTTATGAAATAACTACTTATATAAAATGTTATAGACATACGGACTATGTGGTTCGCATGCTTACATACCTAATACGATTTTATTAATTTTTATAAATCCTAATTTTATATGCCTTCATGCTTGTTTATACATAAGTGGAAACATTCTTGTACTTACTTTAGGTTTCTCTTTAACTGATCCTACAAAAACAAGCCAACTTTTTTATTCACATGTGCTTGAACAGGATTACCAGAACCTTTTGTTGTACTAAACGACTTTATCTGAATCTAATCTGAATAATACGATTCAATTGAAAAAGTTAAATACCTATAATAATAATTTTACAATAGTTATATATCATATTTGTCTTGTCGTTTGACACTTTAAAAGTTTTATGAAATTCTTATTGTTTTTATTTATTCAAAAGATCTACTATGTATCGATATTATTCTGTTTGTACAGAGTATCTATAGGTAGAAATTAGGGATAGAATTTAGTAAAAGTCTCTAAAAAATTACAATGAAAGGAGAAAAAATATATTTTGAAAGTAGCATGAAAAAGTTCCGGCTAAGTCGTAAATTTTTCAACCTCTAGATGTGGGTTAACGTATTCAGGTTAGAAGATTTAAAGTCAACTCTCAGAGTAGTTTAATGGGTTTCAAACTTAAATAAAAATACAGCTTGGAGTTTACATGTATATGTGCTGTTGGCAGAAACAAACTCGGGGTCAGTAGAGTCTTTGTTAATCGAGGCAAAACATCATTATAGACCCCCTCATAAAGTCACGCTATTCTGTAATCAATGATTAAATGTCATAACCCATACAAAAAGGTCCTAAACATTAATTATCGACCGAATAAACTTATCTAACATCCATAATTACTTTATTATAATCAACTGAGCCGCTCGATTTCAAATTACAATTTAATGCAGTAATTATGAAGTACCATGAACTGCGATTTAGTTATTTATGGAAACATAATTATTACCATATTATAATAAAATTACCGTACACAGCTTCACAGACGTTTTCAGATTCGAGAATGATTTTTAAGCCAAATTAAATGTCAAGCTTGTTACAGGTCCCTCACGCTTTTTCGGATGTTGGGACCCTTATGACTCTTTTTTTAAGAGGCGTTTACCCCAAAGTTCTTATTTTTTCTGTAAATTCTTCGTTAGGTTCGCAACTTTCATGTTTTTAGAGGTCAATGTCCTACTTAAGTCAAGAGGCCTGACTAAAAAAATCCGGTAATGCTATGCCTTGCTTTCCGATGATCTTATGATCTTGTGTAGTTATAGGTTCTTGTATAGTTGTAAGTTCCGGAGTATATTATTTTTCTCTGAATATTTGTCTGTCTTATATTTTTTAATTTTGACATATTATTTTTAAGTAATCCAAAGATAAGTAGTAAGATTATTGTTTTATAATGTTCCTGTTTTTATATATTATTTCAGTATCTAGTTAGGTTTATATGGTAATGAAAATATTAGAGAACTATGAAGGAAAAGTAATCTAATGGTGCCTCCAAAACTAACGTTCAATCTACGGTAAGAGCAAATAAGATAAATTATATAATATAAGGGTAAATTTGAAAACTGAACTGCAGAATATTAACATAGTTGAAGATCTATTACCAGTTGTTTTATTTGAGTTCGTAATGCGAGATGAAATATATAGTAGATATATAATACTAGTCGTTTGTTTTATGTATTTCTGGTATGTTTCTTAAGAATTAAAGAAGGAAGAATAAAAGTTACTATTTACCTATTATTTCTTATAAAATCCTTATTATAGGATGAACAGATTGCGTAAAAGTTTAATAGTAATATGTATAATTATGCTTTTTGATAGTTTTAGTTACATATGGAGTAATTTCAATTGTAACAGATACTGTCAAATGCTAAACACATAATCTGTACTGTTAAGTTTAATCTGTTTCAAACGAGATTTGTTTGAAACAGTTGCACTTAATCCATCAGCAGTGATTGTTTAGTTTGAAGAAAGTTTAGATCTCGGCGGTTTCTAAAGTCTAGATTCAAGAGACTAAAGCCGTCTATTTCAAGTTTATGTATGGATCTTTATTACAATGGTATCTTCTAATTTAGTTATATTATCTTCATTAATGTACATTTCAAGTTAAATAATGACTTGGACATAAACATGGTCCTTGATCTTTAAATTTAATTAATAAAAATAGCATTTAGGAGCCAACCTTTTAAAATGTTGCAATTAATTAGCATCTCAGAATTTGGAGAATAATAGATAGGTATACTTAGAAGTTCATAACCTTTCAATTATATCTTAACTTTAATGTATTTACCGTTTTATACGAAAATATTATAATCGGAGGATTTATAGACTTACTAACATTTTAATTCAATGTTTTATATATTAGAACTAATCCATTTTTTAAAAGAACTGAATTATTTGTTGTTGGTAGAACCACAGATAACATAATATATACATATAACATATTTATTGTTGTTATACTATGTATAACAACAATAACTAATGCATATAGAAATGATCGGTGCTCGTAATATACTTCGCTTAGCTACGAGAATGCATATTGAAAATTAGTTTCCCATTTACAAATAAACTAGCTGTAGGTACTAGCAATTATTGTCTTGATTAAATATTATTTACTTGAATGAAATGTCTATACTATGTGTTGTATATATGAAAATTCTATAATAATTATTTGAGTCTCCATTTTCAGACAAGTAGTTTTTTTTTTTCAGTTAAAATTGTACGTAACTTGACATATCCATTAGGATTTTCTGAGACTTACGGATATTTGATAACGGAATATATTGAATTTTATATTTCTATAATATATAATCGAAGATCTTCTATGAAATTTACTTATCTATCTTTACTATAGTAAAGTTTCGTCTTAAATCTTTATTCAAATAAACTCAATACAAGCTCTTTTGAATACTCATATTTATGATTCTACTCATTCGCAACGCAGATTCATTACAAGAAGAATGAACAAGAAACTTGTGTGTTGCTCTTTTAAATAGATGTTTTTTTTATATAATATGAAATACATATTAAAATGCTATCAACGAATCTCGCAAGTAAAAAGTAATCCATTCTTCATTAACCCACTAAAGCCTTAGACGCGACTGAGGCGTGGCTGTTCGTGACTGTTGGAAATCGTGATAGTGTCAAAAACATTAGGTGTCAGAACAATGTAATGGAAACGTTACCCGATAGCATTAAGGTGATATTATGGACCGTTATGCGATCATTATGTGATTATGACATAAGAACTAAGAATATAAATTTCGAATAAATTTAACGTAAATCATGCTCAGGCAAATATATAAAATACTCAAGATTTAATACTTTTGTAACTATTCAACTATTTTAGCAGTTAAGCAGCTTGCTTTCTAAGCTGTTTCGATTGCTTAATATGTATAGTTGTTACATAAAAATCCGTATACTATAAAATAACAATATTTTTTTCTTTAAACAACTTCAATTTTAGTTTATTATGTAATTTAATTTGTTTACTACCCGCTTATAAGGCTTTATCTATATAGATTTTTACTATAAATTTTCTTCTCTTTACATTTTATATGCTTTGTTTTCTTAAATCACAATTATCACGACTGATGAAATAGCGATACATTATCAACACGCTGCAATGTAATGCAAAGCATCAATAAGCCTTAAGAAATGTAGATACATTGATTATTATAATATGCTAGTAATATTGTCTTAGACATATATAATGATTCGGCATCCGATCAGTCAAACCGATATGTAGGGTCAAGATCACACCACACCACCCACACAAATACAGCGGCCAACCTACCGCGACTAGTTTCTTCACTTAGTAATTTATCAGGATATGACAGGCCCGCCCGATGTCAAATTGTGTCATATATATAAACTTTTTGAATAAATTCAAAGGGACAGAATAAACGAAACAAAATAACCCAAAACCGTTGTTTTGCGAAGACACTACGGTTCTTTTGGTGCATTTACTCGTTCATAATAAACGTCCAGTGAAATAACAATATGCATTCTATTTCACTCCCCCCAGAAGACAAACATAGATGTTATCCATACGTCTTGGCAAACATATTTGGGTGTGTTTGTTTGAGGCCTCTCTCATTATATCTATCAGTGAGGATTTCTAACAAAAACACGGTCGCTATAGACTCGTATTGGCGGCCACAGATATGTTAAAAAATGTTTGAAAATAATTCATTAAAAGGTAAGACCTACTCCGATAACTAATAGAAATATCTCGTGCTGAAAGTAGATCAATTCGTGGTAGCTTTATATTGTGGAAGATTCCGTTTTATGCAGTCAAGCAGGCAGGCAGCTTTTGCTTGTAATATACTTGAAGATAGTCTCATGAGAGGTAGTAATAAATAACTTTGTCTGCCCTATTTAGGTCATACCTGTGGAAAGTATGTTACCGGTAAATTTTGTACACATTCGTCTGGTTGGACCATTTCTGTCTCAGCTATTTCTGTGTCCAAGTAACTTGCTTTGTGAGGTGGGGTTCTTTGAAATATTAGGTAGTGAAAATGTACAGATAAATCTTTATCTCTAACAGCACATAATAACGTGATGTTCGTGTACTCTTACTGTTACCATCAAGATCATCATGTTGCTTACCATCAAATAGTGGTCGTCAACCGTCAGATTGTTTCTCTTTCCAGTTACATAAAAAAGGGAGTTAAGCGTTTAGTCTTATATAGACATATATATTACGTAACATGCTTACTGAGTTACATGTCACAATTTTCATTGGCATGTAACATGTTACAGTATTAAATGCCGAAACAAATTTTATGATCTGTCAAAAACTAACAAACTGTGAGTTCGTTTATCAATAACTAGTAGATGAACGTGGGAAGTATTCTTAATGTTACGCTTACATTGTTATCTGGTACTTACTATATATCAGTACAGTATTACAACATTGTTACTTTTAACAAGTTCTAACATTGTGTTGTAAGTAGCTGCTCATTGCGTTCTTTAATTCTAAAACTTTATTGTTTTCTTGGCGCAGCGCTTCCAGATCAATTGCAGTCGCAATTCTGTGTCGATAAATAAAGTTAAGTAAGTAGAGTGGGATCGTCTATTGGGTGGCTGAGTAAATAATGGTACGTTAATTCAATGTACACTACACTGGAGGATACGCAAAGCTATCTATGCCGTAGTATTATAGATATTTTAGTACAGTTTATTAAAATAATTATTACAAATTAAAAGATATATAAAAGTATACGTATCGAGATAGAAGATCTACATAGTTAAATATAAAAATACTAGGTGTCCCGGCAAACGTTGTTTTGCCATGTAAATAAACATTGCTATTAAAAAGAGGGGTTGGTGGTAGAAAGGTGAAATTTGAAGGCTGTGTGTATTTTATAATGTCACTTATAAAAAACAAAATTAAAAGAATTTGTCGAAAAAATTTAAAGTGTTTTTGGTGTGAGACATCTTTAAAAAATAGTTATAAACCATTCTTAGAGCTACTGAATATATATATAAAATAAAATTTAGATAAATAAAATAAAGAGTGTAGACACGAAACCTGTGACACGATAATTTTATATATTAGATTGGGTCATTTTTGTTATTAAGAATGGCCACCAAATATAACAAGAAAGAAAATGTTTTAAGGGGTATACCACCATTAACAGTTTTACGTTAACTACATCCCTTTATGAAAATTTCCACGAACACAGGATATAAGCTGCAACCTAGTCGAAACGACGAGAACGTAGAGAACTTATTTACCATAAATTTATTCGTGTTAAGAGCTGATGATTACCTACATTAATTATAAATAGAAAATTCTCACTGCATATAATCTAAATATCTTTGAATTTTGATTATGAGGTGTAATCTAAGTATTAATATTATAAACGCGAAATTTTCTATGTATGGATAGATAGATGGATGTTTGCTCCTCTTTCATGCAAAAATTACTCAACGGATTCTGATGAAACTTTACAGAAACATAGCTTATACATGCGTTTTGCGTTTATCATAATGTCGACCACCCGAACTATCATAACAATAGCGAAGACATATTACAATTTTATAAAAAAAGGTGCATTTAGATTTACAAACAATAAATAAATAAACAACGCTGGCAGACAGAATAAATAAGTAAACGGCAAGCAGAGCTTAGTAAAATAGATATAAGTATAATAATAAATAGTTTTTTGTTAATATATACATAGAAAACACCCAGACCGATGCAAACAATCCTACTCATGAATATTTGTCCCGTACGGGGAAATGAACCCGAAATCGACCATCGAAAGTAAAGCTATGTTCTAAACCGCTAGACCATCGAAGTCGATTCCTGTGGGATTGCAAATCCAAGTTAATGGTACACAATTTAAGATCTTTATTTAAAAAAAATAAATCAAGTCAAACAATTTAAAGTTGTTAGAAACTACTTTAAGTGCCATTTATAATGTACATAGTTAGACGTTTTAGGTTTAAGTTTATTTTATAATGAAAATATAGCGTCCACTTATCCATTTAATATCTGACAAATAATGTTAAAACTTTAGAGATAAATTCTTGTTGAAACTAATTTAATACCTTAGGTAGACTTTGAATAAAGTGGCCTGTATCAGCCTTACTCATTTTAGCCTACTGTGATACAGCATCTTTATAAGCTGTGTTTCCTAAGAGAGTAAGATATATTATATTATATATTATATATTTGTATAGTGCTCTAGAATCAAAGATATATCTTAGTTTATTTTAACTACTTTATTTAGATTTTAGTCTATATAAGTTAAAATTACTATTTTAATGTACATATAATATATTGCAGAGATTATAATGGTAACCTAATATGTCTTTCGGAGCATTATCAATTCCGTTACCTTGCCTCTGAAGCGACAACAGCTATTAAAGCAGAAATCTACTTACCTTGTTTTGATGGAGTGTCATAACAAAATAAGAACTGTCTCCATAATTTTTATGACTTATTACGCTTGTACATAACATGATGGAATTTTAATGATAATATTCTCAGCTCTTAAGCGGAGTTTCATGAGAAATAAAAGGACACTCTCAGGTCGTATAACGAGTTTTGATCGTTTAAACAAACATTACTTTTAAGTATATAAGCTGACATCATTACATCATTGTAAAATATTGATGACCTTTTTGTTATAGCGGGTTGAAACAACTTATTTTGTAATATGTTTATATAGTTTAAAATCGAATTAGTATTCACAATGATTGTAATACGAATGAATAATGATAATATTTTTAAGCAAGTGTTATATATGTTGATTTTAAAGGCAAGCGAAGGCCGAAAAGAAATGTCTGGACAGTGTCAAAGGTGATATATCAAGAAACGGAGTTAATATGGAGATGAGTGCGGACAGAGATGAATGAAAATTATAATACTCCGGCACCAAATGAATGCGATAAGGAAGACGCAGATGACGATTCGCAAGTATGATTGTTTAGTCTACATATATTATGTATAATGCCTTAGTTGAATTTTACATGGGTTTACTCCTCTGTATATTTATTTGCAAAATTTTCTATCTGTTGTCTATAATTAAGCAGTGTTTGGACTACCTACTTTCTACTTATTCTGCTTGATTTCACATATAATATAGCGCACATATAATATCATGTAGTGGGTAGAGATTTCTCTTAATAAGAGTTCTTGTAAACACCAGGTTAATATAATGAGGAATTTAATCTGGTATTGACCGCACCGTACAGTGTGGTGCGGTCAATACAGTATGGATTTGGGTGTTCTCTATGTATATTAATAATTATAATTTCTTGTCCTTTAAACTGAAACACAGCCTACGAGGCCTTCTGTTTGCCGTCTAAATTATATAAGATAGGGGTACCTGTTTAAACGACTTTGTATAAAGTGTAAGTTCTTGTATCTACAAGTTGTTAATTACCTAGTATAAGTAATAGTAGTCACAGTACACTTTATTAATTTGGTATATAAATATAATTTAGTGTTATGTGATTATTAAAGTGATACATGAGATAGAAATCTCCTCCAACAAGAATTTCGACAACTATTAGACCAGACTGGTGTTATTTGTAGTTGTTATGTAAAAAAAGGTTACATAAATATTAGTTAGATACAAAATTATACCTCGTGGTGTTATGTCCATCTATATTTGTGCATAAAAGATTTAATAAATAAAATAACTGACCGAGAGATTAGGAGATATATTGGTCGACACGGATAAAATTAGAGTTCTGCTTCATTCCAAATACTTTGTGTATTTATGCCAAATATCTTGACGCTTTCTACTATTAAGCTATCAAGAAGTAACAAACTGACGTTAATATTTATGTGTATATTTTATATTAAGCTACATGTATATCAAAAACACAGATTTTTTTATACGTTTATAAGAAATGTGGAAATAAATAGCTAATAATAACTGTTCCAAATTTATTTAATTTAGACGATTTACAATAATATATTCATACTAATTTTACAAGTACTAAAGTGTGTCTGTTTTTTGTTTGTTAGTTTTTATGTCCAATAATGATTTATGTACAAATTTTAATACAATTTGGAATGCAAATACATATATAGTACCACGAAGACTAATAAAATAATCTATCTCTTATCTAAAAAAAGAACTAGTATTTTAATCATACATTGTACCTACCAATTCGTTTCTAGTTTTGTTGCTATGTAGAAATTATAGAGTCAATATTCAATTGTATTTATAATTATTTGGAATCTCAGCCAACAGTATTCTGTTCATAGTTATTACATGGATTAATTAGAAACTTGGATAATGTTTGAATACAGAAATAATATTTTTATTATACGTACATTTCGAGTTGTTAATGTAGCGTGGGATATAAAGAAAATCTCCTTGCATGAGTCCAAAGCTTCCAGTCGCATTTATTTGGATTTGGATTAAATTGCTGGGCTTTGGAAGTCTTTGTAGCTGAACAATTTATCATAATATAGCTATGTTTTGTGTTGCATTATTATAAAAGGTCGGATTGTCACGACTTCAATTATTTATTACATCGTTATATGAGTTGGTGTCAGTTGTGGAAAGATACTCGATTTGTATATTTTATTAATATTATAAACGCCAATATATATATATATAAATTCCTGTTGGTTGTAGAGTGATATTATTTAGTTTATAGCCTTCTCTAAATTAATTTTCAAAATAGTACCGGATGGTAACATTTGTATAAATCGGAATAATTTTCATTATTGTCTTATTATTTGAGTTTATCTCATTATTTGAGGTCGCCGCCTATGTATGTCATGTTCTTCTACTGATCTCTATCGGCCATCATATTTGACGTTATTTTCCTTTCATGCAGGTCATCTATCTGTGACTTTTTATATGGTATTTAGTAATATATAAGATGTATGTGTGTATGTATATTGCTACTACTCATACAGACATGCCTACATGCTCAAATATGCACCATGTCAAATACACTATGCTACAAGGTGCGAAGTATAAAATTTTTATGTAACAAATGCTAATTTAAGTTTTTTCATTACAAAAAACTGGTAGAAATCTTTTCAAAGTAATTATGGCGCCAACACGAGATAAAGGCGTAGGCAGTAGATATAATTAGTGCATAAATGGCGAAGAAACTGCGTGTCACAGATACAAGAAAGTACTACTAAATATACATCTTCCTTTCTGGGGCCGACATGACCTGGAGATTCACAAAATTTGACAGAACTTCGTGACTTTGCAATTCTTAGCAAGAGCTTCCATTTTATCCTCGCAAAGTGAAATCTAGATAGACCCAATCTACATAATCGAGCTTTATTGATTACACTCAACAATAGAAAGTAGGTACTTTAGTTTGAAGCTACCAAAGTGGAAATCAATCAAATGATCTATGGTTAGATTTATTTGCTCTCCAAAGAACTGAGTAACCAAACCGATTTGGAGGTCATTCACCTAGTATCCATCAGGGGGACAGTTAAATTCACTTTACGTGAATTTCGATACGACATTCAAAGATTAGGGTAGTAGGTGATAGGTACAAAACTAGTTGTTGCGTGTGGCTCTGCGTGCATCCTTATGTCGAGCTTTTTTAATATTTTAATATATAAATATTTATCACTAGCAGACAGTATAATCGACTTATAATAAATACCTATGATAAGATAAAATTACTGTAACATTTGTTACTGTTTCGCAGCATACTTTGTTGAAAAGAAATGACAGGAAAGTCTGTTTGTTTAAAAAAAATACTTGATTACAGTAATACAGATTTATGCTTAAAAATGTGAATAAGTTGACCCCATACGTAGGTATATGCTGGGACATTAATATAAAAGAACGAATTAATATAAAAACAGATTTTTCCGTTACCTCTACATACCTATATATTCCAAATTTCACTTCAGTGGTCTTAAAGTGAAAACTCTCAAAATCGATGGCGTCATCGGCACGCGCCTTCGGGTTCATAATTTAATAATGTGAGCCCTGTCTTAATAGTTTTAAACATTATTTAATAATCATAATAATTATTTAATATTAATAAAAATAAGGTTTTATGGAATATAAATTAAGTAATATTGAAAAAGTTTCCTTTGAATATAAAAATACGGACATCGTAATATACAAATATAGTTTAGTTAATCAAAACACAAAAGTCGTAATAATAATAGCCAACAAGTTCAACAGACATACCTACTCCAGCGACATGTCATGACATGTTTTAATTACGAAAGAGCAACATTATATATCATTAGAAATATTTCAGTATCATATTCTTTCCTTTATTCCGATTATATGATCAGCATAAACATATCTCTTTATTAGAGAATAAAACAGAAGAGAGATAAAAGACATCTACAACATGATCATACTATATATGATGAACCATAAATAACATTAATATAATATTATCGGATAATTAGCAGTGAATTCTTTAGATATGTATTATGTGTTCACGAAGAACTCGTTGTAGTAGAAGGAAGGATCCCATGTAGATTATTGGTTACATTGCTGGCAAGGTTTAATGTTAATCCCCGATCAAAAAAATGGAATGTTGACGATAAGTATAACTTATATGTGTCTACATTTGGCATCGTAGCTTCTAAACGAATGCTGATTGTATTGCGGTTTTTAGTATGAAAGTTTTTATTACTAGTTACATATTTAGGTTATATGGGTGACAGTTCAACCAACTGTGAATACGCCATTCACAGTTGTTTAGTAGGTAGATATGTCTTATATTAGAATAATTAATATAATAGACAAAAAAGAAATGAAAATTTAATTATTAGGTATATTAAAGCAAAAATGTTTACAAATACTGTCTACGTAACATTAACATTCTATTCTATATTCTGAAATTTAAGTAGTTATTTAGTTAATACCAGTGTAAGGGAACGACAGAAATTTATCAACATGGTTTAAATTCACCTAAAACCAATTAAGGCCATGTCCAGAACCAATACAGAGTGTAATTATGTTTTTATTTGATAATAACTAATTGCTTCAAATCGCTTTGGCAATAACATCCTTCTGTGCCGTCGTTACGCGCAACAACCTCCGAAATATCTTTTAATGTTTCACAGGAATCTAATAATAAGCGCTCTATTATCCAACTTGACAAAGATATTATTTATGTTAATGTAATTAGTAGATTAAATAATGGAAGGATTTTCGAAGTATGTTGATTTCTACTAGTTTCATTTCCTTTTTTATAATGTAGAATAAAAATAAAACATCTCGTTCCCTAAGACTCCTAAAAACTTATAAAATCTAAAATATATAGTCTAGTTGTTTTATCGTTAGGGATAACCTATAAGGATAGGGTACTTATTTACAATGTATTCAAGCTAGCAAATACTTTTATTTAACGTGTTATGTTTGCCTCAGCCAAGGATTAAAATCTTGATCCCAGGATTAGGAAATTGGCGCGCTACCAACAAGGCCAGTCAACCTTCCATTATATGTATGTAAGAGAAACAGATGGGTATGATCCCGACGTATCGTATCGAAAAAGTCTAGTGAAAGATATTTATTGACCTGAAGTTAAAATCTTGATTATTTTTTAATTCCATTTATAATCTAGACTTTGTATAAATCTTCTGCGTCAGCACCTGTCTCACCTATTTTAGACGCAAAGCAATTTGCTTTTGTAAGCTATGTTTTGGATAAAGGGGACTGAAATTATAGAGTACGCAGGCATGACATCTAAGTCATCTGGAATAGAAACGCATGAGTGGTATCACGTTGCGTCACACAGCAATGTTATATGCGTGGTTCTATTTATCTATAACAAGAACAAACCGTCAGTTTTTTCATTAAATAAAGTTCTTTACCTTTTTTCTTTTCAGTTACATAAAAGAAGTGTCGTCTATAAGTCGACTTTGTACTGTAAGTATATATATACTGTTCGGTCGTTGGTCTAATATTAAGTTCGCTGCTATTGGTGCTTATTTCTACCTAATATGCTATGTATGCAGTTTCTAATATATTATATATTATTATTATTGTAAGAAGTTTTTGGTTTTTATATTTAAATTATTTTTTAAACCCATTCTGGTGTACATCCGTACATTTTATTTTGATTAATTTACAAAGCCTAATTTGTTTTGTTCTTAATTTATTTCCACTGATATGGTGGACACATGAGTGAAAATAAGTTAATTACTTTGTATTTTTAATTCTTTCCTAAGATTCCTTAGGTTACCTAGAAGATATTACGTTTTGTACCTTTAAGAAGCAGGCACTAAAGGCAATGATTTCTTCATAATAGATTGGCTATATATTTAAATCAATTTAAACACATAACGCATGTCTTCAACATGCATTATGTGTTCAAGCAAAACTCGCTGTAGTAGAAGCAAGGCATACCCCATGTGGACTATTGGTTATATTGCTAGCAGGGGTTTATTTTTAACTCCCGATCCAAAAAGTGGGATGTTGAAAATAAGTATGACGTCTGTATGTAGCATCTCAGCTCCTTTGTACCTGCAATCTTTTATTTTATTTTTCATTGTATATAATTTTAATGTTGGTGCAATAAAGCATTGTAAATAAATAAATAAATAATTCTGTATCGATTTACCTACGAGTATGTTAGAAAATCAAGTAGGTACATATACGTATTCAGAATAATTTGATGGGTTCTACTTGAATGTAGCGCGTGTGTACGTAGGTTGGCATCGTTAGTAGGAATTTGTAGAATAACCGGGATAATTTTGTCGAACACGACGTAAGCACTTAGAGTCTCGCGAAAAACGCGCCTTTTGAAGTGTTGAGACTGAATGACGAGAGAAAAATTATTATAACGACGAACCGAAATCTTGCACGGTTAAAAGGGTTTCCCTATAATTTCCGCAGTATTTATGTCTCGTGAATTTGTTATAAAATATTTTCTATGTAGTATGACTTCTTTCAATTATGCATATATGCGGAGTCGTTGGTTCGTTGAGACTTTGTAATTTTAAGTTATTGTTGCTTACTGTACCAATTTATAATACTGATACTCCTTTCGAAACTCACAACTCATAACATAAATCGTCATTTATTCAGACCACACATTTTTATAGATATTAAAATACTTGTTATTTTTATAGAGTTATTGTTTCGTTGAGACTTGGATAGTTCAACTTATTGTTGCTTACTGTACCAATTTTGAATACTAATATTTGTAACAAAACTCACAACTTATACCTGACATCGTTATTATTTCAGAACACACATTTTTGTAGATATTTAGACAGTTTTTAATTCTATAGAGTTGTTGGTTCGTTTGTAAGTTTAACACATTATTGTTCACTGTGCCAATTTATGATACCAATACTGAAATCAAAACTCACAATTTGCAACTTGTCATAATTTCAGAACATTTTTTTATAGAAAAGTAAAATCGTATATTTTACAAAAATCGTTCATAAAGTAATAAGTAGAAATTTGTATATAAAATAATTACTTCTTTTAACTTACTACAAGTTGTAAATGCTCTACGATGGCACATACATTATTAAAGTACCGACTTGGAACGAAAATTAAATATAACAGTTTGCAATGTATTGCGATTGTAATCTCTTCTCCGAAGGACTTAGCCTATTATAACTTTACAGTAGCAAAATAGCTTGTTACCGGATGTTATTTTCAGATTTTCTTGCTCTTGCACCTACATTTTAAAGATTTCTTGCTTTATTCAGGTTCTATTTCATCATCAACACTGGGATGAAATGTATCGCTAATATTTTGTATTTTTACTCGTCTAAGGCAATCTAATTATATTCTTGACGGCCTCGATGGTCTAGCGGTTTAGCATACCCCTTCCGATGGTTGTCGGTTGGATTCCTCGCATAGTGTGTACAGTTGGATTCATGAATATGATTGTTTGCAATGGTTTTGTATATGAATTGTCTAATACCCATGACACAAAATCTGTTTAACTTGGGACTACTGGGTTGTGTGAATTGGTCCGAGTTATTATTATTATGATGTTACCTGAACAGTAGTCTATTTCATACCTAACAGCAACAACATAAGATTAGCGTACAGTTGGACAAATAGATAGAGACGACACTGTATCTAATAAATCGTGTTAAACAGCCTTTTAGACACATCGGGTGCGGAACCATAAAAAATTGGGTGAGTTGAGACCGTTTTCGGTCTATTAAAATTAATATAAAGGAGGTTTGCTCATACCGGATGTCATTCTGTAGCGATACTGAGAGATTTATTATGTTATCGCCCAAATATGCACAATTTATCCTTCGTTACACTCAAAAGATTTGCGGTTGGTCAGTATTTCAGAATATATATTTTGTAGCTTTTTGTGTTGTACAGTAGTAAAAATATAAAATATTTTACTAATATCTACTGACATTAAGCGTATGTATATATACATTTAGAGTAATTGTATTATTATATATAATATATTATTCAAAATATATTATATAACGTTCTGTAACTTCGTCCTTTTGAAATTACGAGTAATAAAAGTTGTCGACACAACTTATGGAGTACATTTTTTTCCTCATAAGAGGCGTATTTGGTAAGTAAATAAATTATTATTATTCAACATAATATTATATAAGATTCTGGTTGGCACTCAAATTTTGTCAAAATCTAAATTCCTAAATTTCCGTACGTAATAAACATCATTAAATACATATTAAATGTAACGTTTAGCATCGAAAAAAAAAAATTGTTTAGATTATATGTATCACAGGAGACTATGTTCAGATATAATGATATCATACTGCGCCGACTCCAAATATTGCGATAAAGGTAAGGCAATGTAGATAATATAGATACTACGAAACTAATTAATATTAAAAGTGTCTTATAAATGTTTCTTTGTCTTTCTTCATATTTACACCCTCAATCTAGCAATGATTGTAAGAAATCTTATGATAGTTTATGGAGAAGAAAGATAAGAGGTTAAGGCTGGTCACGTAATAGTCTAATAAAGACTGCAACACAATCGTAAAAAATAGATTGAATAACTCGGTCAGTAGCTTTTGTGAAGTTAAATGACATCCGTCTCAGCAAAACATTTTTACGATTTAAAAGGGAAACAGAGAAAATCCGGGAGGCAGTAAAAAAACAGTTAAACTCTTACTTACGACTCGTAAAGCGAACAAATTGACTTTTTGGGGCTCATGCTGACTGTGTTATTTAGGTTTATAAA
This sequence comes from Achroia grisella, assembly GCF_030625045.1. Taxonomy (NCBI): domain Eukaryota; kingdom Metazoa; phylum Arthropoda; class Insecta; order Lepidoptera; family Pyralidae; genus Achroia; species Achroia grisella. Next base: position 340,609 of record NW_026712845.1, read on the forward strand.
TCACTACATCATCTCTGTACATTAAGCGTATAAGATTCCACATTCTTGTATTTGCTTATTTATTCACAAGTCAGTTGTGTACTTACTTGAATTGAAGTGTGTAGTAAACTTCTTAAAAGTTTCGTGGTAAAAAGGAAACTGTAGATTTTGAATCTGAAAATTAATATCAACCTTTCCAAGTAAAAAGTTATGCGGTTAATGAGAGCCTAGTTCCTCTTTTATATTAAAAGAGAAAACTCCTTGTGATGGTTCTAAAATAATTAGAGATAAGTATTACAGAATTTGTGAACGGTTCAGATTCCAAAAATATTCATCGGAACAAATTTGAGGTAGTTACTTTAACTTAAAAGAAGGATACAATGCCTGCCTCTGTGTTCCTATTGTTGATAATCCTAATTTGTAATTTATGTTTTGACTTGATGACCAAAGAGCAACATTATAAGGCACAAAGCAAGGAACCTTAATAAAAATAAAACACAACGCATGAAGTAGTGGTTTAGTAAATTGTCTATTACCGATGTCTTGGTCTATTTTGAGAATGTCTGTTTGTATTAGTCTGGGTGTCTTTTATGTGTAAAAATCTATTTATGTTTACCTAACAGTTCATAGTGTAAGCTTAGAACTAGTTGGAGCCGTTTGAATTTTCCAAGGAGATTAAAAAAATAATAAGCTTTCAACGCGAGAGGCTCATTCCTTCTTCGTATAACATCGATGGTTATACGAAGGAAATCCTATTGTAATTTGTGTAAAGCCGTGTTTTTAGATCCCAGATGGGCCGGTGTTTGTTTGTCATTTTAGACACATAAAAAGATTTACTAACGACCCAAAGTGTGGGCGAAGTGAGTATGAAGCATGTGACAACACCTTTACCGACACTATTGTACTCAAATGTGTATATAATGTTTATTTTACATTATATAAAGTGGTTTTGCTAATAGTAGATATAGAAAGTCTTAAAAAAAAGAACTTTATAATCTTATATATAAAATTCTCGTGTCACAATGGTAGTTAACGTCCTCCCCCGAAACGGCTTGACTGATTTTTATAAAATTTTATATGTATATTCTGTAGGCCAGAGAATAGGCTAACATTTTTATTTTTTTCATTAAAAATACACATACTTAACCATAAATTTTAACCCTTCTACCATCAATCCATGTTTTTTAATATTGCGATTTTAATTTATATGGCAAATCAACGTTTGCTGGGACAGCTAGGTCTTTTGATATTTTTAACTTGTCTAAAATGTTAAAAATACGATATTTACAAACAAATTCGTATTAATAGCATTCACACCTACATCTGCGTGGGTGTTTCTCATTGCCTTTGCCATATTACATGGCTGATTATTTATCGGGACTATCAGAATTTGTGTAGAATATTTTGCTGAACACATTTTTTCGCGTAAACTCATGACGTCAAAATAACCTTTAATGTTTAAAAAAAAATTAAGGCAATATTGTTTTGTCTTACGTATTTACACATTGCTTTACCTAATGATATCGTTATCAAGTCCTTTATATATAAATAAAGATTTGTGACAAAAATATAAATATAAAGCAAGATAAAATAACTGAAAGTAGCTATTTATACGATGGATGTTTGTTTATTGATTACGAGAAAATAACAGAATGGATTTAGACTAATTTATATAATAGTATATTTGAGTAAATACTATCTATTTTAAGAACCTGACTATATATTTCTTATAGATAAACGAATTAAAAGCTTTCATTAGTAAATTACTCTTCTGACCAACTCGTCTTCACCTAAAAAGTCAAGGCCATCGCTCTCTGCGGCGAAAACTAACAATCTAATAACCACTAATGTATTAAGGACCAAACTCATTCAAGTCTTCCATGGGTAGACGTAAAAAGACGTCGGTGGGAGTAACTAAGTCTCGCCTATTTCAGGTGCCAAGCAGCTTGCTCTGCAAGCTATGTTTTGATTTTTGGATACAGATCAGGTAGACAAGGCTTATTTCTATGGAATTACATCGAATGAGGTGCAATATGACAATGTAATGCCCGTAGGTGACGGGTCATGTATGTAGGTGACGGTTACCACTTACCATCAGTAGGGATGTCAGCTTGTTTGACATTCTGATTACACAAAATAAATCAATCAACCTACCAACCATGTCCAATAATCTTTTAATGCAACAATTGTGTATGTATATTAAAACCAATGTACATGAAATTAATATTAATATTTATTATACTTATTCTAACTCGCATTTCCTTTAGTAAACAGACCATAATATTTATGAGACCGCATTAGAAGAAGTTGTTTTAAATGACAAACATTATGGTCCCTTTTCTATTGCAAAAGTTGTGAGTTTACAGGAGTTGTAAAAATGACTGGAGGCGTAGGTACTGTACTAAAGTGTCAGTTAGTCGCACCTGTTGTTGGAATTAATTTCAAACGGTCTCTTGTACTCACATAAGGGGCTCGGCGAAGCTACGAGAAACGAGTTAAGAGTAACGGATACTATTATATTATGCACATAAATAAAAAAAAAGTACCGAGGTGGATAGACTTATCAAGTCTTCTGTCTCACTCATTTTAGCTGTCAAGCAGCTTGGCTTTGTTAGACGTGTTTCGATTGAAGAATGACTAAAGGCAATCAAGTTACAAAGGCAGGCAAACCTAGGCCTGCGCACAAAAAAAATTGCAGATATTACCAAACTGAAGAGGAAACGCCTCTATACATCCTATGTGGTTGTAACCCATTCATGCATAAACGTAATATCTCCTTTGGAAAGTTTACATTATATCCTTAGGAGCTCAATTCTTGTCCCTGACGGGTCTAGGTAGCGAACTCTGAAAAAGGGCGAGCACAATAGATCTATGTATGTCGCGGTGCTGTAGGTTCAAGCACCTGACAATAGCCCAAACAACCCAATAAACAAATACAAAGGCTTGAGATCTTAGTAAAACGGTAACATATAGGATGTTTCACGATGACGTATTGTCCGTGAAGATGATGATGTAAATAATCCGCAGTTTCCACTAACCATCAGCAGTTCATGTTAACTTGTCTACCATTATCGTTAAATAAATATGTATTTTATTGTAAATAAAATAGGTACTTCAATCGATTTTTCGTCTACGTTGCACTAATCGTAGTCCAGCTTAATGGAGAGTAACTATGTCAATGTTCCTAGGTGACAGTTTGTTTGTTTGATTAACTCCAGTCAAAAGATTGTCAATGACTGATTAAAAGTGTTGAAATGATATCAAAACGAAATATGTAAGTAGTAAATTATTTGTATTATTATCATAGAATATGTATAAAACTTTTTCCTGCACTAAATACAAGTACCATTTGCAATGCAGGTTTCATCAACTTTCTAGACTGCTTTTAATATAAATTTTATCTAGGAATTCTAAATCAAATTTTAGTGTCTCCATTAGAGGCTGTGGTGCTTAATTTAGAGCAAATTTGAGTCGTAAAGTATCTATTTTATAAGTATATACCATTGTTCATTTAGTTATACATAGACACATGTAATGTTTTGTATATAACAAATAATTGTTGGTCTGTTTTCTGCCGATGGCTGCTAGAGACTGACAGTTTGATAAGATCTTAAGTAAGACAATGACATTTTCTTTGATACTGAAGCTCAAGCAGTACGTAAAGCTATGTTTACACTTGTTACGTATTTCACCACTATCTAATATAGAAGAGAATACAAATTAATAATGTGTTGTGAATTTTCATATATTGAAGTTTAGGTAACTTTTCATGAATGTAACATTTAACACAATAATAAACTGTGTATGTATTTAGAATAATAAACAATAATAAGTTTGTATGGAAACATAAATAAAACTAAATTGTTATAATTTAAATCCTACATTATCACCGAAGCGCTGCATCGATTAGAACTCAAGCTATTTTCACTCTAGGTAGCTTGTAGCGGAAATTACTCGGAAATTTCATGTTACATTTACATTTAAATAAAATACTCTATTTTACAGCCGAGTTTGTGGTGACATTTGTCACAAAATGTGACGAAAATTTATGCAAACGTACACAAACGTATTCTGGAGTGAAAATCGCATCTGTACAAACGTTGTGAGACGCCAGCCAAGAAATTCTTAGATATTACTATCTGGTTATATTTCATATGGATATATCTACGTCAATATCTACAGAGTGGTACAACCTAAATCTATATACAACAAATCTATAGTGTAACTGGACTGTCGTGGGTGGATATTGGTGACAATTTAAGTAAGGGATCATCGGCTGCTGCAGTGCTGCAAAGCTGTAGGCGGCAGAATTAAGTGAAACTGAGGAATGCACATAAACAATTATTCACAGTCTACCTTAGTATCTAGCAATTGTAACTATTTTATTACAATTGCTATTGCAATAAATAGAATGAGCAACCATTACTGATTTTACATTAATTCGTCACAAACCCGTTGGAAGGAAGAATCTTATCGTTAAACACAATTCACGATGGTGTGTAAGCGTCGTAATGGGGAGTAAGGCTAACAAAAGCTACAAGCAGATCTAATAAGAAACTCGTGGAGATCCGCAGCGGAGACCGGTGGTTGCGTTAATTAAAGTTAGAAACAACCTTCATATTGTTTCTCTTATATACACACTTATATATATTTTGCATAACAGTAGGTAATTGCTCTGTATTATCGTTAAGAATTCCAAGAACATGTATTTTTATACTATTATACCGAATATTAAATTAGAACGTTCAATTTTCATGGAGAAAATTAATTATTACAGTTGGTAATATCATACTTCTACATTACATTTTAAATCTTTGGATTGAATAAATTCTTAAGAAGGCCATTGACAGAACAGTAGATATATAAATAAATGTATATAACATTGAAAATGTCAGTTAGTTGTTTGTTTTCTTGTCAGTCTCAGACGGGACCAATCCTGTTATCATATTTATATATTGGTAATTATAAGAATAAGTAGTGTTTCCAATGAAAAAGGCCATAAAACACCCGTCTGATCATTATAACTATTTTCTTCCACCGTATGAAAATATATTTAGGAGCCATATTTTTTAGAACCTATTTACTTTTTTTTCATAAACAATACAGTGTCTAAAGCGGTTGATAATGAATGAAATATGTGGCCATATTTAGTAACTACTAACATATAGAAAGGTTCAAAATATGTACATGCCTAATTGTTTTCCGTCAACTATAAATATTTACGAAAAATAGAAGTTCGTACATGATAATATATATCTGGAAAGGTATCCAAGAACTCACTCATATATATATATATATATATACGCAGGCTAAGATAATCGTGACCGTAAGTATAAGTATATAAGTTTACCACTAAGATAATTCCAATGCCGAAATATGTACCTATATTAATAATTTATAAAAAAGGCAGAAAAGCGATATTGGACGAATATTGGGAGTAAAGTAAGTTTAAATTCAAGTATAAAACTCGGATATTGCCGCCGTAAACCACCTAATAACTCCGCGAGATGTCTAATAACGTTTTCAATTAAATTTGGTGACATTTGCAGAAGTTCTTCTCTACGAGATTACTAAGGAGGGGAACTATCTTTGCATGACTTCAAAATTAAAATAGAAAATTATTTTCAGAATACAATACCTAATTGAAACACACGTTACAATCATGTTCTTATTCGATAATAATACTTATTGCATACCAGTTAAGAATGTTATTGCAAATTGAATTTTATTGTATTCGGAATAACAATAGTTTATAACTTGTTGTTTACAAAACGAGTTTAATAAAAATATCACAAGTTTTTAAATGGACGTTAACAATACAAGTAAATGAAAACAATTATGCACATACACAAAACAGTTAGGTCTTTTCTGAGATTATCGCACACAAACAGACAGAGAAACAGAAAAATATCTAACATTCATTGTTGTGGCCAGGCGTATCTTCTATGTAAATATATTGGTCAGCTACATTTTTATTATATGCATAGGTATGTGTTACAAAAATTATTGCTGGTGCCTATTAGGGACTATTCATAAATGACGTCATTCCCATTTTAGTGTTTGTTCCGCCGCTTTAGCAGTCGTAGTAGAATATAAAAGTATTTCCCGTGGCTTGCTGTGTTGGCCTTCTTGGCCTGCCTAGGTACCGTACACTTTAAAGTTTTCAGTGAGTAACAATCTCTCATATACATCACATTTCCTCCATGTTGACGGCCTCGGTGGTCCAGCGATTGCGATAGTACAGGTTGGTACACCGTCATACTTCCAATGGTTGCGGGATCGATACCTCGCACAGTACAATAATTTGTATTCAGACTGTTTGTAGCAGCTGGGTGTGTTCTATGTATATTATGTATATATTTAAATAAAAATATATCTATATATTTATATCAATTGTGTGTTGACTCATGTGCTCTTGGTATTGTTGGGAATATTACGCAATGTTGTATATATTTATTTTCATACAAAATATATTAATATAATAATTTAAAGATAGCCTTTTAGTATTTTTTCAAATTTAGAATGCATCTACGTAGGTGTGATATATGTATCTAACTTATGAGTTAGTTTTACACAACTTCCTGTTAATATAACCTCATCCCCTTACGATTACGACTAATTGAGGTGAGTGGTGTAAAAAGTTTCTTGACGGTCTTCATTGTATATGTACAAGATGGCATCTGCTGTGGCTTACACAATGACTAAGCGCTCAACGACAGCTTTATTGGCTTTATTATGTATTACATTAATTATGAAACCTATGTGCTGTATTTTTTCAAAAAAATATACTTCGATCTTAAATAGGGTTTTGAGATTCCAAGAACTTATTTTTATTATAAAACAAAATCATTTTTGCAGTCTTGAAAGTTTATTCTATCACGCTTAATGTGCTCGACAGGTTATTAATGAACTTTGACGCACAGTGGAAGTTATTTCGTAATACTGATCAGATACATTTATTCTTGAGAAGTGAATATAATAGCGGGTCATAGAAGATATATTCAAAGTCTTATCTTCATTGTTGTAACAGTATATCTAGCAGCCGTCTATGGAATATTTATCGGTGAAATTATTTAATTTTAATTCATTTATTGATTTATATTTTGTCTGCTTGAACAAATTTAATAAAATAATTATAAGCTATTAGTATAGCTATTCACATTGTAGACAAAAGAACAAAAAAACTTTGCTGTCTAAAATGACAGTAGATATTTTAAACATCAGTTATTTTTTCTACTTTTGTCTACAATGTTATGTATAACTAAATTTTACCTGCGGCTTCGCTCGCATTGAATCAATGAAATAACTTCATTACGGGCTGCTAGATGGCGGTGAAGTAGAAAAATCTTGATATTTTATTTTTTTAGTTGATTTATGAAAAATATTTGTTTTTTTCATTAAAAAGCATCCTATGTGTAGTCTAATATCTCCAAGAACATGTGTATAAAATTTCATGATGATTGGTTCAGTAGTCTTTGCTTGAAAGTGTAACAAACATCCCTACTTTCACATTTATAATATTGATAAGGATGTTGAATGAGTTATATATATTTTATATAGGGATAAAAGCATTTGTCAAGAAAAATGATAACCCTAGTATAATGACAAAATACGATAAAAGTCTCGGCCAAGTAACATTACGACGCGTCACGGGAGTCATTGTGACATTCAACTTTACCTGTAATGCATGGAAGTTTCTTGATCTATGATCTGCTAGTTCAACAGTCGTATATTTTCTTGGCGAAACCGTAACTCCGAACCTATCTATTTTTATATTTTCCTTGCAACCTCTATACTGTTGTAGGGTTATGGTAAATTACTGGTTTAGAGGCATGACCTCTTAGTCGTCTGGAATGGGACGGTTTCACGCGTGTCATAAGATCACGTTATCCATACCATAGTTCTCGACGGTGGTCTAGTGGTCTAGTACACCGCTTTACTTCCGATTATCGCGGGTTAGATTCCATACAAACAATTATATTCATGAGTTTGATTGTCTGTATCGGTCTATATGTTTTCTATGATATGTATGTATTTAAGAAAAAATATATAGCTATATATTTGTATCAGTTATCTAGTGCTCAAGTTACAAGTTTTAACTAGCTTGACTTGGATCTAGATGGCGCCGTGTTAATTGTCCTGAGATTATTATTATTATATTTCATAGTGCTGTTCATGTATTTTGGCGATGGTTACCGCTTAACATCAAGTGTACCGTCAGTTTGGAATGACAACCAATTAAATAAAAGAATTTAGTAGGAGGGCACGTGTTTCGAGAAAATACGGTCACAGCTTTGATTCTTAGTCTAGCCTATGTAGATACTACAATATAATAGGGCATTCGACCGATTTGGGAATAATATAATGGAAGGATATAAAACGTCTATCGGGAGAGATGTAGAGTAATCTATCATGATCAGATAGATTATATTACTGCGTATTCTGACGGATATGTCAAGAGTCTCAAGTATTGGCGGAAAAATTACGTTTTTTCGTACGAATATTTTCTTAGGAGAGGTATCGAAAAAATGGCGAAAATAGGGTTCGTGTAGCCACAGATTAATGAACACGTGTGTAAACATTCATGTAAAATTAGATAAAATGTTTTAAAAAGAAGTATAAGGGACGAATATTAAACAAGAGTTGCCGTTAGCATTAATGCTACGTTAGATTCCAACATCATAGTACTAGTATATATTTGTTTATTTTCAAACATTTCTGGGGCGCTCAGAAATTTATATGTGACTGAACATACCAAAATATATCAACCTACGAGTACATAAAAAAGATTGTAATAATAGTAAATTTTTAACACAAATACAGATTAAAATGTTATTATAAAATATATGCAGGAATAAAATAAAACGGTAACGAAGTTGATTACTAATTTTCTCTTCATAAGTTTAGTAGTAATATTAATTTCTGAACGCCAGGGTGTGGCGTTTGACAGGTACTAACAGTTTATACCAAAATATAATTGTTGCTTTCGTATTCCTTGCAATTTATTCATATTTTCTCATCTTAAACAAAACTAAAGTTCGATTAATACAAATATTTCAAAAACAAAATTAACATAATGGGTTCAACCCTTGAGTTTTATATATAGAATAAAAAGCGTATTGTTTAATAAACGTAAACAGTGATAAATGAAAAGATAACGAAATTATACAAGCTTCTAGTGTATGGAATGCTAAAAAGCATGATTGCCTATGTAAATACGTGATCGTAACGGCCGTGAAAACGGGTTCTTTGCATGCGAATCGCTGTATTCAAAGCTGTTTTAATTCGGGGGCGGATCTCATTATATTGAAAATTAGATTTGAAGCGTGTGATCGCTCGTGCGACTGGTTTCCGAGGCGTTGCTATTGTACGTGTGGATTCCAGCCGTCCGTCGTAATGTTATAAAGAGAGTTTTTCACTCAACTCGAATATTAATTTTCTGGGATTTCACTTGGCTGACGCTACGCCTGCTAACATATATTCGTCTTCTGAAAAACATTTTAATATAAGGAACATAAATATTACAGCTTAAGTTTGCGGTGTTTTATTAAAATTAGCGTATTCTAATATAACCTTCTATTACTATAGGTTTTCATAGAATGTAACAAAGTATTAACGGTGCTCCTTTGCATAAAACTTTAATTTAGATTCTAGATAATGTAGTGTAATACACAATACCTATACTAATATGTACTCGCAGCTTTGCTTGTACTATGCAATATAAAATTTTCTAATACCTATTAAGTAGTCATAATAATCATCATAAAATTAAATAGCAAAGAGATTGCTGCAGAAAAATATCCGAGCAGTGCACATAATATTTTTAATTCACACAAACAATGCTTAGGAATAGTTAAGAGTTACTAGTTTGTTGCTCACACAATTTTTGCTATGTCAGACCATGTCAATGTCCTCCCTGCCCCTCTGGAAACCATAGGGTTACTTCGCAATGAGTTTGCTGTGACAGACTTATCAACCTATTTTCTTCGCTTTTAAACAATTATCTTTCGCTGGCCCTGCCAGTATATCGGTTACTGCAGGTTTTACACAATTACTAAAAAGCAGTATCCTTCCTAAACTATTATATTAGCTATTAAGTAGGTACATAGTGAGTCCCTGTTTAAGTAGTTGACATGTGCTAAAATCTGGAAGTCTAATTTTAACACTGCTTGGAGACCTCAATCACGTTTTATGACGCATTCCAAGTTTATAGTAATTATATTTTCATGACTCAAGTAATCAATTTCACAGCTCCCACATTGATTGATTATATTGCGAATTATATTACAGCCTATATCAAAACAGAGTTTTGGCATGAACTATTTATATAGTTATTGATCCAAGAAGGCGTAACTTTGTCAAACAGAGCTTATTACTGGACGTACTCTCAAAACTTATAACTACATGTTCTTAAATCTAAGACTTGGCCTTGCCTTTTGTTACAGACAAAGCAATTTTACATTCAGAATTTCGATGAAAGAAGTTAATTTGTTTATAAATCATAACCTAACTGTTCTCCACGTTTGTCTATTTATTTTTGAGAAAAAAATATTGCTTATGACTGTCCTAATGTAATTTATTGTTACGTCAATACGTCAATAATCATAGTGATCCGTTTATCTGTTTTTGCGTGAAAAGCGACAAGACTGACAGACACAATTTCACATTTATAACATTACTGTAATTTGCCGTGTATACATTTTTTTTTGCTAATAGATGTTAACTGGAAATACTACAATCTGTAGACTTTTTCAAGTGGAGTCTAAATATAAAAAAAAAAGAATATTACCATTCTCATTTCTTCAAATCGGTATACGATTTTAAATATTGGAACTAGTTCCCCATATTATTAACTAACTATTAAGCATAATTTGTTTCGTTGAAATGGTATTATTTTTAAACACTCTTCCTTTTTTTTGCAGATTTTTCTCTTTATCCAGATTCATAAATCTCTTGCCAGGAATAAAATAAATAGCAATATTTTATTTTGATTACCACAATAAGCGAACAACCTCCCAAATAACCGCTCAGTTTCTTCCAAACAATTTATCATTGCAATGACTACTAACTTATACTCACAAATTCACGATCTGGGAGTCGGTTGAATCCCCTGATAGATTCCTCGCTTCATTCGAATTTAAGCTTTATTTGTATATACCTAAGAGATATATATTTAAGTGGTGCGTTCGACTCTTTATGCCACGTCATAACTTCACTCAATTTGTAGAATCGCACCGTTAATGATGCCATCTGAGAAATGGTACAATCCATTTTCAACTTCATGGTGTAGGGTATACGGTTCGTAAGCTTTAACATCGTTTGCTAAGAGATAATATGCGTAAGATATATTCTCCGGCATCGTAAATAAAGACTTTTCAAATTCTAAGTACGTACTTGCGAATAGCTTCTAGTTTTCATTCGACAAATTACGATATTGAACCTACGTTATGTACCTAAAATAATAAGAATCTACATAAATTAGTTTTAAGATTGAATAAACTTTCCATATAGCGTAGACGAGCATTTAGTAAGTAATTCAAAATTATAATTGTGACTTACTTGATATTCTTCATGGCGATTGACGTTGGGAGACGACGTCTTATAATTTTTGTTAAAAAAAATATGTGATATGTTTTTTTTCAGTATTAACTAATCACGAAAATTAAAAATAAAAAAAACGTTTAGAGAATTTAATTCTCCGTCTTATCTACTATAATGTTTATACTAGGATTTATATGTACCCATCAAATGGTGCTATTCAATCTACTACAGAAGCAACTAATTAATACTGTTTATTTATCGTTATTTTCTTATCTATTATATATCTAGCTTACATATTATGAGTAGGTATAACAATTTCTTAGATATTTGTCAGTTAAAGTTTTTATTCATGGCTTATTTCAGTGACTAACTACATACGAGTACATAGATAATAAAGTTGAGCATAAAACTATTCCAAAAAACAGAGGAAACAACTATATACTTTTTTTAATGTACCAATTCAAGAATATAACTCTTATGTTTGTATATAGTATATAATATTATCTTACCTGGCATATATACTAGGTGTATAAGTATGAAACCGGATTTTTCTTAAAAGTGCCGCCAAAATCGCTGTGGTCTGCTTACGGTGCTGAAACTTATTATATGTTGTTGTTGAGGAATCCGACTACGAGTTCCAATCAAAAAGCCGCCACTTTTGCATTTAGATAATTTTTATATTACCGCCGAAAATGGCTGGGTACATGCCGTCAAGTGAGGTTCAGCGGGGAAATCTTCTATTCTGTTTTTTTTTACACAAGACCGCCGAGGAAGGTCACCAAATGCTTGTGGAAGCTTACGGCGATCATGCCCTATGCCGCACACAATGTTTTGAGTGGTTCAAGAAGTTTAGAGCGGGTCAGTATGACGTAACGAACCAACCGCGTGGAAGGCCCGCAAAAAAGTTCGAAGACGAAGAGCTGCAAGCGCTGCTTACAGAAGACCCTTGTTAGACACAGAAGATGCTTGCAGAGCAACTCAGCGTGACCCAACGCTTGAAGGCGTTGGGAAAGATTCTCAAGTTCGGGAAGTGGATCCCACATGAATTGAGCGAAAGACAGATACAGCGGCGAGAAACCACTTGTCAGATGCTCCTTGCCAGGTTCGAAAGGAAAGGATTTCTGCACCGGATTGTAACTGGAGATGAAAAGTGGATCTATTTCGAGAATCCTAAGCGACCTAGAGGTTGGGTTGATCCAGGTACTTCGGTGAAATCAGCAGTGAAGCAACATCGTTTTGGAAAAAAGACCATGCTTTGCCTTTTTTGGGATCAGAAGGGTCTGGTGTACTACGAACTGCTCGAGCCTGGCCAGACGGTCGACCAGGTTCGTTATCAACAACAAATGAGAGGTTTGACCGCAGCTCTGCTTGAAAAACGCCCGGAATGGCAGGAAAGGCACGAGGGAAAAATCTTGCTACACGACAACGCCCCGGCTCACAAGACAAATGCGACAAAAGAATACTCGGCTGGGAGATTCTACCCCACCCGCCCTACTCTCCAGACCTTGCTCCATCCGACTATCACATTTTCGCATCAATGGGCCACGCATTGTCTGAGCACCGCTTCGCCAATTTTCAAGAAGTGTCAAAATGGGTCGAAAATTGGTTCGTGTCAAAAGGTGAAGAATTCATCCGCCGCGGAATTCGAAAATTGCCCGAGAGGTGGGAGGCTTGTGTGGCTAACGAAGGAAAATATTTCGAATAAAATCGCCCCTATGTGTCTAGAGTATTAAACGATAATTTTTTTCAAAAATCAGTCCGGTTTCATATTTATACACCTAGTATTATTAGTATAGTATTAGGTATGCTATTTTACCTACATACGTCTTCGTTATTTGTCTCTATATTGAAACTCTCTCAATACACTACGCTCTCTGTGTCAAGACGCGGTAAGATCCTATTTTTCTTTAATATAATACGTAAACAAAGAAAGCATATAAAACAACAATACATAACGGTAACAAAAGTATATTTTTGTCTTTAATAACATTCAAAATGTATGTGTATTATTCACAACCAACGAACTCTGAGTTAGTATCGGTAATATCTCTGAAATTAATAATAAGATCTCCAATAAGTAATTTTATTTCTATTGGCTTATATGAGAATAAAATGTATTTTAACTACATATAAACCCCAGGTCAAATCTGACTTATTGAATTTCTTTGAAATCCATTCTGCTGTATCTTTATAATCATTACATGTATAAGTTATATACTTACTTTCCTCCAAAGAGTAATTTGGCGTCTATTATAGAAATCACATTTAATATTAGGTAGGTATAAAATAATAAAATGGCTTGTAATTTAAAATAATAGGAGGTTATAAGACGCTGGAGCCATCGAAGCACCGAGCGGAATTCCGCTGAGAATTTCATTAAATTTCCCTCTACGCTTATTGATATGGGTGCCGGGCGCTCGGGAGCTGGTCTCGCACTTTATTAAGAAATCACATGAATGTACCTCGACGGAAATAGGCGTACGTGACGATACGCCTTATATTGCCTCGTTGCATAGCTTAGTGCCACAGAATGCTAAACGCAAGATCTAGTGCGACTGATCTCAAGATATAGAGACATAAAATAGGACAGTAAAGCAGGAAAGTATAAAAATAAGGACTATCTCGGTGGTCTCGCGTAAATTTTGGACACCGCTGTAATTGCAATGGTCGTAGGTTTGATTTCTCGTACGTTATATGTAGATATTTGTATTTATGAGTACGATTTGATGTATTGGTCTGGGTGTTTTCTATGCATTTACGAAATAATCTAACAGTTATTACTATCCATAAAATAAGTTCTGTTTAACTTACGACCAGATTGTGCTGTGTGAACTGTTCTAAGTTGTTATTATTGTAAGGAGACGTAAAAAAATATCTATAGAGTTAGTCAGTTGCAAAGGTTGTTTTTACTACTGCCAATTATTGTCTTTCGGTCTAAAAGGTGGCTATGAACAACTGTGAATCTAGAACTTCATATTTTAGAGTCGGTATATGCCTCTGGTGTTGCATGGTCCGAGTTATTTGTGTCTGCTGTGAAGCAGATATAAATATATATTTTAGTCTTATATTTATAAAGACTATTATTACAAAATATAGAGTACATAGTTAACTGACTTTTGAAATTCCCTAAACTAGGTATATAAAGTTACATTAGTTGAAGGTAAAATGACAAGTTTATTAAAAAAAATTGGTTCCATAAAATTTCTACACTTGTGAAGTTTAGGCAGATCGTTAGTGAGAAATATGTAAATACTATCTGTGCCTACGGTTTCACCAGTTTCAAATTTGTAGCCTATATGTTATCCTGATGTATAAGCTATATTACTGTTAAGTTCACAACTTTGCGTGACAGAGTAAGAAACATCCATCCATATTCATAAACTTTCGCATTTATAGTATTAATAATAATTAATAAGATATATTAAATTAATTAATAATAATAATCTCAGGACAATTCACATAGCGCCATCTAGATCCAAGTTCAGCTAGCTAAAGCTTGTGTTATCGGTACTAGATAACTGATAAAAATACATACATTTTTCATTAAACATTTTATTAATCAAAACAGAGATAGGTTAGCACTATCTCAGTTTTGATTAATAGCTTAGACTTTTTAAGCTTGAGCGGAGGTATTGATTGACCTGAATACTTCAATAAAGACATATCATGTTATATAAGTATTATATTTCTATTGTTATTCTTATTATTACAGTGCCTTGTGTGTGTGTGTGTGTGTGTGCCTTTAACGTAAATAAAATTTCTATCTATTTATCTATCTATTATAATAGTAAAAAAACTTAGAACAAGAATTTAAAGAATAGGCTATTCGAAAATTACAATGCTATTTCTCAGTGCCTTGACTGCCCAAGCGGTTGACACATCACTTATCACCGTCCCATATGCAAATAAGTTAACGGCCCAGATGACTAAGACGTTATGGCCGTAATTTCACTGCCTAATATGACTGACCCTAAAACATATAGCTTACAGAGCAAAATGCTTGGCGGCTGATATAGATGTAACAAAAGGTGCTAACTTTTGTAAATTAGTAGATTTATATTTTTTATATAATTAATATATTAAAAAAAGGGAAATATAAACATACTAATAATAGTAACAACTGTGCGTTTTGTACAAAAAAAAAATCATCACTTAAGTGTAATTGGGTAATGACGTTATAGTAATCATATATTTGTAATTATTCCTAGAAAACAGGGTACTATTGTATGGAATATTATTGTATGGAAAAAGCACTGCCCACGTTTTCTATTGAGATCTTAAGAAATATCAAACAATCAAATGATTTTCATTCGGTTTAATTTTTATATTTATTTAATAAAAGAATTTAAAGATTTACTTGTACGTGTAACTAAGTAGAAATTATAAGACAGTCAAATAATGTCTTTACCTTATTTAACTTGGGCTTTTGCCCACATTAATAGGGTTCTGTTAAATCCCATTTTAAATGCTTTTGACCAGTTTTTTTACCTTATGCTTATCCTATACCTGTATTAAAAAACTATACTTGAACTAGTTGTTGTACAGTACTCGAAATTCAACCATGACAATATAATTATATTTATTAACATTAATTTGTTTTATTATGTAACTACGAGTACGACGGGTATATACATCATCCGACTATAAACTTTATTTATTTATTTGACACATTAAATTTTCCTGTAAACAATCTCATTTTAAATTAACCGATTCACAGTATAGTATGGATTTTATTTCATTACGAAAAAGTTTTATATTTAAATAATACAAATATTACAGAGATAGATATTGGTGCTACTAGTTTTATATAAGTATATGTTAGAAATGTAGATGAGTGCATAAAGATCTATTTTAGAAATAACTGGTACCCGCATCTTCATACGCGTATATATATGTATTTTTTATTACGAAATCGTCATCTACTGAGGATTTGAGGATTGTAATGACGGGATCGATGTTGAAAGCGAAACAGACACAGAAGGGAGAAACATTTTGTATTTAGGTTCTTACATATTGTTACTCTATTCTAAACTAATTATTCTAGCTATATACATTAAACATTACATGAACTACGTGACATTATATAAAGTGGCTTTATAGTTACTGGACACTTTCCGTGATTGTTCGCGCGGTAATGTAACTACCATATCAAATGATAATACGGCGACAATAAATAATGTGTCTATACAATACCATCTATTATTTTCAGAACAAATATGTATTTTTCTTATATTATTTAGCATATTATGTTAATATTTAATAACATATTCTGTAAAAGTTTCATAATAATTCCTCCTGCCTTTTGTAGGTGATACCTTAAAATACAAACAGGCAGTTCGTCTCGGCCTACTCACGATTTTAAATTACATATAAAGATAATTTATAAATTACATCGTTCCTGACTCTCATAACCATACTGCATTATCCGTGAAGTCAGTAAGTTGAGTACTTAAAAAAGAGTACAAAATTTTTCTGCCTGTACTAATGTATATAGTGTATATTTTTAACGTAAAACAACATAATTAAGCACAGATAATATCAAAGAATAAAAATACAGGTTTTTCTTTGAGTAGTAAGTTAAGCTGTCGATTTTCCTAAAGCCAAATGAATTATAAGTTGTAAGGTTTATCCTCACAACTTATAATTGGATAAGATGTAGCACAGAGATAAATAGTTATAAACATAATAAAGTCTAAAAGTAGTATACTAAGCAAGATAATATATATGTATAAGTATATATGGAATTTATAACCTTGATTACGATTAGATATAGATTTTCCCTTATACCGAGAGAGTCTTTTGGCACACGTTATTCTGAGGTCTGTAATGCGCCAATTCCACCCTCTGAGTAACTTGAAATGCAAGATTTTTCCAGAATGGCAAAGCGTGATAGGTGCCACAGTTTTAATATGATGACGTGATATCCGTGTGACTGATATGACTGTTATTCATGTATACAGGAGACAGTTACTTACCACAAGATAAGGTGGACCTTATCTTGTGGTAAGTACTGTCGCCTTGATAGTCCACCATCAACTTGTTTGCCATTTACATACTATTTTATACAAAAATACATTACAAATAGTATTTTAATGTGTTTCGGACTCTATGCTCCGCAGTTGGGCAGCTGTCCGTGTAAATAGTACTTAATTAAGGACGTTGTTATGAATTAACATGATTCATAACGTTAACACTTAAAATATTTTCATGTACATTATTCGTACAGATATATATTCTATACATATGTGAAGAGCATAATAGTCTAGTAGAATGGAGCAGTAAGTCTCAGCTCTATTGTAGAGGTATTACCTAAATAAACCATTGTCCGAGATATTCCATAGTGTATGGTGAAGGCTGATGTAATTGTATATGTATTATATGTAGAACTTTAGATATCTAACTACTGACTACGTCTTACCTTTTGTATACATGACTTTTGGCATACAATATTATTGATAACTAGAGACCTGCGCTTATATTGAATAAAAAAATATTATTGGTCCAATATTTTCTAAACCTAATCAATAAAAACAAATCTATAGAAATATATACTCGTATATGAAAGTATTAGGTGCGGGAGTTGATGTCTCTATTGCAGTACCTACATAGGGAACAGATATGTTACCCAAACTGACACCGTAAAAAGGAAGTAGGTATTTAAATATTTTGTTTGTAATGAATAAACTCTTTAAATAACGAATAAATTAAAAATATCTTCTATAGAAGACAATACAATCAACCAGTGTCACACACTCAGCCACATGGACTGTATTTTAGAAAAAAATAATAAAGATCTATCGAATAAAGTCACAAAGTCGTGTCGCTGGATAATATATATAAAGTAGTATCAGGTATAAAGCGGACTATGATAATAACAATATTTCGGGAATTTCCACGAAGACGGCAATAAAGGGCGCACGGACACAGCTGCGGGCAACGGCTAGTACGTTATAACAAGTTTACAAGCAAAACATAATTAAGGTACAAATGTAGCAAGGTTTTGTATGAGTAGGCTTTAATTTTTGTTTACAGAGTTAGGCACGAACAAACGTGCTATACAGCCGGCAACTCTCTAATATAACAACAAAATTATTATATTAGGTGTACTTAACTGTCCACATATGTATAGTTAGTTATGCAATTATAATGGTTACACCATATAATTGTATAAAAGCAGCATATACATATATATATATATATATATATCAACTAATTAGAGAATTTATTATTTTCTTACATAAAATAATACGGAGAATGATGGTAAGTTGCATTGCTTGCCATGTTGCATACAAATATACCCATAGAAATGTAGGCATCAACTGGACACTTAAGAAACAACAGAAACTAAGACTAGGACAAAGTTAAATATACTGTATTTATAATATACGTACAGGAAAGATTGTATAAACAAATAAATACTCGTAGAATAAAATCGTAGGAAGTACAAAATTTAATTCAACAAAAAGTTTTTAATAATAAAATATTCCACATTCATGCTATTGCATAATTTATTATTGAGTTCTATTTCTATAATATGGAATAATATGAAAAGTTCCAGTGTTAATTATACGATGTCATTGAATTGTTTAACGACTAAGTATTTCTACACTCTCTGAGGACGGACATCGCCGTGTAGTTCAAAATTAAGCACAGATCGTATAAGTACTAAACAACCGAAAGTTTTGGGCTAGATGGCGCTGTATGAATTATTAGTATACCATAATAAGAGTATAAATTATAGTTTAAATAATTATATCACCGTAGAGCCCACTAACGTTACTATATTTTAATATTTTACTTCAACTTTTTCTCAATACATTTATGAAAATATCATCTATACCAGGAAAAATATAGACAGTTTCAAAAGAGTTAGTGATTGCACCAATAAAAGTTACGTAACAATAACAAACTGATTTTACCAAAATGTCGTTTGGCTAAAGTTAGTAATTCGTTTTATGGATATTGCGTAAGGTTTTACAATAAAATACCAGAGTCTGTTATAAATCTGCCAAAAAAAAAGATTTAAATGTCAAATAAAACAGTTCCTTTGCAAAAAAGCTTACTATAAAATTGATGAATTCCTTAACGATAATAATGTTTTTATAGAAAAACTTTAAATCCATAGCACTGACAATATTATCTAATTACACTAATAATGAGTGCGTAGCGATTTCTATGTTGATTATCGCATGCCTCTCACTTGTTATACTGTAATTATTTATAAAAAAAACATCTATTAAAAAGAGCAACACACAAGTTTCTTGCTCGTTCTTCTTGTGATGAATCTGCATTCCGAATGAGTGGTAGAATCAAAATATGACTATTCAAAAGTGCTTGTAATGAGTTTATTTGAATAAAGATTATTTCTATTTCTATTTATTAAATAATTGTATGACATGGAGTAGGAATATTTATAACCACTCCTCAGATTTTCGAGTCGTCGATTCCGTTAAAATACGAAAATAGAAAACAGAGCACAATCTATGATCACTCTACAAGGACTACAGTCGTTGCAGGAAACCTTTAAAGAAGATTAATACTTTCTATGTACTGAAGTTCAATATTCTTCATCCATCTGTGTTCCTTGGAAAATAAACTTGGCACCTGGGACTCGGCAAGACAGGTGAATAAGTACTTTCTAAATGCACTTTGTTAAAGACCATCATCATTCACAATCAGATGAAGCACCACCAGAAGCCACTTAATTTTAAATTCAAATAAAAAGGCAATGTAATCAGGTAGGTATTATTTTAAGAATGTATGTGATCCAAAATTATTTTTATATGTTTTATCTATATAATTAGTATATTTTTGATTTTGTATTTATAGGGCTCTATTTATATATTTTATATATCATATACAGTATTAACTTTATTCAATATTTTAATTTGAAAAATAATTTAAAAGAGTACATCATGGATTTAATTACAAATTAGGCGATACGATAGGCAGTATGATGTTGCTGATTAATATGTGTAGAATTAAATAGTAGTCTAATATTCGCTGTAAGTAGTTTCTAACAAAAATAAGTATTTATAATACAAATACAATATATAATCAGACGTACAAAATTTTTAAAAAATCAGCCGTCAATGCAAGCAGTTAAAGCAAAATAACTAAAATCAGATTAAAGTTATTGGTATAATTTATATTAATTAATTTATTTATATGCAGGTAATTTTTAAGTATTTGGTATCCATAACTAAACCCATATTGTAATTGTATCGTATTTTTTGGTATTTCATCTCTTATTAGTTAGGATTTTGGAATAAGGCTCACAAGTTTATTTGGGTGATATTTCAAATATTTATCTCTTGTTTGGAAGTAAGTCCGCACTTGGTTCAGAAAGCACGTTCCGACGGGTTTTGGTGTTATCATTACATGGATGTTATTAGGACAGCATAAACTGGGAGGAGATTGGTGTAGCTTAATATTTATTCAACATTTAATTTTATTAACATCAAAATTTACTCTAAAAATTAATCAACACTAGTTTTATTAAAGATTTGTGTGACTCAGGGAAGTGGTAAGGTCTTCGTAATTTCTGTAGCAAAACGAAAATATGTTTTCAATATAAGTATGTAGTTTTGCAGTCGGTATATGTAGAAGTTACATAATTATTATTGCACAAAAATATCGACAAACAATCTGGATAAAATTAACGTCCTAACGATTGTAAAAACCGTTTAGATCAAAATATATTGCATGTAATAAACATAAAAAAGACTATAGTACTTAGAACCTGTATTTTTCTTAGTCAGTTAAAAACTGCATTTCTGTTTGCAATATACTTGAAGTGTCTTACAAGTTACGATGACTCTCGGCTGTAAAATCATGAGTTTATGATGCAGTACTACACATACGGGTTGACAAGCTCTATACGTAATTACTTAGAAATATTTAATGAAGTTCAAGTTTAATGAACATCTAGGAATATGAAATTGTGGGGTGATTAATGAAATAATATACATATTATTTATTATTCATTGAAACTGATATAAACATATAAGCTATATTTACAATACCATAAATAAAAAAGTTTTACTATATATTGAATATCCATGAAATAATAAAACTTTTTTTTATGTAACTGACCTGGCAAACAATCTCTCTGCTCACCTTATAGTTTGAGGTAACCGACGCCTATATAATTTCTAATAATAACCCAGGTCAATACACACAGCGCCATCTAGTCCCAAGCGAAGCACACTTATGTTGTGGGTAGTTGTTGACAACTGATATAAATACTTTTTTTAAGGACACTTATAAAACACTAACCACTAAGCAATACAAACAATCATACTCATGGCCTATTTTATTAATGCTAAAATCTTTTAATATTTATATAATATTTTATGAAAATAAATACATTTCATTTCATTGACACAAATGTTTGTACTGTGCGAGGAATCGAACCAGCTACCATAGGAAATAAGTAATATATATAACAATACATTATTATGTTATGCTTATGTCACTATCTCCATCTCATGCTTTGCCATTTTACTGTTCAACTGAAACACACGAGTAAGCAGGTTGGCGACATAAATAGGTTAGGTGGAAATACCCATCCAGACGGCTTTTTACAACCTCGATGTTCAGTTTTAAACTGTAAAACTTCAAATTGAAATTTAGCCATAGTCAATTAGGCTAAAGAGTCCCATAAAATACGTTAGTTCGTTGGAATGAAGAGTATCCCGGGCAACATGTCATGACGTGATATCCGTAGTGCTGTGTAAGTGTGTACATCAGTAGTTAGTTTATGCTATTTTTAATAAATAAAATTCAGATAAATGCACTTATGACATCTGTATAATGCCATATCCCTGGAAAAAACATAAGAAGAGTATGTACAGTGTATCATATACTATACCCGTTATTTGGTTATCAAAATGATTGATTGCTACGCACCGAGGTACAATGTGACCCAAGATCTATCTTACTCGGAGGGGAGTCAATGATCGATGTTCCTCTCTCCACGCAGACAATTATCATAATCCCCAACATCCCTGTAATAAATTCTTACAGCTTTAGGAATCCACAGTCACTTCGAAATTAGAAATCGCCAAGACCGCAAACACTCACGATTATAATATTATTAATGGATTTCACGATCGATATATAGGTACATATAGACCTCGGTAGCCTAGTGGTTTGATACACCGCTTTACATCCGATAGTCACGGATTTGATTCCTCCTTGCTCGTTTCGTATATTTATATTGACGAGTATGTTTGTTTGTACTGGTCTAAGTATTTTTTATGCATATACAAAAATAATTATATATGAATTTCTGACAGTTTTCTATTACCTAAAACATAAGCCCTTCTTAAATTGGGATTAGATGGCGTTGTGAAATATCGCTGTTTGAAGTGTACAGTATGTATTATTATCATTGGTGTAGGCACTACCTGGATATTGGTTTCTATGTATACATTTTGACTGTAGTCAGTCAGTAATTGTTTATGAAAATATATAGATTAAATCAGTTATCCAAAGACACAAAAGCGTGTAAAATGTGACGATTGGATCAGATGAAAAAATGAGCCAGTCTTTTAAAGTACCATACCAACAAATGTATATGACTATAGAATACATAAAAAGTAAATTTACAACGAGCTTAAAAAATTAAAAAAGAAGAGTAATTTTCAGTCGACTATCAGTAACTTCGATGGCATTATATTTTATTGAACATTGGACAGATTTAGACGTTTCCCTTTGTAAATAGGATTGATGCCTCCATTGCTTGTTTAAATAATTTTACCGGTTGAGTATTAAAGTTACATAATAATAAATTTGAAATTTTAGGACATTTTTAGAAACAATAGGTCTTACTTTATTGTGGTTTCCTACTCATTTTAGGACAATTGAAGTTTGTTTCCTTGCTTAAACAATACAATTTCAATCAAGCCATGTGTTGCGATATATTTAAACTCTGCTTGTAAATATTTTATTTTTAAATATTTTATTAGATATTACCTAACCCGCGAAGCTTTTGCAGCGATTTTCATGGATGCTTCACTGCTGTTAGGGTGATAGTATGTTGTACGAGTTGTTTATTATTATTAATTAATCGGTTATACTATAAGAATATTTCAATTTAATAGTAGTTCCTGAAATTAATACGTTTAACCAAACAAAGAAACATACTCTACAGCTTTAGGGATCTCACTATTGCATCGAAATAATTCATTACTATCTTTTGTTGGGTCCATTACCCTATGTATAATTTATGTTACGATAGTTAGTTCCGTTGTCTTAGCGGTTTGTTATTGGGTTTTATTTTGGGTATCACTTCTCTTGTATCATATATATTTTGTTTTTGTAGTTTATTAATTTAGCCAATTGCTAGCAATGTACTGTGTAAATTTGGTTTCCATTGCGGTCTTTTTCTGAAACCATTATGGTATTTTTTTGTGAATGTGCTACAATAACCTCACTGATCTGACCTTATGCTCATCTTGCCATATTCCACTATGACGGCCTCGGTGGTTTAGCAGTTTAATACACCGCTTTTTCTCGCGATGGTCGCGGAGTCGATTACTCACACGACACAAACATTTGTATTCATGAGTATGATTGTTTATATTGGTCAGCCTGTTTCCTATGTATATATATAAAACACGTAACTAAGTAATATAAGTTGTCAGGGACCCGTAACACAAGCTGCTTAATTTGAATCTAAATGGTGCTGTAGGAATTATCCTTGGTTATCATTTATCATAATACTATTACGTATTTGATTGATAATCATCATCATCATCCCGGAAGACGCGTATAGGCCTCCCCAAAGATCTCCACGACGAGCATCCAATGCCTTATTTGAATGAACCAAAACTTATGCATTCATATGTGCCCTGCCCATTGCCACTTCAAAAAAACTCTGGTTCTTCTTTACGAGCCCTCTCCATTTGTGACTCTGAGCTTGTTGATGGGGCCCATATAGCGACCACGTCTCTGTTCCGAAAGTCATCACTGGCAACACACATTGGTCGTACCCCGTCGTCTTGAGACACTGCGGAAATTTGGACGAAAAGATATATCGGAGAACGCTGCCCATCCGAGTTGGATTCGACATTTGTATAATAATATAGTAAATAATGAAGGAAAGGCGATATAGGAGTGAACTTGATAGTTACTTTGATAGGTAATCTTTATTTTTATCAGCCATCTCATCAGATCATACAATTTTTTATTTATATCATATTCCACATAGTAGTTTTTCGCTCATTCTCTCCCATTATATTCATCCAAGTTTATATTAGAAACTACCTTTAAAATAATAATAATAAAAAAATAGGTTCTCCGATATTTGTATTGTAATATATTTTTGTATAAATCAGATTTATCACGGTACAAAAAGGTATAACCCAAAGGTCTATTATGTTCCTTGGTACAAAAAGTGGCATTTTGTTTTGCGCAATTAACCGGGCAGAGTTATAACATGATATTAATAAGACAAAAGATTCCTTAAACAATTTTAAACACGGCCGTTGAACATAACTAAATATCTTTAACAAAGCGCGTTCCTTTGCGAAGTCAAAATGGAAGTCATCTTTTCAAAATTGTTTACATTACATACTAACTGTCTTATACTGGCTTTACACAAGCAAATAATATAAAATCAGCAATATTATATTTAAAACTCCAAATAATAACGGTCACAATTGACAATGCCTCTGACTACTATTATTTACAGCCATATAATCATTAATTTTCACGGATGACACATGTACTCCTCCCTGTTACTCCATAATAGAATGAAAGCAAAACGATGATCCTGCTGAAGCATTATAATTTTCATTCTATGATACCTTAATCATGCTTTACTAGGACTAAGATATCATGTCTCTTATGTTACGTTATAATGCTACGTTTACATTCAGCTGCTTCCCCTGCTACTCGCGCTGCCGTAAATATTGCAGGGCGACAACTGAGCGAGAGGGCTGAATGTAAAAATACGCTTCCACCCGCGCTGCCAGTCTTTTGACTCGCGCACAAAAACCGACAATTGAGGGAGCGCCGGACAGCGCGAGGGGCAGTACCAATAGCATGTGAAGTATCGTGTTTACACTCTCGCGCTGCTCACTTCCGTGCTCACTTCTCTGCCCACTTGGGCTGAGTGTAAATTGGGCATTAACCAGTAATTGCATTTTCTAATCTGACAATACAACTGAAACACAGCTTATAAAGTAAGCTGCTTGATAGCTAAAATAATTGGGACAAACATACTTACACGGCCGACTTTTTACGTCCTACCTATGGATGAATTATATTTACTCTGTATTATAAATGTATGTCTAACCATCAGATGGCAATTGTGAGTAGCTATGACGTGGTCTGGTGTTTTGAATAGTCATGCTCACTAAAATGTCCAGATTTGTGGCGGCGTAGTGGGCCGGGTCATTGGGTTCCCTAAAATATGGTCGAGCGAAGTGGTGGCTGGCTCATCCGTCATACTCGTGAACGGGTGCTGCTTGTGTGTACTGGTCTGTGTACTGCTCTAATCACTATGACTTATTTTCTCTTATTAATTGTTTAACCAGTTGTTGTGTATTGAATGTTTTTTCTATTTTATTATTTCATTGAATAAGTGCTAATCGGTAGTTTGTATTCACACACTTAAACTTAAATTGTAAGTAAGAATAAATTATTTAAAAGAGCAACATACAAGTTTCTTGCTTGTTCTTCTTATGATGAGACAGCATTCCGAATAAGAGGTAGATTAAAAAAAAAATGTTATGACTATTCAAAAGTGCTTCAATGTAAGTTTATTTGAATAAATGATTTTCTATTCTATTCTATGTAATTTTAATATACTGTTAAATATTTTTCGCCCTGTAGGTATCAACTGCGTAGTAATAATATAAAACAAGCAATTAGAGCGCGGAACCTGTCACTAACTCTACACTTTATGTTTTAAGACATTTTCTCCTGTTTGTTATAAAATTCAATAAATATACGTAGCGTAGCTTACCTCGGCGGCGTTATTAATTTTAATATTCTATTCACTAAGCCTAATAAAATGAGAAACAGTAGGTAGAGTTTATTAGTAGAACAAACATCTACAATATAAATACATTAATTACAAGTAAGTAACTTTAGTTAGAATATATATCATCACGTCTAACTTAAATTAGAGTAGCCAGAAACATTGGAGCTCCGAATATAGCGATTCATACATAACTTTATATACATTCATCAATTATTATTATATAACTACAATTGATACAAGTTCACCGGTGACGGATACTTTTTATTTAACTCATTTCCATTCATTTTCACACAATAGATATCTTTCGTTAAAATGTTAAATGTTCAAATATATCCAGAATAATACTTATAAAATTAAAAATTAAATAACAAGAAAACATTGTTGTGCATAACGCACTTTTTTATATGATAATTATATTTTTTTAGACTGTAGTTTCTCTTGTAACTAAAAATATAATATAAAATATATACAGTCCTTAGAAACATTAGTCATTAAAATTGTGTTAAATGAAATTTGTATTTCTTATATTATTTATATAGTTATATTTCTTTATCCATATATGTAGCAGTACTATTTGTATTAACAGCATAAAAAAGCTGTTAATACAAATAGTACTATTGTCTAGACGTAATTTACTTCAACATTATTATAGTCTAAACAAGTGGAAACACTAGCAAAATATCGGAAATTTAATAAAAATAAAATCTGGTATGATCCCGTTATTTTTACTAATTATACGTATTAAAGTATGTATCTATATGTATTTAAATAAACTAGACTGTTTTTCGTACTCACTTTATTTATGAATAAAGTCACGGCACGTAGTAATGCTATTACAGCAATTGTTACTAAAAACAAGTGAAAGTTGCAGTGAAATTGAGGGGTTCCCTGATCACTTTATTTCGCTCCTCCATTTAATACGTTCAAACTCTTACTTTTCTTATTACTTAAACATCCTTAAAAGCAAAATGTTTTTCTGATACAATCCTAAATAAGAAAGTTTTAATCTAAGAGTAAATAACTTTATAATCCTTTTACTTAAATAATTGAAGGCTCTAAAAGTTTATTCAGTATTTGCAAAATTTAATGTAATATATAGTGATATATAAAAATATAAAGAAGTATATTTAGGGTAAATACGACTTTCTTTCATATAACTAATGAAATAGTAGAATAATAACCTAGTTCATTCAATTCCATTCATATAAATCCAATCTAACTAAGCTGGCTATGTTTGTCCCCAGGAGTTGTAACCTATATATGTAAGTATCAAGTGATACAGAATAAATTGCAATGTTCGTGTACTAAAAATATCGTAACGTCATCATTAAAGTGGAACGGGATTGTTAATACGAAATATTACCATAATTACTTGCAATGAATTATGTTATTCCACGGTGTCATCTTCAAGGCCATCGTAGGTATTTCCTAATCAATTTGCCAGCATGGGCTACTTGAGCTGTTTCTCTTTTTCTCCTAGATTTTATTTTATAATTTTAATCGTGGAAATAATAGAGGTTTAGTATTTAACATGTGTCTCAGTGAAGTTAGTTTAGGGCATTGATAGATTCGTAAATCATAACAATAATACAAAATGGAATTTATAGATCTTATTGCAGATATATTGCAATATTTTTGCATTAGAATAAGAATACATTTTTTTAAATCTGTTTATAATTTTCAAACATATTGTTTCATTCAATCTTAAAACATTGATTGAAAAGTTAACCAATATTGAAACCATATAGATGTTCAAAATACTTGTATAGATAGGCTATTACCAAGTTTAGCGTTACAACCCTCTCGAGTAAAATTTCAACCCCACTTATTAAAGACATGTCAGAAGTTCAGAATGTATGCTACAAAAACAAACACATTTTCACTGGCTCAACCACGGGCACAGCGGGGTTCTTTTCAAAAGAACAAGTAAATGAATAATTTAGTTTGGACGGGGAGGGGATTGGATGAACTTCAATCAGTCGCTACGAATCCGTGAGCAGTGAACACGTGCTACGCTTGTCCGCGGCTACGCGCTACGAATGGTTACGTCGTTTTACTACTATGGATAAATTTCTCAATAGTGGTTAATGAATTAGTGTTGTGATTGAAGTTATAAAAAGAGATTGTATGAAAGTTCAAGAAAATATGATTAGTCAAAGAGTTGGGATTACGATATCATTATTAATTTTAATGTTTCGAGGTATGTGTTCTATTAATTTTAATTATAATGTATTTATAATAATAACATATATTCAAATTAATAGACTTGATTAAAAAATATGTCGTTATTCATATTAATTTTGAAATATCTCCGGTGTTGGAACATCTATTTGGGAAGCTTTTTGTTTTAATAATTTACATTTGCAAGTTAGCGATTTCCATCACTGGAAGTAATTGAAATTGAATAGAGTTTAGTTATACTTTTTACACGTGTTTTAAAATATTGTCACAGCTATGAAATATTAAACTTATATAAGTATATTATCCGTAACAAAAACTTTACTTACTGTTAAAGTTAAACAATAACGACTACGACGAATAAATATAATCGATTAATTTAAATTAATTATATATATTTTTTTAATTTAGTTGATTATAAATAATAATAGTAACAAATTTTGTTTTTAATTTCTACATTTCTTTGTTGAATATGTTTATAGTTGTATTTTTTTAAGTACATATAGTATATATTGACACTATATGCTATACGTACTTACTACGAATATTATGTAAGTATCTATGATACATGCTATATGATGTGAGTACATCTTATAATGCAAAAAGATCTCTATGATGATGAGAATAGTAAATATTATGTAATAATAATAACAGCATATCTCACAGTGCCATCTAGCCCCAAATAGAGCTTGTTCTATGTATTTTTATTGCAGCAGAACCCCATTTATGCGAGGCAATGTGAACGTTACAGTTCATTGCCTCACAGGATTTTATTGTCAGACCAATTTATTTAGTCTCTACTATAAATCAGTATTTTATATTGAAGCTATGATAGATGAAAACCATCATATCTCATGCCTATCGACATATTCATTTGTAATTTTCTGTAATCTTTATTAGATTATTATTAAAAGTTTAATTGTATTCTGCGGCACTACCCTTCTGGAACATAGTCTATGTGTCACTAATAATATACTTTTCTATAACTAAAAGAGTTTTTAATATCGATCAAGTATTCTATAAGATTTCTATTACAAACAAAGAAACATACACTTAAATATTTAACTTGTTTGTTTGTAATCTGACCTGGACTTGAAGATATTTCATACTGAGGTTATCAAATACATTATCTGAATATTTTGTAAGATTACAATAATAAATAACATTTGAACCATAATAGCTTATAGTCACGTTATTTAATTACCCATATTTTATTGCTAATTGCGTGTTATAAACGAATCATTATGATTGTTACCTTTTTGAAACAAGCTGTTTAAACACTAATCAAATGCTTATTAACGTCATAAAGGTATATAAAAGAGCCATAAAATATCTATTTTTTTATTAATTAAAAAATATCGAGACATCTAAAGTTAATAATTAATTATATAATACAAAAACGGTGTTTTAGATCAGTTCAGTTTTTTTCACTTACTTCTTTTAAATCATGCACTGTCGATTCTCATACGATTTTTAGTAACATTTAGAGAAATCCTTGATGGAAGATTTATATGTATAATATAGAGGTGAAACCATATGGATTTCATCTCTATTATATATGTTTTTATACGTGCTCATACTTAATTATATAAATTACAATATACATTATTGTAATTAATCATTTAGTAAATTGGAATTGGATTTATAATAATAGTCTCTAAACTAGGTCAGAACTGCATCTTCGGACTAAGAGCGCGGATGCTAAAGAAGTATTACGTGTAAACATTAAACACTTCAAATGGTACACAGGAACAAATTCTTATAATGCTTAAATCGAGAAGAGTTAGGGTGTATACAGATGTCCACTCGTGTGATGCTTTCTTATTTGCATTTATTATTCATCCTTATTATGGATTAAATTTTTTAATGTCATTTGTTTGGGTTCTATATATATCGTCATAGTCGTAGAATACTGATGGATCTGACAAATTTTGACAGTTTCTACGACATATACAAGTTTATCATGCACACTGGATTCCTATGAGAGGGCTGACTCACATTACTCCCTTACATACATATACCAGTAGTGAAAAATGCGACACGATGAGTGACGGAAAATAGAAGAATTAAAAAAGTGATTTAAAGTGTATCTTTTATTTTATTGTTCACTACAAAATATGTTCATACTCGTATACGAAATTTGAAATAGAGGACCTATTTAAATTTACAGGTACCCGGTGAAAACGGGATGAATATTTCACGTGGACTGTATACGTTTTTGAATAGTAACTGCGGCATGACCCGTTTATTGCCAGCTGCATAGGTTCGGTCACTTTCGTCATATATGTGTATGCTTTTAAAATATTTCTCAGTGTGGGCCCACAGAAATGTATCGTTGGTTTTTAATATTAATGCATTAATCACACACGTCTACTGCGTTTTCAAATAATAAAAATTTATCGACATTGATTACATTTATTTTACTATACTTTTTAATTGACTG
Organism: Achroia grisella; assembly: GCF_030625045.1. Classification (NCBI taxonomy): domain Eukaryota; kingdom Metazoa; phylum Arthropoda; class Insecta; order Lepidoptera; family Pyralidae; genus Achroia; species Achroia grisella. Next base: position 371,745 of record NW_026712845.1, read on the forward strand.
TATGATAATTATAATATTAGAAAAGTGAAGAAAATATTTTTAGTTCTTTTTTACTAAAATTAGAGAAATTGGGCATAGTTAAAGTTTAGTATCGAGTAGAATTGCAGGAAAGTATTATTTTAGTGCCTAATGCCTGAAATACACTGCACTGCACTCTTGTTCTCAAATATTTACAGTCTTTGATAATAGAACCTTAATAATATTCAAACTAAAAATTTAAATGATATATAGCTTCAACAACTTCGAGACTTTGAGTATCAATTTTTACTGTAATAATATTATGTGACCATGAATTTATGCAACTTTGTGCAAGGAACGTATGGTTTTGATATAAGAAGCACATATGAAAATTTTATACTTAGACTCACCTTCGTCGTAGATAGATGCTTAAAAGGTTTCGGCAGTGAACTCAACTAGAAAGAAGAAAGTTCTCTCTGAAAGGTTTGTCTTTTTGAAAGGCGATAGGTTTTAAAATTTAATTTTCATTCAAATTCACATATATACAATGTTCCTAACTTGATTACTTTGCACAACTTATAAAACTATAATAATATATAACTAAGTGTGTACAACATGCATGTTCTACTTATATGTTGGTACTATTTATTACAATATATTTACCTTCCTACGTAATAAATACATAATGAAATTAAGCAATTGTGAGGCAAACACTATTTTATTTGTGCCTGTTTGTGTGTTAAATGTTTTAAGTTTCTAATACACGTAAATGTTTAATGTTTTCTCACGAAACAATGACAAGACATGGAATTTTTCAAGATAAGATATAATACAATAAATTCTTAAGGGTGGGCAACGAACACGTGACACCCCTGGTGTCTCAGGTCTCCATAGGCTATGGTAACCATTTAGCATTAGATGGGCCGTATTCTTGTTTGGCACTATCGTAGTATAAAAAGAAGTAAAAACGTCTGTCGAGTTAGGATAGCATTCCACAAAATGGAAGAGATGATGAATCTTCATCAACTCTTCATGATGATGATGATAAATTAAATTCAAGAGAGTAAATTATTTATTTCATTAAACCTAAATGAACAAAAATGGTAAGGCCATTTTTGGCTTCACTAAGATCAAGTATACAACTACCACGTGTATATAGCAATACATACCATTCCTTTATTTCAATCAAAGGATTTGTACGAAGATTATGTTTGTAATGTTACGCAACATCAATTCTCAATAGAAAGGGTTTGCTCCCGTGTTACTCAGGCGATCAACCGGTATCAATCAGGACACGATTTGGGACAAATAATTTCAAGATTGTTCTTTTTTTGTTGAATATAACCTTCATTTATATTAAGTACCTTTGTTGGACTCAATTTTGTTTATATTAAACCTTTGTTATCTACCTATAGAATTGGCGTATTAAGAACAATTCAATAGGTAGCTGTATCTAATCCTACACATTGGTGTAGAACTAGGTAAGTAAACAAACATTAGATATTTAGCTAGATTCTGAATATTCAATGTCTGTTTACTTATTGTTTGCTTATTCGTCGATAAGCGGCATTGATAACATTCTGAATTTTTCTTAATGTTCTCAAATTTTTTTAAGGCTATTTTTTCAGCCGTTTCTTTCCAAGTTAATTGTATTCGTCTAAACTCTATGATCTCTGTGGTCTGTAAGTTGTAGATCTATTAAAAAATGGGATCTATTCAAATTTCACATATATTTAATAATATTTAATAATCACGAACTAAGTCTAACGAAAATAATACATAAATAAAGTTTATATGAACAAAAATGGCAACGGTATCGAAATTTAATCACTATTGAATTATTTATTTGTGAATACGAGGGACATGATAGGCCTATCGGAGTTATACAACGTATCTCGTTCTATATTTCATTTGATGGTTGAGATAAGGCAGTTAAATTTCTGAATCTTGACATCTAAGTCCGCAATAGTAACGCTTTGGTGGTGCTAGTTCTTCGTTTATATAAGTAAAGGTTGGCATGTACTATCAGATTGTTTGACATTCCATAATATAATAAATAAAGATATTTACGTTTTTACTCTCTAGTCAAAACTGTAGTTAGGAGCTAATTATTTTCGATCAGTCTGAAGGATATATATATATATATATATATATATATATATATATATATTGTTAGACAATCTACCGATTTATTCCTACATATTACTATTAATATTTCTCTCAACACTCACCTCCCTTAGATATGTTTACGTCTTTATATAACTGTAGTGTAATACCCGTCCATGTTACGACTTCGCGTTGAATATCCGCGATAATGATAAACTCATGTGACAAAAATTTATATTAAATAATTGCACAGTTTAAAAATGTCACTTGTAAACTTATTATCACGACTATAGGAACAAGTTAGTTACGTAGCGAAACTACTTCACATGATACATGATGTTACAGTGATGAGGTGATACCCATTATTGTTAAAAAGATATATACATAGTATAAATTCCAGTTATTATATTATTAGTCACTAGAATATTGTAAACTTTAAATTTCCCAAGTCAGCTTACTCTAGTTTTTCTGCCACGTATTATTGTAGAATACACAATACCCGTATTTACGAGATACGAGTAAAATAAATTTTACTCTAGAGAGTGGTCTCAGAAATAAATTTAATTTAGTTTCACAGAACAAATATATTTAAGTAAATAATAACTTCTGTTATTACAATTACAGACTGCTAATTTACTGTAATAGTATACTACTTTATGACTGATATTAAAAATCAGATAAAACCACGCATATTAATTAGGTCATATTTCGTGATCATATCTAATGTACGTACCTAATATACAGTAAAAATTCTAAAAACAACATATCACACAACATACGGAGCAAGTATCTTATATGGAAATGAAGATTATTAGGTCTCCAATCATACAAAAGGCAATGATAGAATTAATCACTGTAACTAATTCTAAAAAATGCTAAAATTTATTTTTATGTTTATACTTACCAGAATAATACATAAAGGGCAATTTAATCTCAAACTAAGAGATTGTACTCTTTTTTGTAATTAAATAAATAATATGCCTGTTTATCCAAAATACCCAGACAAACACATTCATGACTACAAATTTTTAATAATTTTGTCGCATAGATACATGGATATAATACTGACAAAATTAATTAACAGCGTCCCCATTTGGTCGTGAGTTTTCCACAGACTATAAATATGTGGTTTCGCGCCATCACTTTATATAAATAATTAAAGTAGTTATCACAGTACAATCAAGCTATATGAGCAGCATTATGAATTTTAAATTTCGAACTACATGTATGGAATTCATAATTTAACGTATAATATTATCGCACGTTATTGTTATGAACATCCATGATTATATCCAGCGGTGGCTCGTCCAAGCATGTCACTGTCGATGATAAATTAAAAGCGTTATCAAAAATTGCAAGATATCTTATATTGTGAGAATGAAATCGCACCTATATCTATGTGTTATTCTGATATTATGTTACTTATTACATATTACGAATTATGTAAACGGAATTCAAAGTTATCATATGATATTGTTGTCTTTGCAATTGTCCACGAAAAATTTGAACTGTCCTTGTAAGTCGTATCCATATCTATTGAGCAAATAAAATGATTAATGTTAAGTAAGTGTGATGCAGAGAAAGTTGCGCGGGTCAGCTAGTAAATCATAAATATTTGGCTTCGTGGTCTGGAACAGGACTGAGTATATCTGTTACACGGATAACAATATAAGTTTTGTAGGAAACATTCTACGGTTTATTCTAACGGGCCATCGACCTCTTTATGTCGGTACCGCATCATATTGGCAATTGCCCAAAATTCTTTATTGTTCTACTTTATTGCAGATTTATGTGATAGTCGTTTCACGCATTACGGTTGGCAACAATTCTACAAAGATATTGAAATTATTGATTAACAATTAAAAAACAGAATTGGATATTGAATTTGGAAGGATTATGTAAATTATTTATCGAGCGAAAATATGGAAGTCATAGTTTGCGGCAAATAATTTTAATAAGAACATGGACAAAGTAGATTTATATTATATTGTTTAATTGCGCTACCATTAGTATGTGTGAGACTACAAATATTCAGTATGGAAATTTGACCACAGCTACAAAGCGTTCTGCGTATTGGAAGCGTTACAACCTTCTCTTTTGGGAAATCTCTATTTTATCAAACTGCGACAATTTGGCACTGAATAATCAACACTAGATTTTCAAGCTTTACCTGAGCTTTATTCAATACCTAAGGATGTTCACTTTACTAAACTGAACATCCTGCAATAAACTTAATAATGTAACTTTCTAGTCCGTAACTTTTCTAGTAGCAGTGGTCATGTTTCCCCACATTGAATATTATATAGCCAGTCCTATTAGGTAGTGGAATAAAATAATATATATCCATTGAGTAATGATATAGACATCCGCAAAATAATATTTAATTCGATAATATATCTTATCCTGTAATTTCACTGCTTAATCTCAGTATATGACCAAAACACAACTTAAAGAGTAAGCTGTCGATTGAAGAGGGTCAAAGTGAGGTACAACGCAGATGACTTTTAACAAAGTCTACCGCGATAAAGTACTCAAGGTATCTATATTAAAAGCACTAAAGCTGAAGGCAATAGGTGAGTACTTAGAGTAGGTAATATTAATATTTCCTTCGTTCTATATTCTAATTATAGGATTTATTAAAAAATATATCAGTACTTTGGCTACTATTTATACAATGCTATAATAAATAGGAATAAAGAAAAACAGCCAAACCTGTTAACCCGACATACTACAAATCTCGTGAATTCCAATCTGCCTGACTCTAAAATATTGTATACTAAACATTTTTAATTTATTCCTGTACAAAATTCCAATATTACACTTGCTTTTGACCTTTTTGAAGTAGAGTTTTTGACCATATTGACTTCAAAGATATGAAAATGTGGTCATGTAATTGACTACGCTTCTTAATATTTCATCTAGTACAACAACTTCCTTGTACCGATGACAATCTGTTTTAAATGCTAATAAACAACTAAACAGTATTGAAAATATAAATAAAGGAATGCAATGAGAGTACTGATTTTTGAACAGAAACACAAATTACTGGATTGCGTGTTTTCACTTTTGCATTATTTGTATTTTACAGTAAAATATACAAAGGAAATAAAAGACAATACAATCAAAATGATCAGTGTTCATTGAATAATATCTGCTTTATATCGCAACGATGACGAATGATGATATATTTCATTTCACATTTATATAATTTATTTTATCATAATGCGAAAATCAAATACTTATTTGGAATTAATTGGCATGAAATGTTGCTATTAGTAGAATGTCTGAATTTGTAATTCTGTTGATATTACATGAAAAACAATCGTCCATTACACTTTGAAGAAATTTACAGGTAGTGTAATGTCTCATAACAACCTAAAAAGATACATTTTATTACAGTAATATTTTTTTACTACAGTTTACTTTTAAATTTTAACGTTTTTTACAGTTTTTTTATATATCGAGGCGAATGACGTATCTTGTCATCAAAATAAAAAGAATTCACTAATTCACTAATTAAGTAGTTTCTTCATTGAAACCAAAACATTGTAACGAATATGTATACTTATACTGAAAGCTTGCAATGGCTTCATGTGTATGTCAATTTTAAAAACAACAATAACAACATTATTTTAAATTGTTTCGCTATGTATATACCGAGGCAATTTTAAAATTCAAAACAATGACCTTACGTTAATATGCCGGTGATAGGTTATGTAATGTTATTTTTTTTCTTACTAGTGACCTGTTCTAACCTCATACAGGTGTAGTTTGTAATTTACAATCAAGTCTACTTTATAGTTACATAAAAAATATCCAATAATTATTTTCTAATATGCAAATAAAATATAACCCATATTACTTGCAGCTAATCTAGCATTGAGTATGTTTGAATTTATCAATTACACACTAAAAAAACTGAAATATTTGTTTTATAATGTAAGATAGATAGGTAGGTAAATAAAATCCAACTTTTCAATATAATCCTATCAGATTATAGCTGTAATGGATCTGACCTTTATACAACAATATGACATTAAAATACGTATAGAGACACATTACAGAGCTTATTTTATACACATTAAATTACTTTTTGTTTTATTTTATTACAATTTGTATTGTAGAAGTAATTTCTACAGAAAGTTCCCACACTATTTAGGATTCCCGCGCTTATGACGTGACGTCACGCGCCCTTTATATTTCAGAACCTCTCGGTGCTTTAAGGATTCAAACAATGGCACGTTTGTTAACTATGTAAAATTTAAGTTTGAATAAGGATATGAGTCACCTTTTACTTTGCCTCTTTTCCTTCTTCGATTCTTGTCCCTGACGGGTCTAGGTAGTAAACTCTAAAAAAGGGCACAATAGATCAGGTCTTAGTCCAAGAGCACCTGACAACAGCCCAAATACCCAATAAAAAAATGCCTCTCGTTGTTAAGTCCTTTTCAAATCATCTGCGTCATCTGTTTCCATGCAACTTAAATTTAGGTTTGAATAAGGATCTCAGTTACTTTTTAGTTTTCCTCTCATTGTTCAACTCCTTGTCAAATCATCTGCGTAGATACATCAGTCTCGTCTTCTCCAGCCTCGATGCACTGAAACACTTCAAAACTTGCTTACACGTGATATCCTCATGCATATAGGTGATAGTGACCACATACCATCAGGATCGTGAGCTTATTTGCCATTTCAATAACATGAAAAAATATAAATAGGGCTACTTAAATGAGATACGTAGATAGACTAAATAGATATTTAATTAGAAGTCAAGATATACCTAACTATTGTACTGCATTTGCTAGTGTTGATGTTGTGGTAAATGCATTTGATATTCCCACATTTTCTAGAGAATTATTAAATCTTTCATTTGTCCGTCCCTTGACAAAACTATTTCGGATTGGTTTCTTCCATTATAGGACGGTTAGTTGGAAATATAGCACACAAACTTATTCGGTGTCTACTAGATTAGAATTCATAACCTTTAAAAGAGATATAATAATTCCAGTAATAAATCACAATAATATTAATCTCAGGAGCTACCCATAACACAAGCTGTGTTAGGGCATTGGATAGCTGATAAAAACCCAGACCGATAAAAACAATCATACTTATGAATACAAATATTTGTGCCCTGCGGGGAATTGAACCCGTGATCATCGGATATAAGGCGGTGTGCTAAACCGATAGACCACGAGGCCGTCAAACTAAGCCCTTATACAGTGCTAGCCTTTTCAATAAAATGAATATTCTATTGATAGATATATAGTTTTGTAGTTAAGCTATAGGCTCTCAGTGACACCACAACAATAACAGTTCAAACCCAAAACTATAGGACAAAACCAATTTAAAGTAACCCTTGTAGAGGAGTGGGACAGGGGGAGATGTCCTGTTCCCCGAGTTGTTTACCGACGAATTGGAAGATTAAGGTTACAAATCACTGAACTGGGACGGACGGATATAAACGAAATGGCGAATACATTTCACACTGATTCAATAACAAAGCAATGTCAGTTACAGATAGTAATAAATATTAGCTTATTATTTGTCATTTTACGATACAAAATATTTTATTATTTTTTATTTTTATTGTCATATATATCTGATTAGCACTATAAACATTACTTCGAGATGTGAAGTTATGGAATCCATTAGCGATGTTATTTCTAAAGACAAATGAGGTGTATTTGAGTTCTCATTAAATTGTTATTCACTTAATTTAACTGTCATATTTGACCTTTTGAATCTAAATATACAACTGATGATTCAAGTTATATACTTATCTGTAGAAATAGGTAGGGTTAGAGGTAGGTACATGCAGAAGACTGTACAAAATCTACCTTAGAACAATCTAATGCGTATCAAAAAAATATATATAAAAGTTATAGATTTTTCATATCAAGACGCCGATATAATGTAAATGACCTCCAGGGAATTACTCGATACCTGATACCTAATAAAATATATGAAGAAAATATAAATTAATATCAAATTTATAAGCACCGGTACGCTGTTAGTAAATGGTTATTAGCAAAACATTTTCCTCCTCAATAAAGATAACAGTTTCGAAGAAATTGCAACGGATCATATTGTTTTCTTATAATTCTCAAAAAATTAATTATAAGGATTAATATAATCTATAAAACACTATGTGGATATATTGGCAGTCATGTTGGTCTAGCGGTTTAGAACACTGCTTTACTTCCGATGGTCGCGGGTTCGATTCCTCGCACGGTGCAATCATTTGTATTCATGAGTATGACTGTTTGTATCAGTTGGGTCAACAATATATATTGTTGATATAGTTGTATATAAATATGTATATATAAATATGTATATATAAATATGTATATATATATAGTATTTATATCAGTTGTCTAGTACCCATAACTCAAGCTCTCCTTATCGAGAGACTAGTTAATTGTCCAGGCTTATTTTTTATTGTTTTTATTACACACAGATATTTGTTGAGATTCTATTAAAGTCTTAAAACGTTTAAACAAGAAAGTGAAATTGTCATACTATATTGTGAAATAAAACAACATTTTTATGAAATAAAGTTATCAATTAAATCGAAATGTATTTAAATAACATCAAATGGCTACTTACACAATTTGTAGGTTTCATTTGAAGTAAATTATAATAAAAACTAAAATATTCCCTTTTCGAGTTTCTTTGAGCCACGGTAATTTGGAAGTTACAAATAAATGTACGATTCAGTAAATGCAAAAGGGCCATTCAAAACGTTTACTAAGGAACGAACTAATCAAAGTGAACACGAAAATACCCATGTTAAATGATGAATGTGTGTAACCAGATGCGGGTAAATGTTACGATCCGGTAAATGTAGCAAAAATTGCACAAAACGGTCCTCTACTTATCCGTTAGCGGGCATTAAACGAGTAGGTAGTTATTTTTCTCTCTTAAGTGTGTGCTACATATTTGAATATTCTAGTACTAAGTTATTTATTATAACGGTAGATTTAATCTTGGGTTTACTCCGCTTGACCGGGATACATATAATAATCTTTTTAATGGTTCTGGAATGGCGAACCTTTAAACAACCGTCCCCTATATACTGAATGTAGGTACCGCGGTGACACGATATGATGTGATAATGGAACATTCGTGGGTAGGGGAAATAGTTGTCGCAAAAAATACATTATACACGTTACATTATAGAGAAAAATGTGAAGTAATTTATCAATGCAAACTCATTAATTTTACATTTGTTTCTTCAGTGTTTATTATTTGTAGAATGGTAACAAAACTTTCAATGCTATTATAACTATATAATTAATTTATAGCTAGCTAGGTATATATATAACATGCATCTTTTCAACCAGCATCTGCTGGCAACATGAACCTGATGCTTTAAAATGGTACAGTCTACTCCTACTCTTCGTTGATTTACGCTTTAACCAAGGGTTCTTACAGTTTAAACAAACTTTCAGTCTCATTGTCTTCGTCTCTGTTTCATTTACTATTTATTCTGTAGTTTTAAATTTCTATTTTATTTGCTTATAATAACACAGTTTTTATTGTAATATCAGTCAAGACAGCATTACTACTTTTTTGTGTACTAAAAATAATTTTGTGGCCGAGCTTTTGATCTAAAAGTCAGGCGCTGTGTTGTGAACAGAAAATAATAAAATGTAAACGAGTTCCTTTATTACGTAAAACAGTTGTGTAAGATTTCTGGATTCGACAATGTTTTAGCAAGAAAAGTCACCAGAATTGACTTTGGGCGTACGGTGCAATGCTAGGCTTCAGTTCTACTTAAAATAAAAATTAGAAATAATAATGACAACTACACCTATAATTACATAACAAACACAATATATCACATTACAACCATAATTATTTGCAACACAAATAGACATATTGTATACCAAGTACAATATTGGATTAGTTCAAAAAAGCAAAAAATTGTAATATGCCATCTATAGCTTTAGCTTAAAGTCTAATTAAAAAAAAATGAGTTTGTATTAATCAATTTTTATACTAGTGAGCTACATGAGCGAACGATGCTACATCTTCTTCCTACTATCCAAAAGACAACAAAAGTATCATTAACATTATTCGAAGTGACGATAGGAGAATATAAACAATTTATATAAATTTACACCTAATATTTTTTTGTTGTGTATTGCAAGCCGGTGGCTCGGCAGGAATGACAGTTTCTGATGTTAATGGCATTGTGATGGTCCTCAGTCGTTTATCGAAAATAGTTATAAGTATATTCACATTATGACACATAGAACTTCAGACAACGATACTTTACCGCTTATGTGTTACATGTTGCCTTAGTTTCGTCCACGAGAAAATTGCCACTTACCGTCGCGTACATCTATGGACAGGATACCTCCTCCTTCTAAAGTTACGTTACCTTCTTACATATTTATAAACAAACTCGCTTCGTTTAGTGTGAAGGAAATAAGATAAGATAGACAATAATCTCTGTATTTAAAAGGCAATGAAAATGACTAGCAATATTATAAAATAGAAATCTAGAAAAATTATAGGCTTTTTAAACAGACCGTAGCAGTATGTGATTGTGAATATTAGACGCTGCTATTTTTTTCTATTATTGAAGCTTTATTAATCCTCTTAACGCATACTCTTAGCATGTATTTATTATATTTTTGGTTTATTTATTTTTCTTGTTATGTGGCCCCCTCTGGCAAAAGCCTACTCCATCCTCTACTAACTTAGCCCGTCTTTTTTTATGTGGTTCTACTCTTGTTTTGCCTCTAATTTGTTGTTAACAAAATGGGCTGGAATAAAATAGTCCATTGACACTGCTAATATTCGTATTCAAATAATCTAAGATTAATATTCAAAATGTCACTGGTAACAATGAATCCAAATATATAAAATATCAGTAAGTTAGCATCGATCAAAGTCGCTACCGTGTGTAAGGTATATTACTTCATTTCTTTTTGCGTTTCACCATCGATCACGGTGAAAAAGTGACTTACCTACTTGATTCTACCGACAGTGGTTGATTCTGACTAATATTAATAAAATAATTCTGAAATTTCTGTTATAATTTAAGAAAAGGTGACTGAGATTTTTACGCATGTACATTTTTAGTTCGCAACTATTAATGGTGATCACACGTAACTTATAAACAAAGCATCTATATGAAACCATTATATTGTTTGAATAATAAATTAATTAATATGATTATACGTAAGTGGGATATTCATCATTCTTATACAATTAATTATTAACTCGTTTATATTGCCACATTCCGCTATATTGCATGTTTGCATAATTTTATAGCTTATATTTAACAATACATTCTGTGAATATTCCATTGTAATTACTCCAATAATTTTTACGTGTAATATTGACACAGAAATATATAAACAGATAGTTTTCGCATCGTATTTTCCGTTTTTTTATATGTAAAATATTGGTTATTAAATTATTCACTTAAATCCGGCAAAATATACTTTAAAATTTAGAATTATTGTGATATTAATGTAATATTAATACAATAATGTCTGTACATTTGTTACCTTTACACGTTTTTTTAAGCGACTGAACGGATCGTAACGCAATTTGACATGAAGATACATTTATATCACGATGAGAGATTTGACATATGGTATCATTTATCTAAAAAAACAGTATACGATCTCGCTGAAAGCACATATAAATAAAATTGGAGGGTCTGTTTGTAATATTGAAATAACCGTTTTTTACTACATTCATAAATATGGTACATACACTATTTTTTTTTACATTTATTGTCTGTTTGTTTCGCTTGTGTCATGCGTACTAGACAACTGATATAAATACTTAGATACATTTTTTTTAAATGCATCTACTGAAATTGCTGGAATACCAATTTTTGATATAACAAACATTAGGTTACCTTTAAATTTTAAATATAACAAACATTAGGTATAACAAATCCTGAAAAATTAGATGAAATATTCAGTTATCTCCATAAACATAATTTTCATTTGCTCGTAGCTCCACGATCGTTCGAATAACAATAAAATTCTATGTTTTACGCGATTTCCTGGAAGGCAGGCAACGTATTTTATGTCAAGAAACATATTTTATACAAGACTTTGAGTTGGGCTAATGTGTAATTAATTAATTAGCACATTCCGTTGTAATGTTATGTAATAACATTCACGATTTTATCATATTTGGTATACAGATACGTATTCCTATATACCAAGTATGCTATATACGTATATACTCGGTCACAGTACATTTTAGTAGGGACCGTAGAGATCAAAGAACTGATTTAGTACTTTTGTTGCAGTGAAAACATTTTTAGACAAAAGAAATTTAAGCCTACCAACACATGAATTTTGTTTATTGTCACAATATACATCAGTTCAGTCCTGTCCTGTTAACAGGTCTTCTAGAAGGAAATACTTATATAGGTAATGTAACGTACTTCACTTTACACAACTGAAAACTTATCTTAATTTAGATTTATTTAAAGCTATTGGATATGTTCAGAGTTATTTATTTTGTATTCTGTTATGATAAAATCTAAAATAAACCAAATAATGCTTGAGTTGAATCGTCATAGGGAATCGTAAACAGAAGGCTTGAATTTGAAACAGTCACGTAGGTATGTGTAGGCTGTAGAGGCCAAGTCAAATAGTGACGCGAGCCTTGTGCAAATAAAGGGTGTGCCGTGAAATAATAAACGCTTTGATTCACTTTACAATAAAATTACTACTTCATGTATATAATATACGATTGTAAATTCTATAACTGAATTAAACAATTAATTATTAATACCTAACCTCAATACTGTTATAGTAAGAATTTTGGATCTCTTTACATATTTATGAAGTTGGAAATTGCAATATATATATATTGGAAATACTCGGAATATGGAGATTTGTTGAAAGATTGTCGAGAAGTGAAATAAACAAAAATTGTTGAAGAACAGAACTATAAATTTAGGTACAAATTTTGGTGGTAATAAAAATAAATTCTATCAAATATTGTACAAGAAATAATAGAACTCTAAACTTAAATACAAATATAGAGTATAAAAATATTTCTGATAAAAGTTACAACAGTTATTGTTCTTCAGATGTATTTCTTTGTACTACGAAGTTATTTTTAATTTGTTTACTGTGGAATAGACTAAAAGTTGTCTTTGGATTTGTTATAATGTCCAAAATATGTCTATTTGAATGTTCGTTACCTTTCCTAAATAAAGTGGTGAATACTATCATATATTAAATTATGAACAAGAATATACGCTATCTTTTATTCCAAAAATGCAGACGAAGTCGCGGTAAAGGCATGTAAATATACAAACATATACATGTATATACATATATATGTACCTGGGCGCAGCCATAGCAGGTTATCGGTATAACATAAACATTTTTTAATACCACTTTCCTTTTATTTTCTTTATTCTGCTGCTACTTTTATAAATTATTAACCGGAAAGAATGGATAAAATACATATTATTCTTTAAAGATCTTTTGAATTATACATATTAAGATTTTGAATTAATACAAATATCAAATGTGTACTAGAACATAAGAATGAAGATATAAAATATAGAAATACAGTTACAAATGCTTTTTATATTATATTTTGTATTTCTATATGTTTCTCTAGACGGCAAGTCCTTTTAGAATTCTGCCAGCGTTAAGACAGTGATGGAAGTGACACAGTGGGGAAGGTCGAAATAAGTATTAGGTTGTATATAACACGTCACAAATAGGTGTGTTTACGAGATTTACGATATTGTTCTGGCGGTATGGAATATGGTAATATACTGCTGTATTAAGCAACACGGACGTAAGTTATTGTTTTCCGATCAAAGATGGATTACCAATATCTCAAATTTTCATCTGATTTCGACAATGCTTGTAAATTCGATTATACGTTTATGTGTGTACATATGTTACGAGGTAACCTCGTCGCATCTAAATATTAAATGGTTGGATTTTTAATAGAAAAATATCTTAAATAGTTTTTTTTTTAAATAGTTTACACTATTTTGGTTAGTCTGCATTGTTTCGGTTGTCGTAGTTTTTAAATTATATAAATAAAAAAAGCTATAGGAATAAATGTTAACAACTGTGAAAACTGAAATTTAAAACCGTATTATAGTGGATTAAAACTCAAACGCACAAACTGTACTGGCTTATATACTTTAGAATTATCTGATTATTTCGTAATTGATTTTATTTGATAGTAATTAGGTCGTGATTGAAATTTGTGTTATATTCCCTATATACATATAGAGTATTATATGTCCGTCAACCAAGCAAGTGTGTTTAGTGTAGCCATAGGTAAGATTATAACGAGTAGAACTGTTGTTAACATAGAGATACGTCTGAAGGTATTTTAGTAAGATATCAAAGGTTTTCGTATTACGCTAATAATATAACACATATATTATTATGTTTACTTAAAAGAGATCTCTTGATATATATAATATATCTACATTCCCAATTTTACAAGAGATGGTGTTTGAAAATAACAAAAAAATTAAAACAGGCTACTCTGACCCACGAACTATACTGGCCACATGTAATCGCAATAATAATATAACTTTATAAATGCGCTCTCTATTTGTTCGTTACCATTTCATGCTCAACGACTCAAAGGACAGCGATGTAATTCAATATAAAAATAGATTGTATTACATTCTTTTACTTAAAAAAATAGCATATACATAAATTGAATCTAATTTTTATTTTGATACATGACGTGACGAGACTTTTTTTTATTTTCGGAGAACTAAGAAACCATACCTCTTATACTATCATTGCACAATTTTCTTTTTTTTTGTCTGCAAAAAACTGCCACCTGCCAAGAAAGAGGCGAAGAGAGTGTATGTGGGATTCTTGCCCACTATAAAACCACACGGCGTTCCTACGATCGCCATTGCCGGTATTACGAGGTTGCGTAAGCATACCCTTGCTCTGGCGGCATTGGCCCGCCCTGTAGATGGTGTAGTGTAGGCCCCATCTCGTTGCTAGGGCGACCTATTTCGCCCAACTCTATTGTGGAACCGTGTGGGTACACGTGTACGCCTCCGGGTCCATCATTTCACTGTCTTATCTTAACCCTTCAACTGAAACACGACTTACAAAGCAAACTGCTTGGCGGCTGAAACAGAGAGCAAGTAGGTGACTTCTTGCAAAGTCTACATAAGTGATTTATTATGCTATCTGTTCGCCAATTTATTTATTCATAAATTTGAATTTCGAACAAATTTATGAAATTATCAATTTTGTTTGAGGTTTTATATCCACGTCTCACAATTTTTTTATCGATAGTGGTGTACTTTATAGGAAATTACTTCTTTATCATAATATAATAGAGACTCTGAAATGTTTAATAAATGAAATATTGCAATTACTCTACAGGAAATATTAGGTATATCCAATTTATAAGTCAAACTTTGTACATCATTATGCTTGTTTGCTAAGTTTCTAAAACTTCAAGGAGACAAATTTAAACTACAGTAAAAGTAGTAATTGAGTTGAGACATAAACGAATGAATTATTCGTTAAGAGTGGAAATAAATAAGTTTTATTTGTATTATAATTTTATGTATAGATGTGTAGTTAATAGCAAACTTAGAAATTAAAGGCAATCCAATAATCACATATAGTAATGTATATATTAGTACTCATATTTAGTATAAACAATCTTACCTGTGGTCATCACCAAAGCCTGGTTGCTCAGTTACTAAATATAGATTGCTAAGTAATAGGATAGTAATAAGGTTAATACAATCAAATATTGTAAATGGTAGATATTTATATTTACCATTTACAATATTTATAGTAAACTAGCTACTCGCCCGGCTTCGCACGGGTATACATGTATAATATATATAAACCTTCCTCTAGAATCACTAATAAAAAACGCTTCAAAATCCATTGCGTAGTTTTAAAGATTTAAGCAAACATAAGGACGGACAGACAGCGATCGCGACTTTGTTTTATACTATGTAATGATGATCGAATATTGATTTAATTTAATTATAACAAAATTGTGAATCTATACGGCTTCATAGCTTGAGGAGGAAGCACTGTACAAAAAGGCTTTTTGATTATATTTAAAATCTCAATGATACGTCCTTTTGATGTGATGATGAAAAGCATCCGCTTCTATATTTGAATTTATGTCAATTTTGTTTCGTTTGAAAACGTTCATTTAAAAATAATAAAGTCTTTGCGGTTTAGCAAAGACTTATATTTCTCCCACGACAAACATTTGTATTCATGACTATGATTGTTTGTATGGATTTTTGTATGTGTAATATTTGCATTTATTCTGTATAGTAGCAAAAAACAGGGAACTTTAATATATAACGTTGTTTGTGGTAAAACTGTTTCAGTAGGTACTTATTTCACCGACCTTGTCATAACCTAAGGGTCACGTGCTATCGTGAACACTTCATAAGTACATCTAAATTAAACAAAATGTCTGGCTTCAGCTAGATAGTTATCTTTTTAAAGATTTCATAGACTGTACAGTTAATTTTGCAAAATACAAATGAGACTTTAAGTTTAGAATTAACTTGCATTTACCAGAGATAACATAATATGCTTTTACCATGCTTTTGTTTATGTGAATATGAATGATCAGAATAAAAAGTAACGTTTAATCTTTTATATCTCCAACATTTTTGGTCAAGCCGTTAAGATATAAAAGCATAGCAAACAAACTCACTGTTGTAACAATATGAGTTGGGATTCAAATATTTTTTATAAAATACTAAAAAGTTCCAGAATCTTCCTATTCTATTAATATTATAAATGCGAAACTTTGTTCCAATAAATCATAGATATGAATAATCGTGGTTAAATGACTGAAATGAATCAAATTTCGAAATTAATTCGTTACACAAATAAATCACATCGCACGATTAATCCTGCATTAACTCATAAATTGTAAAATATTGGAAATCTAATTCAATAGTTTCCATTAAATTGTAAAATCCGATGGTGGAAATCGATTCCTCGCACGGCACAAACATTTGTATTCAATGATTGTTTATGTCGGTCCTATGTATATTATGTATTATGTATGTATTTATGGAATAAAAAATCTATGTATTTATATCAGTTATCTTACCCATAACACAAGCTTTAGCTAGCTTAACTTGGGTCTAGATGGCGCAGTGTGAATTGTCAAAAAAAAAAAAACAATAATAATAATATCCATTAAATAATAATATCCATTAATAATATCCATTTTCCAAAATATGCAGTTCGGCAGTTTAGTATTAAATATGCAATATACCTACTAGATTAACAAATAATATTTTCTGGATTACTTTAAAGCTGTTCGCCGCAGCTGGCTTTACAGCTTCACCGGACTATACGGGGCGAGTGCAGATGGCACTCCAAACCCATGGGAGGATTTATGGAGATAGGATTTTGTTTATGTATTTCAATGGAAATCTATCTGGGGATGTTGAGCAGTAACCGTCGTTTATATATATGATAGCATGTGACGCCCTTGCCATTTCGTAGGACTAATATGATGCGCTTCGCAATCTTGTCATTCCACTGCCTTACCTCTCCTTCAATCAAGACATCATACAAAGCAAGCTGCTTGCCAGTTGAAATAAGTGAGGCTGGCGCAGACGACTTTTTACAAAGTCCAGGGATATTTTTTACTGACTTTACGTAGGCGGAACCGTTGGTTACAACTAAGGTTTTATCTAGATAGTTGATAAATTCATTTTTATATTCATTTCTATCTGCCTTTGCACAATTTTGCATAGCATTCGAGAGACTGCACTTTTCTCATTTAAAGTATTATCACAAAGCATAAAGTTCACGTTGCTTATCATAAGTTAAACTCAAACAGTTTTGTAGTTTGAGTCTGAGTCATACGTGAAAGCAAGTTGTTCTACTAGTATTGCAGACAACTGCGCTAGCAGTTTTGCTCTATACTCGTAATACAATCCTCTAGCATCGTTGTTATCAATCGTATTAGATATATCCTTAGAAGGGAATACATATGTTTTTATATAGTGTGTACGTGCCGATAGAATGTATAAAATAATAACAACCCATGACAATTCAAATACCGCCATCTAGTACCACGCTAAGCAGTGCTTGTGTTATGCCTACTTCAACAGGCAATTGATGTAAATACTTAGATCTATTTTTTAGTAAATATACATATAATATAAGTAGAAAACACCCAGACCAATACAAACAATCATACTCATGAATAAAATTCTTTGTACCGAGGTCTTCTTTGTATCAAAACGAGGAATCGAACCCGCGACCTTCAAAAGTAAGGAGGCGTTCTAAACTACTAAACCACCGAGGCCTTCGAAAAAATATGACTGTACAGTCATATATAATTCATTAATTTATTATGAAATAATTATGTTCAAATAGTAGTTAGAAGTTCTAAATTTAATGGTAAAGACACCATGTTTAGAAGAATACTGTGAGTTATACGATATTTACATGTTTTTTTTGGTTCATACAGCATTGGTCATCTAGCGTTTTACCCCACCGGTTTACTTGCGATGGGGACTTCAGGGGTTCATTCCTTGCACGGTGTACACATTTGTGTTCATGAGTATCATTGTTCGTAACCGTCTGTTTATTTTCTATATTATATACATGTGTACAAAAAAATGTATATAAGCACTTATATCAGTTATCTAGTACCTATAACACAAGCTCTGCTTAGCTTGGAACTAAATGCCGCTGGTGAAGGATGCAATTATATGGGTTATTATTACTATAATTAATTATTTGTATTAATCCATTTCAATTTTAACAGTGTATCATCATTTGCCTCACCTTTATTAGGGGTCGGCACATGTCGTCTTCTCCATTGATCCCTATCGGACGTCGCATCAGAGATTATCTTTTATGCATATCTTTCACACAGGCCAGTCAGAATTCGTGGAAAAATAAAATACATTTTAGTATTGCTTTTGTGTCCAGGTATTATAAATATAGATGTTTTTCAATATATTATTCCATCATTTACTAATCAGGCGTTAATTTATATATTTATAGGCACTGAAGTAGAATAAAAAAATTGCAATTACTTTTAGTATTTAATTTCAACAATATTTAATGGTATTACAATATTTATGTGTACAATACTATGTTTAAACCAAAATAGCTCATAATGCTCTTATATGTATAAGAAAAGCGAATGTAGGTGAAACTATATGAGTATCTTTACATGTTATAAAATAGAGTCACTTCCGCTCTCTGTTCGCTTAATTCTTTTAAACTGCGCAACAGATTTTAATGCAGTTTTAACATGAGATTGATTAAAAAGAAAGATTTATAAGTAAAATGCATATTATAGCACAGAAAATCTAAGAAACTTTGCATTCAGGATTAGAAATAGAAATAGAAATAGAAATAATCTTTATTCAAATAAACTCATTACAAGCACTTTTGAATAGTCATATTTTGATTCTACCACTCATTCGGAATGCAGATTCATCACAAGAAGAATGAGCAAGAAACTTGTGTGTTGCTCTTTTTAATAGATTTTTTTTTTTATATAAATATTACAGTATAACAAGTAAGAGGCATGCGATAATCAACATAGAAGTCGCTACGCACTCATTATTAATGTAATCAGATAATATTGTCAGTGCTATGGATTTAAAGTTTTTCTATAAAAACATTATTATCGTTAACGAATTCTTCAATTTTATAGTAAGCTTTTTTGCAAAGGAACTGTTTTATTTGACATTTAAATCTTTTTTCTGGCAGATTTATAACATACTCTGGTATTTTATTGTAAAACCTTACGCAATTGCCATAAAACGAATTACTAACTTTAGCCAAACGACATTTAGGTAAAATCAGTTTGTTATTGTTACGTAAGCTTTTATTAGTGCAATCACTAACTCTTTTGAAACTGTCTATATTCTTCCTGGCATACATGATATTTTCATAAATATATTGAGAAGCAACGGTGAGGATATTTGATTCCTTAAAGCACTCTCGCAAAGACTATGGAACCCATGCTATAAATGGAGCGAATGGCCCTCTTTTGTAAAATAAATATTGTATTTATATCAGCTGCTTTGCCCCATAACAAAATACCATACGACATAATGCTATGGAAATAGCTAAAGTACACAAGTTTAGCCGTTGCCACGTCTGTTAATTGTCTAATTCTTCTTACCGCATAAGCGGCAGAACTAAGTCGACTCGCCAATTTAGTAATATGAGCACCCCATTGCAACTTGGAATCTAATGTGATACCTAGAAATACAGTATCGTCAACAAAATTAATAGATTTATTGTCCAATACGATTTTTGAATCTACCGGCCTTACATTGGGGAGAGTAAATTTGATACATTTAGTTTTATTTGCATTTAGTAGCATATTATTTGCTGTAAACCATTTTAAAACATAAGAGAGAGAACCGTTTACTTCGTCCATATCATCAATATGTCGATTGACTTTGAATACTAATGAAGTATCATCAGCAAACAGAACTATGTCAGCTATCTTTTCTACCATATAAGGAAGATCGTTTATGTAAACTAAAAATAAGAAAGGACCCAGAATAGAGCCCTGAGGAACACCCATTTTAATACTAGTTCCCTCAGACTTTACACCATTTATTTCAACAACTTGCATTCTATTATTTAGATAGGATTTCATCATGCATAGTGCTTCATATCTAATACCGTAATGTTCTAATTTGAGTAAGAGTGTTTCATGATCAACTTCATAATTTCGCCATGTGATTAAATTATATAATAATAATATTATTTCTTAAATAATATATTAGTTAATCGCCGCTGGTAGCTAGCATCACAGATAACATAATATTTGCTAGTATTATATAAGTACACAAGCTGCTTCATTGCTAATCTGAAACTACTGAAGCTATGTAAATCAATAATTTAATATATACAACGTCATCTACATAGGTATAAGAGGTACGTTATAGGTAGTTAAGAGATGCATGTGGCTTAATACCGTACTTTATAGAGTAATATCTCACGTCGTGTTCAGGAAGTAGGTACCTGGCGAATGATATACCGGTGGACTTTAGCCGTTTGGAAAAAAATAGGCTATGTACGCTATACTAGCTGACCTGTGTAACTTCGACTGGGTCACATATTCTCCGTTTTTGCAATTTTCATTGTAGATTCGCTATTATCGACTCCTAAGATAACATGATGTTATATAACCTACTAGCTGTGCTTGCGATCTCACCCGTATGAAATTGTTAGCTTATATGTTATTCTGCTGTATAAGCTATATCAGTGTAAAGTTTAATCAAAATCTATTCAGCAATTTTTACGTGGTCGAGTATCAAACATACATAGATCCGTCTATCCATACATACTCACAAACTTTCATATTATAATATAGTAAGATAGCGTTTCTCGATTTATGAGATATAAAAAAAAAATCAAGATCTAATCAGTAGTACCTGTCGAGAACAGTCCTAAGTAGTAAATGATATGATTTTATTTAAGAAATATGTACACAGTATTCACCCTCTTTTTAAAA
This sequence comes from Achroia grisella, assembly GCF_030625045.1. Lineage (NCBI taxonomy): Eukaryota > Metazoa > Arthropoda > Insecta > Lepidoptera > Pyralidae > Achroia > Achroia grisella. The sequence continues at coordinate 393,312 of NW_026712845.1, forward strand.
CAACCTCTTTATAATGTTAGTATAGATATAGTAGTAGTAATATATATACAGTTTTTTATTTTTTATTAGGGTTTTTGGACAATTGTTGCTAATACTTGTGACACTACGACCAGTATAGATCTATTGTGCTCGACCTTGTTCAAACTTCGCTACCTAGACCCGTGACTCCGTGAGGGACAAGAATTGAAGGATATTTAAGAAGCGATGGTTTTTATCTTATCAGGATAGTGTCTACACTTTCCAAAGGAAATATTTCGTTTGTGCATGAGTGGGCTACAACCACAAGGAATGTGCAGTGGCGTTTTGGTTTCTGTTTGACAAAATCTGCAGATTGTTGTTAAGCTAAGGCCTAATTCCTAAGGTAACATGTTGTTATATGTTGTTGGCCTATTCAAAATGCAGTGTCCAGTGAGGGCCCTAGTCATCATCTATACTTATAATAAATATGTAGAGAGGTCAATTCTGTACATGAAATATATTTCCAAAGAGGGTGATTAGTGATCGATACTGATGCCAAAAATTTTGTCTGTCTGTATGTTCGTTATAGAAACAAAAACTACTCGACGGATTTTAATGAAACTTGGTACAATTATTCTTCATACTCCTGGGCAGGTTATAGTATACTTTTCTTCACGCTAGGATCAATAGGAGCAGAGCAATGAAGAGAAATGTTAGGAAAACGGGAGAAGTTACTCCATTTTTAAGCTTCCGTCACGTGTGCAGCCTTTATGGTTAAAGCTGCACAGAAATCGTGTATGACGGAAATGGTTGATTCATATATACTTATTCAATAAAAAAAGAATCCTATAACTCGGTATAGAAACACCAAAGTTATACTAGAAATACGCTAATAAGCCATCGCGCGTGAATACTGAATCATGTTATGTATATTATAAGGATTATTTTTATGTAACGGTCGCCGCGCTTGCTGGCGGCGGAAGGTATAACAGGCGGGGGGTCGGAGCGCATACAATATTTAGCTGTTGATGTGTGTGTATGTATGTTTGTATTGAATAGGCTCCGAAATTACTGAACCGATTTGAAAAATTCTTTCACCATTAGGAAGCTACACTATCCCTGAGTGACATAGGCTATATTATACATTCAAAAAACATTGGGATCCATACTAACTCCAATAATGTAACCCAAAGTGTAAAAAAACTAGAGATGAAACGGAAGTAGTTTGGCCGGATACCGGATATTCGGCCAATCATATGACCGAATAGCCGGATATTTTTTCTATAACAGTCATTTACTATTGAGTGATTAAAAATTTAGAACAAACTATTTTTTTTCCTTATGTAATACTATGTAATATTATGTTATCTGTGGTAATACTAAGACTAACTAAATATAGCAAATAATTACTTAAAAGAAATATATATATTACCCTATACACACATAGTCAAACTACGTTTACCATCGATTCTACATATGTGGTTTTATTCTTTTCATAAAATACAGTAAAATGTTCCACCCATCATGTTGTGTACAGCTCGCTACGTCTTTATACGTGACACATATCAAAGTGTTTTGTTATTGCCAGTAGGGCGACTATTGCTAAAGACACAGCGTAAACTATCATATTTTTTGTTATTTCTAGAAAGAAAACTGTTATAAATTAGTATTTATACTGTTTTAAATGTGACGCGATTTTATTTATACGTATAATTAGTAAATGTTACTTAATAACGGGAAAATAAAAATAAAACGTAGTGAGATCCCGTGATTTGTTAATTATACGTGTAAATTAGTATTTATTCACAAAAACTAATTGCAAGCAACGTTTAAATGACGAAATAGTCCTTTGCAAAATAAATAAAGTAATAATAACTTAGGACAATTCACACAGAGCTGTTTAGTTGTAAACCAAGTAGAGCTTGTGTTATGGGTACAACACATAGTATATCAATACATAGAAAACAGCAAGTTGAATACAAAATGTCATATTTATGATTACATATGTTTGCAGCGTTCGAACCCGCGACTATTGGAATTACAGCGGTGTGTAACCGCTAGACCACCGATGCCGTCAATAAATAAAAAACGTATTTTAATATCAATCAAATCGTCTTCTTGCTTTTATTATGTTGTTTATTTTTCCATGCAGTGAACAAACTTATACGTTAGGTAGGTATTTTATATATGGACGGAAATAATGATGTCGGAGATACCGTAAAGCAAGGAGTAGCAATAGGGTATATGTTGTAACATTTAGCAGTATGAGTATTTGCACCGATATCCGATATTCTGTATTTCCGCCATATTAGTGAAGGGGCGGAATTTTGCTGCCGAGTTTCACATAATGCGCTTATTCAACTCGGTCGTTGTGGTTGTTATTGTAAACGGAACTAAATAAGGAATCTGATAAGGCGCTTATTGACGCCTCCTGGTTCCAATACTCATATTGTCAAACTAACATTATAGAGAGGAATCTATATTGTTTGTAAAGAGGGAAAAAAAATTATTAACGGATTTGACGTTTTCGGTGGTCTAGCGGTTTAGCACATCGCCTTATTTCAATGGTCGCAGGTTCGATTCCCGCCCGGTACAAATATTTATGTTTATAAATATCATTGTTTGTATATATCATGATAAAAATAGTTATTTTATTTATATAAACAAAACTATAATAGCTAGCCAGCTTCGTTCGGGTGTACTTGTATTATATATATAAACCTTCCTCTGAATCACTCTATCTATAAAAACCGCTTCGAGATCTGTTGCGTAGTTTTAAAGATTTAGGGATACATAGGGAACTGTCTGGACAGACTGCTACAGGGAATTTATTTTATACTATGTAATGATGTTCGAGAAATATGACCTGTGCCTATTTTATATTAAGAAAAAATATTTAATTAATTGAACTCGTGCGTAATATATAATGAAACCGCACTGTCCGAGACCATTTAGGTTCCAACGTTTGAGGATTATATTGTATCTACATAGTTGACTTTTTACAAATTTCACATCAGTAAGTTAATAATATTAGTGAATTTATTAATAATTAATCACATAGTAATTTATTAAAAACACACAAACTAGGCCGCTAATTTATTGTCGTTGTTGTTTTATTTATTCTTTCTATTCAATTTTAGGATTGTCATTTTTATATTACCATTTAACAATGGGCGATGACAAAATACCATTCATAAATCAAGTTCATGAAAAAACAAAGAGCGAGTCGTATGTGGGTTGTCACGTGAAAGCTCCTTGAAGCAGAATATATAAAGTAAATTGGTTAGGTATTTGTCAATGCTTTTTGAAAATGGAATTGTACATTATTATATCAAAAATATATTTGTAACTACCACTCAGCAAATATTTGTGTTGCCATGACAGACAAGTAAAATAAAAATGTTAAAAATATATAATGCACCTTAACGATAAATGACAGTTTTCATTTATTTTTATTTTATTGAAATAAAAATATATGTCATTCTACCAAGTTCTGTCCTATCAAAACAATTAAATATTATTAGTATTAAATAATAATACATATGAGTAATGAGACCAAAATCATGAATATAGATACCTAGTATAAGAATATTGTACCGTAGTGGTTTACTACAGACAAAGAGGCATACTAAACTGGCTAAACTAAACAGGTCCATACTAAAATAAAAACATTTTTTGGTGAAGAAAACACCGAAAACAAATCAAAAATAGGGCGATACGGTCTCGCCAACACCACGTTCGAATCAAATATACACTGGGAATGTTACGTGTTGCATTTAGTATAATGCTAAGAATTGGCATCTTAGTCAGATGTTGCCCTATACCGTTAGAGTATATTTTGTATTTATTTTTGAAATAGGAATAGAAATAGAAATAATATCAACTCAATACAAGCATTTTTGAATAGTCATATTTTTTATTCTACTACTAATTCGGAACGCAGACTCAACACAAGAAGAATGGGCAAGAAACTTGTAAGTTGCGACTTTGAAAATGTTATGTTAAATGAATAATTACACAATAACAAGTAAGAGGCATGCGATAATCAACATAGAAACCGCTACGCACTAATATCTACTGCAATCAGTAATATTGTCAGCGCTATGAGTTTTAAGTTTGTTGTAAAAGCTTATGCAATTATTATTAAACGAATTACTAACCTTAGTCAAATGGTATTTAGGTGAAATATGTTTGTTATTGTTTATTTATTTAAAATGAAAAATTAGTTGAAGGCAAAATATGAAAATTGCGTCAAATATACGTAACAGTTGTTCACAACACAACATTACTATAAAGTCTAAACCTTACGTTTGTATGTATTTATATATAACTTATACAGGCGGCTGCACAAACACGTATATACTTTTGTATCTTGTCACAATAACACTATTGAAGTAACTACCCAATGTTTGGATTTTTTATTTATTCACTTATTTCGGATATGTATCCATGTTACGTTAGTAAACGACTTATAAACTATGTTAGTAAATTACATTAATTTAATTCATATATTTATGCCTATTTCCACGTCTAGAAGCACTGGGTCTGTAGCAATGCAGCGATGTCCACTGTCTCCGGAGCGGACAATCCGACATATTTGCTATAGTGATTAGGAGGCTGTTTGCGCTTCCTCGAAGTCTACAAATCAGTGATGCAGTTCTATTTCGCATTATGGCTTGAAGCAATAATGCGAAAGAACTGCATGTGGAGTATTTAATATTGGAATTGTTAATACTGTGACTATAAGAATAGGACTAATATTTACATATCAATGCGTGTAGTAAATACTTTGTATCTCAGTACAGATTCATATAAACAATAGTTAATAATAATAAATAATCAGCAACAATTCCATAGTCAAATACCATTCCACAGGTAGCAGTGACATCTAGGCATCAAATTAGATAAATATTTATTAATTTGTAAGCGAGGCGTAACCTCTAAGCTGTGAAACCTCTGAGGTTACTTGACGATAATTAGTTTCAGGTTTTCAACGTCAAACATTTGATCTGTCATGAAGAAATTATCAGATTAATTGATTTTCAGTCACATTGAAACTAAGGACGTATACACAAGATTAAGTTATAATAATATATTTAAATAGTAATTAAAAAGGTAGATTATAATAAGTCACCTTCGTGGGTACCTTACTCTCATATTTCAAACATCGAACAGCTTGCTTTCTAAGCTGTATTTAGCTTTTAGGGTCAGATTAGGCATTGAAATTACAGATGTGAATTCTGTGTTGTTTGGAATGATAATGCCTAAGGCGTAAAATAGTAACGTAATGTCCATAGTATTGTTCATATATTTTTATAGGCGAGTGTTTCAGTATTAGGAAGGCATTGTTTACCATTAAAGATACATAAAAAACTGATTTTCTTAACAAAGAAATTATATTAAAAATATGTAATAAAAATGGTAAAATCACCAATGCTTTTCTATGTTACTCTTGTATTCCCAATACTAGAGTATCAAATATGATATATGATATGAGATAAAAGCATTCGTGAAGAGTTAATCCAAAAGTCAATAGGTACGTATGAAATGTTAAAGTCAAAAGCTCAGTAGTTCGGTACTATTGACGTCACGTTATCATGTGAAGTCATTGGAAAAGAATAAGATTTCATGCCACTTATCCTGTAATTTTACTACCTTACCCTTCAACTGACACACATGTTACAAATCAATCTGCGGCTCCTGAAATAGGTAGACAGAGACACCCACGCAAACGACTTCCTAAAAAGTATATTTCGGGTACCCTCGTTGATTTTCTATATATAACATTTTTGTATTAGAATTTCGTATTTCTCAGTGCTGTGTTTAATTTTCCATTCCCAATCTATTTCAGTGCAATCGATTCAGTACGGTGGTGCATAATTCCGCATTGCATATCGTCTTTTATAACTATTGATATTTTATGGACATTATTCATCAAACGTTGTTTTATTTATTTATTTAAAACCAAAAAATATTTTAATTAGATCAATATATAGTTTTATTGACATATTCACAACATCTTTCTTTAAATAAGTATTCCAGAATTACAACGTCCGTACTCTTATCCAACCCGTTTGGTACTCAATATCTAGTAGTACATTCATATAGAAAAATAAATATTTTCAGTTGTTAACAGTTGTTGCATCTATATACTATATAAATAGTTATTGTTCACACTTATTATAAAATAGTAGACCTTCGTGCATTAACTACTACTGCCAATAATATTTTCGTTTCGATCAACGTAGGTATTATTATAAATAACAATTATTCTCTCTTATCTTGAAAGCAAATATGTAAAAACAATAATAATACCTACTTTAATTAAGATACTAGTTTATTATGAAATATTTAATATATAAATTTATGTATGAGAATGACTATTATTTACCAGTGCGCAAGATTAATATCATACCACATAATTGGCTGGATATGAATAATCAATAATTTTACGATATTATTCTCTAATTGGAACAATTCTATGAAAAAAATATTTTGTTGTTTATATCTATCTATTTACTGATCTAACCTGTCTTTCTGTCGATTTGCTACATTTTGATGACTAAACGGCTGAATGGATTTTATTGCACTTTTACAACGGACGTAGAATATTGTTATTAGAATTAATAGGGGCCTTAAGATACAGCTACTAAGTATATAAAGCAACAATTTTAAGAATTTCTTGTATTTCATGGTCATTTTATTATATGATATATTAATCTATACAACGATGCGATCATGATATGGGTAATGATTAATTTATTTTGACATATACCTTTTAGAATGTGGATGATAATATACAAAGGATATTTTTATTTAGTTAATAAGTTTAATAGGCAGTCATGTTTTATTTCATTTTCAGGGAAAATTTACAATAATTTCGAAGGGGATTCCTATTGATAATTAAATATTGAAATATATTCCGATATTGTCATATGTGAGGACACCCTTAGGCTAACTTAAATTAAAATAACTTCCAGTTCATTATAACTTTGTACTCACCCTGGAGGCTTTTATGATATAATTTTCTAATATGATAGGCACACAAAACATTCTCAAGTCCCTTTTACGCTTCTTATATTTTTCTGTCACGCCATGTTTTTGTTCCATAAAAATAAATACTGTTACTGGTATTTTCGTGTTACTTACACGACATATAAAATATTGCCTCATAATTTAAAATTGTGATAATAAATACTAAATATAAGTATCTCCATTATATTGTATTTATTATTTATACTTATGTATGTATACAGATTTATAAGCATACTACAGATCCGCGCCGGTTTCGCACGGGTATTTTATAAAAAAACAAACAAATTAACACACACACTAACATACATATAATGTTGATGTTCTCTATAAACCTGTAGTACATAATTTGGCTCTATTGTCAATAATTTCCATAACAGCGTATATGGACTTTTTTAACATAAAAATCGTGTAGAAATTTTCATATGAATCCTAATACTAACGTTTATAAAATCCTAATGTTTTGAAACTGTTGTATCGCCTATGTTTATCTTGATTAATGATGACGAATGATGAATTATTGTAGTATAACAATTTTTCAAATCGTCCGGTAGTTTTGTAGCTTATTTAGTGTAAACAAACAAACAATCAAAACTTTCTTCTTTATAATAGTAGTATATATATATATATAAACATGCCGTCACTCGCTGTTATCCCACAAGAGGTAGTCAAAGGGTTTATTAACTGTTCACGTCTAAGTGAAACACTTTACATTCTCACGTTTTGCTATACATTATTTGAATATAACGTGGCAGTGGCTTTAAATTTATCCTGTATTTGTTACCGATATTTGTTTCTTCAGATTGTCTGTCCGAAATTAAATTAACACAGAAAGTTTATTTACCTTGGTTCCAGATTATACCTAACAAACCTTACAATAACGACCCATCAGTCCATATGGCAATCTAATAAATATAGTTTTTAAATATAATTTTTAATAAATAAAAGATTTAGTCTTATTTATTAATAATTATATTTGAATATTAATATATGTAATTGATATGAAGTAGTAGAATAGTACCTGACAATTGCGGCAACATAATTATTTTAGAAACAGAGAATCTCAGTATTTATATGGTAATTATAAATATAGGTAGGGAATAGATTAGGTATAGTTGTTGGATAGATACTTCAACAGATGCTAACAAAAATAAGTAACGTGATTTTACATAAGACTACACAACTTTTTATAGCAGAAGAACTGCGTTGCATTGTAGTGAATTTTTAAATAAACGTTCACTTTACTGTCTTTAGTAATGTATCTTGAATAATTTAACAAAGACTAGACAAAATAATCTGTTTATTTATTGATATCAAAATCGAGTGAGCATTACAGTATTTCAATGTGCTTACTTAGAAAAAATATTTAAAAATATAATATCCTTATATAAACAACAATTAAAAATTTACGTATTACCAAGTAATTTACTGGTTTCCCGCGAAAATTCAATAACAATAACAAAATGTATAGATCTGGAAATCAATTAATAACACCATTAAATAGACTTCGAATGTTTTACTCCATGAAACATCAAGTAAGTACTGTCTTCGTGCTTGTACATAAGTATGGGGTGTTCGTATGGTTGTTGATAGTAATGCAAAATGCATTACTATCAGCAACCATACCCTCTTATTACTTTAACTACATCAGTGTAGTCTTCCATCTTACTTCTAGTGTATCATATCCCACCATCCTCAATAAAAACAAATAGGATAGGATATACGTTACGTTATAAGCATAGTACTTTTGATATCTATATTTTACAATATCGTTTTAAATCTAAATAAACCCCTGTATATACCTGTACTGAATTTAAAATATAATAATAGATAAATAAATAATAACTGGACACTTAACACCGCGCCATCTAGTCATAAGGCTAACTTGTGTTATGGGTTACCTACTAAAAAACTAATATAAATACTTAGATATTTTGTTTTTCGTTTTGTAAATACGTACATAAAATACATAGAAAACTCAAGGCCAATACAAACAATCATACCCATGACTACAAATGTTTGCACCGTGCGAGAAATCGAACCCGCGATTATCGGAAGTAAGGCGGTGTGCTTAAAAGCTAGACCACCGCGGCCGTCATAATAATAATGTGTGTGTGTAAATATTTACTCTATAGAGCTTCAATAAAGTTGTTTTCAAGTTTCAGTATTATTTATTGATTTATATTTACATTTAGTGTAAATTTTATTCTACAATTTCTTGTCCCAGTTATTATTTTCCTGTTATTGTGTGATTTTTATACAATATATCATATATTACTATTACTATACGAGTATGTCATACGTTTTCCGCAAGTAAATATTGTTGTTTGATCGATGAGCGGAGACATACAATGTTATCAGTAACCTGTCTGACATTTTGACATTCTCGCTGGTCTCGCGGTGTAGAATCTCTTATAACCGATTCGATTCTCGAACGATGCAAACATTTGCAATCATTGTTTATATCGATTTAGGTATTTTCTATGTATTGTGTATTAATAAAAAATATGTGTGTATTAATAAAAAATATTGAAAAAGTTCTTTAAGTTTTTTGTAATTATAATATAAATTCTGGTTGTATGACACTATAGGGCGCTCATGAATTGTCCTGAACTATTTTATTTAATAAAATGATCCTGTGTATTCCGTATCGACAACAATATTTTTTATTCAACCAGTTTAAAATTATGTTGAAAAATAACATATAAAATTTCATTTTCATTTGAACAAATTTAAACAAAAACTAAACGCCTTCTATGAGTAGTAGCAAGATTAACAATATAGAAATCACATATACATAGATATATGTGTGTGTTTATAGATTATATATAGTATAATAAACATAAGCATGAGATTAATAGCTTAAATTATTTTAATCAAGTTTCGTGAAATTGGCTTTTGTATCTCATCTATTATTATTTATAGATAACATTTCTCTTTCATCTATTTGGTCATTGAACTCAAGATTTAAATTTAGATAAGCTCTCTATAAGATGGTTTGCAGTAATTACAGTATTTTTAAAATTCTTAACCATCTCTAGTCCCGTTTATGACAATTTCAGGAGTTTTGGAACTAGAAACTGAAAACTGGATTTTTTTGTTTCAAATAGTTTTTTTTCTGGTAAATCAATGACTTTAGGAATTATTAAAGAAGTAGGTGTTCTTTAATAGTGGAATGGAATATTTGGGAATTTATTTTAAAGGTAAAAATGAACTGACCTAGTTAGTCTTTTCTATTAATAGTAGATATAGAGTCGCTGCCTTAATTAGTCTGCTTCACGGCTTAATACTTCTAAAGTTTTTATTACGATTTTCACTATAATTTCGACAAATTCTTACATACAGACATAGAAAGTTTGTAAATTTAATACATGCATATAGCTACATGCATATAGGTAGAAAAAATATATGCCAATATCCATCCACGTGATTAGCCGTTTAGTCGTGAAAAGGGAACAAATAGACAGACAGTTTTTCGAATTTAGTACTACTAGTACCTACTAGAGACTCGGCCCAACTTTGCACGGGTGTTGTTAGGTGTATATACGGCCTCCTCACCGATTACGTTTTTTTTATAATAGTTGTTGTCAAATATAGATTGACATATATATATTATAAAAAGAGACAATACAATTATTCTGCAAACATACATATTATTATTATTTAACACATCTCAACAAAAAAGAACCCCACCACAACAGGTGGACAATGTATTACAGATATATATTATTATGTACTTTCCTCTTGAATCACTCTATCTATTAAAAAAATACTGCTTCAAAATCCATTGTGTACTTAGTTTTAGAAATTTAACATATGGATGGACAGACAGCGACAGCGACTTTGTTTTATACTATGTAATGTAATAATAATGATTAGCATGTATATTATATTTACGTTTCATATACTTATATATATTATTGTTGTAAAAATAATAACAGAAAACGTATTGTTTCTAAAAATATCTGTCACTCGCAGCAGAAAATAATAATTATATATTTTAATAAACGTTATTAATTTGGTTAATGCATCAAATTAGAAAGAAATTGCGATGGCCACGGGAATATACTATTTTATTTACCTTCTTTTCCATCTTCAAAATAGATCTGATATTTTATACATAAAATCGACTTACTTTACACAAATAACCACGAATTAGTCCCAAATTAGTATCTGTTTCGCTAAATGTGGATGGTTCTAAATATAAATATTAGGTGATAAAGTAGACTAGTTAGTAAGCTAAAACTCCAAGGTCTGAAGACTTCCATACAAGGTTCAGTAGCCTTGTTTGTAAGTCTTTAGAGTTATTGGTAAATTTACCATAAAATATACTCTAATTGTTTATGTTTTATTAGGTTTACAATCGTTTATGGTATGGTCAAATATACATATGCAAAGTAAACTTTTTAGCATCCAACAAAAAGAAGTCAATACAAACTTTTTATTCAAATCGTTTCCGAGATAGTGTGCATAGGAATTGCTCATATTACATTATTGGATTCATTGCTACTGATCCCATATTCTAAATTCAGATCACGCTAGTTTCGATACTTTACTAAAGATTCTATGAAGTCGTTTTGCATAGTTTTTGAGTTCATACACTGTTGTTTTTCCGATTCTGATGACAGTTGGGTAAACAGTTTTAGTTTAAAAAATAGTTTTATATTATTATGTAATAAGATTACATTTCGAATGGCAACTGTCGCCTATAAACATAAACAGCATCACGGGCATCACGTCATCACATTATGACGCATGAGGGCACCCCACGTGCACTGTTCCACCGTTAGCTTTTGTTGCCCTTTAACAGAAATCTATATAAATACATAAGATTGAATTTAACTAAATCTTACTAAATACATACGAAAGTAGGTATATGCGGTACTTATATTATATAATATCTGTCTGTTCCCTGCTAATTTTTGAAAGAGCTGGACCGATTTTGTACCGAAATTTACTTGCTAGACGTAGTTATAGAGTAGATAGCTAACGTTATTAGGAGTAATTAAGAACTTTAATTTTAGAATTTTTAAATATTTTAATAAAAGAAAGTTGCATACGAGCACTAAGTCGCGGGTAACAGCTAGTAGATCCTATAAAGCAAGAAGGTTCATGACTAAAATAGGTGAAACAGATATAAGTCGGCGGCCTCTGTGGCTAGACCACACGGTTTAGCAAACCGTTTTACTTCCAATGGTCATGGGTTCGATAACACCTCTATTTATGAGTATGATTATTTGTATCCACTTGGGTGTTTTCTATGTACATTATATATGTATGTATTTAAACAATTATATAAATATATACGTATGTCCGTTCTGTAGTTACATGTATACATGTAAATGTATATATATACTTGTGACTACGCAACTGATATAAATACTCTGCTTAGCTTTGGACTAAATGGCTATATATACTTGTTTTGTCCTGAGATTTGTTGCAAACTCTTTGCACATTTTTATACATTCATTTTTCTATCAATTTTAAATGTATTTTCTTTACAAAATTTATCACATTTTTTATTATCACTTTTGCCTTGCTACTGTTGTTAACTGTACTTAACTTATTGTATTACTGTTACCTTTATTATAAGTATTTACAATTTTCCATCTATTGTTTGATTTACAGTATACAGTCCATTCATACTATCGCCCACAGATATTATGTTATTATTAGACTCTCGTAGATGAGTTTTATAGTTTTGGTACGGTGTAAAAGAATGTAAATGGATTTATCCTAGGAACAATAAATTATTGGAGTATAAGAATATTTCTTTATAGTCTTGATACTTTGAGATATAGTAGTGCATGTAAAATTATAGTAATTTATCAACTGTATTTCTTATTACGAGGGTGCCTTAAGTAGTTGAGATAAGATAAAAATAGGGTGGCAGAACTGCCTTAGGGTTAATCCCTACCCTCCCCCCGTTATAAGGGAGCCACAGTAGGGGCGCACTTTCCTTCTTCACTGACATGGATTATTCCATAAACTTTGTTCGAATCTTTCCTACTTTCTTGGGAAAAATAATACAGAAATAATAAAGTTTTTATATTAATAGTAAATTTATTTATTATATATTTTTATGAAAAAATAACAATGTTTATACAAGTCTGACTTACTTACTTAACTACTACTTTAACTAACTACCTTTACTTAAAACTAAGGTACTGGTACAGTACTCGTAAATATTAAGTAGTGAATATTAATATATATAGTATGTATATGCTAAATTTTATCACTACTGTTTGAGCCGTTACAGCATCAAGTAAGACATGCATGCAATATGAACACGTAAACGTTGGATTCACAAAATTTTCATCATATCAATTCAGTAGTTTGGGTTGGTTCGATGGAGTTTACGTTTACTAGAATAGTCCCAACGACTTTGGACTTTATGATCAGATGATGAATGATGATGTGACCGGAAGTTTACCGGACGCACCGGAACTTCATTCGCCGCGTTTGTTAACGACTGGAATCAGTTTTTTTCATGGCTTGAACTCGTGTCTTTTCTTACTAGTGTAATGATTATATCCAAGTAAGAATATGCCTTTTCGGTATACGCATAGAATAATTAACACAACGGCTTATAAGGGTTTCATACATTTTTTAAAATAAATTTCTATGAAACCTTTGAAAATAAAACAATTACTCGACAACATGCCCTGCTAAGAAATACCTGATATGATAGTTCGATAGAAATTCAACAGAATATTTTGTTCTAATTGCGAGTCCGCTCGCCGCCAGACTAGGTCGATCCATCGCACTACATATCTAGTGATGCGTTGTTCTATATATTTTCTGAATGACTATCCCATGTAGGAGACAGTGAAACACCGATAATAAAACGAACAATCAACTCGAGAGATTACGCGAGGCTCGCTCATTAACATGTTGGATGATTCCAATATACTTAGCGAAATATATTATATTATCTGTGGCCAACGTATGTTGCAGATTGACAGACTGCTTCTGTCTACCTCATCCTTGAAAACAGTCGTTGGCTGTCACGACTTTCCTTCTTTTTATACTATTATTTTATTGTTACCATATAGTCTTGCCTCATTCTACGAATATAGTGTTACTTATTAAATAGTGTTATTTTTATAATATACTGTTATAGCTTTTACTGCACCTTTAATTACCACCATCGTCTGCACCAACACTAGTGCCCAACAAACATGTGGGACACATGTCTTTTTTGGTCCTTATTTTTAAAACTATATCACAATAATTACATTAAAATTAGTATGTAAAAATAAGAGCAACAGTAATGTATTATAATATCACATATAATATTTCTATTTTTTAGAATGTCTGTATTCCATTTACCCATAATTTGTGGATTTCCATATTCCATTATGCAGACATCTGTCGGTGACATTGTTTTCCCCGACTTTGAAATCCTCTCATTATAACCAAGATACATTAGGAGATGAGTCAGCTTTTATACTTCATATATATATATGTTTATTGGTGTCATCTTGTAGAGTCTTAACCAGCCACCAGTAATAATTTAATACTGTGTTTTTAACACAATATAAAAGTAGGTAGGTAAGTAGGTATATTACTAAAACATACTATGTATATATTATATTAATTTCTCATCTCTTAGAAACTTTTCGAATGAATCAGATAAGGTTTTACTTTATAAGTTTATTTAAACAGGTGTTATTTCTAAAAAAATACATTTTTTATAAATGACGATAAAATAATACAAATACTTTTTGTTATAATGTAATCGCGTACATTTTTAGGCAGTATTTGAATTCTTCCTTTTATTACTATGTCACAACACCACTCTATGTCTATCTACATTTTCTTTGTAAAACATAATTTTACTAAAGAAACTAACATCGACCAATATCGCCCGTAATCTGTCGGAGATGATATATTACTAGTACCAGTAGTATTGTATTTTGAGACCTAGATTTATTGAAACTTTAATATTGTGAGATGAACGTTTGTTATGTTCAGAGATCAGGCGAGGTCACGGAATTGATTTCTATTGCATTCATGTCAATACAATTTTATTAAATCTTTGCTGTTACTGTTGCTATAAGATACAGTATGCTGAAGCTCGCAAAAGATCAATAATTAGTTTAGAAAAAAATATTTTTGTGAGTTTGTATATCTTCACATAGCTCATAGAACATATAGATGTAGGAGCAGTAGACTCGACTCCCTCAAGTGGCGACCGCGGATCGTACAATGCAGCGTGGGAAGGCCTCTGACAAGGTGGACAGACGATCTGGTCAAAATTGCTGCAATGCGTGAAGAATTTTGGGGGAGGATTTTATTCAGCAGTGGAAGACTTCCGGGCTGAAATGAAACATCATTTCAGCCTGGAAGACTTCCATTGCGAGTCCTGAAGATCATCATCATCATCAAATGATGATGATCTTTACGAATGTTACCCAAATTAGGTAGTCAGAAGCATTGTCATCACGACGAATGCAACTTTGGTCATATTCCAATTTCGCTTGTTTTATTTGAACCCAACGTTTTTGTAATTTGATTGCTGTCTCTCAGATTGATGTAATTTGTTATCAGTATTTCCTTTACCGAACAGTCACTATAAAATATAAATTGACACACAAAGGTTGGTATCGGTGAAATTTGAACTCGCGACCTTTCAGTCAAAATAGGGGTGTTAAATCACTGGGTCACTATTTAAAGACATTGGATACTATATCACCAACTAAGTTAGTAGCCAGTTTAGTTTGGAACACGATTTATTTATTACTTTCACGATAAGATTGCAAGTAGTGAAAAATACTAGTTTTGTTGTTTCTGAAGTTTAAGTTATTTTTGTATAAACCACTGTGAATATTTCATGGAATCAATTTGGATAGTGTCACAAATAGGCATCTGATAGACAGATGTCAATAAACTTGTAAGAGTAGATATGATTATCGAATTCCATGATGACTTCGATAGTATCGTGGTTTATAGAATTTATTACGTTATGAAATATATTTGATCAAAGTAATATGAATTTATCAATTTATATACGTGGTTTTTTGGTATATGTTCCGTATTTATATTCATATACATGCAGTAAAAAACGGTTGTTTTAATATTACAAACAGACACTCCAATTTTATTTATATGTATAGATTGAAAGAGGAAAGATTTTTTTTGTTTATACCTAGGTATATTTAGAAAAATCTGAAACTTGCTGAAATATCGTGAACTTTTCTAATCACATGTGTATAAATAATGAGCGCATCAATGGTCATTGGGCAAAATTTAACGAAAGATTTCCTACTTATTTTTTTATAAATCAAATTAAGTGAAATTGTTAAGTATTAACCAATTATTAATTTTATGTAGTTATTTTTTTTGAACCACTGTAATAAAAATTAAAAGATGAATAAGAAATTGGTTTTCAGTGAGCATATTTATATATAAAATGATAAAACAATTTCAATGAAGCATTCTGTTAAATAAACAAAATGTCCGAAAACTTATTATAATTAACCTTAATATATTATTTTTCATTTTTATATTTTGGTCTGAATCTCATTATCTGCATTAATGCGATATACTATATATTCGTAGACTTGAGATTTGATATTGATTATATCGAATAAATCGTAGTAATTGCCGTAATTATTTATTTTCCTCTATTTTGTTATTATTTTTAGATATTATTATTACATTTTTTTTAATCCTTGTAAATTTATCTAATGTACTGAATCCTATTGTCAGTATTAATGCGTCATATATATTCGTAAACTAGAGATGTTTATGTAAACTTCCTACTCTATATTTTTTCTGTAGGCCGTGGATATACATTTCACACTAAGGTACCCAATGACCTTTAAAACAGTATTTTTTTATTTGTAATGAATAAATAATGGAATAGTTTTAAATATTCTTTCACAAGTAGATAGTCATACAAAAAGCGCGTAGTATTAGATCATGTAATACCACCGTTGTGTACCTTTCTATGTCTATATTTGCCGAAATATTTTTTATATCTAACTATGTATATTAGTAGTGGACAACTAATATTTTCAACAATAAACAAAAGTATTAAATTACCTGTAAGGAACTTAAACATTTAGGTATTTTTAGATAATTTTGTATATATTGTATAAGCAATTGAAAGAAGTCGATAATGGTAGTAAGTATAGGAAAATTGTTGTCAGAATGGAAATTAAGAAGCTTTTTTTGTCAATAAGGAAAGTCAAGTCATTTGGATTTTCTGAATAAAATCGCATTTTATGAACTTCAATTAATACTTATAAATAACTCTAATGGAATAAACAGAGTACTTAAAATTAAGTAAAATTAACTTCATCAATAAATATATAAATAAATAAAGATAATCTCTATACTTTTCTAAGTAGGTAGTGATGGATGATAATTGACTGATGTACCGTCTGCGTTACCGGTAGTACCGGCGGGGCGCAAGTAAAGGGTGGATTAATTAACAAGAGGTCAGATCAGTTAGCTCATCGTGGTAAATTCACCATGAATTTATGACGGTGGTTTTCAGGGGACCACATACAGGTCAACCTCACATGGTACATTGTTTTTTACAGTTTACAGTTTTTTCATCCGAACATAAATGGCTTAAATAAAACAACATAAATTTTTCACAGCTAAATAAAATACCATCTTAGCCTAAAACTATTAAGAAAGCTTACAATACAGGGCTTTGGTCTGTATGTCAGTGTAGCTAAAAAAAATCGTATGATCTACAATGTTTAAAGATAATTAATTTCTATTGGTTATATTAAAATAGATGATTAATTATAATAGATTTTATGCAAAACGTCCACTTCTACATCTCTAAAATAAACCAGGTGTTCCAGTTTCCACTAATGAGGTGCATTACAATTGGGTTGTCTTGGTAACTGTTGATCGAATATTACATATGTATTCATTATCACATGTAGATAACCATATCTAATTAATCCAATTAAATGGAATTCCGTTTAATTATAGTTACAAGAGAATGATTAAATGTACAATAACAAACAGTCTTTTACTATTAATTATTCCGTATTTACAATTATCATATGCTACTGAAAAATAGTTATATCAGTTTAGTGCTACTGTAAATGAAATGAAATTAGTAATGAAAGAAAATAAATATTGAACTTCATCCGGGTTTAATAACAATCAATATAAATAAATATAGTCTGATTGCTACCTTTTGTATGTAAGAAATTAAATTGTGTATTGTTCAAATTGTACAGACTATCCTATATACACACACATTAACAGAATGATGTATGCATATAGAAATACTCAAAATTCACACTTATAAGGTTTATTGGAAATTATACGGTTCGGAGGCTTAACGATTTTGTCCTCAAAAATGCAACGCATAACACATACTACGGATTTTACAATTTTCATATTACTCATATACATAGGCGACGAATATATCTTTCCATTAGGTGAGCCGATAGCTTATTTTCTATTCCAGGCAAATTTACGATAATTAACAATACAGATAAATGTTCTGTATCTTTATTACATAAATACCTACAATACTTTATGTAGCTATTGCAAGTTATACAAATAAGACAGTTGAAAATATTATTGTTTCAGAATCGTTAACTTTAAAAAACGTACACTTAATAGCCCCAGAGGCGGCACAGCGAGGGTCCATAGTAGAAATGAAGTGTCTTTACGAATTGGAAGGAGAGACGCTGTACTCAGTGAAATGGTACCGGGGTGACCGAGAGTTTTGTAGATATTCACCTAGAGATGTGCCTCCGCTGAAGATATTTCCTATACCGGGAATAGAAGTCCAGGTAAGTGCTAATCGAGATCTATTATTATTATTATTATTAAAAGATGACGCGTATGTTGCTGGTCGCGGGTTCAATCCTGCGCAACACAAACTTTCTGCATAACACTTATAGATATTTTATTGCATGTTTGTTTCTATTATTCTAGCATATATATATATATATATATATATATATATATATATGTAATTATATATATGCCAGAATATATATATGAATAGACGGTACTACCGTCTAGAGAGGTATTAACATACCCTGTTATTACAGACTCGTATTGTTTATTATTCGTTCACTGTAATAGCGTCAACGCTTAATAAAATTGACATAATTATGTCCAGATAGCTATTTTGTAACCAATTTCAACACAAAAAGTTAGAACAACTGTATATCTACAACATGACATATGTAATAATAATTAATTTAATTCATGAATAGTTGGTTTATTATACCTTGGTATACACATGACTTACTTACACATGACGATATGTTTTCATATCCATGTAGATAATTATCTAAGAAGAATTATTATATTTAATGGTCTTTATACAATAAGTTAATTAGTAATAATGAATCGTACTATGAGGATTTTTTTTTATTTATTTCATTTACTACGTACATACATACATACATACAACATACATACATAATACACAGTTTGTGTAAAGTCAATTCACTGGAATATCCACTATTTTACATATTTTCTTATGTAACTATATATATTACGGATTCGTTTAAGTAATCAATAACGTAAATTATTTTTTACTTAAAATCAGATGTTCTATAAACATAAAGTGCTTTCTTGAAATTATAAAATGTATTATTAGTTTTCCATAATAATATCACCTGTATATATGTAGATTTGTAGAGATCATAAAATTGTTTAAATACTTTTTAATTTTTTATTTAAGTAAGGTCATGTATGAAAATGTATACAAACAATTAAAATAAAAACATATTATGCTTTCTACCAATTTTTTAACCTCGTACTAACCACGCACGGCTTGTCAAGCGGTTGGTCTTAAATTCTTTAAATAATGGTAATTGCTGTGCACTTCCTATTTGCATACACCCACTGTTTGTTATAATAAAAGATATTTACGTTCAAGATTAAACAGCAACTTACATGACGTGAACTCTGTCTAAAATTCATGACGGTTGAATATCACGCTATTTTCTTAACCTTTGAAGTGGGTATACAATATTCCAAGAACAACGTACGTTTAGAACAGTGCTGTATCTATATGGTTTTCTCTATGTATAGAACATAAACTTTAATATTTTGCCCAAATTGTTGATGTTTACTATCCAATATTCTAGTAGGTATGATTACATAAATGACTATTCTTTAATACATTACGTTAGAATCGTAATGGATTGAATTCCCCATCAGTTCCAATGTTTGTGGGTTCGATTCTATCAGGATATAAATATTTGTATACAAGATTGAGATTGTATTTGTCTCGTACTATTTACGTATATATCAAATGTGTATTTATTTAATATTCCTATCAGTTGCTTAGTAATTTCTATATTTAGGATCACAGTCAGTGATGTAGAGTAATATTATTACTGATACAGTTTTTTAATGTATTTAATAGTGATTGACGAAAGTAGGCAGAAGTTTTTCAATTATGATTCATTACGTTTTTAGACATTTTTTCTAGTTTAATGTTATGAAATATTACCCCCGCCCACACTTTAGTTGGTTCTTCCATATATCTAAATTAAGACCAAGTGTTTATAAAGACATACAAAGAACACGTTGATGTCATGAGTGTAATTATTTATACCGGTCTGGGTGTTTTCTATGTGTATTATGTATGGATTTATAAAAAATGCATCTATGTATATCAATTGTCTAGTACCTAAACATTTAAAATAATATGATGAGAAATCTTAACCGACTTAACATACCTGAATCGATCACGGACTTCTTTACGTCAGTTTCTGGTGGTTTGTTAGTACAATTATAAAAAAAATATTTTGTTAATATTACTAAACACAATGTATTGAAAAATTATCAATATACGTAACGTTGTGTTCTAATATAATCATTGACATTTTAATAATAGAGACATGCCCTATAAACGCCTTAATCAATAATATTAACCTAAAAGTTTGTTAAGGTATTTGGTTCAATGAGGTAGATACTCAAACGGGTTTGACGAAAGTTTGGTATTTTCTATTCAAATTGTTTCGCACTAACTCGTGGGTTGTCATAATTATAGTCATGATAAAAAAAAAATGAAATATATGTTTTCTTTGATAGAATTATTATATAACTGGAATTGCAAAAGGGCTGATGGTCCACCTAATGGTGAAGTAACTGTAGCCTACATACATAAACAGCTGCAAAGACATTAGGTTATACTTGTAATGTGATTGTTCTAGCTGTTATCGTTCCGGAGGAATACCATCTTACATATATTGTAATTTCACTGTATTATACACTATTCATTATTGACTACTTACCTACCTTTGTGGCACAAAAGGTTATCTATATTTCTTTTATTGGTATATTTATTTTTTCTGTAACTTAATAATGTTATGTGTTTGTAATTGATGAATAAATAATTTGACTATCTATTTGTCTGTCAAGAAAATATCTACTGTCCAAAGTCTGGCAACTAACATAGGTAATATAGAGATAATCATGAACACATTGAACAAAATATACCTTAGTAAAAGGTTAGGTATTAAGTTAAAACTAGTTTCTAATCTAGATTATAGGTGACTTTATTCCTCGCATATTTATAATATATAAATATATCTTTATGGTTCAATCCTAGTTTAGGGATGTAATAATCAATAATGCTCACAGCATTTCGCTGGGGAGATTTCAATCCAACATGGCCGTGGGAAAACCTGTCACCATATCTGGGATTAATTTTGTGTATTCATCAACAAAGTTAGTCAAAAGTATAAATGGACACACCAGATTTTAACTCTTTTGTGGTTCACGATGTGTGGTGAAAATAAATTTTTTGCTGTATTAATATTTATCTTACTAATATTGTAAACGCGAAAGTTTGTAAGTATTGATAGATAGATGGATTGGTGGATGTTTCTTACTCTTTCACGCAAAAACTACTGAACGCATTTCAATGAAACTTTACAGTAATATAACTTATACATCAGAATAACATGTAGCTACACATTTCATGCAGATGAAACTACAGGCACATCTAGTGAAAGAAGAAACACGAAAAGATATGTTAAGAAATAATTACAAACAAATAATCTATATGATACATGTATGAGTATATACACATATGTGTAGGTAATCCCAACTTCTGACATGTTCGATAATTCCAATATCAACATAAATTAGCTGCGACAAGTTACCTTCATCACTTAATGTAGGGTACGCATAAGGTGTGTCCCATGAGAATTCGACTTACAAGGACGTATATATAATTAATCCTTACTAATGCCTATTTCTAAAGTAAAAGTGTCAACTACATTATTCCAATTTGTATCTTAAACTGTCCGTTGTGTGATAGTATTTACACCTCTGTGGCTACGAAATAGAAATAAACTTACCGTTGCGACTGTATGAATCTCAACAAGGTGCACGGATGTGATTTTTGTAATTATATATTTTTATGATATTCAGCACTGTTACAAATATTGAAGAAGAACAGAAACAATTGTGAACTTGAGAACACAGCGTTCTCTATTTGAAAATTATAAAATAAATGTTAAATGAGGTTTTAATTACTATGTATTTTTGTTGGAGTTTCTAACAGCGACTGTTAATCCAAATGGGGTAGTCAGTTCTTAACTGTCAATTAATGGTAAAGTGCGTATATTTTTTCTATATATACATATAATCTAATGTAACGGGGGTCACTCCTTGTCTTCACTACTTCAATATTGTCGTTCCTTGGATTAATTTTTTCTTTACCGAAAACAGTCACTCAGATATATATCGACAAATAATTTATTTTGGTGTGCGACACATTTGATTTCAGAACCTTACTAGCGTAAGTCGTAGTAGGTAGGAAGCTGCTCTCACATGCTTCATCTGTGGCTTTTATTGTAAAACGATATAAACACTTGAATTAACATAGTCTTCGTATATCTTATTCTAAAATAACATTAACTAGATTTTATCAGTCTATTACATTAACTTAGAGGCATTCATCTAGCCAGGTACCTCAGATAGCCAGGTACTTTAAAAAACAATTTTTTTTGTACAGTTACATTAAATTGACAATTGTCGGCTATACACAATATATCATGGTACGTTCATGTATTGTCAATTCTGAGAACTAAAATATTATGCCTCTGTACATTGTAATTTCACTGTTATTACATACCCTTATCATTACATACGTTCGGAACGCATCATATGCTTCCACTTCTTAAATCTTTAAGCGATCTTTGTATTTATAAAGAACCAACACTAATGTGGTTATATCTAGGAAAAAAAAATGTTATTATCTCTCAGAATAAGGAACCAGGGTTAAACTACAATGCCGTAAGGTGTTATGTCAGCCATATTTAATTTTTATTATGTACATTAAAGTTATGTAAATAAATAAAATTCCCGTTATTAAAAGGGACATTAACAAAATCAATTTATGAAGATATCTTATAATTAACTTAAATATAACCACGTTATTCAAGTTATTACAGACAATTACAAAAACCAATTAGCTAAAAAAACCTAGTACTATCCGATTGAACATATCAATTGTATCATATCTATATCAGAAATATCAAATTTAACTACTTATTTTGAAAATGGACAGGTTTTGATATGTAATTAAATAACAACCAATTTATTTTAAATATTGTTTTCTCCACTTTTTGACGCATTTGAATTCACTTCAATTAATTATACAGATGGAGATGCCATCAATGTTAATAATGGCAGTCCTCACAATGAGTCAATTGAACATGTATAAATAGATATTTGTTAATGTTCATTATAAATTAAGATTAATAATTAATATAAGCTTTGCCATGTCTTTGCTTTTAATACTCATACAATAGTCAGTTTCCTTAAATCGTTATCAAAACTAATGCGTCTCATTATTATTTATATTTATATTGTTATTGTTATATTGTTTGTACATTAATATGACTAGGGATTTAAAACCGGGTTTACATTTTTGAACACAAGTCTCATACCAATTCAGCATTTTCGATACTCTGCTGTACATTTACACCAAAGTACAAGTAAGGTTTTCTGAGTTTAATTCAAATTATAGCCATAAGTAGGCAGATACCTTCATATATATTTCAGTGAAATTTGTAATGAACGAGTTCTGTAATGAACTTAATTTCAATTATTTGTCTCTATCCACCTATGTAATTAAGTTAATTATAAAGTAAGGTTAATAAATATACATGTTTTCATTATTAAATACTCAATATTTCCATATTGAGTATGAAAGTAATAATTCAATAGTAGACAAATTTTACGATAAGAATTGTTAGCGTCGGTTTTTAAATAAAAATCAAAATACGTACATATATTGAATAACACACAGACAAAAGTAAACTGTAGAAAGAAATTGCATTGAAACTTCACTCTTACCGCAGCAAAGCAGCTTATTTGTGGGCTATATTTCTCGCAGTAAAATTATAGACACGAAGCATGATATCATGGTTCTCCGATTTGGCATCTTATGAGTGAATGATGTTTTAACTCGCATTGAATAATAATGAAAATGAAACATCAACCAATGATGTGTATTGACTACCATTTTTAATTGATGGTACCTTACACGATATTTAACACACGATTATCACATAAGAACGGTTCGTGGTGACATTCAGGTACGTGGGCGATAATTGGTTCATACCGTCGGATGAGCCAGCTCATATGATATTCAAGGTAAATAAAAAAAATGTAATTATATTCATCATAACATCAACTATTTTTATTCATTATTTAGTAATTTAAATTACTACGGAATTTTCATTTCAGAAATTCACTAATAATTTACATTATGTTTGAAATTATTGTGTTATGCAGTTTTTGTTCCTATTAAATTCATCAATGCTATATAAAATGAAAATATATAACTTAAAAATGACTTCAGACATTAATATAAAAATTAATATTACAAAACAAATTACATATGAACTGGCCAAGTTGTCTGAAACCCTAATGTTATATTTAAAATGTAAATGATAGTAGTTGTAATGTTCGAATGCTTGTTACTCAATAAACCGATTAAATGGAGAGCTGGAATAATTAAATTTGTTATAAAAGCAAAACAATTTTGTGGAATAATCCATATATAATATTATAGATTTATACAAGTTATTATAGTTTATATCAAAACACACGAGTTTTGATTAATGCCATCAAATACAAATCCGTAAATAAAACCAATATTTAGTTAATAACCAATTTAAATTTGTATTAGCTATATTGAATAATTAATATTTAAGAAACAAAACAGATTCCATACTTTTTAGAAAATAACTTTATACATATTGATTTCTTTGTTTATGGTTTAATTAGATAAACAAATGGAACTATGCGTAAATGTTATTTATATAAGCATGATTTTTTAATAATGGAACACTCATCCATATATTATAATTTTAATAAAATGCTAATAAGTCTGTAAAAGTCTTTTATGTGTGATAATTAATATTAACACAATCTTACTATTTCATTTAGAAATAGTTAATAAGTATATTTGTGGGAATTTTTTTATATTTTATGTACCGAACATAAAAAATGAAATTACATATGTATATATAAGATACTGAAAGATATTCTGAAACTATCTATCAATAAATGTAAAGGTTTCATTAGAACACACCCACTGAATACTCCCTAAACAATTACTTAACAAGCGCGCACGTTTGTCATT
This sequence comes from Achroia grisella, assembly GCF_030625045.1. Lineage (NCBI taxonomy): Eukaryota > Metazoa > Arthropoda > Insecta > Lepidoptera > Pyralidae > Achroia > Achroia grisella. The sequence goes on from NW_026712845.1 coordinate 418,918, forward strand.
TAAGTAATCGTTGAGTTTTGTTTTGTTAGTTCATGTGACTTCGGTGTTCTAGTGGTTTAGCATACCACTTTACTTCGATGATCGCAAGTTCGATTCCTCGCACAGTACAAACGTTTGTATTCATGAACATAATTGTTTGAATCGGGCGGGTGTTTTCTATGTATATATATTATGTATGTAAAAAAACATAAACACAGTCTCTACTTAGCTTGGGACAAATAACGCTGTGTGAAATGTCTAGGATTATTATAATTATTTACGACTGTAATTCTAGAATACGTAGTCAGAGGTATTGCTTACTGTAGACGTCAGGGTTAGCCCATGTAACATGTCCACAATTCGTTTATTATACATTATTTGAATCCGTCTTTCAGATTTATTTGGTTAATTATCGGTATTCGTTTACTAGAGAGTTACTTTGCAAATAAATTTATATAAAAGAGTAGTTTTTTGGTTTCAGTCAGATTTGAACTTATGAACGGTGTATCGACGTCTATAGTAAACTACTATGCAGCGACAATTGCTCTTTTCATATAACTATATATATATATATTTTTGAGTAATATTTTCAACTTAATATCCTGGTTATTATTATTACACGTCATATTCATGTGACACTGTACACGGGATCATGTTGGTACCTTGGGTTGGTTTGTAACTGACAAAGACGCAATTAGAAACATGAAATTAACTCCACACAGATCCCTCATAACAAAGCTTCTCAAACAATGTAAACTTTTCAAATGCGTGTCAACTTGTAATATTGTTTCAAATAGTATTAGGTTTGTTCCACTTTTGACCTCGTTTCGCTACTGTTTACATCATTCTCTCATAAAGTTGAAATAATATATAAAAATGTGACAACTCACGCTACTTATATATACTAGTAAACGAAATAATTAATTAATTTCTAGAAATGTAAACATAAAGTTACTTCAAATTGCTTACTATTTGTCGCGTACAAGCAGCAATAAAACGCAACACAAAGGGAGGGTTCTGATTGGACCGCACACCCATCCAATTTAAATAGGCAATATAATGTACAGACTAAAAACTCCAACCGATCGATCTAACGTACTTTTGTTCACTCCACCAAAATTGTAATTTATTATAGTATTTACCCAATAAATTCAAGACTATATATATATATAAGCAAAATCTATAATTTCAACAACCCTATAATCTGCTGAAGCCATCAACAACTACCATCTGAGCTGTCGAGCCGCATCAACACGTACCACTATTATACTAATAATTAAAGGTGAAATATACAAAATAGCTTATACATAAATACAAATTATAATACATAATGTGCCTGGGACTTATACATTTAAGTGTATAGAAATCTGTTTTAGGATGAGAACGCCCTTTCTAATCTCTTATATATTATATAAGCAGGAAAATAAAGTAAATTATGAACATTCCCAAATATTAAAAAAATCATCGTTATTTTAGCTGTTAACAGCCTACATTTTTAAACAAAAGTAATATAGATATATTTAAAAAATAATTTGTTAGAAACGATACCTTCAGAAACGATATTTCTATTTAATAAAAAAATGATTCCTACAACAATTGCCATGGCTCTAGAGCACTTGTTTAGTGGGGTAGGTCGCTAGTCTATACTACTATTATAAATACGAAAGTGTATCTGTATGTCTGTGAATGTATCTTATTGACATTTGGCGTGAAGAACATGCAACTCTATTATGTGGAAGGACATAGAGTAACTGTAATCTAAAAAAGCAGGCAAAATCGCGGATGACATCTAGTAGGCTGTATATTTGCATATTGTTAAGCCGGGACCAACCCGGGAAGAGGCGGGTAGTACATAATCCACATAAAAATATAACCGAAGGAACTAAACCTATCCTTTTCCGCTCTTTTCCTTTGGCTTTGTTCCAATATTACTTGCGTATTTATAGATGTGACATGTATTCGTACTGAATGACTGATTCGCTGAATCAGTCATTCAGCATCGCTGAGCAGAATTTCCTGAACTTATAAATATACAATTTTGTGTTTTTATTTTTACACAGAATTAATTCTTAAAGGACAGAAAAGAATAGGTTTCAGTTACTAAGCAACATAATGTATTATGTATTACACTTATTTCAAAATTAAATAAAGTATTATTTATATCTGGTCATACAAATCGGTTTTGTTCGCAGTTTAATTAAAAAAAAAACGGTCGCCCTCAGTTCCAGACTAGACTCATCACCGCATGTATTATTATTAGAGTATTAGTATTGAGTAGATAGAACTACTAAATCGTATGTGTATATTATATTGTAACTTACCATCATACTGCATACTGCTTTATGCGGTTTACTGTGGTTATGCAGTATGAAAGACTATTATGATTAGTTTTAATAATAAAAAAATCCAATGCTATTTCGATTTTGTTTCATTTAGTTTTATTTTCAACATATTTTTGACATTTAAGTTGAATTTATTGTTGTTTTAGTATAATTTTGTTTGTTTGTTGTTTTGATTTTAATTGTAATTTATAACAAAGAGTACGGAATACCATAAAGTATTAATAAAAGCACGGACCGGTCTGTGGAAATAATAAAAAATAATATCATATATCACCCGACTCCGCTATGATGTGCTTGGTTTCCGCTTAGTATTTCTTTTAATTCATATTGGTTACGCCAAACGCGATGCGTACCTGGTTTGTTGATGTGCATTGACACCCCTCCCGGCTAATTCAATAATCAGTGATGTCATAGCTTTCGCCGCGCGCGCACGTCGCACTCATATCGCACGCATGTCTTAATAGTTGTAATCAACCTGAGTGAATTCCTGAGATTCCCGTAACCGTGTGGGCCCACTGAAGAACAATCACATTGAAGTAAGGGTAAGTCATTCATATTTGACCAGCCAGTTTCCTATACAACAATATAGTCCATCGAAGAAGGCTAGATCATAGCCACCGCCGCAACAGTTATTGGCCTTCCGTCGCCGGATCACAATAGGAATCGCAATTTATTTATTTAAAATTTGTTTTAATTTTTTCCTATTGTGAAAGTCGAGTGAATGACTCGCATGTAATATTGAACCTTATTGCGCATGTAATAGGATCTATTCAAATTGCATACCACGGTTGCACAAATATAACGATACATTGGTATTTTCGTTAATAAATAAGTTTATATTTATGTCGCTTATGAATTGTTCATAACTCGCAGCAATTCTTCAATTTCGCTTTATATCTGTTTGCGTTGTTTCGTTCATTTAATTTCACATTCACCCGCATTATATCGATATTGTTCGATCGATCGAAGCTTCTAGAAATATTATAATTGTCGTTATACTATTTGACGAAACAATATTACCTGTCGAATATTATGTATGATGATTGTAGTGTTTGAATGTTAAGATTGTTAGTATTTTAGTGTATGACCTTGAAATTTGCTGAAAGTCATTGTGTTAATTACCGTAGTCTTTACACAAGAAAGTGAGCAGGGAAAGCACACTATTTAATCTGAATAATTATTGATAAGCAGCGATTTTATTTCTGTTCGTAATAGATATTTTATTTCCTTGCAGTACTCGCCGTATAATACGCTGGTTATTGTAAATTGTTTGGGTATTTAGTTCGCATAGCTGTTTTATACAATACATGTCGGTTAAAGATCGTGCCCTACGTACCTATGATTAAGTTATACGTGGTGTATCGACACAGTGACTAACAACAACGCTTTAGACTACTCCCGCGTAAAAATAATAGTTGTGAATATAGTTATTTTATATCTTTTTAGTTATAGTTATAGATATATTATCTGATTTTCTATAAGACATCACTCACTTCGATTTCGCTTTATGTATAGTTTATGTTTCGCTCGCATATTTTTTGTAGATGTATGGTCGATACCTACATTCCGCATTGTCGCACTTATGTACCTACATACTACCGCTTATGAGTAGGTATATATAAATTTATTTGTCACGCGCTTTAGTGTTTAAAACGTTATTGTGATTTACTTCTCGCACCGCATATTTAAAATATTGCTTTTATGCATTATTTTATTTTCTCGCATATAGGTATATATAGATAATAGTTGTACCTATTTTTCGCATTATTAATTAGTAGTTTTATAGCATAGTAAGCATATATTTTTTATGTATGCTAGTTTATATCGCGCATCATTTCTCGCATTTGTGTACTTTATTTTCGCTACAAGTACATCTGTCTGTCTTGTAGGTATTTAGTACATTAAATACCTATTATACTTTATTATTGTTTATCGCTCGCCCTTTTACGGTAGTACAGGTATAGTTGTACGTTATTACCGCACATAGTTTTATATATCGCATTTATTGGTTTTCCGTTGTTATTTTTTAAGAAGTATATATATAAATAATAATAATGGCTAACACAAACGCAAAATTAAAAATGTATGAAGCAAAACGTGCACAATATTTTTCGCAACTTCAGTCTATTTATGAATTATCTTCGAAAACTAAAATGGAGAAACATCGTAATGTTTTTATTGCAAAAGTTAGCCTGATCGATCAAATGCGCACCGAGTATGTTAAAATTGTCGATGAAATTATTCTCCTTAATTTGGAACTAAACCCTGATTATGTAGTTAATTATCAATCTCTCACCGCTTTTGACGAAATGTTTTATTCTATAAAGATGATGGCGGTCTCGTTACAACCTCAATCTTCGCGAACTCCAGCTCCCGCTTGTCAGTCTGCTTTACCAGACAACAAACAGGGATCAGTAAGGATCCCCCAAATTGTGTTACCAGTCTTCTCAGGTGATATTTTAGAATTTCCTTTCTTTTACGAAACATTCAAACAGGTTATTCATGACAATGAATCCTTTTCGGACTCAGAACGTTTTCATTATCTTATGAGTCACCTGTCAGGAAAGGCTAGAAATCTGTGTGCTGGCTTAGTACCAGCAGCCGAAAATTATCCTATATTGTGGCAAGCTTTAATCGACAAGTATCAAGATAAACGCTCTCTTGCAACGTCATATTTAGATAAATTATTTTCTTTAAAATCAATTAACGGTCCTTCGGCAATAAACTTAGAAAAATTTATTGATACTTTCTCGTCGACTATCGCAGCATTAAAGCAACTTAAAATTGAAAAGCTGGATGATTTTATATTTATTTATATGGGATTAAAGACATTAGATCAGGCTACCGCGCAGTCGTATGAGTCATCAATTAGAGGAGAAGATGACATACCGCAGTTTGAAAATTTTATAAAATTTATACGTCAACACGTAAAAACATTACAACGCACGTGTAACCGCACCGCCGGCGCCGCTGCCGCCACCAAGTTGGACGGTCCCGCCGCCGCGTCCGCCAGTGGTCGTGCACAGTCGCATCAACGATCGATCGCTCGATCGCCACGTACATTTTTAGGTACTAATCCTACGCAACGCATTTATTGTTCCTTATGTAAAGGTGATTCACATTCTCAATTATATAAATGCAAACAATTTTCAACTTTCACAATTAATGATCGATTTAATTATATTAAAACTAACCGTATGTGTACTAGATGTCTAAGTAGTCAACATAACTCTTTCAGTTGTCAATCAACTTCCGCCTGTCGAAATTGTAACAATCCGAGACATCATACGTTGCTTTGTTTTAAAAATAATAATTCCGCACCTACGCAAGTATCTCAGGGTACGAAAAACGCACAGACATCTTCTACGCACGGTCGCCAATTACCACCATCTTCTTCGTCGCAATTGCCTCCGCTTGCGCACACACAACCCACACAACAGACACGATTAGAACCAACTCCCGTTCCTATTGGAACCACCACTGGTGGAGACAAGGAGTCGTTATGCACGCTTTCATCGTCCATTCATGAGCAGCCGTATGTGACTGAAGTACTTGCTACTGCCAAGGTATTTGCTACTGCTCGTAATGGGAGTGATGTTGTCATTCGCTGCTTATTGGACCCCGGGTCACAAAAGCATTATATTACTTCTAAGTGTTGTTTAAAATTGGGTTTAACCATGCAGCCGGACGCACATACCACCGTTAAGGGTATAGGTGGCGCCACTGAACCAGTTAAGGGTGCAGTTGATCTCTCTTTCCGATCGAGATTTAATCATGAGCAATATTATAATATTCGCGCTTTAGTTTTGAATAAAATAACAGGTAACTTACCAACATGTCAAATTGATGTTGGCGCGCTCAGTTACTTAACTAATATTCCGCTCGCAGATGATACGTGGGGAACACCATCAGAAATTGACCTTTTGATTGGTGTCAACCTATTCGCGACCCTTTTGTCTGGAGGTAAAATTATAAATTCACCTGGTACTCCAAACGCGTTGGAGACTGTTCTCGGTTATCTTATTTTAGGTGAAGCTCCCACCTTAACTTCTACGTCTTCTTCATTCTCGTTCTGTTCCACCACTTCGTGCGAGGTTTCAGTATTAATTCGCAAATTTTGGGAGATTGAAGAAGTAGATCGCAAACCAATAACAAGTATAGACGATAAATACTGTGAAGATTTTTATACCACAACGACCACTCGTAACGAATCAGGTCACTACGAAGTCGCTTTACCATTTAAGTATAGTTCTAAGTCTTTAGGGAACTCTTTCGATATCGCTAAACGCAGATTTTATCATTTGGAACGTAAATTCGCATCGCAACCGCAACTGAAATACCTTTATGATGAGGTAATTCACGAATATATAGAAAAACAATATATTTCTCCCGTAGACGTAATTGAAAATAACAGCCCTAGTTATTTTATACCGCATCACGCAGTCTTACGTGAGGACAAAGTGTCCACGAAAATAAGGCCGGTACTAGACGCAAGCGCGAAGTCTAGTACTGGATTTTCGCTTAATGATATTCTACATACAGGTCCTTCCTTACAACAGGATTTATTTATTATTCTCTTGAATATGAGATTGTTCGCAGTCGCCATCTCAGCTGATGTGCGACAAATGTATTTACGAATAAAAGTTCGCCCGCAAGATCGTTGTTTTCAACGTATTGTATATAGATTTAGTCCTAATAAACCGCTCCAAGTCTTTGAATTTAATAAAGTTGCATTTGGCTTACGTTGCAGCCCGTACTTAGCATTACGTACTGTAGCTCAGTTAGCTTCCGATGAAGGAAATAAATTTCCAATCGCGCATGAAATTGTAAAGAGAGACATATATGTTGATGATGTTGTTAGTTCAGTTAAGAATAGTAAAGATGCCTCGCAGGCAGCATCAGAGCTCACCGCTTTATTTTTGACTGGTGGATTTGAACTGGCAAAATGGACTAGCAATTGTAAAAAGGTCTTAGAGCACATTCCAGAAAGTAATCGTTTTTCGCAAAATCTGGAATTCGATAAGGATGAAACGCTTAAAATTTTAGGTTTATGTTGGTTTCCATCAGATGATGTTTTCGCATTTAAAGTTACTCCCATTAATCGTCCATGCACCAAACGCAATATTTTATCATCAGTCGCACGACTTTTCGATGTTTTAGGTTTAGTCGCGCCTATAATATTATATGCAAAGCTTTTAATTAAACAACTTTGGATTTTAAAACTCGATTGGGACGAAACGCCCCCGCAAAAAATTGTTCGCACGTGGAATCAATTCCAATCTGAATTACCACTCATTTCTAACATTAAATTTATTCGTCATATAGGTGTTATTGATAATTGCAAATTAAACATTCTCGGATTTGCTGATGCATCCGAACGCGCATATGGTGCTTGTGTATACGCGTATATTGAACTGCCAGATGGTACTTCAAATATTACACTTTTATGTGCCAAGTCAAAGGTAGCACCATTAAAGGTAATTGCTTTGGCACGATTGGAATTGTGTGCCACTGTAATTCTTTCTAAATTAATCAAAATTATTTATCAAGTTTATTCGCCAAGATACCCCATAGAATCGGTATTCGCATTTTCGGATTCTACGGTCGCATTAAATTGGATACACTCGTCGCCACACAAATGGCATACGTTTGTTGCGAATCGAGTATCGCAAATTCATGAAAACATGGAACCAACGCATTTTTATCACATTAAGGGCACGGACAATCCCAGTGACTGCCTGTCTCGGGGACTGAGTCCTGCTCAACTCGCAACGCACCCCTTTGGTTAAATGGTCCACCATGGATTTGTAAACCAAAGGGACAATGGCCAATTAAGCCATTTCTTGCTGCGGATTCATCGGACATTCCAGAATTAAAACCTATCGCACTGGTTACCATTGAAGATTCTATGGAACCTTATTTATATTCGCTCGCTCGCAAATTTTCGTCATGGATGAAATTACTTCGTGTAATTTGTTATATTTATAAGTTCGCTAACATTCTTCCACGCGGCGTCATATCCAGTTCCGATTTGGATTTCGCCGAACGTATAATTATTCGCGCTGTGCAGGGGTTTCATTTTAAAAACGATATTAGCAAGTTAAATAATAAAAAACCTTGTACCGCATCAATAATTAAATTAAATCCATTTTTATCAGACAATCTCTTAAGAGTTGGTGGTCGTCTGACTCATTCTGATGAAGATTTCGATTATAAACACCCTATATTACTTCCGGGCAGAGATCATATAGTTCAATTAATTGTAACACACTTTCATCGTAAAAACCTGCATACAGGCCCAGAATTGTTAATGTCAATACTACGTACTAAATATTGGATTCTCGCAGCTCGACGTATGATTCGCACGATCGTAGCTAATTGTAATATTTGTTTCCGCAATAAACCGCGTCCTACATTCCCACCGATGGGTGATCTGCCTGCACTAAGGGTAAAGGAAGTTCCTAAAGCCTTTGTCCATTGTGGCTGTGATTTCGCAGGTCCGTTTTTTGTAACCCCTTATCGCGGTCGTGGTATAACCACTCGCAAAGCATACGTTTGCTTATTCACGTGCTTAACCACTCGGGCTGTTCATATTGAGCTCGCAAGTGAATTGAGTACAGTTTGTTTTCTTGCCGCGTTAAAACGTTTTCTCGCTCGCCGCGGTCCTATTCAATGCATGTATACGGATCATGGTACTAATTTTATAGGGGCACGATCCTACCTACGTGAACTTTATTTGTTTTTATCGCAAGAATGTAGATCTGTTTGGGATAAGGAATTAGCTAACAATGGAATTAAATGGACCCTTATCCCTCCTAACGCACCGCATTTTGGAGGATGCTGGGAAAGTAATATAAAATGTGTCAAAAGCCATCTAAGTAAAGTCATTGGGCTACAAATTTTAACCTTTGAAGAACTTACGACTGTTCTTACACAAATAGAATCGCTATTAAACTCTCGCCCATTGACCGTCTTAAGTTCAGATCCGTCGGACCTGGAAGCATTGACACCTGCTCATTTTCTTAACACTATACCGCTAAAACACTTCCCAGCACATGACGTAAGTGACGCTATTCCTCATTTTTTGAAACGACACGAGCTTTTAGACCAACTCGTTCAATCGTTTTGGAAGAGGTGGCATCGGGAATATTTGCATACGTTGCAATTGAGACGCAAATGGAACACGCCGGCCTTTCCTATCCAGGAAGGCACGATAGTAGTTGTTATGCAGGAGAATTTAACTCCATTACATTGGCCTCTTGGTCTTATAATACGAGTTTATAAGGGTAAGGATGGCATTATTCGCGTTGCCTCAGTCAAAACAAAGGCTGGTATTTTTCAAAGGCCAGTGGTAAAATTATGTCCATTGCCTTTGCAATAATATGTATTCTATAAGATAGGTAGTACGCATTTATAATAGGTTAATAAGTTAAGTTAAAATCCTTTGCATTTTTCTTATTTAGTAAATTCCGCATTTGATATTTTTTGTATTTTTTCTTTCTTGTTTTTTGTATTTGTCGCATTCGCAATAAGGTTCAATTGTGTAGTTCCTTTAATTTTTTTTCTTTTGTTAATTTTACTTTGACATTATGTCAAGGCGGGGGGCATGGTTACGCCAAACGCGATGCGTACCTGGTTTGTTGATGTGCATTGACACCCCTCCCGGCTAATTCAATAATCAGTGATGTCATAGCTTTCGCCGCGCGCGCACGTCGCACTCATATCGCACGCATGTCTTAATAGTTGTAATCAACCTGAGTGAATTCCTGAGATTCCCGTAACCGTGTGGGCCCACTGAAGAACAATCACATTGAAGTAAGGGTAAGTCATTCATATTTGACCAGCCAGTTTCCTATACAACAATATAGTCCATCGAAGAAGGCTAGATCATAGCCACCGCCGCACCACATATTTTTGTTTCAATCTTCTTTCTTTTTGTTTTTATAGATTGTAACTTGATGTTAAATAGTTTTTACCTAGCTCGGTAATAAAGTATGCACAGAATTTTTCAAATCCGACTGGTAGTTTTAAGGATCAGTGCGTTCAAAAAAGAAGCAAACCTTAGACCAGTTGATCCGTCCAACTCTACCTAAGATATATGACTTAGCTACATAAAAATATACGATAATAAACAATAACGGTTAAACATGTAGGTATAAACGTATTTATAGGTATACAGATTAAAATAAAGGAGTAAAGAAAATAATTAGTTATATCTTTTTATAAGTTTAGTTACATTAAAACATTTTTAACGCATTTGATAGGTAAGAACAAAAAAAAATGGTATTTTACTATTTTAGAACTCAGCAAATATTTATAAATTAAATATTATTAATATGAATAAATTATTTTCTAAGTTCTTAAACCTCGCTTCGGCTTCTCAAAGTATTTGAAACTAAAAATTAGTTCAAATCTTGAGTCTTAGCGGCATTTACAAACGTCAATTCATTTATATAATATACATATTAAAATAAGGTAAATAAAACATATTGTAGGTGCTTGCTAATAAAAACTGAGGCGAACAATCCAAAAGAAATAAAATTAATTACTTATCTGGAGTCAGAAATGTTACAAAAAATTGTTATTACAATGTGACCTCTAGGTCCATGATATTAGGTATTTTATCTATACAAAAAGAAGGTTAAATAGAAATCATTTCTTTCATAATTTCTATAAAGCAATATTTGACAGAAGATCATGACTTTCCTATTTCTATTGATACAGTCTTCTTATCGACTCTTGGATGTAAACATACAGATTCTAATACAAATATAAATAAAAAACTAGATGACCCGTGCAATTTCCTCTACATCACACTTACTTGACATTTATCGTTTATAGTTCACCCAATTTACATAATATCTTATTAAATTATAGCCTAATTATTATTTCGATGTATAAGCTATATTATTGTGAAGTTTCATCAAAATCCGTTTAGTAGTTTTTGCGTGAAAGAGTAACAAACGTTCAGCCATACTTAGAAACATTCACTTTTATAATATTAGAAAGATATTGTTAAGGAATATGGATTGTAGATATGGACGTGGAAGCTTGAGCTGAAATTCTGTCTAGTACATATTTACCTATTTCAGGTGGTACCTGTTCGTTTCCCATTATAATAGATAAAAAAAATTGGAGAATCATTTATCGTATATTATTAAAGATCAGTTCGTGGAAATTAAATATCGACCATAAGTCGTGGAAGTTCCAAAAACCCTCGAGACCATCTGCGTAAATCTTGATAAGTCCTTACAGATAATGAAATTAGATAATACCATATAGATCTGGGACTCGTCTCCGAAATTATAAATACAAATGTCAGATTCGAATGATATTTAACCGTACTTTGTGTTGCTTCGTCAAATTAAATTATTATTGCAATTAAGATTCGAGAAGCACAATTTTTTTATGTAATTGGAATGGCGATGAATCGTATCACGGTGAGTGCTCTGAGGAATTGTACGAATTAATACCAGCTGCTGAATTTCACCAACGTGTTACCCGCAGCAGAAATTAAAATACCGTCCAGATCATCTGGATGAATGGCGGTCCTCCTCTTTCTAGAAACTTTTTGCCACGTTCCACCAAATTGTGAAATTACCTTTCAGCAATGGTATTTCAGAACCAGTACGGTATTTAAATTTAAGTTCAATAAAAGTGCTTATTCTCTCTGAAAGTAACGCATTTGCAAAGTCCTGCTGTTCCGGGTTCACTACCACTTTTTCACTACTAACCCACATGTTGATTTGATATCCGTGCTGCTCATATAGATAGATCTTATCTTAATGTTACTTTCTCTACTGGTAGTCTGGAAGAGATTGCTTAGCGATAAGACCGCCTTTTGTATCAGTTTATGTACTATATCATTTTGCGTGTTTTCTTTGTCTGGTGCAATAAAGAGTTTAAATAAATAAATAAATAGATGATGGTCACCATCAGGTGGGCCATGAACTTGTTTATTATTTCGTTTACATAAAAAAACGTTAACGAAAACGTTCAAAATGTGAGACGTTGCTACAGTTCAATATCCAACTATTATAGAGATATAAGATAAGCTACTTATATAAGAACTGATAGTAAGTACAATAGAATCGATTAAGAAGTCCATACCAACAGAATGAAATAAAGTTCGTAATAAAATCTCTAAACTTTCAGCTGAAACTTCGGATTTGTCATTTCACAGTAGAGATAATATTAAAAAATTAAAATTACTTATTTTATAAAGTCTTTCATAACTGTTTTATTAATATGAGTCCTAACTTTGATCATCTTACATGCCTGATCACATTTTTTAGCAGTATAGAATGGTTAACTGGTAGAAAATGTCAATGTCATCAGGCATTAAGTATACAATGTGGTATCCAGAAGTATAAATATAAATTTATATTCTTAATATTATAAATGTGTGTTTTATGTTTTATTTTATGAGTGTTGTATTTTGTGTTTTATGAGTATGGACAGATAGATGAATGGATGGATGTTCGTAACTCTTTCACACAAAAAGTACGGATTCTAACGAAACTTTACAATAATATATGTTCGTCAGAATAACACATAGGCTACAAATTTCGTGTCGATGAAACCGTGGCCACAGCTAGTAAATCATATTTTTTATTGTAATTAAGGTATATGAGTCCCTGTTTTGTCAATACTGACTTACAAATAAAAGAGGATATAGGGTGTCGCAGATTTTTTTCTACTTACTTGACCTACATATCGTTATATTTTGAATTTTCACGATATTTTTGTAAATGCCATTTCATGTATCAGCATATATGTAATTTATTAAAATCCATTGAGTAGTTTTTGCATGTAGTAAGAGAAACAAACCTATAGACTTTTGGGTTCATAATATTAGTAAGGATTCTGAAGTAGATATTAAATAGGACATTGAGTAAAATGTATGCATCATACTAGGGTCCTCAAATATGCGAATTAAATAATCACATGGCAAACCTAGGCCTGTGCTTAACAAAGATTTGCAGTTTTTGCTAATGGAAGAGGAAACGCCACTACATATCCTATGTGGTTGTAGCCATAACTCATGCATAAACCGAATATCTCATTTGGAAAGTACACAATGATTTCACTAAACTAAAGCTGTGTATTCACAAAAATCAAATAAAATAATTATACAAGTGATATACTTAGTAAAGCATTTTGTATTCTAAAACCGATGATGTCAAGGTAAAAATATTTTGTATCTAAAATTAACTGTGTAGGTATGTTACATAATATATTTATCGTGTATGAGACGAGATCGTTATTATAAAAACCGAACACCTGAGGTACACATCGCTTCTTAAAAGGATCATAGTTAATATACGTGTATATAGTGTTAATCAATTAGTAGTAAAAGGTCCATAATACTCAAATTATTCCTATAAAATTATTTCTAAAAGAAATTAAATAAATTATGTCAACTGTACTATGTGGAAAATAGATCAATACTTTCAGATAGTGTATTCCTAAACTATACTAAATTATCATTTAAAATATTTCTTCCATATTTATATTCATATTAGTAATCTTCAAAAAGCATGTATCTAGTTGAAAAATCCTTACAACGCATGATTTTTAATGGTCAGAAGACATATTATATATACGTGCAGCTTAATTCAAGCGAAGAAGGGGATATACCACAACATACAAACGGAAGAAATATAATAGTTCTCTTACTTGTCCCCACGCAGGCTCCAGAAACTTCACAATGCTATCTGTGAAGCGTATAATTACAGGTTGGCCTCGCCTTAGTTTGCAGAGTTAGATTTAAATTACTATGCAGGTTTGGTTGCGGATTGTTAGAATGTATAATTAGAGGCTACATCGTCAGAATGCTAAATTTGAGAGTGCTGTTAAGTCCGACTAAGTTTTCTCATTGAGGGCTAGCTTTGTATTGTCCGGCGTAAGTAAGAGGACTAACATATAAATACAGACGAAATACTATCTAATTACAAGACATCCTATTAGTATAAATTGGTTACTCTGCCTTCACAAACTTTAAATAATCATCATAATACATTTAATCTTCCGCTATCAAATCTTCAGAATATATACAATCAGCACAGGTAGGGCGCCAGTGGAGAGTGGGAGTAAAATGAGAACGAAGTCAACTTAGTTAGCCTATCGTGGCGAAAGCATCAGGAAATTGACTGATATTGTCCACATTGCATGTTTAAAACATATTGTATTCTAACACTGATTCGAAATTTATTTTAAAAAAGCTTAAAGAATTGCTAATGGAAAAAGCTTATTATACAGTAAAATAATTTAGCAAACGTACTGTAGGAACCAAGCAGACACTATAACAGACTAAAATTTTCATTTTAGGAGCAAGTCATCTATCAAACTCCTATATATACTCTTTACACAGAGTCCATGTGTGTATTGTTAATTTATTATACGTAAATTTATTGTAAATGTTTGTGCTATTACAAATAAATAAATTTCTTAGACGTCTGCAATTAGAATGTAGTCTATTAGTCTTAGCTGAAGTATTTAAGATGAAAAAGGAATAAAGTTCATTCTAGGTTGGTTAATTATGGTGAAGGGGATGAAATTGCAGATAGATAATAGTTGTTCAACTATAACTTTGTATAAAGGTTTTTTTTATGACAATGCATTAGTTCTAGCGCTGTTACATGATGAGGATGAACCGTGAATGAAATGTCATGATAAGTAAACAGGATTACGGAAATGCTTTTTTTTATGTAGGTATATACCATGAAGTGGGTTGACACACCATTCAGCATTTTGTTATTCACTATATAAAAAATATACGTGAGTCACAAAGTGTTGCCATTCCATTAGATATTTTTATAAGTGGGCCGAATAAATAGTCATAGAATCGCCGCAGGATATTGAATTAAATTATGTCAAGATAATATAATATCAACGTCTAAGAAATTTTAGAGCTGATGAAATATAAAAAAAATATAAAAATGTTTTCAATTAATTATCTAAGTTTCTTAATAATTTGAAACAATGTAATATCCTACTTCTGGAAACAATAGTAGCAAGGTTATTAGTTGAAAATATTATTTTAGTTGAAAATATTTCGGCAAGCGATAAAAGTCCTTTGTTTAATGTATTGAATATATTGATATATATAATTTGGAACTAATTAAAAAAATATGTTTGTGTTGCTAAAACCTTAATAGGTCAGAATATATTAACGGAAAAATTTCATTTTGACAAGCGACGTATATAATTTTACGGTAAATGTAATTAATGGCTTTGTGCATAAATCACCGGTATACTCGTACTTCTAGAATGTCTTGTTTCATATATTGTAAACTGGCTGTTATTCACGATAATGCCTGCTTTTTTTGTGATAATACTTAGCTCCGTTCTCCGTGAGATAATCTGTTATTGTATTTTCATGGCAAATTTCATTATAATAATGGACAATTCATGAAGCACCATCTAGTCATAATTCAAAACAGAGCTGTGTTATGGGTACTAGACTACTGGTACACCTAGACATATGAATATTGATATTTTTTTCTAAATACATACATTAGCACACCACCTTACGTGTCGTCCCTGGTTCTTGGTACTAAGCAAACATTTGTATGAAAATTATTATATGGGTCTGACGGTTTTCTAAATATAACAGTAAGATTATATAATAATTTTCATGCTTCGTACCAGGAACCAGGGACGACACGTAAGGTGGTGTGCTAAAAAGATTGACCATCGAGTCCGTCAGTATAATCCGTTCACACGTATAGTTTCCTTTATATACTTTCGCATTAGTAATAATCCTACGAATTATGAAATCGAGACAATTGACAACCCTATTTACCTGACATAAGTACATAAACTGTTAAGTGTCTGTAACGAGATCATTAATAATCCGTTCGATAACTCCCATTCCTTTATTTGTATTAAACTCCTTTATTTACATACGTCCTCCGACCGTCACATTACAAGTGGGTATTTGTGTTTAACGAATCGTATTTCCAAATCGAGTGCCTTTTAATGTATTATTCATGTATTTAACTATCGAATGAAAGTGAGCGAGAAATAAATGACAAAATTAATGGGATATTAATCCGAGAATTAATGTTTTCCTTTTAACCTTTGTTGTCTACTTTATCAAATCTTTAAACACTATTTTACCAAATAACAATATAGGTAATTAAAATAATAATATCAAAACTGTCTTTATAATATACTTTTAGTAGCGTCCGACCCAAAAAGAAGGATGTGTGTGTTAAACTATATGTAATTTGAATTTTTTGGTAAATATCCAAGCGAAGTCGGGGTGGACTGCTAGTCTGCTTATATTTAAATAATAACATTCTATTATATAAAGTTGTCTGTATTAGTAGGTACCGCAGTATCATATAATTCTCCCGTCAAGCAGATACCTTCGTAAGCTATGTTCGAAGTGACACCTTCAGATGCAATGGTAACGCATGAGCGGGCGTCATGTGATGACGTGTGTCCGTAGCACTGTTCATGTATATAGGTAGGTGTATACCGCTTACTACCAGTTTAGACGTAGGTTTATTTGCCATTCCAAAAAATATACCCTATTCAGCTATTTTAATATTCGAAAGTATCTGTTTGATATTTTTTTAAGACTACGGCTGAATAGATCTCATGAAGTGAGAAGAACTTTCCCTTTCTCTCAATGTGACGTTAAAATAGATTGTATACTGAGGCCGTAAGTCACATATTACTGTTATCACTTATAACAAGTATTACAAATGCATTAAATGCTAATCGGATAGTTATGAAATTTACCATTACGATAGGTTGTAGCCCGAGGATAGTTATAGACTATCTGTTAACTCAAAGAAAAAAGGAAACTAAGTCGCGGTAAACAGCTATTATTATATAAATGATCCACCTATAGGTCTAAGTTGGGGTAAACATTTATCTTTTTCTTATTATTTTTTTGGTCTCTTATTTTCTTTAAGAAGTTTTACCTGCGAATAGCCATCATATTAAATTCATGCTGACCTCCAGCAGTACACGTTGCGTCAATTCCTAGATCCTACATGTCAATTTTCATCAAAAAACGGTTGACTGGTTTCAGATATTGCCACGTCACATAAACAAACTCAAAGGTTTTCTGGTATAATTATGTAGACATATATGTATAATATTTTACTTTTTAATATTATTAGGTTCCTATATCATTATTATCTATGTTTCTAATGAATTATTTAACAGTTATATAATCTATACAGGTACGTACATTATACAAAATTCATTTTATTTAAATAAATTCTAAGAGTCTATGGACTATGTAAGAAGTCGTTTGTTTGGGTACTTATTTAACCTATTTCAACGGTTAAGCAGCTTTGTAAGCTGTGTTTTAGTTGAAGGGATTTTGGTTAAGGCAGGACAACCCTAAATATCTTAGTTTTCTAGGAAAGCAACACATGCGTATCACTCGCGTTATATGATGACATGATATACATAGAGCTGTTCATGTACATAGACGACGGTTACCATTTACCATCAAATCCGTCAGCTTGCTTGTCATTCCTAAAACGTAAAAGGAAACTTAGTGATCGATATTACTAGATTATTAAGTATAATAGAAATATGACTATTAGAAAACTATTAACTATTAGAAAATGTTATTTCTCATATATGAGATGATATATTAGATCGTCGTGGTACAGTTACGATTGTGATATAAAAAATATATATAATCTATATAAATTAAAAAAATATGTTGTTTGACTAGTTTTTTTTATAATGACAAATGGAATAATATCATCTGTCGCCAATATAGGTACTTACTCATATTTCATGGGGAAGTTCCCAATGACATGTTCGAACAGATGCATGCAAATTGAATCAAGTACCTTAAGTGCTAGTACATAATATTGGCAATACGTATACTCGTACTCTACGTGCTTTTATTTCCCATCAGTGAACGTTACAAAATAGAGTAACATTTTAAGTGCAATTGTTATTCAATTTTGCTATTCTACAAAATGTTACGATAGAGTGGAGGTGAAGTAGGCCGATATTTAGTGAAATGGCGGTGAGAGTACGAAATGTTAATCTAAGTATAATATAAATATAAAGTCTGTGATCTGTGATCGTGTGTACGTAGAAGATATATGAGAATAACTCTTATTGGGGATTTTTATCAACGTAATAGAACTCAAAATAATGATATTTTAGAATTTTTGTCGCTTTGTATATTTAAACGCACATTTAGGTACACCATTTTAGGTACGGTACGGTTTTAACTAGTATATAGTAGTACTAGTATAGCTCGTACTAGAGTACGAGCTATAAGCTAGAGCTTAAAGTTGTAGTAAGGCTCACTTAAATTTAGTGTATGTTTTATTCACAAACAAAAAATGTTATAGGGTTCTAAAATCGTGGGCTCAGCTAGATATACGTATAATATTATGATAATAATAATAATAATAATCTCAGGACAATTCACACAGCGCCATCTAGACCCAAGTTAAGATAGCTAAGGCTTGTGTTATGGGTACTAGATAATTGATACATATACGTAATTTTTTTTTTATAAATACGTATGTATTTACCAAAAAAAACTGTTATTATACATAGAAAACACCCAGACCGATACAAACAATTATACTCATGACTACAAATGTTTGTGCCGTGCGAGGAATCGAACCCTCGACCATCGGTTGTAAAGCAGTGTGCTAGACCGCTAGACCACCGAGTTCGCTGACCACAATGGTACACTGGTCGCCACATTCAATATAAAATATTTAGTACATAAATCCGTAAAATAAACAACGACAATGAAAATAATACACTAAGATGTAGCCTTACCTAGAAATAATATAGTTTCAATTATATGCACATATATATTGGTCAAGCTATAGAAACTATTAATTTATTACACAAAACCCTTACTACAAAGAAATTAATCTTTGTAATCTAACTTACTATTTGATACAAAAGTAATTTATATTTAACTTGAATACATATTATTTATTTATTAATATTTTATAATTTTATTTTTATTTATTACATTTTATTTATTTACATGCAGAAGGCGGTCTTAACGTTCAAACTATCTCTTTCAAATAATTTTTGGATAGAGAGATAAAACAAGACAAAAGACATCGCGTGAGTTGGTTTTATGTCTGCATAATATTATATATTGTGTTGGAAATACATACATATTCATATATAATTTAAAATAAATATATTTTAAACAGATTTTCGCCTGCGATTTTATGTTTTTTTTTTGGTGTAACCTTAACCATTATTCGTCTCCGTGATACAATCAATCTCCAAATCCAATTTCATTAAGACACGTTACTGTGTAGCCGTGAAAAGGTGAGAAACAGATAGACTGACACAATTTACATTTTATTATATCAGTACGTACGGATATAAATAGATTTATTAAACAATTTAAATAAAAACAAATAATTCGCATTTGTTCGACAAAAGAATGTAAAACTGTCATAATATATATTGAATAGGACAAATATACTTATATTCATCCCTTTCGCCACCCCTAGATAAAGTAGAATATCTATTTGATTAACGAAATTACTAATAGAAAAGTCCGTATTGTATGAGATAGCCGTAAGCTATTGAAATTTACTTCTATAGCTAATGTCAATTATGTGTTAATTAGATTACATACATTACATATAGAGAGAGAGAAAATGGCAATGAAAAAGACAAAAGGTATATTGAAAAGCTGGTTAGAGCGAGATAGAAGTGAAGATAAATTTCAGGTACATGTTATTTGTCATCATTAGCTGCCAAGGCATTTATCATCCAAGCAAAGTGAAAATGAAACAAGTAATTTGGTTGAATATGACTTCATAAATTAGGTCCACAAGTACGTCATCAAGGATATAAAACAAATTTAGAACAAAATACTCTAAATCATACACTTTACCAGAGGAAGACTATTCATAATTCGTAGGTGGTATACATTTTTCTAACCTAATTTGCATGAGTGACATGACTGGCGTCACGTTGTTTTTTGCACCGTCATCCTAGGGAATGGTTACGACATTCCATAAGATGGGTTGTCATCTTGTTTACCACACCAATTAGAAAAAAAAAAGATAATTATTTAGATGTTTTCTGGAATCATTACGAACGTTCTGCCTTGTATAAGAAATGATACAGAATTATTGTAGTTAAAATAAGTTTTACTTGTCGGCGAATAGAATTGTAAATAATTATAAGTAGGAAGTCTTATTTGTATTATAACTTTGCATTCAGTAGTCAGTACTTCAGAAATTGAGTACTGACATACTTCTATTTCTTTTATATAATATAGAATGATGCACCCGCTTGCGTTAATAGTATACGCTGGCGGGGCACCTGCCGGGCGTGGAGGATGATGAGTATGTTAGTTAGTTCATCGTAGCAAATTCACCAGGAATTTACATAATGGTTTCCAGGACAAATATGGAGGTCAACCTGAGATAGAAAATTACTAACAATAGGTTTAATCCACATTACTACAGTCGTATTCCCCTACACATTTCTATTAACATTACATACATTTTTGGACTTGCCCTAGTTATTTTCAATTTGTCAGTACATCAGTAGTTTATATCAGGTTAGTTAGTTTAGGTTTAGGTCGATGGACAATGGTCAATGCTATATAATTTCCAACGAGTAATATTATTAAAAGAAATAAAGCAAGTACTTTATATACAGATCTAAGTCCTTTAGGCAAGTCTAAGGTACTTTGTTAATATTTATGTCTTTTGTAGCTCCGAAAGATTTGAGACAAAGTAATATTCGATCTTTTGTACACGAGAACTTGTAAATATATCCTTTATCCAATTATTTGTAAACCCGAAAAGAAATAAATATACATTTTGCTGTAATAATACTCTACAGTAATATAGCTTATACATCACAATAATACACCTAGTGTATAATAAAATTATTTTATATATATTTAACAATGTCATTTCTGTAAATTTTGAATCTAGTTAGATACTTTCTTAATTTCAAACCCTTACTACCGTGTTAAAGTTTTCAAAAGGAAGAGATTTTCAAGTATGTCTATTTGTATGCACATGTTGTTACGAGATTTTTTCTCAAATTATGTGCTCATTTTGAAGATAGATTTTTCATTGTCTACCGATTTTACTCACATCTATCTTAAAATCTATAACTACACGCATTAATAATCGAAAGCACACTTTACGCAATCTCTGCGTGACTACGTCTCACTCATTTTAGCCAGCAGTAAACCAGATTATATATATACTTTATTGCACTTATTACATTAATAGACAAAGACAGTTATACTAAATTGTGAGCATTATTTGTAAGTTGTATTTAGATGGTGAGATATAGTAGTGAAATTACAGGGTAAGAAGGCATAACATCTTAGTCCTTCGGAAGGGCAACGCATGAGTGGTATCACGGGCGTCGCATGATAACATGATCTCCATAGCGGTCGTTATGTATAGGCGACGGTTGCAAAAAAGTGGGCCTTAACATTTGGTTGCTATTCCATTTATATAATGAAATAAAATTATATTTATTTACTTAAACAGTTGTAACAATATCAATTGGCCAAATATAAATTGTGTGGGCAACTGTTTGACTTAAATGTGCGTAGGCATAATAAAAATTACATAATTTTTATACACTAATCATATTATTACAAGTATTGGAATAATCAAACGTTTCAATACATAAACGGTACACAATAATTACTAGAAATAAAGTATCGTATAAGTATTGTAAATTATATAACAATTTAATTTATTTATCATTTAATACCCTTTACAATTAACAATGAATAAAATTAATGCAATATTATGTTGAACTCATAATATATTTAATATAGAGATGTTCATTAATTATTTTAATTATTAGCGAATAACCAAACTCACTTCTGTACTATAGTATATACATTTCATGTTAAAGAGATTGATTAGTTGTTTTTTTTTTAAATAAGTAGTTTATTAACTCTCTACAAATGAAAGAGAACGGCAGCCAGTAAGAAGAAATGGCGAAATGTCGTAAAACGAAAGACATCTGGACTTCACTCCACTACATAATGACCACAACCATATCAATAGCGTATCAAATAAGCAGTTATTAAAAAAATAGCGTCATATACAATACATTTTTTCTTGATAATTATTAACATTCGGTAGTATATGTTATTGTTTTAATGCATCTGTTAATTTCTTAATCTGAGGTAAATAATTCCGGTTTTTGTTCAACGGACACAGTAATTTCAAAAACAAGGCAGGGGTAATATATTTGCATAATGTTGTCCACAGGAAGATGCAACTGGAGCAGAACGATTGACAATAATAGCCGCGATGCCGACAACAGCCGAAGGCCGGTATACATGCGAGGTGTCAGCTGAGGCACCTTCTTTCCAAACAGCACAAGTTCACGCCTTCATGTACGTCGTAGGTAAGTGTTTATTTATTTTGCTATTTGGTAGGGATTAAACATAATATAAAAATTTGACGTTCATAACCGGCTAAAATGTCCTACGAATAAATGATTTTTGATTTGATATGATTTGCTGCCTACGGAATCTGTTTCTAAAATCGGAATACGGAAAACTGTTTCTAAAATCAATGTGCAAACCGAATAATTCTAAATACTGTGTTTTTCTCTTATTAATATGAGTACTACATATACATATGTTTTTTGACATATTTAATATCAGACGGAGCTTGGTTTACAGTTTTATTTTATGCCTGGAAGTTTGGAATAATATTTGTGTCCTGTTATGCTATTGCTAATTATATTTTATTATACAACAGTAAAAAGTTATTATTTGTATAGAATTTATTTTATTTAAAATACATTAATAATCGACATATGTACATATAATACAAATAAATGCAGTACAATTGAACATTCTTTCTTTTTCAAGTTTGTGATAAAAATGAAGTACAAAAACGCGAGTCGCTTTAGTGTTTGAACTGGGATTCAATCTTGGGATCCTGTGGGACTTTAACGTAAAGTCTGCCAACAGAGATATCGTCGTTTTTATAATGTAATACTACTTACATATTTATTTTTTAAATAAATTTAAAGGTACAGAGATAATATCTTATAATGAAATGATAGATATGACATCAGGATTACACTGGGCGACTGGGATTATTAATTATTTATAGAGAATTTTGTGCTATTACTTTATATACAACTCTTACTCATTCACAAGTCAATTACGTTATGTTAGTATTGCTATTTAAATTTTTGTTCAACTATTATCAATAAAGCTCGTAAAATAATATTCGTTTTGATAACCAATTATATTTAGTATTACATTATATGTAACTGGAGTTTGCAATTTTATTGGAATTGAGAATATTAAACCGCCTACGACTCTACGGAGGTGGTTGTGCCGAATGGTTTTTAGAGAATGTTCCTAAAGCCAAAGGTGAAATATAATGTACCTAAAAAAAGATCAAATTTCATAAATACAAATTAAAACAAACGCCCGTTTTCAATAATATGAGTGAATGATTAATTATCTAGACGAAGGTAGTTAAATAATAATAATAATTTCAGAACAATTCACACAGCGTCATCTAGATCCAAGTAAAGCTAAAGCTTGTGTTATGGGTATTAGATAACTGATACAAATACGTAGCTGTTTTTTTTTTACAAATACATACATATTATACATGGTAAACACTCAGACCGATACAAACAATCGTACTTATGAAAATAAATGTTTGTGCCGTGCGAAGAATCGAACCTGCGACCTGTGTGCTAATTCACTAATTAATATCTAAGCTTGTGAGATTCGCGATACCTTGAACGACGATATCAGATATCGGCGTATTTGAAACCTTCGCTCAAGGAATTCGGGAGTCTTCATGCTGTATCTATTACTTGTTTACATAGTAGAGTTACGAGTAAATATTTAATTATCTATTGATGTAAACAAAAAGTAATTACGAAGTTAATTTATCAAGACGGTTAATTATTTGAAGCGTAATAAAAAAAACTTAGATACGTATTCACTATGTAGTATTAACAGGGTTCTTAAGACAGAGAGCAAATATTTATCTTACTTTGGATTTGCACTGTGGCTAAGATAAATAGTGAAAAAGATAGATTTTTATTTTTCCTGCGAGATAGAAAATCTACCATTATGTGTTATATATTATAGTTTTATATATATGAATAATACGAAAAATATTGTTAAAATAAACATTCCAAGGACAAGGTGACCTCAACGATTTATGCAATTAATATAACTTTAGAGAATCGGTACTAGTGGAAAGGTTTTCTCTCTATATATACCAGTATACAGGTGACTCTGTGGTAGAGATAAGTAACATGTTGTGGTCTGATGCCTGCCATCGACGATAGATCAAAATGAACTCCGTCCAGATGTATAACTACGCATAACTTTTTATACACCACTAACAAGAATTTAGGTACATTTTGCTTTTTAGGGAAAATGATTCTATATCATTTTGACCTATATCTACATTTTTATCGCTTGGTGTCTATATCGTTTTCGCATTATATGAGTATAATAATAATCTCAGGACAATTCACACAGCGCCATCTAGGCCCAAATTAAGTTAGCTAAAGCTTGTGTTATGGGTACTAGATAACTGATACAAATACATGTACATTTACATTTGCCGTGCGAGGAATCGAACCCGCGACCACCGAAAGTAAGGCGGTGTGCTAAACCACTAGACCACCGAGGCGTCGAGTGTATGTATATAATATGTATATGATACGAGATATTTAATTTTGACAGATCTACCAAAGTCCGGGCCAGAACTACACGGAATAAAATTGAGGTATAAGGCAGGAATGAAGCTCAAAGCGGAGTGCATCAGCCGGGACTCGTTACCGGCTGCCAACTTGTCCTTCTTTGTCAACAATGAACCGGTAAGTGGACTAAAATTTTGAATACGTAAAAGTGCATTCAGTTTTAAATGACTTTAATGTTTTAATTTCATATCACCATTTAGTTATAAAGTACCTAATACATACTTGTATTTTTGGTAGATGCTGAACAACTGATATATACATACATACACAAATTATAGACATTATTACATATTTAATTTATTGTATATTTATAGTATCAGATTTTTTAATTTTAGAACTAGATGGCAATATTGATTTATTTTATCAATTAGAGGTAATATTTGTTTTAAAGGCGATATGGCTAAAATAGCAGTGATTTTTTTTTTATTTGTATTATGTAAACAGCATGAGTTCATGAATGGCAATGCGTAGGATTATCACGGTTTCGCAATATATTTTATGATGTCCGTGGTGCTATTTATGTTTGTAATTCACAATTACTACTTACCATGAGGTGAATGAGCCTATATGCCATTTCAATTATATAAAAAAGACAAGTTACTCACCCCGGCTTCGCACGGTTGTACATGTATTTTATATATAAAGAGGAAGGTCCTCTAGAATCACTGTATCTATTTAAAAAAACCGCATAAAAATCCGTTGCGTAGTTTTCAAAATTTAAACATACAAAGGGACAGACCGCGACAGCAGAATATTATTTTATATTACGTAATAATGATACACAATCTCTTTGTTTAAAATGAAACATAAGATACTTTGGATACCTACTACTAAATCTTGTTGGGATCGCTTTCCTTTCTATGTGACGCATATCTTTAGCGTTCCTTACATAGATAGCCCATACCTGACCTTAATTTACCTTCCACCCATTAGTGTGCCCTGTAATGAAAGGAAAGTAATTAGAGTTGCTGGAATAGTGATCTTAATTACAACAAATGTAACTATACAAATTAATATGAACTCTCTATTAGTATTTAATTTGTATAATTTCAGATTTTAAAAATATTTCATATAACAAAAATCTTTAGTGCTTTGAAAATGTTTATGCTGCGGCATAACTAAAGATTTTTGATATTGACGAATAAATGCATAAAAATTATAAGCATAAACTTTGCTTAAAATAAAAAAAAATAAACTAATTTTATTACATTTGTTGTAATTAAGGCTTCAAAGTTTGCTAATGTCAATAATTAGTATTTTTTATTTGTATTACAAATAATATACCAAAATAGACTTTATGAATAATTGTGTGAGTGAGTATCTCAGTTTTTTCTAAATCAGCTGTCAGTTCTCCGGAATAACAACGAATGAGTGGTATCAGGTTCATCCTACGATAAACGTGATGTTAGTGGTGCCTACAAGGACGGCACCTTCATCAGGCGGCAGTTACCACTTACTATTAGGTGGGTCATCAGCTATTCAATTCAATTCCATTTTCATACAAAATACGTGTATTTCTCATTGGTATTTTCCAGTTATATTCTATATATATGAAATATTGTGTTCAATATTATTGGAAAATAGTGAAAATCACTGAAACCTAACTAAAGAAAAACTTTCCATGAAGATTTTTCTTTTGCCACGAAATAAGATGAGGCTACCTAAATCCTGTCGTAGGTGTTATATTAACTGGAATAAAATCAGCAAAGACATTATATACCTCGCTCCAGACTATTGAAACGTTTTGTAAGATAATATTAAAAGTTTTACTTTGTTATGACTTTGAAGTGTATGAAATAAAAGTATGAAGATATCTAAAAGTGTATTTTGAAGAATTACTAAGAATGTACGTAAAAAAAAAACCTAATAGACTAAGTATTATTAAAGACATTAGATTTCTGTTTTAAAGTTTTGATAATATTAATAAAGAGCTCCCGATATTTCGACGGGTTACAAACGTCCTAGTCACGGCCTGATAGCTAAAGCGTCGAAATATCGGGTGTTTTTTAATAACATTGCCATAATAAATATCTTGCTTATATAATGTGTATAATAGATTACTTTTTATCACATAATCCTCATTAGAATCTTCCCAAATGAGAAATCGAAAGAGACATGATACTTAATCTTTATAGACTTGTAATCGCTTTGTCCTACCATTGTCTTATTGCTTCGTTAGGGCTTTGCGTAGGTGCTCCTAACTTTACAAGATTTTTCTTATATAATTACACCCACATATGTCAACCTGGAATAATGTATTTTTCAAATTTGTTATCTAGTATACATAACACAAGCCAAGCTCGCTTAACTTTGGTCTAGATAGTGCTATGTGAATTGTCACTAGATTATTATTATTAAAATTATAATAACGGTGAAGAAAATTTAAAATTAAAGCCTAAAAAGCAGCATAGGCCTCTGGAATGGCAAAGCACGAGTAGTATCATGGGTGTCACATGCTATTGTTATGTTAGTATTGCTATTCATATATGTATATAGTCAATGGCTACCGCTTGACATGTGATATGGGCCGAATTTACATATACTAAGAACCATATATACAGTATCGTGCAACGACTTGTAATTGAAATTCATCAGTCTTCAGTTTTCCCAATTGGAAACATAGTCTGTTTAATAATATAGCAATGAGTTACTTCTAAGAATTCTGAAATTTGATTTCAATATTTCAACAATTCATGTGAACAGAAATTTAGATAGAAAATTAATTTAGATAGTATATTAACGCCGATATAAACTTCTATTCACATAATAAGTGTATAGAGGTGATAATTGTAGTATGTATATATAGGTTAAGTTAATAGTTCCGCATGGCAACTTGATTCTCTAGGCGTCAGTTTTGTTTTCGCTTAGATTCTATATATGAAGTCGCAGGTAACAAATAAGACTATATGTGTATATTACAAAAATCTATAAAAATATATCATCGTGCCAAGATTTGAATTGCAACACGGCTCTACTAAACTGATCATTTTAGATCTTGCTTTTATAGCATGCAAATGTAGCTGTAAGTTTCCCGTTCAAATCAGCGAAAACATATTCACACAGCGGTCCGTACTACGTAACTCATGTAGGTACCAATGAGCGTTGGTAGCCCGTCATAAAACGGGCAAATAACTTTTATGCTCCCACCCGAAAGGACGCAGATATATCACCACTACTCATGTTGTGTAGTGGCCATATATTAAAGTGTTCGTGTGGATATAAAGGTGCTACGTTTAGAGATAGATAGATAAAGTATCTATGAAGTGGCCTCGGTGGCCTAGCGGTTAATCACACCGCTTTACTTCCAATCGTCATCGGATACAAACATTTGTATTTCTGATTATGATTGACAACAGACTGATTCTCAGTCTGTTGTCTGAACGCTTGTGTGACCTGCTCGTGTGTGCCTCGTTGTCCAAAATTGGGACATCTCAAATTAATAACAAATGAGAAGCACTGAATCACTGGTAGGAAATGCTAGGATTGATACATTGAAAACCCCTATTACTAAATATCCGGCTACTCGAACAAATATTCCAATACAACTACTATTGAGTATACTATAATATACTATTAGTATTAAGTAAAAGCAACACTAGGGCTCTCTGGTACTCGGGCACTGGGCACATTCTATGTGGTTGTAGTCTACTCATGCATAAATGAAATATCTCCTTTGGAAAGTTTACACTCTTTCCTGGGGAGAGATAAAAACCAACGCTCCTAAGAATATCCTTCAATTCTTGTTCCTGACGGGTCTAGGTAACGAAAAAGAGCGAGCACAATAGATCTATGAAGGTCGCAGTGCTACAGGTCCAAGCACCTGACCATAGCCCAAATAACCCATTAAAAATAAAGAAATAATCGGTCTATTTGTGTTTTTATGTATGTATCTATTTATAAAAGAAACATCTAAGTGTAATTATGTCAGTTGTTTAATACTTATAACGCAAGCTTAGCTTAAGACTAGATGTATGGGATGGTCTTGGGTTATTATTATTATTAAATAAACTTCTTATGTATATAATGGGGTGAATATTATAAAATCATTTAAGTAAATAACTCTATATTACTTATTGCTATCGCAAAGCAGCTTGACATTATCCTCAGATATAACCACGATTGAAAGATACCATGGTATATGATAATTAAAAGTTAGTAGTCGTGTTAGTATATATAAACGAAGGTTGCCACTTACCATCAGGTGGCTTGTCATCTCTTTTACCTTTCTGTCACATAAAAAAAGAATATCTTTCGTCGTAAAGATTGATATGTAGGTAATATATGGATGATGTATACAACTCAATAAGTAGATTTCCATCTGACTGCCGACGTAAAGATTATTTTGATATATATAAAGGAATATTTTGAAATGTGTGCGTGTATTTATAACTATGTAATATATTTATGAAGTTTTTAAAAACCAATAAAGTACTAAACCTTTGAACATTCTATTATTATAAGTAATATGCTTAGGTGAGTATTTTGTTGTTCTTTCGCGCCTAAACAGCTGAATCATTATGATGAGTTTTGGTACACAGATATCCCATATATGCATCTGTACATCAAAATTCATCAGATATATATGGGTCTCCAGAGACGGTTATAGGTTACTTTATCTAACGCATTACTTATAATAGAAGATGAAAGAAGGTATGCCCTATTTTTGTAACGCAACTATTGCGTCCTTCGAGTTGCTTCAAACTTTGGAAAATTATTGTTAGTACTTCATAATTTAAGTTTATGTACATATTTTTATTACCTAAGCCGCTGGTAAATTCTAGTATCACTATAATATTAAATAGTAGCAACGTGAAATGTAAAAGGAAGACAATTGTATAATTTTAGCTATGACTTCATCCATGTGACAATCATAGCGCAGGACAAAAATTGTTTATGTCCTGCTCTAGATTAAATAGTACGCAACAACTTACCTACTATGTCCTTCTCCAGATTAAATACTCAAAAACAATACTAATTACAGCTAGGATTTTGTTATATTACAATTTTTGTTACGGATATATTAGTACATAAATATATTATTATTAAGTATTATACACCAATTAGTAAGTTACCTTTTACCTCAATAAATATTCCAAATTAAGCAAAAATATTTGCAGATTAAGCAGCGTGAACAGCTATTTGTAGATACTAACAGTAATAACAATCTTTTTATAAATAATAATAAAAATTGAACCTATGTCCGACGTAGTAATACAACCTAAGTACTTGTAATTTAAATGCATAGCTGACTGATGTAAATACCGAAATAGATTTTTCAGATCGGATCGGAAGTAAAATGGTATAATAAATCATTAGATCACGGAGGCCGTACTTATTAGTCATGTTTTGTTATAATACATAGTAACTGATATATACGACTTTGTGCATAATTAATAACAGGGCACAGAAAATAAACAATGTGTTAGCGTAAACTGGTAACTCGCAGATAGATTTACTTGTGCATTTATAATATCAGCTTGATCTATGGTATAAGGGATGAATTGTTTCACAGTAGCATTCTCACTTTTCCCATTTTTGGAATAAATTTACTTATTAATAAATATATATTTTCCTTATTCCTGTAGGTATCATTTTGATGCTATTGATCACAAGAATAAGGGTATGTAAAAAGTAATTGTAATTACCTTACTTAATAAAAGGAAAATGTATAGGATAAAATTTTGAGTAGATTAAGTTTTGAAGGAAAATGGAACTACATATATCTTATTAAGCTTAAGCTACAGTACGTTAAAAATAACAAAATTGTACTATTCTTACTGTCTTTCAATTATATTTATAGAAGCTAAGAAGAATTATTTAGCACTCTTATTTATTGAAATTAACAAGAAAAAAATACCCAAATTAAAAATAGTATCAATGGTAATGCAGAGAAATTAAGCACTGTCAATTCTTTTATGCAAATAGATGTCGAAGAATTAACTAACATCTTTTACTTTTCTTCTCGGTTGGCTCATCTTTACTAGCATGTATATTCATAAGTCAATAAACTAACCTAAAGTTTGACAATATCATATTATAATGTATTTGTTATTATTATTAATATATATATTATTAATATGCTGACCTCTTCAAAATGAGTCCAAATACACATATGTATTATATAATTTCAGAAGAGATTTAAGCATACTAATATTGCTTCCGTAAATATCCAAAAATATATTGTTTTTATTGGGGTATAGCTGTAAATAAAATAGTAGTAATTGAACTGTAGATAAATTTATGTCGATGACGTTATTTCTGGAGAATAATCCTCTTGAAAATGATGAAAGGTTTCAGATAATGTAAAAAGTTGTAGATATAAAAACGGAGGAAGAAAATAGACGTTATTATCGAAGTGTTTCCATGAAATTCAACAAAAAACGCCATGGACAAAGCCTTTGAAGTAATATAGAGTCCCCATAAATGAAATAAGAATATAATGAAAATTAAAAGACGGGTTAATTGAACTGTAATACTTTCCTTACTATTATATATGTAATGTTCATTATATCATACAGTTTTTTATGTAACGGAAATGATTTAGCTGACGACCCACCTGATGGTAAATTAACTTCGCTTATATCCATGACAGCACCACGAATGTTAGGACTAGTATAGTCTAGATGTACCTTCCCTTCTGCCCCTCATTCGTTGCTATTCTGGAGGACATGCAAGATATCATGCAATTTTACTGCATAGCCATACATGATATGGATCAGCCTTCAATTGAAATACATTTGCAAGTTTCTTAGCGGTAGAAGTAAGTGAGACACAAATGAGCAGTGCAAAATCCAAATATCCAGGGAAAAAAATTACCAGTCGTAAAAAATACCAAACTCTTTGATATTTATAGTATTATATGTAAAATTCTTGTGTCACAATGTTAGTTACCGTACTTCTCTGAAATGGCTTGGAAGATTTTTATGAAATTTTATAGTAGGTCTGAGAATCGGCTACTATCTATTTCATATACCCCTAAGTAACAAGTGTTGTTCATCCCCAATATTTTTTTTACTTTATTGGACAATTTTTAAAATACATACAACTCTAATTTTTACGCTTCTACCATCAACCGCTATTTTTTAACTTATATGGCAAAACAACGTTTGCGGGGTCAGCTAGTGTTATAAGGTATTAAATTATATAGCTAATGTATGCGTTTTTTTTGACAGGCCCACAAACAGCACGTAATGCATAGAGTGGACGGACAGACACCGGACGGGCTGATGACAGCTTACAGCACTATTCAATTTGTAGTCCAAAATCACCATTTTATTGAAGGAAGACTAAGAGTAAGTATTTTTTTTGTTTAACTTTAAACCCTAAAGCCTTAAGCTTGTTATGTTATTGTATTATATATAAATTCAACCATGATATAAGTAGATATATTCATATAAATTTTTATCATTTTTTATGCCCTGGTACTCGATTTACGTGTCTGATATAAAATATGTCTATGCCCCTTGTGACACAATATATCTTCACTTCAAATTGAATTAACATCCTGTCAACTGTTTAGTCGTGCAAATGTGACGTTAATGTAACAGACAAATACACTTTCGCTTTTATAATATTAGTCAGGTTTCATCAATCTGACCCTAAAAGTTCTCAATCAAACACTTTCAGGTTTTTTCAAGCGTTAGCTGTTTTTGTTCTTCATTATACTTCGTAGAAAAAAAAAGTATACGTATATAGAAATGGCAGCAGCAATAATTTAGATTATGTTAGCTGGATGCAGTGACTGTCTAAATACTGGCAAATAACTAGAAAACTATTTCAGTATCACGTGTCCTGCCTACAGACAACATTGTCTAGTCTTATTCAGGTTGTTTTCAGTGATCTTTATTTGTGCTATAGCAGAGGACCCATTCCGAAATTACTATTCCGATTTTTCGGGAACTGTCATTTAATAATAGGATACTCTGGGGGTCTATTATTAGTAGCAAACTAATCGATATCAAATAATCGATAAGCACTGAATGCATGCACCGGTGATAACGGGAGAGGAATGATCTGCACCTTGATCTTTTTCTCATTAATTTGCCACTAGTCTAGGTATTCAGACCGCCATGGTTCTCCTTATATTTCTAAATAAGAATCGGACGGTCTGTAACGACGACACCGTTCGATTGGCGCATTTCCAACGTGGGCGGGGAGTAGGACCCAACGCGCCAATTGAACGACGTCGTATATCGGAATCGGCTTTCCAGACTGAACCTGTTAATGTGAGCCCAGATCAAAGTACGATGCACCAAACACGCCACTGCGATTTCTTTGCAGTAATTGAGTCTGTAATATGTAATGCAGTATTGATACAGTGTTTGATTGAGTACTTCAATTTCGAATAATATTATTGCATGATTGAGTTTTATGAATTGATAAATAGTATTGTTTAGTTGTAGAAAGGTTTATTATTTTTGTGAATTTTTAAAATGAAATAATGTGAACGTTTTTGTCTACAAACCGATTGGCATAAAACAAAGACAAAATTGCAAGTGAAGATTACCACAAATCGTTTCATAGGTCAGAGCTCAGACAAGCAGACTAAAATTCTAACAATAATTGTTTTTGGTTTTACACTTTTAATAAAGTCTCTATTTTTATGACATTGTTAAAATAATATTTTTATGAAATTTTTATTAATATTTTTATTTATTGTTCATATAACGATATTTATATATATATATGTTATATTTAATTATATAGAATCTAAATCTAAATATCACACAAATTAATCATATCAATATACATACGTATAACAAATAAATATACTTAATAAAAAACCGTAGGGAACCTTTACTAAATAAAATTATTTGTTACAGATTCGGTGTACAGCTATTATATACTCAATATATATTAAGACACATGAAAAGAGTTCTATAGAAGTTAGAATACCCACTACGGCATCCAGTAAGCTGAAGGACCACGACGCGGTCGTTTATTCTATATATCGACAACCAGAGACCAGTAAGTTTATTTTTCATTGTATCCTATCTATCGGTTTCATATATACTTGTACTTATAAAATATATATTACAAAGACAATAAATATATTCTAGACTATAGAATATGGATGGATGTTTGTTACTTTTTCACGCAAAATCTACTGAAGGGATTTAGAGAACAATTAAAACAAATATAGCATTTAGTAGCATAAAAATACATATTTTTTTAACTCGGTTATTTTAAACATTTTGTGTACATCCATACATATGCCTATGTTTTTCATGTATCATAAATATATTAAAGTAGTGCATACTTTAAAATTTTTCACAAATAATGTTAATTATAGTTGACTTCTTTTATATGTCTCGATATTTTATATTACGCGGTAGATACATTTTGAAGAAAACTTTTTAATTAATTCAGGCTTCATGGCAAAGTGTTTGCCAATTTACGAACGTGCCATGGTGCATCGACCTCTGTCGGCAATCATGCTTGTGTGCGTGGCTTCTTTTATAAAAGTACTATAATATTCTGGAATATCTGTATTGAGTACATAAGTTAATTAAACCCTTTGAATATATTTGCAATTAACAAGTAGGTAGGTACTTTTAATATTAAAAACATAACCAGAAATCTGAATCGCGAACAACAAATCTGTGCAAAGTAAATAGCTAGTTCTAAAGCTTTATATTTATTCAACATTTAAAAATGGAAAACTGAAAAGTAATATAGAAAAAAAATATTATTTTCTATTCAAAGCATTTAAGTAACAGTAGTATGAAAATGAATGATAAGTACGAAATAAGATTAAGTAAGTGAGGCGCATAAATAGAGAAGGTTTTACGTGTATATGGCTAGGTTGCACTGAACATGCAAAATATCTGATAAAAATAATGGTAAATGACATTAAATATTTTAATTTGTATTTAGAATATATTATATTCTAACAATTAAACAATTAACCTTCAGCTACACGGGACGATAGAAGGCGAGTGCAGATGGTATTCCAAACCTGCAGAAAGACTTATAGGGCGGTTGCAGTCTAACTCCCGCCTGACGGATACGACTTTACTGTTTATTTCTGAAAACAGAAA
The DNA here is from genome assembly GCF_030625045.1 of Achroia grisella. Classification (NCBI taxonomy): domain Eukaryota; kingdom Metazoa; phylum Arthropoda; class Insecta; order Lepidoptera; family Pyralidae; genus Achroia; species Achroia grisella. The sequence continues at coordinate 454,010 of NW_026712845.1, forward strand.
GTCAGATATATTTTTGACTTTATAATATTAGTATGGCCACAAATTTTAGTCAAAAAGACCATCACCTAATATAAGTAGATACGTGTAAACACCCTTTCTACAAAGAGCTTAGTGGCAATTAGGCTAATTTCCTGGCATTGTGTACGTGAATATAATGAGACGCAAGCCTAATGGCTGTTAAATGTATGACCATTTACCTTTACAAAAGTTGTATTATGTGACGTTGATATATTTTATTTGGGTATCTAAGAGTAATCCCAAGTCGCCACTTCTAATGTTAGTTGCATAATTTAACAATAAGTTTAAAAAGTAAAACAATGCTACAATATGCTCATTCTATTACAATTCACTTGACTCCATCTATTGATTATAATTAAATGACAACAATAGATAAAGCATCAAACAAGCATATGACGCCATTTTAATTTTATGAGTTCACAAGATAGTAAATGGCGTATTAAAAATTATATACATCTACATTTTTTCACGTCTCTGGGGAGTATTATTTTCAGCTTTCCTTAGCCTGTGCCATGTTTAACAAAATATCCTACTTCAATTAACTGCTTTTATATTAAAGTACACAAACAGATAAAAATATAGTTTTCACCTCGTCACAATTTTATAGTTTTATTATATGTAAAAATGCCCATAAGACGTCCTATTATTGATAATCATTATATATAATATACGTAATGTTGATTTTTATGATCATTTTATTTTCCAATATGACAGAATTTAGCATAAAAATTACATATTATAAAACGCAATAGTATTGTTTAAATTGCCATATCACTTTTATTAACACAACTCGTTTTATAATCTGACCCATTACAAATTAATTGTCCAGTTAGTTTTAATAAATTACTCCGACTGGAAGGTTTGTAATGAATTTGTCTTGTGTGGATAAAGGTCTAACAATATATTATTCCACTTATCTTCTGAAGGTATTAATGAAATCCATGCTATGAATCACTTATTGTATATTACAGAAGTTTCAAAATTATAGGCATTTGCAAACTTGTTTCATTAAATAAACGGAGTCGTGTATTTATGTACATCTATATATAAAGAGATTTATCCTGACTGACTGACCGATCTATCAGGCTAAACAGCTGGGGTTAGAATCTACAAATTTTGTAAATAGGTTACTTAATGTAGCATTCTATTCGAAAGGAATTCACAAAATTATCATAGGAACAAGAGAGAGTTGATGAAGGCAAAGTCGCAGTATATCTATAGAGATAGTTAAATGATGTGATACTGAATTGATTGATTTTGAAGTAGTATAACTAAAAATGGATTTTGTTTTAAGATTTTGTTATGTGGTAAGTAAATTCAGAAACTACAGCCAGTGCAATAAAATTATATCTCAAGTCGTTATTTGAGTTACTATTTCATTATTTTAGTGACAAATGTCATATATTATGTTAATTGGAAATTATAAATTACTAATATTATAAATTAGTCTCCCTGTCAGCTTGACTGTAATCATGTTATCTTATATCTCGAAAAAAAGATATTATTCTGGAAAAGAGTTAGTGTCAATATACACAAACATTCAAAGATATACTCACCCTGGCGTAGTCGAGGTACACTAGCTATACAAACTTATGAAAGCATCTCGGCCTAGTATATACGAGTATATATAGTTTACTACCTCGCCTTATCAACACCACCGACAGTGGTTTTATTATTTGGTTACATTACATATACTGATCCCAAATTTGGAGTGTTTATTTCAATTCCGACTGACTCTCTAGTGATTACAGTATTCGTATTCGTAGTATCTAATAAAAGTAATATGAAAGATGCTAAACTAAATAGGGGGTGTCAAAGCTTACAATGTAATAAAGATCATAATATTAACAGTTGACAAGGCTTCTTACTATCCCATGTAAGATTAGTGTAGTAAGGAATTCAAAGGGGAGATTTATTTTTTCTTTTTTTTCCAGACGCTGGTACACAACTCAGGCGAACAGCAATATCGACAGTCATAATGCTATCAGTGATCACCCTTCTCTCGACTGCATTGAGATAAATATTTCCAAGTACTGTAGTATATAAAATATAGGTAGACAAAATTAATGAATGTGTTCTAATATAGTTTAACACATTGTAACAAAACAAAAAAACACATTTACTTGCGAGGTAAAGCACTATATGTTGACTTTATTTTATGTATATTTGATTAGAATTTATATAAGTTCTATTCAAAACCTATATACATACATAATATATTGTTGTGGAGATAAATAAATAAAATTATAACAATTAGAATAAAATAATCACATTATCAAACATTTATTATACAAAAGAATGTAAAATCTTATTACATATAGATACTCCAATTTGTCTTAAGAATAAGGTGCTTGCATACAACAGGACACATAAATTAACCAGTTGTATAGAATACCGGATTATAAAAATTTTTTTTTTTTCAATTTCATCAATATTACTTATATCAATTTACGTTATAACAAATATTTACTACGCGTTTTTCAATATAATAATGCCGTAATTATCTAGAAAACATAAATAATTTCATGTATTTTTAAACTCTACTGTCTTTTCGTGTATCATAATATGTTTATACTTTATTATATTTAATTTCAGTATAAAAACATCTATTGACAATAATTGGTATTTCATTAATAACATATGGTTGGTTATTTCCAGAAACAGATCAAATTTATATATGTCGCCATTTATATAAGTAAGTATCGAGTCAGTCGTCAAAATTGTCGATATGAACCGAATGATTTCATTGTATTTTAAATACTGAATTATATCTAATAACTATTTGATTTTATACAGTATAGTACAACCTAACTGACACATTGTACCTACTTAATAAAATGTAATTAATGTACATACACTCATTACAGCCATTAATTTCCTTCATATTTCTAGTGAATCTAGATTATTTCTATTGACATTTTTAAATTTATTTATTCTTGGTTTTAATAAAATAAATTATTATTATAAACAAACTAAATGAATTTATAATTTTGCAAAGCAGATCAATTATATGTCTTGTTTTTAAAATTAAAGACTGCTGCTATTGTCGAGGACATAAATTAAATGTGTATATAATATAATTAGATAAATTGTTTATATATGTTATAGATATTAAGTGAAATATAACGAACACATTAAACAATTCGTCCTTATCTAATTTATCTGAAGTTCGCATAAATGTGAAAAAATATATAACTCTGTCTAGCGTCTAGCGAATATTTATTTTATTATTAAAGTTTTATTATATAAATAAAAATATTATCCATAGAAAAAAAGAAAATAAGTAACTGAGAAATCGGATACTTTGTAAACTTTGAACAGTAATTGTTTCACAGAAAATATCTATTATATATAAATATGTTTGTAGTACTTGATTTTTATAAATAATTTAGGTTAATAGCGTACTAATATATTTATTATGTTATAAACGTAAATCCGCCGGCCTGATTGTTTTATTTTATTGATTTAATAAAGATCTTTACGACCCCGTCCACTCAGATCAATAAAAAATTATAACTACGCAACTTTATTAAATATAAATTCATAAATTACACTACTTACTTTTAATTATTATATATATTTTTAATTGATGATAATGGGAGCTGCCTGTGCAAACAGTATACCTTAGTGCGGCACCAGTGGAGGATAAAATGAGCAAGAGGTTAAGTCAGTTAGACCATTGTAATAAATACACTAGAACTTTACTAGGATGGTTTTTAGGGACCACTTGGAAGCCGATCTGACGTGGCACATTATATTTTTTCTTAATTTATTATATTCTTTATCTTAAAAGTAATGAAGAGTCTTTGTCTGTTATATTTTCAATCGAATATTTAACACATATTTTAAAAATACGCTAAGTAAATTGTCATGTAATAAAGAATGAAATAGTTTATAAAGTTTCAATGTACATAGGTATATGTAAGTGGCGAGCCTCGTAAATTGATTTTTCTAGTATCAGTATTATAAGTTTTCGTCTTATAAATATTTGTCATAAGTTCTAAAAAGAGTTGCGAAAGAATTATGTGATTGTATTGTACAAAAAATATCTACACTTTAATAATGTAAGGCTTCGACTTGATACTTTGTTGTATTATATTCTTATATCATTATAGTATAAGATGTAGATATGTGGATATTATGTAGATATAAGTAATAAAGTTCAGATAATCACAATTTTGTAACATATCTATGGGTGTACCCAGACTTTGTTTGTATAATTTGACCGAGGTATGTAGATTTTGTAGAATATTTTTGAACGTTGAAAGTTGAGATAAAGCAGTGAAATTACAGTATATGAAGTTATAACGAGTCCTTCGGGATCGCAACGCACGAATCACATGATGTGATTTCATATCTGTACCAGGCGATTACCATCATCATCATCATCATACCATCATGTGGGCCGTTAGCTTGTTTAAAATTCTAATTACAAAAAATACTGTATTGTTTAAAACTCCAGTTCAGTTTTACTAGTCCCTTTTGTAACTACAAGTATGTATGAGATTTTAAAAAAACTATGAGTTTTTTTTCTTTTACGACAATTGTTTCGAATGCATCCAGAACTCTTATTCAGAGTGAGCACGGTGCATTCGCCGCAGGCAAGGCGAGTGCAAGACACTGTAACATATGAGCTCGTAGCTAGATAACTAAATCATGGCAAGTTCATTAAATTCCCGTACATAGGTATCTTATTATTAGGAAAGTAGGTTCATGAGTGTAACTATACTCGTATAATTACATTACTACTCTTGGTACAACGTTGAGGTACGTAATATAATTTCACCAGTATTGTATGTTTATATTAAATATTATTTATAGCTAATTGCAGCTACTATGGGCAACACATAAGTAGTGCCACAAACATTAATATAAAATGTTCGTAATGCTGTTTATAGGTGATGGTTATCACTTTCCAACATGTGGACGGCCACCTTGTTTGTCATTACATAAAAATATATCTGTAACAGATAGTCATCGGTACGTAAGTACGGTACGGTGTTCAATTACGAAATGACAAGTATACGTACAGTTCCGGCCGAAAGTTTACCCTTTTGTTCTCGATTTTGATTCATTCAGTTGTAACTTTTTTCCAATCAAATTATGTCAATACCTTCGACTACGCAACTCTACTTTCACCATTTTTTATTGCGTACATTTTATGATTAAACTGTCGCGTTTAGTACACATTATTAATATAGTTAATCATGATAGCGGTTAGTTCAACTTGTTTCATTAGATTGTTAATTTGAGTTTTACAAGAATACATACATATGCAAATTCTGTTCAGTGTTGTTTATATTTGAACATATAGATTTGTTATTTTGGGTACTACAAAACTACAAATCTGTTGACAAATTATTTGGGTTAACAACAAAGATAGATTTTTTATTGCACCAAGGTGAGTACAGATTAAGTTGCACCGAAATGTTAGCTCTCATCAAAGATAAGGGTATACCCATATAAGATCATTTATGTAATATAATCATATAATCTTATTTGTTAAGTGCCCTCGTCTGTGTTTTATTGTTTTGTTGCTCTGTGTAGAACCAAATTCGTAGTTTTTCTATGACTGAGAAATATTTCTTCCCTATATTAACACTGTTGATACTGTGTAGTTGTGCCAACCCGAATTTATGTATTTCATTAAATGGAATACACGAAAATAATCTTCGTTTTATTGACTCCCACTCACTGGCGGGTGATGTTAGTTTAGTAACGGGGTAGCACTCTTAACCCTTTCCCGTTACATTTGATATTTTATTGAGTCGAAAAAGTTGTAAAATCATAATACTAATAAAATAAACTTTTGTGTTTAATTATACTACAGCGGTTTTATTTCGACATAGTAGTATTATTGTTTACTTTTAGTAATGCATAGGTAACTATGTATATTATGCAATATGTATTATATAAATATATCTGTAATGTCCTTTGAGCAAGGCTCCGTCGAACCGCTTTTTCTCAGCGGTGGTGCAGTGTGATATATTTTAAAATTAAACTACAAACTCACCTTGTGGCCTTTCCTTAATGTTTGAAACATCTTCACCAAAATTCGAATAGAGAATATACCATATATGGATAAAAAATAGTGGAATTTCTACCCACTAAAAATGCTACGATACACCTCAAGAACCCATAAATAGAAATATTAGGTTGCTTTAGAATTCTACCACGATTGCCGGAGTTACTTGTCGTGGAAGTTAGCATGCGACTTGATCAGTATATTCGGTTGTATATAATGCATAAATAAATTGCAATATGGTATACATGTAATGTAAATTTGTACATAAATAAGATCAGCCCATGATCGTCGGACGCAGCGCCGGCAGATTTCACTGCGGTCATACAACTTTAGCTATAAATGACACCTGCGTAGCAACTACCTACTACTAATTATCGTTTAATCTATCTGTCCTTTAATTCAAAATTGCTAGAACTTTCCACCGGCTTACCCATAACGAATAGCGGGATTTGCTATTTTGAACTATATTCAAATGAGAGAGTCACGATCTAATGGGTCACTACTGGTTCAGAGTAGTCGCAAGACGTGAAGTTGAATTTTGATCCTTAAGGTATATGTGGACGAGAAGCAGCCCTTGGAGTTAGTTAAAGCTATAAATCCTTTTTTTAATAAATGACAATGGAACGTTGCTTTCGCCTGGACCAGCTGATTTCACTAGTGGAGAATAATAGGATGAAGTCAAATCAGTTAGTTAGTAAATTGACTAGTAATTAGTATTAATCAGAGCTAGCCAGGATGGTTTCAGACAAGAGTGTGTGAAGGTACATTGTTCAAAATCGGGACACTAGTCCCCATATTAACAATCCTTTACACTCTACCAATGTAGATACTATTTCTTTTGGATAATTTAAATTGTTAGCTCTATAAAGTATATATATACTGTCGTTTGAAATCATAAACTAATGTGGTAATCGGAGAATCTTTAATAAGTCTAATACTTCTTATTGAATATCTTTATAATATTTAATAAAAAGTATGGAATAATACTTCATTGTCTCACTAGTATTTGCCATTCGATGAAATAAAAAAAATACTTATTATGAATTTGAAATATGTAATTTAAACTCTTTACATGACCTTTGGGAACAATTTTTAAATTTAGCTCTTCGGTATAACAGAAAAGCTAGTGTGTGAGTATCGATAAGTGAAATAGCATTTTAAACGCTTCAGTACTTTTGACAATGACGAATAAAACAGCGTGAATTACTATCCATACAATATTAGTATGTATGTAATATTCTAGATTCGTACACATAAAAGAAAAAGGTATTTTCTGTGTTCAATAACCTCCATTAACCCTCATGACACTTTATATACTCACACATAGAATTTAAGATGAAAATGGACAAAGGATGCTACTTTTTGTTCCGGTTAATCAATACGTACTTATGCTATGAGTATGTCCCGATCGCATAGATAATATAGGTGTAGCTATACTGAGTATCTATACATTTTTTTGTTTGTTTCTTACCTAGTTAATTAATTAATTATTAGTAGCCATATTAACGTAAATGCGTCCGTTTTTATATTTACAACACAAAATGGCTGAACGGATCTTAATAAACTTTTATCTGAAAATAGAATGTATTACGAAAATGGACATAAAGTCAATAAAAAATAAAGACCATATTAATGTATTGTTGTATATAAAGCAATTATAATATTATAATGCAACTTAATAGTTGCATCACGAGGACGGACATATACTATCTTATATCTCAAGTTAAACCAGGCGAAATACGTAATAACATGACTATGAAATTGATAGTCTAAACTGTCTTTTTGTCTGTTTTGTTGTCATAGCAGAACAGCTATTAATATAATTTAATATGGACATACAAGCTATGGATATGTAAAACACGTACTTCATATATTCTGTTTTTTTTTCTAACACATTTTTCTTTTTAATGTATTCTTATCTTAGGTACATACAAATTGTATTTGTTAGAAAAATATTCTGTACTAGATACTAATACAATATTTAATGAACCAAACAAGTAAAAATATATCTCGACAACACAATGCTCATTGTCATTATATACATTGATACAGTAAATTGAATCTTGTGAACTGCCTCCCAATATAATACGAAATAAAGCGTTGAACCGAGGGGACATGATTTTTCTCCGGAAATTAAATCTTTTCTCTCTCAGAATCACTACGTACTCTTATTCAACATAATAAGGAAAATTAAGTACATTTTAAAGAAATTTAGTAACTAATATGTGTACTGGTATTCCAAAAATCTAATAATTATTTTTTTCTTCTTAAATGAAAACAAAAGCACTCAGAAACCGAGCTTCCCAAAAATGAAGGATATTATTTTCTATCCTTAATTTTTGTAATGGTAAAGGGTATCACTTGATAGTGATGGAAATATATAAATATTAACTGAAAATCAAGTTTTTAAAAACAATATCACGTTCCTGTTTATCATGTATATCATATCATATAATATTTCATAAACTTATCAATTGATAATATAGAAAAGATTATATATATCTTGTGTCACTTCTATTTCTAGTAACTCTCGATTACAAAGCTAATGCGACATGAATCAACAAGTTCAATTAGTCTAATCTCCTATACCCACAACACATAATGTGAGTCCACTTTACGAGCCCTATATTGGCAGTTTGGATTGCAAATGTTTGTCCTAATAATTTGCTAAATATATACATTTTATGACTCTGTTTTTGGTATACAGCGTATAATGCAATAGTAGAATGAACATAAGAACATAATTGGTACCTACTGCTCAATGTTCGTATATTTAACGAGTTATTAGTAGGGAAATCCTTTTTGTTATTAGTTTATTTGGGTAGATGAAAACTCATTTTGGTGTTTGAGACTGTATGATTTCAATGAAAATGTAATTTTGTATGAAATCCTTGGACTGTACTACTTCATTTCTGTGTAGCATAGACTCGTATAATTAATGGAGACATTGATTGGCGCCAAAACACCAGGGACCAGAGATAATAATAGTAAACGTACAAGGATCCTGCCAGAGACTACATGTGTTGCTGGCAGCTTACCTACTACTACCAGACGTTTAATATTTTTTTATTTTAATTTAATACCCGCTTTTTTTATATGTAACTTTACTGTTACTATGTATCCCTGATGTTCTTAATTTTATTATATAATAAGACCCAGAAAGAAAGTCATGAATAATTGTACTTATAAATTAAAGCAATTTGTTATTCTATAACAGTGTTATTCTGAGAATAGCTTGTCAAAATGCGTGTTTTATTTTGATGTGTCCATGAATAAGGATTGAGCATGGATTTTCGCCTTTCCCAGTATTATACGTATAGTATATAGAACTCCATCTTGACTTCCTTGTTGGTCGTATAAAAAACATAAAAATAGAAATAATACGTCATTAGCCGTTACGTATCTGGAAGCCACAGACTGCACATAAACGTTTGTTCGACTTGTAACAAACACATATCTCGTAAACATCAACATATTTATGACTCGGTGCCAAAGCCCCTCTTAAAAAGAAAAATGTTACCGATGCGGGGAGCCCGCTTCGCTGTTACGATATATTAAATTAAAGCAATTTATAAGTCGGCTTATGGCCCTCCCCCGAATGCTCCCGCAATGCGACGGCGGGGGTGTTTGAATATACAAGGGGATGATAACCAGCCCCTAGATAACTTACAGCGTTACGATCTGATATCCATAATCAAAAATAAAGACAGAAGAGTCGATTTTGCAGCTCCACGCTCGTGTCTTTGCGTGACTTCCCTTTGAGTCGCGAGTTGTCCACCCTTTTAAGATGTGAAAGGGGATAATGTGGCGGCACAAATTTCCATCTGATAAGATGAAAGCTTGGAAACAAAATACAGTTGTGGAAACGTGAAAAGAAAGTATGTTGAAATACTTATACTGTTTTGGTATTTTTTTTTCTAACAGTATATTTAAAAATTTTATACTACGTTTTAATAGTAATGACAATTTTTTTTTAATTAAGAGACTAGCTATTAATAAATAAAAATTCATTATGATAGTAGCTATTATCCTCCATTTTCTTAATGTAAAATATAGTCTATACTAGGCTATTCCCGCGACTTTGTCCGCATGGAATTTAACATTATTTTTCTAAAATATACGTAGCCTAAGTTACTCTTTATTACATCAGCTACCTGTTAAATACAGTCCCGTCAAAATCGATCCAGCCATTTCACAGATTAGCCAGAACAAACGGACAGACAGACAGACAGACAAAAATTGTAAAAAATGTTATTTTGGTGTATGTAATAAATAACGGTTATTTCAATATTACAAACAGACGGTCGTAATACCTATCTATTTTCATTAACAGCTGTTTGACAGCCGTTTAGCCGTGAAAACGTAACAAAAGACAGGTAGACGTTCTTTCGCATTTACTTCTATAATATTATTACATATTAATAATTCTCTACAGTTTTGCAAATTTAACTTGAACTTAGATAGTTTAGAATAAAACATTTATCACTACATACTTTTTCCATTACAACTATAGAAAGAACTATGAAAGAATGTCTTTTAAGGTAAGACATCCTTTCAGTTGCTATTTCATAGATTTTATTAAAAATTAGCTTTAAGAAAAAAGTTAAACGTAAATTAGTACTGTAGAACAATTTAAATGCGTTACGTAATTGTTACCGAGGTATAACGATAGTTATTATTTGTGTTTATCCATATGCACGTTGATGGCAGAAACTATAACATATACAGAAAAGTGTTCAATTATAGTAATCTTAATATGCCCATCGCTATATACAGTACAGATACCTGTTAGAAACTGGTTAATGTCGCCTATATATAAAACTTGAATAGTACCATGGATATAAAAAAATGCATAGTGGCTTCCGTAGCATTTCATGTGCGATGCTATTCTTGAGAACTAAAGTACAGCCGGAACCTTCAGTTTTATTGTCATAATATAATCTTTAAACTGGAACACAAGTTACAAAGTCAGTTGTTGACCACAACATCAAGTGAGTTGCAGACAACTTTATACAATCTCCCTTCTGATATTGGTATCTACTTTGATTTACTTGAGAAAGAAAAGTCTTAAAAACTAATTGCTAATATGTCACGACAATTCACGGAGTTTATGTTATGAGTACTAGAGAACTATTTTAGAGACATTAGTACCTTTTTTTTGTAAATACATACATAGAAAACTCCCATTGATAAAAGCAATCATAATCATGATTATAAATGTTTCTGCCGTGACAGGAATCGAATCTTCAACGATCGGATGTAAGACTGCTGCGTGCTAAATCGCTAGAAAACTGAGGTCGTCAATTAACTACAAACTTAGTATAAAAGCCGTTAAAAAAATTTAAGGGTTCTCCAAATATGTTCACGAATTATACTTGATCGCTCATTATCTCTTCAAGTTGTTTGTAAAGTGTTGATTTGTTGAAAATAATGTTCGTTACGTTGGATTTTGTAAAATGCCTACCCTAATTTAATTCGGATTTATTATACGCAAGTTAAAAAGTTACAGAGAGAAGGGCTTTATACGAACTTTCCAGACTCATATATTTTGTGAAAGTGGCGGTTAATCAAAAATTATTTTTGACATCTTTGATTGATCTCAACACTTTATTTTTTTTTAGAAGACAATAACATTTTTATGACCTCTTAATTTTTAGAACTCCCAGATTACACCAGTATGAATAAAAAAATTGTACCTTGAATAGTAATTAGAAAAGAAAAAAATATTACATAGTGGTAAATAGAATTCTACAATTTTTGATTATGCACCGAAATTATTAGGAATACCAATTTTTGATATGTAGGTAAAATGTTAATTTTTGTAGACATTCCTTAGCGAAAGTTTGTTTATATAATTTAATACTTTAGATTTCCAAATTATTTATATAACCTTATTTTCAATTTGAATTATCAAATTGAATAAAAATAACAAGTATTCTCTTACCGATCGTTTTAACTATGCATGTAAATATTACAATATCGGTTACAATCAAAAATGACAATTCTATCTATAAAAACCCTTAATTGAAAATCGACTTGCAATAATTTGGAATGACAAATAGATTCGTTGAAATTAAAATAACAATAGGAACCAAAAAAATTTAGCTAGTGATTTTATGATTTGAGTTTATCATTGAAAGTTTTGCGATACCCTAAAAATATACTGATATCTTAAAAATCCATTCATCCAGTACGGAATGAACATCATTACCGAAGCTATCAGTGACCAGCATAACGACATCAACAACCGAGAATTTACAAGTGGCACTAGATCTAATGTGAAGCCATTTCTAACTTTGTTATTTTGAACGTCTATTACTGTATTAACATACTTTATAGGATGCTATTAAATTCTCTTTTATATACTTTACGATGAAGATGAACTTTCATGTAATTCCAAATATAATTTGTTTCAACTTAAATACTTCATACTCAAAACTTCATTAAATTGAAATGTTGTAGTTTGTTTAAATTGGTCTTTAAAGACAATTTTCAGTATGATTTAGTAAATATTATAAGGAATCAATGACTTGTCGTAATACCTAAATAAATAAATATTTTCAATCAATAAAGACATTTTCGTCTGAAATGGTTATCATTATCATTACATAGTATAATCTTATTAGCATCAACAGCAGTTTTTTAAAGACCAAATTATCCAAATGGAATATTGTTTTTTTTTTTGTAGTAATAAATTAATGATAGTATAGAAACGAAATTATTATCGAATAATTTGTATTGTATATTTGTATAATATGAATGTACATAATTTTTAACACCATGTAGAGGTGATCAATCCAAATGTAGACATACAAAATAACTAACTTAGATAACACTTGAAATGAAATGAAATGTCAATTAAAAATTATCAATGACTCTTGGAAACTTGAGTTCTACATTATTGTTCTCAGCTTGAAACCTAATTAAACGAGCGTCGAAAAATAAAAAACAAGAAACAGCGGTAAGCTAACTCTATCTTACGTTGATTTCTTTTGTATCTATCTACTCTATGAATTGGAATAGGTACCTAGTATGTCAACAGCGAGGTTTTGTATTATTAGTTGTTAAACTATTTCTGTCTTATTACAAAAAGATAAACCTGGTTTAGCACTAATAATAAACCATTGACCAAAGTATTCCTTATTACAAAAAAAGTTTATCTCAAAACCGTGATTCGTAAAGTTAGACCTGCGATGCAGTATAGTAATGTTTAGGGGTCTAAATGCTATGCTATGCTAAAAATTATAAAGCTAATTTTACAATAATAAAAATATATAAAAGATATTATTTGTTACTTTTTTCACTCTTTTGACTTTGAAATAGACACCATTGGATCGATACAATAAAAATATCTCGTCGTTTCTTTAAATTGATTATAATTTAAAATTGATTTTTACCTAATACGTTAATAAATATTATATATTAATGAAATAGTTATATTGAAGACGAAGATAAATACAAATAAAATTATTTTCACTTTATACATTTTTCTTTGAAGTAATATTATTTTTGATAATTTTAGTTTTCTGGTAAAACGGAACGCAATTGTACGCTAACAGAAATGAGTAACTAATTTCTGTATATTATCTATGGGGAACATATAATGAACGATTTAACTGTGGTACTAAGTAGTTCTCTGTTAGATTTGGATTCATAATAATGTTAGGTTTATTCCAAGTATTAACTTTAGGATTGGTTTAAACTACGATCATTTAGATCATGTTTCGCCCGAGTTTTAAAAGATTTCTTGCAATAGGACCGTTTATATTTTTGGTTGTCTTACCGGTTTAGCACATCGTTTGGTGTACTATTTCCAATGGTCGTAGGTTTGATTCGATACGAACTTTTAGTTTCACGTTCTATGGAAATGTTCTGAAGAGCAGAAATAACACGCACCGAAGGCCGCAATGTCCCTTTTTTAATATAGTAGTTGGACAGTTTTAATTGGAATATTGTTAGTTTCATATTAAATCTTTAAAAGTTTGGTTATTTTCTTGTGGGAACCGTTGTGTGCTTTACGTGTTCATTCGTTCAAATATCGAACGAGGTCACATCTATTATAGTCTTTTTAAATAATGATGTATTTTGATTAGAAACATTATTTATATTTTTTATTTAAACTAAAACTATTTGGCGATAGGATTGGAGATAGGATATACCTAAATCAAGAGTTCATAATTGCAAGTGTCAAAGGAGTGATGTGTGTGTCTTACATACATATTTTAACTTCACTGAACTCTAAATAGGACTTTTTTATGTTATCGGAACGGTAACACAGCCACACATGGAGACAGCCCGTTTGATAGTAAGGGAGAACAGTTCTCTAAATGTATATTGGTATCATCTCAACATACAAATTAAGTACTCATGAGTTGCCATTTCTGAGAACTCTGCTTAACGTATTATGCCTCCATATCATGTAATATAACTGCCACATCTCACCCTCCAACCGAGCTTACAAAGGTAGTTTTTTGGAAGTTGAAATAGGTGAGACAGAGTACAATGTCTACTTTTGATAAATAATGCAATCTGGCTATATGTATTTTATTATTTATTCTAAATTTAAAAATGTTTTTAACACGTGTTCAATCTTAAGAAATGTGATAACATGAGGAAATATCAACCGACTTGATCTGGGTTGTTAGAAGAAATTTCTTGGAGAGATAACAAAGAAGCTATTGTAAGCTTTTCCCGTTCCACATAAATGCCTTTTCTTTATGCAAATATAATAGAAAAGTTAAATAAATTAACAATCTGTAATTTATTTTTTAAATTACATTTATTTTATATAAAATTTAATATTCCATTTAGATATGTAGCATATTACAGGTTAATTTAAAATTAAAATTAGTTTTTCTTTTGCTTGAGTAAAGATTTTCGAATAAAGTATTTTTGACTATCCTAGCTGGGATAACGTAAGTTTGGGATAAAGTAAGTTCTGAGAATAATATATTATTATATATTATTACTGCTAACCGTCCGATTTTATTTATATAGACAACATTAAGATGTACATATAATAAACGTATTATTTCCTTAAAACATATCTAAAAGATAATTATACATATCTAAATAATAAAAAGAACAACAAAACCTGTCACATGCTTTAGAAGAAGTAAACGAAGAAAGAGACACATGTAAACAATGAATTTGCTTTATAATATTTAGAAAATATAATTTCAACCTGTTCTATCCACTGTTGGATATAAGCCTTTCCGAATGCCTTACACAATATGTTACGAGTATGTGGATTCTTTTCCTAAGCTAACGAGTATATTTTTTATCGCCACATTGTATACGAATGTACTCAAAATGGGCAAATCAATGGTTGTATTTCCATAAGGAAACATTCATGGGAAAATGTATCTTTTTTCATATTTCCATTATTCTGACAACAACATTTATAACAAAGTGGCGGCCACGTTGTATTGTGTAAATTACCGCCTTCGATTTTACGACCTGGCCAATTCATAACTTTTGTATATAAATATATCGCCTTAAGGAAATCTCCAAAGTATCATGGCGCGGTTTTAGGTACAGCACATAGGTAGTTTGAACACCAGGGAATTTTGTCAATGTCTAATAAATACCTATACTCGTACATTATTTATTTAACGCTTTATAACTCATGCTTCACGTGTTATAAAAGTAATTAATTCGTGATGATGGTATCATGAATAAAGTTGTTTTTAATATAATTTCAAAGTATGTCAATATTGAAATAGGTACGTATAAAAGCGCTTCATGAATTCTTTACAAAGTGTAATATTTTACGGTGAATATCTCATTTTATAATGTATATTAATAAGAGCGAAAGTTTAGAACGCGTTTTAATACACATATTTTTAGTAATGTATTAATAATAGTATATTCCCATGGCATATTAATATAGCAATATATTTTGTGCTATTAATTTATACGCGTAGTTCTTCTAACTAAACATAAGTAAAGCTTTTTTGCGTACTGAGGAAAACGCACTTAAATAATTTTACACTGAGTATATAAGTATGTACCTACTTGTTGCACCATATCAGATATCAATTAGCATATTTTACAGAAAAAAACATTAAATTCGTATGGTTGTGTATGTATACAAACACATTTTTACAAATGTCAGTAATTACTACATTACTACATATATAATTATTATTATATGTAATTTACCTACAAATCATGTATATTTTGTCTGCTTAGGATATTAAATCATAAGGATTTGTTACCTATCATTTATCGTCAATGAATTGTACCGACAGACGTTATATTGTCTTAGTAAGCAAATTGTCAAAAAAGAAAAATACCAACATTTAAAATAAATTGTAAAATTTTCTGAAATTTTGCATTTTGGTTAACTTTTCTTCTGTTCAAACATTCTATAAATTATTATACAAAAAAATGAAATGTTTCTGTCGTTTTAATAAGGATAATTTAAATATGTATATTAATGAAAGAAGTTTAATAATGGAATATTTATAAATATCGTCTATTTATAATTTGCTATTATTAAACTTGATCTAAATCATAATAATAAGATAATAGAAATATGTATTATTAAAGGCACCTTATTGGACCATTTGATTGTAAAATAATATTATTTTACAATCAAATGGTTCAATAAGGTGTATCTTAATATTATATTATGAACTGCCTAATCAAAATTGTCTGTGATAGATCACTATCGAAATAAGGGTATGACTTTAGTATAAATTAGAGAAACTCATTAATCATTCGGTATTGAATTATAACTTTTATTTTTGACTAACAATAAATATTATTCAGAACAAAATTTATTGTACGATGAAGTAGGGGACAGTCCCCTTAGAAGGACTGACAGTAAAATGTGGGCATATAATAAGTGGTGCGTTCACCACGACGTCGATGGTTGACAGTGCCTTTGACTCCCTATTCTGTTATTACAGTTAATAAAGAACATTATTATTATTAGAATATTTACGATTAGTGAGCTTCAGATATTTCATAGTGTTACAATGTGATTTCTTAACCGTAGTTGTATATCATATCGTGTCGAAAAAAAAAATATTTTGTTTCATTGCGTTTGTTGCAAATAAGATTTTCAATGTAGGTATAGCATAACATATCAGTAGGTAGGTATTTTGTGGTATTTAATAGTAGATGTAGCCTACGTGTTATAAGTTCGAATATTTGCCACTCTTTCCGAAAAAAATATCTACTCGTATCTATTGACTTATCTTACTTATTGTTATGTTATAAAAGTAATAATCTATTATATCTCCCACACAGACAAACCAATTTTTAAGTTTTTTTTTGTTTGATGACTGACGTGATGGTAATTGAAAATTTATTTGGAATTTGTTAAGATCGGTTCTGGTATTTCAAGAATCTATTCTAGTTGATGATGGGAATTCGTCAACTTTTTATGTTTTCCTTTTTTAAATTATTTGTTTTACATCAATATATATGTGCTCTTTCTCTTACGAAGTATGATGAAGTGCAAACCCATTACAAAACAATAAATTGTATAATAAAATACGAATATATAAGTATAATATATCTTCACGTTCATTATTTTAGATAGGGTAATCAGAGGCATTGACAATTGTTAATATCTAGGTGAATGCATCCAATGAATGCAAGGTGTCGGGGGACCAGTCTACCACCATCTCACGATGATTACAATATTTGCAAATTAATGACATCATTACTATTTAAGTGCTGTCAAGTATTATGCGGAATCAATGAAGTATTATAGTGAGTCAGCTGAAAAGCGATAAAGCAGCTGTTTTGTGATTCGGCAAAGTTGAGTCACAAAACTGGCGCCGTCTAGTCCCAAGCCTCCGTTGCAGGGAAGAGGCCAACGTAATCTGAGCTGTAGTAATAGCCTGAACTATGTGCAAACAATACAATATATTGATGCAACAAAATTCGGTCAGGCTCTGGAATAAATGGACACACATTTTTATCACCCTCTGAAACGTTGCATTGAGGGGAAATGGTAAAATGCGTTGTATTTTGTCTTCTTTATACGGTTAGATACAGACAATTTTATAGATGTTACACTAAAACCACAATTGATCGGAATTCAAGTTTGAAGTTTTGTGTCTAATAGACTAATATTCTAGAATTTACTTTTAAAAGAGAGTTACAATTCCACATTTTCGTACGTCATTTCAAACTGAAATGTAAAAGCATTTAGTTCTCAGGATATTTTAGCTGCTAAGGCAAGTTTTATGTATATTTGTTTCAAATTGCTTTATAAATTCATGTAGTTATACAAACGTATAATATTAACAATAGTTTCAGTTTCAAAATGATGAAAAAAAATAGATTTTTTTATATTTCACATTTGTATCCATGCTATATGTTGTTATAACTTAATTCGTGAATAATACTCAAAAAATTACAGATTTTCTTTATAATATGGGTAAAACTTTCTTCACGAAATTATATTCTTATTATACTAGCATAATAGATACGAGTATAATGGCTATAGGAATGCTACAACCTTAGGTACATAGATATAAACATTTTTCTATTCAAATATGCATGATGCACTTTACTTTATTCAAAAGCACACAAAGTACCACAGAATATGTAATGCGATCACAATTTGAAAGCAGAATACCTATATTGTAGAAATATTTAACTACGCCCTATTCGTGGGTTTTATTAGAAATTTTATGTACTTATTTGAATTTGGAATATATAGTTTCATATAATTCGATAATTTAAATCGTATAAAATCGAATAGATAATTTATTTGATATCAAATTATTTGAATTTGGAATATAATATTTCTTAGTTCCACACTCCAAATTCAAATAAACTTTGATAAATTCAAATAAATAAGTACATACTAATTTTGTTATTTTTTAATAACTTCAAAGAACTTCCAACTGTTTACGGCAAAAAATACAGATTCTCCGAATTCATGGACAAGTACAAAGGAAGGTAAAGTATTGTGTTGGGTTTATTTTTATTCGGGTGGCAATACAATATGACGAGTATTGTAAGTGGTTCCAAAAAAGATGACTGCGGTTACATAATCTGTATTTCATGTTTCATCATTTTTAACCGACATAAAAATGTCATAATTGTATTAAAAAATACTATTTTTTAATAATATTTTTCTTTCCGAAAGCTAAGCACATAAATGCCAAAGCCTTAATAATTTAATGCTACACTGTATTAATGATATATTAAGGTTTTAGGTCTTGGATAAAAATATAAATAAGTGCCTATAGTAAGTAAATAAGTATCTACGACACCAAGCCTTACACATAGAAAATATGCAGACCGAATTAAAGAACCATACTCAAGAATATGAAAGTTTGTACCGTCCGAGGAAATGAACTCACAATCATCGGAAGTAAAGTGGAGTGCTAAACCGCTAGACCACAGTCCAAAAAAATCAGGTATAACAAAAGGATATATCATTAATCTGAAACGAATAATAATATAGACATCACTCATATCGTATTCGTTTCTTATGAAACCACATCGTATAAATTAAAATTAATTAATGATGAGTTACCACTTGTTTTTTTTATTATTAGAACTATTCAAATTCAATTCAAATTTAAAAATCATTTATTCATGTAGGACATTTTAGCCGCTTATGAACGTCAAGTTTTTACATTATATTTTTTTCCCTACCGTCCAGTTCGGTATATAAATCCAATTGAGAAGAACTGGCAAGAAACTCAATTGAATTACTTTTTTTTAAAAGCCACTTTATTTACAATGCGTAGGTATTTACTTTTATTATTGGTTCCAAACATCGCCGATTCCTCGCACGATATGATTGTTATGCATTAATAAGTACATTTTCAAATAAATATAACATTAAAAAGATAAAGTACGTCAAAAATAAAGTTGAATAAATTAGGACTATGATCACATATGGATCACGTCAACTTACAAATAAAAAAAAAATAGTGCCACAATTTCTTTCATTCATTTAGGATCTACAACTTTATAGACAGACACACATTATACACAAACCCGTCTGTCTATAGCATCATCTGTCATCCAGTTTCGAACTCGCAACCTTTTGAGGAGTAGTCGGTAGTGGATAAACTCATAATTTTAGGTTATTGAGAATTTTATATTCTCTAAAAGTTATGTGACAAGTTCTATATGTTTTGCATAAGAAAGCACTGTCCAATTTTCTTGGCCATTGTTATTGGCTAAATAATCATTCTGAATGTCGATGAATTTAGAGTATCTCAAACAAATAATCAAAAGTATCTAAAAATATATTATCGGATATACCTTTTATTCTATAAAAGTTATTTATTTATAAACAAAAAAATACAATACTGTTGTTAAATATTTTTCGATACGAAAAGCAATCGAAGTCTTTTTTTTCACCCAATCAGCCTGCAATGCCTGGGCGAAATTCCAATGGAAAAGCTCTTAATAGTCTGAATAAACATATCTCTAACACAGCTTATACGTTGGAAAAATCCTGTACCAAATCTTTTAATTAGTCCTATGTATGTATTTTTTGCTTACATTCATTTGCAATTATAAGAAGAACTGTAAAAGTAATTAGATCTTTAAATGCATAAATTTTAAATTTCGAGCACTAACCGTCAGCTTGTGTTTGAAATTTGAAATGAATATAGATTCCTCAATCATCCTAGCATAAGTTACAAAGTAATTAGCGGTATGTTTTTAAGAGTATGCATGGATACAAAATTATATCTACGTCGAAACTTTTAATATTAATAGTTTTTCACAAAAAGAGTTTTGGCATACGGTAAAACTTATAGTATGCCAACAATAGCATCAAATATGATGTATTAAAAACTATTGGCCTCCTAGTTTTACGTCAGGGAAAGGCAGTAAATAGATAGTTAAATATATACATTTTCATACAGTAGCGGAGTGTGAACATTGTTAATATTTGCTTCTACAGAAGTTGCAGAGATTTTTTTTTATTTACTTACCTGAAAATTCATGATAACAAAATTAAGTCACTTAGTAAATAAACCCTGTTTTTAGACATAGAGCTTTTGTGAACGAAATCGAAAGTTACAGTTCGAAACAGTAATTGTTTTGTTTTAAGTGACGTAGATCCCTGAACAATACAGCAATTAATACCATCATTTATAAGAATTGGCACATGAATTTAAAAGAGAGAAAATTATTGAATCGGACAAAAAGAGATTTTACAATTTTTAATGTTTTAAAAAAAAGATAATTTTCACAGTTTCCCCCAAAAATTGTCTCATAATATTTTAAGTGACGTCAACGTATTATACGTAGGTACTAATAATAAATTCACAAAAATATTATGCAAATAATTTATTTGTTAAATACATTATATCATAGGTTCATACAGAAAATATTTTGGTTTAGGGGCAAGTCTACATAAGAAATAGTATTTTTTTATTTTAATTCATAATTTGAAAGTAGACGTACAGTAGCTAGGTATATAAACAAATTGAATGACTTCTATTAGTCCCTAGTTTTTGAATTGACCGTGTCTTATGGGTATTAATATCATCTACCTAATAATAATTTATGGCTCCATAAGTTTACATTGAAGAGGCCCAGGTGCCTGTGAGATTATATCGGATTTTTGGGGCTGAACTACATTCACCTCTTAGTCAATAAATTTTGATAGTTGCCTATGTAGGTAATGTATTATATTTTAGGATTATATAAAATAATTTAATGTATTTT
This sequence comes from Achroia grisella, assembly GCF_030625045.1. Classification (NCBI taxonomy): domain Eukaryota; kingdom Metazoa; phylum Arthropoda; class Insecta; order Lepidoptera; family Pyralidae; genus Achroia; species Achroia grisella. The sequence continues at coordinate 475,722 of NW_026712845.1, forward strand.
TTTAATGTGCGAGGTAACGTACTATAACTGTTTACAGTTACACTATACACAGTACATACCGATATACTAAGCAATGGATACAGTATCTAGATATATTTCTATCTCTGGGTTATGTAATGTGCAAGTATAATAAATATTTATAGTTTTTGGTGGATGATATAATGGAATGTTATACCCTTCTACGCTGCTTTATGATAAATGTCGGCGAGGCACCAGTACAGAGTGATTGGATGAGTATAAAGGGCCCATCGTGGCGAATTCACCAGGAATTAATCACGTTGCTTTCCAGGTAAAGTTCCGTGTAAAGGTTGACACGTGGTACGTTAGTAGCAATAGGGCAACTATTCTCCATTATTAACAATCCCTCCCCTAATGAAGCTGCGGTATCCTTTTGCAATCTGGCGGAATGAAACCCTTCTTCTATAAATCTGAATAAAACATCAATTGTGATGAAATAAGTACTACGTAAAATAACTACTACTACTCTTTGTTAAGAATTGGATTATTAAATATATTATAGTTACACAAAAATACATCAGAATTGACAATAATAATAATAGTCTGTTTCATTAAGAAGATGATGGAAAATCGTTAATTCTAGAATATAGAGATCATTCTAGAACAGACAATGCACCCATCGACCTACAGAGCTAAATAACAGTGAAGTTTCTCCGATAGAAACAATGGTCTGAGAGTTGTGAAATCGATACCGTATCCAGTACATCGTAGTTAATATTATAAATGCGGAAGTGAGTTGGTTGGTTATATACTTTAATTACTCAAACTTAACTGTTGAACAAGAAAATTTGCAAACTGAAGGTTATGGGCTATTTGTAATAATAAAAAGACTGGGTCTTTCCCTTATGATAATTTTTTAAATAAGTATACAACCATACATACATATTTATGTACTTATGGTTATACATATTATGTACTTAGAGATACCTATGTAATTTGTTTTATGACATACTATTGCGCTCCTAATAAACAGCACCCTACTTACTGATAGCGTTGTAGTCTGGCACAGATGCACAGAGTATACTACAGTCTACTCTGAGCGTTGCTCATAATTCTTTCTATTAAAAATATAAGTACTCTATTTACTCTCTATTTCGTTTGTTAATTATCATTTAATATTAATTGTAAATAAACATTAATTCGACATTTATTTTACAAAGATTAATTATCCAGTAATTCATATATTATTTACTTTATTTGTGTGTTCAGTTATTGAAAACCTAAAGTGGTTTGGTCTCGTTCTATCGTTCGGTACAGGTCTTGTCTACCCCATGTTTGTTCAGGGCGATGACCCGTTCAACCAAAGCATACATCCCTGTAGGAAAATTGAGGCTTGAAGCACTTGTAGCGCTGTAGCGTAGTTATTTTGACTGTTTTAACCGACTGTAAAATAAAGGAGAGTAAAGTTATCAGGTGTTCAGATTCAGATCAGATTTGTTCAGAGCGAGGACCCATTCTATCAAAGCATTGTAGTTTGAAGCACTTGTAGCGCTAGAGACAGGAGTTATTTCGACCGTTTTATCCGACTATAAAAAAAAACATATCTATAATCTGTCTAGAATAGAATAGAAAATCATTTATTCAAATAAACTTACGTTGAAGCACTTTTTTCAATGGTCATTACATTTTTTTAATCTACCGCTCGTTCGGAAAGTTGTCTCATCACAAGAAGAACGAGCAAGAAACTTGCGTGTTGCTCTTTTAAATAATTTTATTATTACTTTATATTTTTAAGTTTAAGTGTGTGAATACAAACCACCAATTAGCACTAATTCAATTAAATACTCAAATAGAAAAAATATTAAATATATAACCAATTGGTTAAACAATTAATAAGAGGAAATCAGTCATAGTGATTAGAGCAGACCAGTCCCTACAAGCAGCACTCGTTCACGAGTATGACGGATGAGCCAGCCATCACTGCGCTCGACCATATTTTAGGGAGTCCAATGACCCGGCCCACCACGCCGCCACAAGTCTGGACATTTTAGTGAGCTTGACTACTCAAAACACCAGACCACGTCAAAGCTACTTACAATTGCCATCTGATAGTTATGTATAGTATTCACATTTTACATAATCTAAGTACCTCCGTCCAGATTTTCAAGAAATTCTGTAAGAAATTAGTTATTGTGGAACATCGCCTTTTGTTTTTAGTTTCTACCATACTATTTTTCTTATTTTATTTCTTTTTTATGCACAATAAAGAGTTTTTATTAAAAAACTATTATTATTCTTATATACATTTAGTGTAAACACCTTCATCCGAACATCCATACTAAAATTATAAATACGAAAGTGTGTCTGTTTATTTGTTCACAAGGTCACGCGTAGCTTAAGTTTATCCATAAAAAAAAAAGGAAACGATTTCGCAGGTAATAGCTGTGAACCTTCACTATAATTTCGTAAAAAACATTTCAAAACATTTACTACCAAATTTTAGTAATACTAAAATATTCCTTTTTTAAAACCCTCAAGGTTAGTAATTTAGTTAATTAATTTTAAACACGAATAATTGTATAATAAATAAGATATTACCTCCCTTCTTACTGGGAAGATGGTTAAAGTTATATGCGTAGAATTCAGTGATAAATAAGTTTAAACAAAGTTCGGTACTGGTAGCATCTGTCAATAAGTAGGATGCCGCATGCCGTGGTGCTATGTGTCGCGATATTTCGTTGAACAATGTTAGCGGTTAACGGTTAGTTGACCAAACTACTGGTACCCACCGACATTGGTTAAGACCCGATCAACTATATTAATGAAATTTTGTACCCTTAGTAGATAAGCTACCCGTTGTTCTTCAGTTTCCCCGTGATCATGACGGTTGAAACACTGCCGAATTATCGGGATTTTAATAAAAAAAGATCTTGTAATTTTTCTTAATTGTACGTATAAATAATAAACGCGTCAAATTTAAAAGAGTATATTGATTTGCGTTTACTGAAAAATATGACCAAGTAGTTCTACTAGTAACAGTTTAAGCTATTTATTTAGATCAATTTTGTGACTATAATAAAAGAATGTTATTACTAAAGTTTCAATTTCCTGCTTAATTTAAGAAAAACAAACACTTATTAATTTATTCTATTTTCACGTACTTTCAAATCGTATTATGGATAAAAACTGTTTTTTTATAATTTGTCAAGTCTAATTATTAAATTGGTTTCTACCATAAAAGAAAAGGAGGTAGCATTAATGAAAACGATTAATTTCAATAGCTTGGTGTTATTTTAAAAAATAATGCTTTGGAGGTAATAAACTTAAAATGAGCGAACATAATTATCTCATTGTTAAATCGAGTCACCAGGGTCAATTAATTGAAATGTAGACGACTTTTATAATTATTTTTAATTATAAGTCAACTTACAATAAAAAACAAAAGAAAATTATTCTGATAATACTGAAAATAATATAGTGAGATTAAATACTATGGTATATAATGAAATTAACGAAATATAAATTAAAGTGAAACAGTATAATAGTGTTGTGATGTAAGGTATGAGGTATGAACTGAAATAAAAGCTATTTTATTATTCCTCTCACAGAAAGTACAGTTGTAGAACTCACTTATAACCAATGTAAAAAAAAAACTATAATTCGGTACAAAACACAAAAGGGAATAGAATAAACTTAATGTTAGGAAATTATAAGTTGTAATAGTTGTAGTAGTAATAATTTGGCAGATTTCCTGAAATATACTGTAATTGTCACGTAAATAGAAAAATATAAACAAACTGTTCACATATTTCTATTGCATTTGTTTCTACCTAATACGCTTATTGTTATGTTGCTTTGATTTGATTATAAAATTGATCACAACTCAATAGAAGTTAATCATGTAACACTCTGTAATCTGAACACTATTAAAAAATAAACTGCTTATCATCCTTCTCTCTCTTTGTAAAAAAGTGGAAAATAAATCGTGTTTTATATTTGCTCCGTATGTTTTATTTATAATCGTAGTATAAAGAAGTAAGATCCAACACTTATCGTGTTATCATTCCAAATAACCAAGATTTTTCAGATCTATTTTATTTAAGCGTAGAAGGCTAGATAAAGATGGCGGGATATTGTCAAACTGTGGTGACCCGTGGTATACAAGATATATTCTAGATTATACGCTTTCATCCACTTTCGCATTTGAGGATTACGAGAAAGCTTTCAAATCCGTCGCAAAATGCCATGTCATATCTTTTACTAGAAGCCGAAATCCTTTTTACGTTTATATAATCTATACGATACGAGTCATTGAAAAGGAAATGTTAGTAAGAAATCTTTTGTCACTATGTCTATGTTTTAAGACACTTCTTATAGAAATTGAAAAAGTTTTGTGCATTCACGTTTCACACAAAACTGTTTGCAATCTATTACAGTTATAATTGATAGGGTAGCTTTCTATTGTTTAGTAATTTAATTTAAAAATACTCATTGTTTTTGTATACACACAATAAAATGCAGTAACTTTAAATTTAGAATTTGATGCAATGTTTTTAAAGTAGTTTAATAATCTACGTACATATTTTACTTGTACAGTACAGCTGTAATTTAAAATAAATCTTCGAAATTCAAAAGGAAACTAGATTTATACATCGCTGCAGCCGCTGCAAGATCTACGACGAATAAAAGGTACCAAGTTGGCGCCACTATGTCGGCTCCCGCGCTAGCGTATCTTTGGCACGGATCTGTATGTGATAATGTACAGCTTCAGTTGGATTGTCTAGTTTGTTTAGAAGTAGTTGATGGAATAGTCAATACACTGTATTGTTTTACAAATACATGGGAAGTGTAATAGAACTACAGAATCCAATTTCCTGTATGATAACTGATATACTCATGAACGAGTGCTGCTTTGATTATACTTATTACCATGCCTCATTTATTTGTTCTACTGAATTACCTGTAAATTAACTGTTTATGGTCATTTCTACATTTAGTCTCTTATTTAATCCGCTGTTGCTTCTCGCAGCGATTCCTTATTCAAGGATTTGTATACATTCGTTGGGAGGCCACTGCTATGCACTCTACATTTAGTCTTCTTATTTAGTAGCCTCGACATACATGTACTGTCTGTAGCCCCCATTGTGTACAAGTATTTATTTAAGAAACAGTGGCCCTTTATTATTAATATCATTATTTTAAGGCTATTCCTATTTATTTTCAGGAGCAGTTTTATAGTACTCGAATTTTACTCCTAAGAATTTATATTATTTGTTAATTTAAAATTGTAAGTTGTGTAAAATTTGCATAAAAGACCAACAGATATCTGTTGCTTTGTTCCTCTTTCAAACAAATGTTTGAATATAGTATGAATAACGAGTAGTAAGCGTTTCTTGCTCATTTTTCTTAACTGACCTGTATGTTTCAAATAGTTTGTAAAGTACAAACATGACTATACATAAGTGCTTAAATAAAGCTTATTTCTCTAAAGATTATTACTATTTAAAAAGAAACCTTTTTATACGTGATTTAGTATATAAGTCAATAAAACTATTATATAAATATATGAAAACATCTCCTTTCTTTTAAATATATGACATCAGATTTAAGTAAATTTTTCGACTTACTAAAACCATAGTTTATACAATTATTACATCTAGTTTTAATTTTATCTGAAAATGTCTGTACGTTTTATTCCACACTGAAATAAATACTAAAATATTCTTTAATCCGGCTTTTGTCCACTTTGCTCTATTTTAAATATATTCATGAAAATGTTAACAAAGAAGTAGGTACATGGTTATTTTATTTTAATCTGTTGATCTTCAATTATTCCCTCAATATAAACTTAGGTATTTTAATAATTACTTATTCATAGAAAATTATAAAAAAGTATTGGAGATATTTTGTAGTCTTTTGTAAAATATATAGTTTTATGGTCATAAATAAACATATACTTTTATGGTCTGTAAATGAACATAGAATCTAAATGTTACTGATTTCTTGCTCTCTGATTACATAAAATATACTATATTTAGTATAATAATTGTAATGTTTTAAAAACGGAAATTAAATAAATAATAGCAACATTATAGCCAACTAATGTCTATACATTAGTTGGCGACTTAAATGTAAGAAGTATTTAATATGATATCATTTATTAAAATAGTAATAAATTTGAATTTAGTATGTTTAAATTTTATTTATATATATTTCGAGGCTTTTGGCTTTAGCTTACATTTTAGTGATGAATAATTCTAGATTTAAAATAAATTCCAACTGGCTAGTGTTTTGTTATAGGGCTTACCTATTTTCGTAAATGTTCCATAAAAAGTCTCATATCCTTTAACAGATAGGTCAAAAAACACCGCCTTCATGTAGACTGTAATCGTGTAACAAATATCGAAATATAAGACGCATTCTTCGGATACCATCTTTAGGCGATCCTAGTCCCTAGCCGTTTATGAGCATTTCTGTTCACATACCGTGACCGTTTGAGATCAAAGATCGGCCCAAATTTCCAATTAACGATCTTATCGACAATGTTGCGATTAATTATGTCAAAGAGTATTTTTATCCGACATCAAAAGAAATATACTTTTAAATATTACAGACAATAAGGTTGCTATTTTTTGTTGATTTATTTTACAATTAAGAGCATTTCCTCCTGTGGTAGTCATGTTGTCGAGATTGGTATCATGTTTTTCAAAATTAATATGACCAAATAATAATGAATATCGTCACGGTCATAATACCAATTGGGTTAATCAGAGGTATTGTCAAATATAAGCCTTGTGTTCACCACAAGGCTAACGTAACGTACACATGCCTACACATCGCTGAGCATAATTATTTGAAATGAACGTGGTAGGGTGCGAACGTACCCCGCTCCCCCGGGTTAATTCGGTTTGTTATCGTGATTGACTGTTCAGTTGTTTTATTATTTCTCCTTTGATATTCAACATTCAGTCTATTGCAGTATTGGTACAACTCTTTGTTGCCGCTGTTGTATTTAATTAAAATTTGCTTGGATAAAATTCATAGCAATATAGGATAGGTATTAAATATCTACGATTCGATCATTGACCTAATAAAGACGTCGATACAAAATGTGAGAATACTCATAATTCGGACTCGAAATAGAAGAGCAAACTCTAGTTTTATTTGAATCCCTAGATGTTTGTCTGTTTAATTAAAAATGTGAATGTTCTATTTTTAAATATCACCAATTTTCAACATGAAATGTTTTTATATTGTTGGCAAGTTTTGATTATACGAAATATTTTTGCCAATTCTGAACGGATTTTAGGTTTTATTTTTTTAATCAACATTTGTTATTGTTATAATATTTTTATTTGTTTATCGAATGACGAATAATTGAACGAAAATTTATGATTTTAGATCTTATTTCCAAAAAGTATACGTATATTTTCCTGAGTTGGGTTGCTTTCTCCGTATTGTATGGCCTCCGTGACATAGCTCAAAGTGCTCCCGTAACGAACCGACGGACGGCGCGTTAAATGGTGTAGAAAGCTTAATAGAACGTTGCGGCCTTACATAGAAACCTTGTGGTCGGTCATAGACTAGAGTCGATAAGGATTAATTGAAAACAGTGCTGGACATAGACTAATAAATATCTACTACGACTTCAATATTTTGTGTATATTACATGACATATTGCGTAAATAACTGGGGAATAATATACCTTGCAATATTTTAATTAATTAAAGAAATGGGCCCGTATTTTTTGTTGTTATAATCTGTTGGATTTGCCGTCAATTGATAAAAATAAATGTTCGCTAATACATCATAACTCCGTCTTCATTCTGTCACTTTAAAAAAGTAAATTAAAATAAGGTAAGTAATTGTTTTCATACTCTACATTATGTATCGAATTAAAGCCTATAATGCTACAATATTCTATAATATTTATTGTTAATACCTACATATCTAGGATATAATAATGTTTAAAAAAGATACAACTATAATAGAATAGAATAATCCTGTTAGCTACGATTTGAATTAATAAATATATATTGTTAACTAATTCAGTTTTTAATAAGTTCTGACTGACAGGAGAATATCGTTTTCATTTGGTCTATTCAATTCAATACGGGGGCTTTATAGATGAAAATGGCTCGCCTGTTATTTTAAATCTGTACAATACTATTTTCTGTTGATTGAATTTTGAACTCAGCAGGAAATATTATTATCCTATGCTATCAGAAGTAATGATGAAGTCTTATTATTAAATAAATGAAACGCAGTGTCATTTAAAAAAAGAAACAAAAACAAAAGAAATCAGAGTAAGCCAGCATGTTTGAGTAGAACTTAGGTCTCAACTTTGAATAAAGGTGAGCACGATAGATCTAAAAACAGAATCTAAGAACAGGTCGCAGTGCAGGTCTTAACACCTGACAATATCCTAAACCCCCCCAATAAAAAAAATAGCTACCAACGGTTTCGTAATTACGTACAGTCTTTTGAGCATCGTGTTCTAGTATTTTTGTACGTTGTTTTACACCCAAACGGTCGTGAGTTCTAACCTCGCACTAATAAATACTCTCTGACTCTCCGGTGAAGGTGACGCCAATTACAAAATCGAAATGTACTACCCAGAGAGTTTACAGTCTCGTTGATTCAAATATACCAAACAAAATGTGGTTATTTCGAGTATTATATTCATCATCTCTGATTTACTATCTTACTTACTTACTCGGATTGACTACTTCTGACTGACTATCCCGATTATCAGACTTGATAGCATGTTTTAGTTCTTTATGATATTTCATTGACCACTTCATTAGTTGCAAATGTTTTGTTATAGATATTAGATGTGTTAAATATCATAGAGATCAAATGTGATTTAAAAATAATATACATATATAGAAGCGTATATTGTGCTAACCAGAATTTTAAAATTATAGCATGTCGATAATTAAAAGACACATCGTTATTACTTGTAACACTAATATAATGCATATTACACTTTTCATTTATAATGTTATTATATTACATATATATCAATATCTATAATAATATTATAGTAATGAATAATTGGAATATTTGCATGCATTCAATGGGCTCCGAAACAACTGGACCGGTCCGAAAAATTTATTTAACATTCGAATCCTATATTACCCGTGATGAATATAATTACATAGGTGATAGACATTTTCAAAATCGTTAGAGATCCATATAAAAACTAAATAATGTAACGGATCGTGTAAAAAAAAATACAAAATAAAATTCTTATATGTCCGTACGCCGCGCCGTAGAAAATATTGATAATATACTAAATTAATGTACCTACTACAGTTCTATAGAGGAAATCAATATCTACAAAAAAGTCCCCAATACTATATGTCCTATTACAGTTATGTCACACTAATTAATTTTTTAATGTATATGCAATAATAACGGTACAAACTATTATTATTTTTATATTTTTTGTTAAAAACCCCTGCGAAATCATGGCAGATCGTTAGATATAAATGGAAAATTGTGCCTGTCCACAAGAGTTAGGGTTTTTAGTTCAGTAATTTACTTTTAAAAATATACTTTAACATCAAGTATTAGAGTAGCTTTAAAATTAACTACCCTAGTCTAATGAGTCGGGCATCTCTATGAGCAACACTTGACCTATGTAAGCTCCTTTCAGCAGAATGAGTGCAGTGTTTGACGACCTATTTAAGTTTGTATACTTCCTTATACCAGGATGTATGCACATATAGATTCGTTTTACTTACTGCACCGATGACAGATGTATTTTTGTTTAATTTTCAATATATTATTTGGCAGTATCATAATTTACTTAAAATTCAGATTATGTTATCTTATCTGTGGTGTACATGCCAATAAACAATTAATTATAGTATATTTAGTATTATAAGAGTTAAATAAATAGATATTGTATAATAATTTAAAAATATTTCGCTTGTAACGTACAAAAATATTATAAAAAAATGAAACAGCTCTAATAAGATGTTCTCTATCTAAAACTATTAAATTTATTTTTAATTAGTACGTAAGGGCTACTGCTATGGTGTATATTAAAATAAAAGTAGAAACAAAATATCTAACAACGATTTATTAATTTTCATTTTAATTCAAATTCTCAGTGTATATAGATTTAGTTTTCATTTTTAATAAATTCATTTTATGTTGTAAATATCATTATAATTAAGTCTAATTGTCGGTCCCCATAGTTTTTAAGATTCTATACCTAGATATTAAAGGAAATATGACTTGAAAAATAGATACATTGTTGAGAGTTAAAAGTTAAAATCCCATTTTCTATCTATTTCAAAATAAATAACACATAGGCTGATGTAGCATTAATATGTAATTCAGACTTCTAAAAAATGTATTTATTAATTACTTAAAAAAATGAATATAAATGTAATTTGAGCCGACTGTGGAAATAATTTCAATATTTATATATACGACACGACTTGACCATTGCCTCACGAAGGCTATCAAAACGTTTTTCCATATTGCACAGCTCGATTTCAACGCGAGTAAAAAAGGATACAAAATGGCGATTCATAACATCTTATGTCTATTACGGGGGCTGGTGCGACGACGATGGGAGTTTTTTCAATCAATTCTGATGACCCACTTTATATTCAGATGGTTATTGAGTGTAACAAACTTCCAGTGTGGCTGGATTTTCTGAAATAACCAGGTGGCTATACAAACTCTCGTTTATAATAGATTGAAAATACCATATAACGGGCTGACACGGTGTCGAATAAACTTTTGCTGAACAATGTCACATTGATTAACTTCTTTGTAGTTTGCAGCTATGATGAACTTGGTGGTAGTAACAGCTTGTGTTATGGATTCTAGATAACTGTTATACATACATAAAATAACCAGATCGATACCAACAATCATACTCATGAATACAAATGTTTGTACTGTCTGAGGAATCGAAATCGCGACTATTAAGGCGGTGCACTGCCTTATTAGTAACCGCTAGACCACCGAGACTGTTAAATAATCTATTTACATAATCCTCAGTTATCTTATCATATTTGGGCTCAATGCAGTATCTTCTTTCATACAGTCTTGTATTACGTCTTATCAAATTTTTACTTAATCTTGAATGACCCAGCTAAATAATTATTCTGAGTCGGATTCTAAACAGTACTATACATGTATCGACTTTATGAATATTTTTAGCGACTGAGTGATTAATAACCATATTGGCAGAAAAATCTTTACGCTGCCATACTATTTATATGAAACCGCGTCTACCTACCTTATTTTGTAGGTACAAAATACAATGTAGGCGTATATATTATTGGTTTCTGTAATTCCTTCACTGAATATAGAGATAATTTGATTACTTCTTCTTTTTCTCCAGGTAGCTACTTACTGAGAATTGCAATCACAGATAACATAATATTACATACAGATACCCCATCCCATACAAGAAAATGGTTCCTTCCTAACTCGGGCTATTCTTCGGGCTATTTTATTTCGCCACCGTAGCCGCTAGATGTCGCTAGATCTGAAGCAGTTCGGATTACTAGTGGGTGCTTAGTAACAAAGCATGAAAATAGATGGCAGTCAATTCAGTCTACATGACATCTGTTTTGCATAGGTATATAATAGATATGTAGGTAACTGTATCGTGTACCTCATTAGGGACGATTCAAGATTCAATGTAAATGTGTAGGTATAATATCGTTAGCCGACACTCTGCAGATATGGCTTATGTGCCAATGTATATACCTATTGTGTTATGGTTTATTTTACATTCCATGCCTATTTTTTTTCCACGTATAGCCTGATTTTGATACGTTTATACTCGTATCAAAATCGGGCTATACGGTGTTTTATTTCAATCGTTATATGTATGAGACTGATTTTATACAATTAAATGTATTAATGGTTTACTAATATCCGCTATATCTTATATATAAATTTTGACACAGTGTTATACAAATATTGCAGGTAGGGTTGTTATCTATTTTTTATACGATGGCCTACCCCGAAAAAATATTTTTTTGTATTATGGACAATTTTTTATTTATTTATAATGTTACATTGAAAATACATACACGCCTAAATTTTCACCCGTCTTTCACCAACCCCTATTTTTAATAGCGATATTCTTACAAATATTATAAATGCTAAAGTAACTCAGTCTGTCTGTTTGTCTCGCTTTCACGCCAAAACTACTGAACTGATTTAATTGAAATTTGGTAGACAGATAATGTAGACCCTGAGAAAGGCTACTTTTTAATTAAATAATTGAAAGGGGAAATCAAGCTATATTTTTGTTTATTAATTTTTAGGACTGGAGGTTTTTCAATAAATGTGACGACCGTTACATGATGGTATATTACAATAAAATTTAACGAGAAAATATTATAATGATATCACTGGGACACTCATTGCCGTTACGAGAGGCCTATGAATGTGAATCCATAGATATTATATAGTTATTATGCGTCGTAATTCCTTAAAGACTAAGATGCCTCCTTTGTGTGTAATTTCTCTGCATTATTTACAAAATAACTTACAAAGCAAACGCAAACAAGTTGCTTAGCGACAGAAATAAACGACATTGTACAATAGTCTACGTAAATCACATATATAATGACACATTATATATATACATATATACCTATATATCTTATTAATATTATAAATACGAAAGTTTGTGAGTATGGATGTACCTACATAAAAAGTTCATTTTTGAAATGTTGAAATGTATGAAAGAAATGTATGTATTCTACATTTGAAATGTATGAGATGTATGAAAACAATGTTTCTACATAAAAAGTTCATTTTTGAAATGTATGAATTACTGAACGGATTTTGATGAAATTTTACAGTAATATGGATAATGTGTCAGAATAACACATAGCCTATATTTTTTATTGAATTTTAACGAGGGTGAAACTGTGGGCATATTTAGTATAATATAATTTAGTTAAATTTTTATGTGGCTATTAGATGATAGTTTAGAACTTAAAATCCTGTTATCGATTATTAAAAAAATGCATGTATTTATTTTTAATATGACAACACTTCATCTTTGATCTTTTGATTGTATTAATATATTAACTTATTATTGGAAAATATCATAAAGGTCATAACAGAATAGCAGAGAGGGTGGACTCAAAATGAGTAAATATATGAAAATTACTTTTCTAAACGCATTATTTCATTTTAACATGAGTTATGAAAAGACATTTTGTCTCGATCATTACTTTTGAATGTTATAAGTGAGCAATTGTACAAAATAGTTCAAGTTTTTGTTTATTAATTTTTAGGATAATTGGAGACATGGATAATAACTATTATATATATATATATATATATAGAACTTTGTGTGCCCACCGGTGGCGTCTGAAATAAATCACATATATATGAACATTATATATATACATCCTATATACTGAATTTTTTTAGTATTTTCGGGCGAAGAGAAATCCTTCGTAACCTGGAATTGAATATTTCGTTGACTCTGGCATTTATATCAAAATCGATCATTACTTTTGAATGTTATAAGTAGCAATTGTAATAGTTCATAATTGGGGACAAATAAATATTATTATATATATATACAGCGATGAACTAAACATCATTAATGCTATATGTAGTGTGTTTACAGCGACACCACGCGAATAAAAATCATTAGGTAGGTAGCCGTATTGTAGCTATTGAATAAACTTTTTGTTTTAGGTTTGGTTGTGAGTTTTCAAATAAATTACTTTTTTTGTAACTGTAGAATCGAATATACGAAGCAAAATGTGGGCATGAGCTGCGGTTATCAAGGCAGTTGATTATGCCTTTGACTATGCTATCTACGATATTCGCCGTAAAAGTATATTATAAGCACAAGGAGTCGTTTTACAACATCTATAACTCAAGGTGCTTTTTTGTATTAGGATTATAAAATCTTAATACAAAAAACCAAGGCATTTATCTTCTTAATAAAATTGTAATTAAGTTTTACTTCACTATTACACTTTTTTATGACTCCTTTTTTAACAATCCCAATAGAAATTATATAACAAAATATATATTACAGCAATAGCCATAAATAATAAACGACTTTCTCCATAAAGGATTTTCATATACAAATCGTATATAAACAAATGTAATTAAAATTACTTTAAAAGTAAACACCGAATTTTTGTGATTGTTTTAATATGCAAGATAGTAAGATTTGATTGTCTGTATTTTTGAAGTATTTTCTACGTAATAAGACAATGTACACAGTCTTTATATCTACTTCATATGTAGTCTTCCATCAATTTTCAAATCAACTTGTTCTCATTACTCCTATACGCTTATAGTTTTCCACAAGTAACCTTTGTATAAAATCGCGTATTTGTTATCTCTTTTAGTCAGCCGCAAAACATCTTCTTTCTAAGCGGTATATCGGTTCAAGAATGAGATATAACAGTGCAATTTCAGGGTACAAATACATAACATCTTAGTTCTCAGAAATAACAAACTATGAGAGATTCCCAGGCCATCACATGAGTTTGACACTTCGCAAGTTGTTTCAACTTACCCAGTTGAGAGTATGTCATCAAATCTTGCTACTGAATTTACAGCTAGTTCGTAACCGATTGAGCTGAATTTGAATTTGGTTTAGAATATATGTGTAAGTAAGCAAATGCAGTAATATAGCGACGAAGATCTATTTTGAAGGTTTAATGGAGGTGGCAATGGAAGTTCGGCATTAAAATTAGTATGAGTATGTAACTGTCTGAGTATGTAGTGAAGGATGCCCCGCAGCTGGATGCTAGGTGGAGCGACGACATATGTAGGGTTGCGGGTAGTAATTGGAAGAGAAGGGCCGAAGATCATGCCCAGTGGCGTGCCTTGGGAGAGGCCTATGTCCAGTAGTGCACTGAAGTGGGCTGATGATGATGATGTAACATTATTTGTTAATTCAATTTTGTTTCTGGTGTATCAACTATTCTCACCGATGAATTATAATCGCAATACTTACACACATTTCACTAAGCATATTTTAATGATTTAAATTAAAGGTGACTTATAGTATTTTACATTAAAACCATATTTGATTTTTATGTACAATAAATATTTTCTGATATATTAGTATTTTTTTATCTGATACATGTGTGGAAATATGGCATACAATACAATAAATAATTGTCTTCAAATCTCTCCCATATGAAGAATAGTCTGTAATATTTTTATTATTTGTCTTTACATCGTTTTACGTTTTTCTGTCAATTGTTCATTTAAAAATAAAACTACAATTAAATCTATATCTCTATATATATATATATAATCAACTAAGTATGCAAACAGGTATTTATATATACGTAGTTATGTTTATAAATGTGTATATGTGAAATTATTTATTAATTTATATAAGTATGTGCGCCGTACAATGTACCGCCCACATGAATCTCTGTTTGCCCTATGATTGAGTGGAAGAAAATGCCTCTAGGTGTTAAGTCCGCCATATGTAAGGTACATATGTATTAAAGTTATAAACAAAAAAATAGTACTTTTAAATATTGCTTATTTCATAAAAATTTTGTAAAAAGGTAAACTTTTTATTACAACATTACTATCCTGATTTCAATCAATTTTTTTATGTGTAGTTACAAAGTTGTATTAGAGAGGGGGTGGGGGAAGGGAAGCGAAACTTTTCCAATTTTACGACACTTTGGAGGCGTGTATCTCGCAAATGTGATATAAGTAATGAAAAAAGTCGTGAAACATTTCTGATTGCATTCATATGAATTTACCAATTTGTTGGAAATAATATATTTAAAAAGTTAAATATGTATATATATGAAATAAACAGTTTGTACGAGTTTTAATGTTATAGCTTAGCGAATAGAAAATATACATACAACAAAATATTGAAAACTTTTCTTTGAATATTTTGTCGTAGATATTTTAACGCCACATAAAATTTTTATAAATACACACCTAACTAAATAAAAAAAAATTTAAATATGATACAGCGCCATCTAGTCCCAAAATAGTTGTTGGGCTGATATTAAGGATAATAACCGTAAATTTTAATGTACAAAAATAAAATACTAAAACACATATTTTAAAATACCTGAGAGAATCGAACTAGCACCTATGAAAACATGACGCGAAGTGTTAAACCACTAAGTCACCTTCGTCATAATTTCCATTTTTTTTAAATTTATACAGCGCTATCTAGTTCCAAAAAGCAAAACTTTAACTATGAGTATATGTACTAATATGCATAGAAGACAACCAGTTCTATACACACAATCATACTCAGGAATACAAATGTTGTTACCAGCTATTAATCGAACCGGCGACCAGCGAATGTAAGGAGGTGTTGGTTTTGAATTGATAGTGCTACCATTATATTAAAATAACTGTCGTACTAATGGAATGTTTAAATTCCCTCTTCGTACATCATTGGCAACCGAACGGCCAGAGATGGCTACATTAATTATATCTATATAACGTATACTTGTATATACATGTAACATACAAATGCACGTAAGCCCGATAAGTAATTTGTGGTCAGTTGTTGTGTAAATTATTATCACAGACGATCATTGCTATCCTTACAGCTGAAATTAGAAGCCATAGATTTAATACAAAAATAATACTTATGAAGATAAATATACCAGTTATATTTTAATTAAATGTTAAGATTAACATTTAATTAAAATGTAACTGATCGCTCTTGAAGCGGAGATATCTGATGTGCCTGATGAGGGTTTTATGAGGAAAATACGGAAGTTAAAGAAAATGTGACTAGTATGACAATAAAAACAATATGTCAAAGGAATATGATTATAAAATTCAAAAATAATATAAAAAAAACTATCAACGAGTTCGCTACAGCTGTTGCATTTGGAAGATATATGAGAATAAATACTATTAGAAGATTTTGTCTGTTTATTTGGCTGTTTTTGGTTATCTGTGTATTTGTCTCATGGTGTTTTTGTTTCATTCTTGAGATTAAGTATCGTGCTACTTAATCTCAAGAACGGATATGCAATTTTATTCAAACGTTTGATTCAAACGTTTTCAGCGAAATGTGGGCGTGTCAAATGTTGCGTTCAACAACATTGGCTATTGACAATGCCTCTAATAATATATATTTTATCGAAGTAGGCGTTGTTCTGGGAAAGTCCATTTCATTATTTAATGTATTTATATTATTTTTAATTTCACGGCAAAGAACGAACTGAGAAGAAAGAATATTCAGTGCGGAAACCTGACCACCGCTACTAATATGTGTTGTTCTGGGACCAAATTACGACGAACAGTCAAAACTAGACATCCAAGCTGCATGCATATGATGCCTCGTGCAGAAGCGAAAGCACGTATCGCAATATGGATGTAGAGTTAATAATGGTCGAAACTTGACCGCCAATAAACTGCCAAAATCTACGCTGTCTAATATCTATATAAACTACCAAATTTTATATTAAACAAATTTATGTAAAAAAGCCTATTATATGATAGATGAATTTATAGGTGATAGCAGTATCTAGGAAGAATAAGTTTATTTGCGGACAACGTTATAATTTCTTTTTCATACTGCTTTCTTGATATATGATAGCGTAGCGGCTTTTGTATTGATTGCCGCATGCATCCTCATACTTTACATGAGGATGCATGCGAATGTGTATATATAATAGTGAATACTGTAACTACCATATAGTAATTTTAAGTAGCTATGACGTGGTCGAGTGGAACGAGTAGTCATGCTCACTAAAACGTCCAACATGTGGCGGCTTGGTGGGCCGGGTAGTTGGGCTCCCTAAAATATGGTCAAGCGCAGTGATGGCTCATCTGTCATACTCGTGAACGAGTGCTGCTTGTAGAGACTGGTCTGCTGTTATCACGACTGATTTAATCTTATTGTATATTTATATTTGACCCAAAAAAAAATTGTGCTGGTTGGTAGTTTGTATTCACACGTTTCGACTTGTGAATGTAAATATACAAGAATTATTTAAAAGAGCAACATAACCCTATTTGGAATAAAAATCGTGTAGGTATTGTACTTAATTACATATGTAAGTAAATAAAGTAGGAGATCAAACTATATACAATATACAGATAAAACATTGAATAAACTGATTTCTCAAGCTATGTATGTTGGTACTGTAGAAACTTTATGTAGTTACATAGAGTTTTACAACTAATTTCTTTATCTCGTAGATGATAGCTAAAACCGGATTACCGCAGAATAAAAAGCTTTATACTTCTCTAACAATTTCCAGTAATTTCTACGATCTACCTACGATATATATCTATGATAAAAGTCAGCTTACGGTCAAGTAAGATATAGGGTAAACAGTATAGTGATTGCCCATTTAAGGAAATTATACTGGTTTTATATGTATATAAATGTTAATTAAAATAATAGGTTATGTCACCTCTTTGGTAACATTAATAGTTTAGCTAAGAGACAGTAGTAACAATTTAAATATCTTAAGAAAACTAATAATACAATACATAGTGATTGCCCGGACCAGATAGCCATAGCATTAATGCTCCATTACTACATTACAATGAATTATAATCCATTACATAATTAGTTATATGACGAGAACAATTTCGTACATAATATAAAACATATATAAAAAAAATTAACGGTAATTTTTTTTAAGCAACTCAGAAGGCAAAAATGCAGAAAGACAACCATTTGCTATTTTCGAGCCTCGAGAAAGTAAATAAAATTATGATTACATTTGAATGTTCAACGTTTCTAGAACCATTACTTGACTTAAGACTTGGCTTATTACTTTTTCATCGACATAGCAATATTTCATGGAACCTAAATCTTTTTCAGATCACATGAGCTTGATTTTGTTCGAACACCTTCAAAAAAAATGTGTCCTTCTCACCTATGCCTAATAATAAATAAAATAAATTCACCTACTTTTTTGATTAGGGCTGATTTGATGACTCTTTTTGAAAACTTACAAACTGAGACCCATTGTCAGTTCAAAAAGGGCGGTCGGTATTGCATACATGACAATCCTGGTGATTCATAAGCTATGTTTCAACTACTAGTATAGATAGATTATGCACTAGTTTGCCACTATAACGGTATAAAAAAAATAAAAATTTTATATCCATGTGATACTAAATAATTTACTTGGTTAATTTTACAAAATTGTACAAAAATGATTACAATCATTCGGCTATTACTACTGTTTATTCATTCTTTATTAGTACCGTTTATTTTACTTCGTTGACCAGAGTTAATAATTTTGTCAATAATTTTTGACAAAATATATATTATCATATAAATAATATATTAGTTATACCTTGTATTAATTATTTTAATTGTCATTATCATCAAATTATCATTATCTAAATTAAATAATTAATAATGTACAGACAGAAAATCTTATTATTGAACTACATATATCAATAAATCGATAAATATATATTTGAAACAAAATTGTACGCCCAATATCATTAAAAGTAACAAATGTCCTATTGAGATTTAAATAACGAATTCTGTAAGTGAAAGATTTTTGTTATAATGGACTAGATATTTATTATTTCATATAATTTATAACAATTTCATTATTTATAGTATTAAAACTAAATAACAGTAAATATTTAATAATAACAATTTATAGTCTAGTTTTACAAAGGCTTGCACATTATTTCTTAACCTAATATAGTAAATGGGTAGATATTTAACTGTATTATACAAATAAACCTGGTTAGTTACGCCATATATTATCTGTGGTTACACTTATTACTCAAGATTGGCTGGACCGATACTAAATGTTAAGTTTTTTTTTTTAATTTGTCAGAAAATAGAGGGAATAAAAAAAATGTATAGGAAGTCAGTCAAATTTTAACCTGGATTAATATATTTTCTCTTAGCCTCTAGAACGTTCCTCGAGTATTATAAAAGTAAATAAATTTTGAGCATTTATTTTATCGTAATAAATACTGAATTTAATTTGGTTCTAAGACAGTACGAAATTCATCTGGTCTGCATTAGCAGTTTGAAATTGGTAAAAACAAAATATTAAATGACCAAATGCATTATACTAAGAGCCACCTACAGCAATCAACATATAATAACATTAGATGCGAAAACTCGTTTAAAATATTTATAACATTCACATCAAATTTTAAAACATGTACCTACAAAACTCGATATTTTCGTGTTAAAATCAACAATAATTCATACGGACATAATCTATATATATGGTATGTAAACACTGTACATCATATTTATGGCAAAATATGTTGTGTTACCACATATATTTTGGTGGCAACACAGTTTATAAAGTAGTTTAAATATTTTTTTTATATTGTTGACTTTTTATCAACTTCTTGCTCGCCTCAGTTTCCATGTATTATTGAAGAAGACAATCTACCCTCTGTAAACAAACTACTGTTAATTATATAACGCTCTGTCTTGTCACTTTGTAGTTTGCAATAAATATCTTATAATATAATACAACGCTTTCCCATCAAAAGGGCAAACTGGATATTCTTTGTGACAGCTCTCAACTCCTGACGTCCTTCCAAGTTCGTATGCTTGTTGAAAAACTTGTAACGACGACTTATCTTCCTCGAGAGGCCGTAAGCTGAAACACAAAAGAAAAAGTAAATTGTTATACTTATTTATTATTTATATTTTGTTCTAATTTTTCTTATCTATCAAGTAGATAAATAATCATTTCAAGTGTTGACATCATGTGATATCATGCTTCTGTACTCTGAAATTTCACTGTGATCATCACTCATCTTTAACCGAAATATAGCTTCCTAAGTAATTTGCTAGACGACTGACATAAATACGATAGAGTTATCCATGCAGACGACTATATACTAAATATATCTTATAAAGGATATAGGTTACTTGTTAAAACGACCATTAATATATTTGTTAATAAATAAAACATCATTTAATATCATCGTAACATCTTTAAATAATAGAGTCAAGATGAGTTACCAATATTAGTGAATGGCAATTTATAAATATATATTTCTTTGTAGAGAATCAAACGAATCAAATCAGGGAGAAATGTTAAACTATTTACTAACTAATGTGTCATGAAGGTTATCGAACGAACTATTTTTAATTTTCAACATCACTGACTATATTTATATATATTATAGTTTTTAAACCTAGCTTATAATTACTAAATATTCTATAACTAACATGAAAGATGCCGGTGAACATCCATAGCACATAATCGTGATAGGTGTGCTGAAAGGATTAATTCGGGATCGTGATCCTATAATATATAAATATACGAAAAATAAAATGTGTCTAACACATGATCCTACATGTACTTTAACGTCTTTTATTAATAATGTCTATACTAATAACAAAAATAAAAAAGAAAAATTATTCGATTCAATCTTTCATTCTTTAGAAAAGTTGGCGCTATAAAGCCACCGTCATGTTTAATATTGTACGAGACTTTATGAATCATTTATATGCGTAGTTCAAAAGCTACAGGAATATACATTTTAACACTTCACTGAATCGTGGTATATCCTGAAAACACAACGAATAAAAGAAGTAATTCCATTTTTTTATAACTTAAGAATTATAAATAATACCATCGAGTATGCCGTCAATCTTCATCGAGTAGTATTAACTGGTAACCATCATCTATATACATATTTTACAGCAAATGCTTTACACAATATATACTTGTGGTTCCATGGGATGCTATTTCTATTTAATTTAAATTCAAAATTATTCTCCACTTATACTGTTCTCCGTTTAAAATATATTAAATAAATTCACTGTCTCATTCGTCACATAAACATACAGTTTACAAAACTAGGTGCTCATAGGCGTAGTAACTTTATACGTCCTCTTTGATAAAAATTCTGTATTTTAAAGATAATTAGCTATATTAAAATAGAATATATACCGCAAAGTGTGTTGTGTAAACTGTATAAGTAAGGATAAAATAAAAATATTATCTATCTATCTAAAAATATATAGTTTTAGATAGATAGAGATAGAGTTTCTTATTTGAAAAATGTTTCAGTCCTAAAAGACAATCCACAATAGATAATTTGTAAATATCTCGATGGATTCTATTATGTTATTCCTGATCCCATGGGATACGGCAGAGCTGGTTCATATGAAGTCAATGTGGTCGAATCTTTGAAACCCTTAGGGTATAATCAGTTATCAGACCCATCTCAGTCTGTGAACTGTTTAATAACTGTCAACTGGATAGAATGAAAACGGTTTCAGATTGGGTTTTTATTGTTGTTGGTTAAAGAATAAATATTTATCCTTTTATTTATTTGTACTAAAAGGTAACTTCGTATAAAGTTATCTACATTGATATCTTTATCTCACCTATTTCTCTCAGCTTATTTAGATATATCGTTATAATTGATGATAACAAAAATTACCTACCATCACTACTTAGAGTCTGCAATACATATGAGTTAATAATACGTGTATAAATATTTTATAAAATATTCATACAAAGCACTTTACAAACTCTTCCTTATATCATGTCATTAATAAATTATGTGTGCTTAAATGCTACAAAAAATTTAATAGTGACGCCACAGAATGTTCGAGAAGAAGTGAAAAAAATATATAAAGTAAAACAAAACAACATCGATGTTCCATGCGTGACGTTCCAAATTTGAATTTTATAACTTTATTTTTACAATGTATTAAATGGTTATTTGCGAGCGCAAACAACTGTAAAGAAATAGTTGCCTTTCGATCTCATTTAACAAGAACAGGTAGATCGGTTTGCCCGCACTGCCATGGATACAAAATTTGACCAAAGGTGGACTCTGTTGGAAGTCATCTGCGTAGATATTTCTGTTTCATTTAAGTCACTCGTAACGCAACTTCTGTATAAGTTGTATTTCGGAGTTAGGGAAAATTATTAAATAAATACAATTATTTATTGGTCATATCATCTCAACGCAAAAGAACCCATCCACAACAAGTTCACTATCAAGTTTTTCTTCTCTCATATAAATTTATTTGTGTTTTCTTCTTTAAGGCTTTATTTATTTCGAAGTTATTCATTTACATTACTTTATTTTTGCAAAATTTATGTGACATTAAAATTTGTGGTCTATCTTATTAACATAAACGAATCGGAGAATATGTGCCTGCTCTTATATGACATGAACAACCACAGTCAAGATCGATATGTAATAAGTACATATGCCCAAATTTTCCAATTTAATCAGTAAATCATACTCGTATATCAGACTGTGAACCCATCTGGTTAATAAGTCGTATAATTAATTTATTGTAATGGTACCAGAAATAATAGGAAAATACAAAGGCTTACTTTAACATTTGGACGAAACCTTTTTGGATCTCATTGTCTGCTTTCGCTCCGAGGTCACAATAGAAATACCGGGCGCATTGTATGGCGTCGTAACCCAATATCTTTTTCCATCTTACGGTGTGATACTGTAAAAAAATTCCATTACATTAATTATACACAAGATAATTTATAACTGATAAACTTATCAAAAACTAATTACTACGTCAGATCCATACAAACTTATAATAAAAAAAACACCGTAGGTAATTAGAGAGATGCCCGTAAATAGGTTTAAAATAGATTACACGTTCAATTCGTAGAAAAATGCTATTACTATCTGCGAGAATAGATATAACGTTTAATCTTCTCATTATTATTTTGTAAATCAAGAACTATGCAATTTGCACAGCTTCTCTCACTGGAACATTTGTACAGTAATTTATTGTAAAACCTACACTATAAAGAAAACAATGATCAAACAAATAAATTATCTATCCATGAAGAAGCTTTATTTAAGATTATAGAGGTCTACACTAAGCCTCTAGTCCGAAATAACATAATTTAAATATTCGACCCAATAAGTTTCGATAAAAAACATTCGATACAGAAATAATCTTAGAATGTTCTTAACAAGTATGCACAAGGATATTATTATTTAAAATAATATTTAATCTCTCTTTCCCTTATTTTAAATATGGAATTGCAAACAAGCTGACGGCCACGTAATGGCCATAACATTGTCATATGGCGCCCACGACGCATTTTGATTCCATTCTCTAAGATGTCATACGAGATACGTATCTTGTAATTTGACTGCCTTATCACCACTCTCCACTCATCAGCTCACACACAGCATACAAAGCAAGTCGTTGGGTTGCTGAAATATGTGTAGACAGAAGAAGACTTTTTACAAAATCTACGTTAGTATTTTGTTATATGTATATATTACATACTACTACTACTATATTAATATACTACAAGCTTTGCTTCATTTGAGACTTGACATCACTGTGATAATCATAAAAAGGCTTATATATATACATAAGGCTATTTTTTTATTCATAAGTTTCTTACTTTATTTTAGCGACAATGAGTATGTTATAGTGGCTAAAATAAAGTAACAAACTTTATTTTCATTAGAATTTTTTTTTGTTTTTATTACAAATTACATAACGTCACTTTTATCAAATGCCTCGTGCTGTCGTGGTTTAGTGGATACTACCAGATACCAGTATCATTAGTTCAAATCTAGCATAAAAAAACTTGTTTTCTAAAATTTTGAAAGAAATAACTGATAATATATATTCTTTCCTAAAATTATAGGTGTAAAACTCATATTCGTATTTATGTTTAAAATCCGCCTTATTCCCGGATTTATAGAGTGAGATATAGTACTGACCAAAAAGGGAGAGTTTATAGATGTTTTCTTAAAACTACCTCCTACTTTCCGATTATAAGTTATAGTTGTAAGCACTTTTGACGAGGGTAAAGTGCGTTGTAGACATCTGTTTCGGTGCCAGAATATTTTATGTAGCCAGTGGAATGTACGTCTAACAAAATAGGCATTCATTAAATTGAAACGTTACGTACATGTATGTAAAATTCTGCGGTATTTCCGTATAAATGTTGAATAACTACATAGGCGCCTACTTAAACTGATTACTGGAGAGTTTTTATTCCAGTTTGAGTTGTAAAAGTCAAGAAAATTTTGACATTAACATTTATTAAAAAACGTTTTCGCTTTTACATTTCGAGAAAGCATGAGGGAGCAGGTTCTTTTCGTTATATGGTACGTGTTAGAATAATTTATTTACTGTTTGATTACATAACATAGAATGTTTTCTTATATTTGCCGTCTGGTGGCCTCGACAGTCTAGTGGTTTAGCACACCACCTAACATCCCACAGCCCATCATCATCCAAAACAATACAAACAGCCCATGATTGTTTGTATTGTTCTGGATATATATTTACGATTTTCTATATATAATAAGTATGTGTTTACAAGAAAAAACTATATATGTTTATTTATATTAGTTGCCTAGTTATCTATAACATAAGCTTTACTTAGCTCGGGACTTCGCTATATGTATTATTCTGCGATAATATTGTTACTTAGAATCATAGAAAGATAAAGGGTAAAATTTACATAAAAAGTGTTAAATTTTCACGAAAAGAATTACCTCATTTAACGATTTCTTGCAATCGATTGAATAGGGTTTTATCACGATTATCATTATTTTATTTAGTAAAAAAAATAATATAAACCTTCCTATGACTCGTTCCGACGGTACTCAACTCAGATATCCGGGCCGAGTAGGCACTAATAGTGAGTTACGCGTTTAAATATTGAAAATTTCAGGCTATTAGATTTTTCATCGTATCTCATCTTTTAATATCTATTTCCTTTTTTATTTTATATTAAAGACTATTAGGGACTGCTACTTCAATTGGTGGCAATATAGATAGATACATCAATCAAATCAATTTAATCAAGACCTGATGAAAAATAATTTTGTTTTTGTTGAATTTACCTCTCTGCAGATAGGCTAACTGACCGAGATTTAAGGTCATCATTTTTCAAATTCAAATTCAAAATATCTTTATTCAGGTAGGTCTATTACAGTTTTTGATGATATGTCAAATCTACCGTCAGTTCGGAAATTTATTATTATGTTTTGGGGGTTCGGTATCATTTCGAGATGAGAAGAACTGACGAGAAACTCAGCTCGTTTCTTTTCAAATAAATATTATACATGTTTACAATAATACAGATTAATTTTTAAATTAAAATTTGGGAGAATAAAGAGACCACCAGCACAATATATCTCTCACTGCATATGGTAGTAAACAAATAAATAGGCGCACAATGAAAGTAAGCTTATTCGATCTTCTTTACAAGTCCTATACTTACTGAGTTTATTCAGTTAAGACTTCGCCCCATAAATCAATTTTGAGCATCTCCAATATTGGTATGATATTGAGCCAAGGATTGTATAGCCAATATATTTTATTCATAGAAATATATATTTAACTTACTAATATTAGTATTTCTTTATTTATCTTCGTTTATATTACATGCGGTTTCTTGATCTATCGAAATTGATTTATCGAAATATCGTAATCATAACAGTTTTTCTTTTCCTTGTCCGAGTATCTGTTTGTATTATATTTGAAAACCAAAAGGGAAATTTTATTTTAGGTCCAATATGTAGATATCAAAAAGAAAGATTGAATAGCAAAGAAAAATACTAACTTCTATTATATTTTGATAAGTAGCCTAATCTTGGCTTTTAAATATATATTAACAATACACAATTAACATAATTTTAATAGAAACATTAAAATTGTTAGCTATTTTGGATATGTTATGTAGGTATTGATTTATGAACCGATATTTTTTTTTTGTTTCTTAAGTATACTATCTAGGTTATTTACATCTAGGTTAAGTACAGAATAAGTTAAATGTGAAGTTAAACTTCCATTGGGTTTAATGCCTTGTTTTTCAATATTTGGCAAAGACCTATTCAAATATGTATGTGCTATATTTACACATATATTTTATGTAAGTAGGTCGTAACATCACTGTAATATTATGTAAATTCTAAAGATAGAATGCTTGGAATTGTTCTTTGTTATAAATTTATATGGGAATTAAAATAGAAAACAAATAGTAAATAAAGTAAATAAGTAGTTTTGAATTCATTGTTTGATTTTACTATATATATTGTACAACTTTTATTCTTAAGATTTCCTGTTATTCCAATACAGCACAGAATTAAAATAATACTTTTAAAGTTTGTTTAGTAACAAATTGAGACACTCATAATGACAAGGGGATGTAGTCTTGAAAGCGATTCCAATTGATCGACATTGGAATGTGTTTTTTTGCAACTTTTCGTGCACTAGCACCTTATTATTTCCATATATTGTAATGTTTTAGTCATTCTATAAACTAACTAACCATTAACTTATTTTATTTTTATGTTACTGGAAAAACAAAAAGTATAAAACTGGATGAGGTTGAAATCGAAATTGAGATTAGACCTCCAGATCTATACTAATAAAGCGCACACTCAGAGGGATGGTGATTATTGGTGATTAAACGGAAGAATCACGATTCTCGGTAATGATAATTAATACTACGCTCAGAGGAGATATAAACTAGGCGAAAGCGCTGATCATTATTGGTACCGAACATGAATTTATTAATTTCAACGTGAAAGCGAAATCTATGTTAACGTTGAAGATTATGTACCTTTCAATATTTTTTTCAATAATTTAAATACAAAACGGTTTTTCTAATTTTGTAAGTTTTATAAGAACTTAAAATTTGTATACATAGTTCTATGTGCTAATCTGGAATAATGTGACTTCCAAATAGTGAAAGAATTTTTCAAATCTGTGTAGTGGGTGCGGAGTTTACATTTCTATAATAAAACATTATATCTCTGTTTATAACATTAATAACTTTGACATCGCGTTACATATTATACTTATTCATAAATGAAGTATAGTTGAATATAGAGCCTTCTACTTTTAACAGAGGGTTATAAATAAATTATCCTTTTGTTGATTGTATATACATACTTTAATTAACCAGTGTCATTCCTCCGAACAAACTAATTTTAGCGATTGTAATATTCAGTTTTATAGTGTCTCTTTCATTCAAATTAAGTAAACAGTATAAATGAAAAGAACAAAATTATTGAATTTAATAAAAATCTATATAAAATTTCACTCAAATAACGCCCAAAACATATTTACCTGGTATGAGTTTTGTGAGCTGACATCCCTTTTAAAAAGAAGCTTCCACAGGAATTTGCCCGCTGTGAGTGCCTGGTAATCCTTCACGAGGAGATGAAGACTGTACAAGACGCCCAGAAGTAGACCCAACAGGATGAGAAGTCTGTAAAAAAAGTATACAAATTATACACCGTAAGTAAATATTTTAAAAAACAATCTCTCCCATCTTTCAATCCCGGGGGACACGACCTGAATTAACCATGAAGGTATGGTTTCAAAAGTTTTCAGTTACAAAATATATAGAATCTAATGTAAGCTGTAAATGAAAAAAAAAACTACTAATAAAGTCCCTCCTTTAGTCATGAAATGGTAAGAAATTTAGAAACATAATTTCACATTTATATTTGTTACAAAGACTAGTTATTAGTAGTTTTTTTTTTTCATTTACAGCTTATATTAGATTCTATATATTTTGTAGATAATAATGCAAGGACAAATATAAATATCATGAGAACTGATATCATAGGCTGTCTATTATCCCAATTATCCCAAAGCAGACGCAGTTGCGGGTACTAGTTAGCATCATATTATTTTTTAAGGAAATTGTAATATACAATTATTAATTAATATAATAAAGAGATTTCTTGATGAGGTGAGTTTAGATATTCGGCCAAATCTCCAGTATTGCTGATTCAAATTTGAATATTTTTAGTGCTGGATAGTACATACTTCCTAGAGGTCTATGGAAACTATGTAACATGAGTATACGACTAATACGAGGGAGTTGTAATACAGATGATAACACGTGTCAGTTAGTACATAATAAGATAATACTAAACATAAGCTTTATTCCACTACATTTTCCATGTAGTCAAAGTCAAAAGTAATGTATTACCGAATCTATATCGAATAGATCAAATGTAATTTTTGTACAAACTTAAGTAGTTAATTAATATATTAATGATAAGTACAAATTTATTTATATAAATTAATTAACATGTGTCTTTATTGCACCAGAGTTAAGTTACAAAGAGTGTAATTATTAATAAGGTGCAAAAAGAGATTTTACCGGATGAGCAATCTCTACCAGACAAGCTTTGGGTAGGGAAGAGAAGACAGAAAGCGGTAAGTGTACGTATGTTACATGACATTAATAATTTTAAATGGAAGCCAACATGAATGGCTAAGTAGTAAATAAACAACTGTTTTGTACAAGGGTTCGCGCGGGATGGGGCTTGTAACTTTTTGAAGTTGACTTAGGTCACGTGAGGTGAAGTGAGATAATAACTTTATGTAAATGAAAACAAACACTGTAGAGTATTCATCGTACCTTTATTCTGATCCCAAAATCTATATTATTTATGACGCGTTTATTTCACAATAAATTTTCTAAAAGATTCTTTAGCCGTTATTATAATTACGAAAGTATATGTCCCTCTAACTTACTGATACGACTAAATGTATAAAAATATTATAATTAAATTTCAATGAATATAGGTTGTATCACCAAGATAAATATAGATTCTCTTTTATCTAAAAAAATCAGATATAGTCGTGGGAAGAAGTTAATAAATTCGTATTATTTACTTGTTTGTAATCATCATAAAAAGAGTATTAGGCATGTTTGTTACTTATTCTTCTGGGCTAAATGAGCGGTGGAAGAACATTTATGGTATCTTTATAAAAATAAATATAATAACAAATAATATATGAAAATAATAAAATAGTGTAAATATAAATGAAATGCTTCATGTGAACTTGGTTATTTTCGTCTGCGTGTATTCCGCTTAGTTCTACTAAACTAGGTAACGCATAATAATACATTCTTCACTCTTATTCAGAGAATTTGCTTTAGAAGGTTTATATGTATAATATAAGCTTATAGCTGTAGCTATTGGATCTTCGTTATATATACTGTACAACCGTAAAAGGTGCGTCGTCACTTGATAGAGGAAAGAGAAAACAACCAAATGATCATTTGGTCATTGACGCTTAATGCTATCTTCATACTATAATGTATATATGTATATAAATATGCATGACAAAACGTCCCGTTAAACATTTCACTTTGTCCTATATGTACTGCTATAGACATTGTTTAAAACCTTTAATATTTGCAAAAACTACACAACAAATGTAAATATATTGTATGTATCAGTGCATCAGAGTTTATTATTAACAAGTTTCATTGACAAATGTCAAATGTTTCCACTTTATAGTGTAGATGTGCTTTATTGGAATAGTCACGAATATTATACGGATGGATAAATATATTTATTTTCTCCACTAAATGAGAAAAGTTTGAAATAATTGCATTTAAAACATTTTTAAGGTTGGTCTGTGGTAATAAAGAGATTTCTAGCGGTAGTGATTATTTTATACGCAGAGAAAATTTAAAAAATAAATAAAAATCTTATTATATTTATTTAGTTTATAGATTTAGAATTTATTTTACAGAGGTCCATTTATTCCTTATTGGATTTATATTATTTTAATTCCCCTTCAGATCTATGCGTGAGACCAAAAATATTCAGTTCGGATCTGACCACCGTGCACCGCTACTATAATCGTTAAAACCTTTCCTATTAGTGATTAAATTCCGAATGTTATTCTACAACCATATTACGACACGTGTCTCACCTATAAACGTGTATTATTCAGACAATGAATAGAGTTTGGAAGCTTAGTGTTGATTATTCGGCGAGCAGATGTTTAATCTGTACATAGACGAAACAAAAAACAAAATAATATAAACCAATTAAGTAAGGTAATAACTGTTTACATCCAACAAACCATTCCGGTGACCCGTGACCGTGAATTGTAATAGCGTTTATTTATCGGGAACTTATAAATTATATTATAATGATGAATATCTCGTTTACGTAACATTTATAATTATTTCTCCTTAATCATTTTATTGTATAATAATATTTTTGGATTTTCTCACCCCCTAAACTTATGTTAGTTAGTTAGGTTGAATGGCGAAGTGACAATTTTGCATATACAATACTAATGTTTCTCACTGATTTGCTTGAGAGGAGTCCGCAATAAAAACTCATTATTTTAGTTACATAACCACTGTTCTAGTTTTACCAAGTTTGTTTACGACGAGACTACTTATATAAAACCGATTTTGTGATGAATCATCAACTTTTATTACTTCACGACTGTTAATCTAGATGGGGTAGTCAGAGGTATTGTCAAATGGCGACTTTTCGTTGATTTCAACTTAGCAACAAGTATACGGCCGACTAACTTGCCAGTTTAGAAAAATGTACAAGAAACTCACCTTGGGTATTGTAAATTTATTTTTGAATCAGGTATTATGGTTAATAACATCACTATCATGATCATCTCATTCATTTAACTTAAATAGTAAACAGCCATGGATAAGAAAAAACCTTCCTACTTGAACTATAGCAGATAATGGTAGTTCGCCTATGCTCGTATTTATAAAAGTAGCTATTCTTAGTTACAATTTGTGTTTTAGTTAACGGAAAAGACAGTTTTCTGCTTAGTTGACCTTTAACTTCCTTGTAAGTACTAATCATCACTGTTACTAAAAAATATATTTTCATTTCAAAAATTTTCACAACGTACAGGTGCTTCAAATAGTACAAAAGAAAATGCTGTTTTAACCAAAAACACCGACTAATATTTTTCCTCTAATAACGAAGATTTTATATCAGTATTCTCTTTTAATGTTTTATTAAGTACACTTTGTTACAATAACATTTGTTTATGTTAAAATGTGAATAGGTTATATATTAAAGCAATTATAAATACAAAAACTTTTACAGAAACCACTTTATCCTTTAGTAAGTAATTTAAATTTAAATGTTAAATAAAGAAATTTCTTAGTAGCTTATTTATATATAAACTTATTTTTCAAATTTCAAATTCCTGACATTGCAGTTTTGTCTGTGTATCTGTTTTGAAAAGTTGTTCAGGCGACACTATTTTATTATATATATATATATATATATAGATGCAAACTTGAGTATTAGTAGAATTAAGACTCAATTCAATAATTGAAATTACCATCACCAAATAAAACAAAATAAATGTAATTAATTAAAATACATAAATTATTTTTAGGAAAGGAAATATTGTCAATTATTTGATATACAATAATTATTGTGTGCTATTCTTGGAAAGGCACATCTCCAAAAATGGCATCTAATAATTAAAAAAGAAAATAACTTAATATAATCAGATTATAATTCCTTTTAACCAGTTAACAGCGTAGGTACCTATTGTTCGCATAAGCATTAATCTTTTTTGCAATAAACGTGAAAACTGGGTAAAGCTAATTGAAAAAGTTTGACAAAGGAGAAAGAAAAAAAGAAAAACCTCATTTTTCCACAGGTAGGTATCAAGGATCACAGAGAGCATCTCTTAAGGAATGTTACACATCCACCAAAAGGTATTACTTAACACAAATTCACCGACTCACTTGTATCCCATCTTTGCTTTTTTCACGACGTAAATTAAAGCGGACGGAATAAAAAACAAACACAGAATGATTTTATAAAATAAAAAAATAAAAATATTTATTTGGTTGTACGTGTTTTACTGGCGGAATTAAATTTGGAATTGGCGCCTTTCGATTAACCGTCTTGCCTACCAACTGTTAGATATTACCCAACAATGTACAGAAGGCTCAACCGCATTACCAACTGCGGTGGACTTATGGGCCTTTCTAATTCGGCTGCGTATAAAGCAGTATGCCGACTGTGGTTAGAGGAAAGTGGTTACTTTGTACCTCTACAACGAGTTTGTTATTTCATTTCCTCAAAAGATTATGGATGTAGATGGTGAAGCTTGTTTCTCTGTATTATACTGCTGTGGCGCAATTGAGAATTGCGAC
Organism: Achroia grisella; assembly: GCF_030625045.1. NCBI lineage: Eukaryota > Metazoa > Arthropoda > Insecta > Lepidoptera > Pyralidae > Achroia > Achroia grisella. The sequence continues at coordinate 508,571 of NW_026712845.1, forward strand.
CTCTTGTACAATAAGTTACATAATTTTAGTTATACGAGAGCATTCCACCATTATAGTTGTATCTGAGATACAAACATTATTTTGTAGGCCGCGGTCAGTGACTCATTATAGAGACGTACAATAAAACAATCATTATTTTCATTAGTAACGTATTGCTTTCCTTTTATATATGGCATATAATTGAATGCGGAAGTAATTACGATAAAATTATTTTCCTTCTCCAATGAAACCTATGCGTATGGAAATATTTTATTTTTAACGCACAATCAACTCTATTAATGTAGTTACATTTTGTAAATGTCAGTGCGTATTTTGAGATCGTGTTTAGGAAAGTGTTTTTATGAAAATTATCGAAGTGTATGCCTGGAATTTTGTCTAGAGGACATTGTATTGTATTTAAATCTTAAATGTATGGTTTTAGAGCCCGAAATTGCGTATAATTTCTATTATAGATCAATAAAACTAAATAACTATTTTTAAATTGGCTATATTATATTAAACTAAGTTGTACAAAGGTAGGTTGCATTTTATACTGCTGTTTGTTAATACTCGTAGATAAATCAGACAATAAATTGCTTAATAATAAATTTCATTCATGTATAGAAACATTTTGCAATATAGACTTTAGTAGATACTATCATATTATACTTTAAATTTAATTCAATATTTTTTTTTAGTTAATCTATTATAGTTTATAGGAATAATTACAGGTTTTTTTTAAAAGATTAATGATTTCTTTACTTCATCTAAATGTACGAAACTATTGTAATCAATTCGCATTCGATGAACTGGATGTTCAACTTAAATAAATATCTAGGTTAAACTTCATGCTTGCTTCATTTTTTTGTATACCAAGACGCTACTTTTGGAACTAAGACCATTCATGCATCCAGCCATTTCAAATGACAGAATCACACAATTAATTCAGTAGTATATCTTGTAGTATTGCAATATTATATTTACATACAAAAAGGTACGCATAAAAGCTCAGATTTGGGTTTGCATCAGTTGCTGTTTGTTTTAATTTTTCCATTGTAACACATTCTATTCCAAATATACTTAAAATGTGTGTAACCTCATTATTTTTAATTATTTACCTACACTCTATGAGTTAAGTAATAAAAAAACGAGGTATGGAATTATATTGGAAACTAGCTGTACCCGCGACTTCGTCCGCATGGAATTTAATAATAAAGTTAGAGAATTTTGCTAAATGAAAGTAGCTTAAGTTACTCAAGTCAAAATCAGTCCAGTCATTTCAGAGATTAGACAAAGAGACAGACGAAAATTGGAAAAAATGTTATTTTGGTGTATGTACCGCATTTATATTCCTATGCATGTAGTAAAAAACGGTTATTTCAATATTACAAACAGACACTCCAATTTTATTTATATGTATAGTAAGTCAATTTATACCTTTGAGTCTTGTGTTGTTGATGTTAATCTGAGGAACATGTTAGTTCCTCGTTAGTAGTTAGTACCTCTAATTATTATTCTATTTGTAAATAATTAGAAAAGTTTGCTTAACAATTTTCCTATTAAATATTAATTGATATAATTAATCAATGTCCATGCTAATCTCAAACGAATAAATGTCTTTTTAATTCATTATACTTGCTTAACTTATTATTCATGGTATTTTATTTTATTACAGTAGTAGTGATCGGTGGTCTAGCGGTTTAGTACAGCGCTTTACTACCGATGGTCGTGGGTTCGATTCTGCGTACGATACAAATATTTGTATTCATGAGTATAATTGTTTGTTTCGATTTGGGTGTTTTCAATACATATTATGTATTATTATATATGTGAGAAAATAAATATCTAATTATGTCAGTTATCTAGTACAAGTTCTGTTTATCGTGGGACTAGATCGCGCTGTGTTAATTGTCCAGCGTCAAAAAAAAATTGTTAGTGTCAATTAGGATTGATTTCCCTACCAGTAAATCTAGTCTAACTTACAATCTTATACAGACTTAATCTTCTGCTTTTTTATAATTGGTAGCCTGTGTTCATACTCGCAATAACACACATTATCTTCATATAAAATTTCATTGTGGTCCGTTCAGCCATTTAGTAGTGAAAAGGTAATAAAGAGACAGACACATTAATATATTAACGTTATTAGTATGAATAATATCTAGATATATCATTTTATCTCAGGTATTTTGCCTGAAAAGAACCATAACAATATAATATTTTAATTATAGTTGATTAAACAAAGAACTTGATGAATTAGGCTATTTATATTTCCTAAGAATAGATATTAGAGGCTATTGTATGAATTACAATATAAAGTAGAATATTATACTTAAATTTTCGTTTTTTTTATATTATGTAGGAAATATTACTAAGCAGAATATTTTGTTATGCAACGCCAACCGATTTTAATGATTTATTTTTAATTCTTACGTCTATTGGTGTAATCACAAATTTTTAATATAATTATATATATATTTTTATATACATTTAAGTTGCTTTTGGGTGTTATATTCATCATTGACTATACATCGTATTCTTACACTATTCAATATCTGCCGTCATATCTGTACTTACTCTACTTTATATTATTTTTCAAACATTTATTTATTCATAATTTAACAGCGACGCTCTTGTCGTTGAGGATCTTTCCACTTCCCACGATCTTCCAACTTAGTGTTTAAACTTTGTTACGACACGACTTTAATTTGCTAGATATAGAAGTGTTTGGTCTTTCTAACCATCTCTGATCGCCTTTTTTTCTATTGTATTGTCGGAATTGAACCCGCGACCATTAGTAATAAATGGTGTGCTTAACCGCTAGACCACCAAGGCTGTCAGTTATAAATTATCTTGAATGTATATATTTTTATACCTAAACGCCGTTTCTACGTTATATGATCACTTAGTTGAGATCAACACTCACAGATAGTTAAATATATTATATAATGTAATGGTAGGGGAAATATTAAATACTTACTGGACTCACATAGTTGTTAGCAGGAAGCATAATAGCTAGGATATGCAAATTTCAAGTCTATTTCTTTATAACACGACAGTATTTGCAGTAATCATATAATTTAACATATGTACTTATACATTTAGGTATATTAATTTTATATAATAAGTACGTTACATAAACGAAGACAATTTAATAATTATTTTAGTTAAATTACCCATTCCACCATATATTATTTTATGAGCATACACTATGAACGAATGAAAATCTAAACTTCAATTTAGTAAACGCTATCAATATAAAGCTGGTGAATTCCATTTAAAGTAAAAAAATATCAACGTAGCTCTTTTTTTCGAGTTTACTCTGAACTCCGTTTCCTTGAATATGTTTATAATACGATTGGTGAAATCATCAAATTTTCCATTGCATGTGGTAACAAAGACAAGTAATGTATAAAGAATTATTTACATCTACATATAAAAAGAAAATTAAAAAATATACTGTACTTTTATCCTAATTGGTTAAAAATAAAATCCTTAGAAACGTCTTAAACGAATTTTATGAAATTTTGTATATTTAGTAGGATTAGGGTGTAGGCTAGTTTTATATCACTAGATATAGTCATACCCAGAAATTTATATAGTGAAATAATTTTATAGGTAATAATAAATGATGAATAATCTCGGAACAATTCACACAGACCCAAGTTAAGTTAGCTAAAGCTTGTGTTTTGAGTACTAGATAATTGATACAAATACATCGATTTTTTTCTTTAATACATTCATACAATACGTAGAAAACACCCAGATCAATATAAACAATCAAACTCATAAATACAGATGTTGGTGCCGTGCGAGCTATGGAACCCGAACCATCGAAAGTGAGACGGAGTGCTAAACCGCTAGACCACCGAGGTCGTCAAAATAATATGTAATCTTTAATCACAAAAACATCTTAATTGCAATATGCATTCAGAATATTCACCAATGGCTTGTATTTTTATAGCCAGTTACTTCCTAGTATCATTTATCTGCCATTTATATATTTTTAATTTGTTTGATCTTATTAAATTTATTAATCTATTTAGCGTGTTACCTTTCACTAGTCGTGAGTTCAATACCCTCTCAATAAAAACATTTGTATTTATGATCGTTTGGATTATCTGAGTAAATTATGTTTTTTTTTTATATATTATAATGGAATTGCACCCTGCGGTAATGATTTACGCTGGTGGGGCACCAGAGGGAGATAATAGGATGAACATGAGGTCATGTCAGTTAGCCCATCGTGATAAATTCACCAGGAATTTATCACGATCCGCGTGGATGTCAACCTGATATGTCACATTGCTAGCAATGGGCTCATCAGTCCACATTACTCTTCCCTCCAGTAAATTATGTATCGTATGTATATCGTATAAATATCTATATTACTGGTTATCCCTAGTTTTTGACTAGAAGACCGATTGAGAAATGTAATTTTTTTAAAGTATTTTATACATTATTTTATAAAACAATAAGTAATTATATAGCAAAAGTCGTAGAATAATACAATACATAATAAAGATGAGTCGGAAATTTTTATACTTGCGTACAAACTTATATAATATAATTATAGTGGCATAAAGGCCGAGTTCCACTGTTCTACTTTTGCAGACCGGCACTATCATAAAACTATGTTCTCATTGTAAACATTCGTATTAAGATAAAAATCTATATAATATAATAAAAATGTACTGATCGTTGTCTATAATCAAAGATATATGATATACTAGTGACGCGCTCTGGCTTCGCACGGTTGCATTACAAATCTTTGAATTTATCGGCTGTTCTTTACTATAATATATTATACATAAAAACGCTCCTCTTGAATAACTATATCTGCTGCTAAAAACTTAATTAAAATCCGTTGCGTAGTTTAAAACATCTAAAAGTACATACAGCAGCCGCAACTTTGTTGTATACTATGTAAAGCTATATTATAAACATTAACTACTGAAAGATTTTATTAACGTAATAAAAATTAAACCAATTACTTTTATTTGTTTCACTGTGCGCGAAAGTCTTATAAAAGTCTAAACCGATTTCGGTGCGGTTTTCTTTAATGTGTGTATTTTACATTAATGAAAATTACACCGTAATATTTTTACATTATCTACTAAAAATTGTGTGTTTGTAATAATCCTAGTTTACTAATAAAACAGTTATACGGGTACGTAATCGTGGGCTTACCTAGTCAAGTAATATAAGTGGAGATGAGTCAGACAATTTCATATTTAGATATTAACTTATATAATATTGTTAGCATTATTGACATAAAGACCGAGTTCTACTATTCTACTTAATTGACCGGTATTGCCATATAATTTTATTCTGATTATGAATATTAATATAACATAATAAATATACACTTTTTATATAGTGCTATTCATGAATGATAAATAGAACAAATGTTGCTATTTCCCGTAGTTATATCTAAATGCAGCCGCTTCCAAACAGGTTTAAAATTGTTGTCGTCGCGTTTGTCTGTCCGTGAAAGTAAGTCGCAATTACATATATACCAAGTTGAACTATCTTATTAGTATTATAAACGCGGAAGTTTTATAGTGTGGAAGGATAAATGGATGGATGGATGGATGTTTGTTACTCTTTCACGCAAAAACTACTAAACGAAATTTTATGAAGCTTTACAGTAATATAGCTTACATATAGGAATAATACATAGGCTATAAATTTTATGAATGTAAATCCGCGGGCAGAACTGGTTTCAAATATCATATATAATTTATCAAGAAATTAACTAAAAGTGACAGAGCCTGATCTTTTGTGACTTATAATTGAATTGTAGGAACTTAGAACTTAAGTAGCTACATAATACACATTAATAGGTACCATTACGTGAATAAATTATTAACTTAGTACACTGATAAAAGCCTAACATTGATATAGCTTTTCTTGAGTATTAGACTTTACTAGATCTATAATAAATTAAATTACTGTTTTAGAAGCTACATTACCATATTTTACAATGTTTTAGATGAGAAGAATAATGTATGTGTATTATGTACTAATGACATGATATTTGAATAATAAAATTGACATCTAAAGAGACGCTTTATATTTGATATGTGAATTAAAAAGTAATATAATATCATTACTTTTTAATTCACTAATTAAAGTATGATATACTTACTAGCCTCGGTGGTCTAGCGGTGTCGCACACTATCTTACTTTCCACAGTAGCGTAAAGCACATACATGTATTCATGAATATGTTTATTTGTTTGCGTATAATATGTATGTATTTCCTCAAAAAAAATCGATGTATTTATATCAGTTATCTAGTATCCATTACACAAGATTTAGCTAGCTTAACTTGGATTTAGATGGCGTTGTGTAATGTACTGAGAGTATTATTATTATTACTTACTTATTATTTATAGCACAATTGTTTCAAATTAAATTACAATACAGTACTGTTACAAAAATGGTCCGCCGGTGGCGATGTTCTGTACATACACGCGTATGAACAAATGTTCCTATGCGTGTATACATGTACTTTGTCATCTAATGAGTAAAGCAATTAATATACAAAAAAAAATTTAGACCAATCCAAACTAACCTATATATGTATACAAATGTTAGCATCACGCGAAGAATCAATCTTGCGACCATCTATTCGACGCCATCTATTATTAATTAATTAATTATCAAACTTCTAGGTAGTTTATAGAAAAATACCTCATCTTATTCCTCTATAGGTGGGGTATTTTTCTCAGCTTTCTTTAGCCTAGCCTTTAATTTTCACAGAATATATAGTTGAAAATGGGTCATCAGAGATGATGATGATAATTTAATAAAAACAAATGAAAAATTCTTTCTAATATTTTCAGCCGTAGTTACCTAAAATCTGATTAAATAACCCGTCAAATAGACATTTTAAAAATTTTATTACCTACTAGCTGTGCCCGCGACATCGTTCGCGTAGTGCACAACGGAGACCCTCAAATATGAATAATTTTTCCCATCTTTGCAACATTCTTCACTGATGCTTCACTTCTATTGGTCATAGCGTAATGTTATATAGCTTAAAGCCTTACTCGACAGATGGACTCCAACACAAAAATAATTTCTCATTTCAAACCAGTAGTTCCTGAGATTAGCGCGTTCAAAATACCAAACAAACAGGCTATTCAGCTTTATAATACTATTATATAATAGTATAGATATGGAATGTATTTTTTTATGTAATGTTTATTCCATAAAAAATCCATTCCATGAATTTTATAACAAAACTTATATATAGAAATATGAAAATAGACTAGAAATGTATAACTACTACACAATACTCTAAAACATGCAGAGTTTGCAACATTACCAGCGACGTGTAACCACAAACACGACGATGGAAAATACTTCAGTATCTGCATGGGGCTGATAATTTCCTGCAGTGTAATAATTAAATTAATTATTTCACAAATTAAAATTCCATCTAAATACCATACATTATACATTATAACATAGACAAGGAATGAAAGTAAATATTTCTATGTATCGGCTTTATAAACATGCTAATGACTCTCCTGATGGTAAGTTGTTAGAATATTTTTAGTCTGTATTTTTAGGTAAAAATAATAATCTTCTCTGTACAGCCCTAGGGGCGCGGATTGTTTAAACAACCCATTATATGGCTCCTTATAGTTTTTATTGTTGCTTAGTTACCGTTGCTAGGAAACCGTTGTTAATTTCGTTGTCGTGAAAATGCAACCGATCATTGTACATTTGAACTGAAATAAAATAAATTTTTAAACATGAATAGTGTTTAATTATTACCACTTTATGTTCTTTGTTTGTATTTAAACTATGTCTTTTGTATCGAGCTTTCCTATTCCGGTAATTTTTTATAAGTGGTAACAGTCAACTACATGTATAATATTATTAGTTTCCCCAAGTAAAAAACGTAAGACAGAAATGTCTCTGCAGATTTTAGTGAAGTGGACAGACTTTTTATATAGAACCCAGAACAAGGTAAGTAAATTAATCATAAAGCAATCGACCGAATATCCAAGTAGTGGGAGTGAATAATCTTTTGGCTTCCCTTATTTTCATAATTAACTTATTGTGTGGGTAATTTCGTACTTTTAACCTACAAAATTATTAGCTTTCAAATGTACATGTATTTAAAAAGTGTGTTTAATAATTAAAAATATTATAAGTTATACTTTTTAAAAACACAGTGTATTTTATGATTGGTTTTTTAATAATTTTCTATTCTTTTAGGTTTTAGTAAAAATATTGTTATGAACTATTTTAGGTATCAGTGAGATTGACCGTTGTAGTCTTTGTACAAAGCAGTGCGTGGGCACCTCTGCTACGCATATTTTTGACCTTAATGAAATTTGACGTGGAGGTAGATTGTAACACGAGGATGGATACAGATTATCTTTTATCTATTTATTTTTGACGACCTGGGTGGTTTAGTGGTTTAGCATACCGCTTTACGACCGATGGTCGCAGGTTCGATTCCTCGCACGGCACAAACATTTGTATTCATGAGTATGATTGTTTATTATATCGGTCTGGGTGTTTTCTATGTACAACATGTATCTATTTACAAAAAAAATATATATATGTATATATATGTATCAGTTATCTAGTACCCATAACACAAGCTTTAGCTTGGGTCAAGATGGCGCTGTGTGAATTGTCTTGAAATTATTATTATTATTATAATTATATAAAAAAAGAAAAAAGTTTGCAATTAGGAATTTATTATTGGCCTCAATCAATTACTATTATGAGGAAGAAATCGCAGGCGGAATCTAGTTTTATATACTAACCTTATTTTGGTTTTCTCAAGAAGTTATGATTCTACACAGTTTTATATGTTCTTTGACTAATAATTAAATAATAATCTATTGACAAGTTAGGCACAAACGTACATATAAAATAATATGAATAGAATAGAATAACATTGAAGGAGCATAACCTTTTACTTCCAATGGTTGATATTTCAATGCCTTGTTAGCAACGTAAAAATATTTTCTATGTACATACAAAAAAAAGTTAGTTTTATTATGGATACTAGATAACAGATATAAATACCTAGATATTTATATTAGTTGTCTGGTACCCATAACACAAACTCTGCTTATCTTGGGACTAGCTGGCGCAGTATGAATTGTCTACGGTTATTATTATTGTTACAATATAATAATATATCGATTAATTATAATTTGACAGGTCATTCATATAAACTAATAAAGTATATCCCTCCCCGTGTCACAGAAAATTATGAGCTAGAGCGAGGGAAACGTCCTCATGAAATTTATCTTTTGATCCTTCTAACTTGCTCTTGTTAGGAAGCAATTGCTGTGTAAGGGATGTTGTTACGTAGTTATTTCTTGGTGACACATTGTCATCGAAATTCAGACTATGTAACATTTGTCGACACAACATTTTCCTTTATTACGTAAGGCGATTATTTTCCCTCTCACTTCATTGTATGTTTTCAACTTTCAAGATGTGTCCTCACGGAATAGTAACTTGTTCTGCAATGTACTATACAAATATTCTAAATTCGAAGTTTATCTATTATATCATGGCTATTATGTGCCACTATCTGTCTATTTGTTATCTTTTCATAACTAAACGGCTGAACAGATCTTAATGAAATTTTACATGAAAGTTATTAAGTTACGAGAGCGCACCCGAACCGATATTTTATCTCAAAAAGGCTTATAAACTCGCGGGTTACATCTAATGTTTTTATAAAATTATTCCTGACTTATTATTACAGTATATCCAGAACTATTTAAAGAATAGAAAGCTGAATTTCATTTTAAAGCAAGTATTCGCTGGGAAAGTATTATTGAAAATATGCTTCCTTAGCGAAAGTTTGTGTTATAAATTAAACATAGTACTAAAAATATCTCAAATACATTCAGATAATAAGTAAATCTATTTAAATACTTATTAAAAGAAATAGTTACTATAAGTTCATAAATTATTTCCATAAGCTAATAACTTTCTCAAAGTAACAATCCTAGGAGAAAGTTTTCAGTTTCATAAATACAATAGCTGGATTTATTGTAAGCTCTCCTTTTATACTCTGCTTACTAGCTGTTTCACGCGACTTCCGTAAACGTTCAGTTCTCTTTCCTGTAGGAATTTCTCTCTAAGTCCTGACTTATACGAATCTTTTCACGTTAAGCAGGCATTTGTGGATAAAATAGTTGAGACAGAGGTATGATGTAGACATCTTTATCTTTACAAAGTACAAAGATAAATGGAATGGTAAACAAGCTGATGTATACGTATATATATGATTAAACTTCATGTATACATTTATTTTTCCTAAAATAAATGTATACATGAAGTTTAATCATATATATACGTATACATCAACGAATCTTTCTAGATTCGTTATTCTTCCGTTCTGTAATTTTACATGTTACTGATCATATTGAATTATCCTATCCCAATTAATAATCATCACCAATAACATATGTATATGAATTACCACTAACCACGCTAATACCACGTTATCGTGCGATGTCCGTAATTATTTCATATGTCATTTTAGAAGACTGAGAGCTCAAGCCTCTTCTTTATATTCTATTTTGTATATGTACTTATTTCACTTATCAATCGAAACACAGTTTACAAAATAAGCGGAATGGCATGGCGACTGTAATTGATAATACTGAGGTACTCCACGTAGACAAATTTATAAAGTCTACCCTAAGTAAGATTACTATTAATTACATTGGCATAGATATATATTATTTGGTAGGAATTTGCTTCTACCATAGTTTACGTCACAGCTACTCCCGAATGCTGCAAAATTTGGGTAGTCTAGGATTATCTGCATTACATACATTCTTATGCCAACTGTCGTAAAGTAGGGCTTATGGAGTCCATACCTACTTAATATATATATATATATGTATATATATATAAAACGGTACAAATTAAACTATAACCGGTAAAAACCGGATGTCTGTGAGGAAATACATCTTCAATTCTTTCCACCTTTTCTATAAGTAGATGATAATTAGAGGTGGTTGACTGCTGCTTGATACAAATCCTCGCATTCCTGAGTATGGTAAATTTATTATTTTCTATGCGTATCATGTCTGTATTTAGAAATAAACATTATGTTTTCCTAACAGTTTAGCTTAGTTTGGGACTAAATGATACTGTGAAATTGTCCTGGATTATTATGAATATTACATAGAGTTACATTGATAGCGTTATGACCCATGATTTATTAACTCTACTTACTTCAAAATTTTTGGGCTAAATCATATAGCCACAAAAAATCTTTTTGTTTCAATTTGTATTTGTAAAGGAAACACCGATAACGGAACTAAGAATTAATCCGAGAGTTGACTATATCGTTGCATTCAAATATGCGATCATTTTAACTGTAGCTAATCGTGATGATCCGATAATTTATAATTTTGTTTTATAATTGTCTCTGACTACCCTATAAGCGGTCAGTCATGATGGTGTTTTTATATATAATAATAATATTTCAGGACAATTCAAAATGGATATTTTATGGGTACCAGTCTCCTTGAACAATTCAAACAGCGCCATCTAGTCCCAAGTTATGCTGAGCTTGTACTAGTCAACTTATACAAATACATAGATTTTTTGTAAATTAATAGATAATATAAACAGAAAACACCCAGACCGATACAAAAAATCACGTCATGAATATTTATAAATGTAAGTGCCGTGCGAGGAATCGAACCCGCGACCTTCGGAAGCAAAGCGGTGTAGGTACTATACCACAGGATCACCGAGGCCATCAATAATAATACAAGTTACATTTCTTTCTAAGGGTAACTGAATTGTAATTAACTTGAAATAATATTACTAACCTTCAGAATTTGCTAGACGCTAAAACGCTATACCAATCTATGAAGGTCTGTTAGTGACATGTTACGCCACGGCCCATGCCACCACGGGGAAACTTCAATGAAAAATGGTTTTATATTTAATATTTCTAACATTTAAAATTTTAAGTAACTTTCTTTAGTCGTAACACTATTTTATAAAAAAAAAACAGCTATCACCTATATAAATACAAACCACAATATTCTGAAGAAATTCTGCTCAATAACTGTTTGCGAAAATATTAAATAATTTAATTATATTTTATTTCGTCCCCATAAATGATGATAGTGAAATGGAATGGATCTGTCATTTATAACAATTTATTTTATTCCACGAATTACTCTTCTAGAGATTCAATTTAATGAAATAATTGAGTTTAGATGAAGAAGGAAATAGTATGCACCTGCGTAAAATATTGATTTTCACCTACTTTAGGAACTAGGGAACAATGTAGGTACTAATATAACTTAATGTATAAAAATTTATTAAAATAAAGCTAACATTATGAGAAATATTATCTTCCTATTTATAGAATTAGCTATTATATATTGAAGAAGAAGAAATAAAGTATCCTACTAACAAAAATAACATCCAATTGACAACTTTTCTAAGAAATACTTTTGGCGATCGATTGTAAGCAGAATATTGGCTGTATTAGTACGGGAAACAGGATCATAAAAATGTTGTTGCCTTTGTATTAAAGGAAGCAAGCATGTATCGAATAACGCACACGGACCATTATATAGTTTCACTAACAAGAGCTCATATATCTTTTTGTTTGTCTGTCATTAGTTTTATGGCAGATTATAGATAGATTTTGTTCGGCTTTTTACGCAATTTTATTGTTATTGTTGCTAAATGCAGAAGTATATGAGTATGATGGTTTTTAAATACGAATATATTTTAAAATTGTTCAAACTGGTTATCTATCCGTCATAGCATTACAATTTACTAATAGATGTAAAGTATCTCTATTCCATTGTATTTTTGTATATATGTATATATTATAAGATATAGTCCTGATTTATGATTGCTGATATCGATATTTGCTTTATTAAAGATTTCATATATATCATGCAGCATCTTTAACAAAACAACGATGTAGACGCATACGAGAATATTAAAAATCTCAAAAGAAAGATATTATTATATTCCTAAAATGAAAAGCCAATAATTTTATTGTAACCATGATATTTTTATAATAGCTTATAGAACTTCTACTATTACTCCCAAGCGAATTATTAAGATCGAGTATAAAAAGGCGAAACCGCAGAGAAGTATAAAGAATCAAGTACTAACAGTTTATTGATCCTATCCTAGACAAACTTTTAATTAGATCTTTAAATAAGCTGTCCGCAAAGAGATCATCTTAGATGCAATTGCAAATGTAAAATATTTTTTTAAATAAGTAGCCTAACTAAAATGTACAAGATATATCTTTTCCGAGGTATGAAACCCGTGTCAAAAAATTCGTACACTCAACCCTCTATGTTACGTTACGTCACGTGTAAAATCTGAATAAAACGAGTTTAGTGACTTTGCAAAACAACTTTAGTTTTAGTACTAACAAAGGAGATATGAACAATGAAGCTCAAACATTTTATTTTAAGATCTTGTAACACAAAATTGTAATTAATTCAACATATAAAAAACTGGTTTAAAAATTGCATTAAAATTAGTGCCAAATTGATAAAAACGAGTTGGAGCCGCAACTTTTATAATAATTTAATTAAAATTAGTTAATATTTTATCTCTAATGCTTAATTAAACAATTTAGGGACGCATAGTATATGCTTTGTAAACGATGTTATTAAATTTAATAACATTTATTAAATCAGTGTAAATATAACACTTTTACTCCATAGTAACATATCTCAATCATCTTAACATGAATTGTATAACATACATATAATATTTGATGGAGTTACTATACCCCAATACAAAGTACCACTTATCCGACATACTTCCGATCTGAGGTAGACTATAGTAAGTCATCTGCGTACCTCAGCCTCAACTATTTCATGTACTTATTTAAATGGACGCTGACATTATATTCACGTAAAATTAAACAAAAATAAAAATCGGGATTAGAAAGCCCTTACGAAAATAAATTATGTGAAAATACAGAAAATAGAGTTTGCCAAGATGAGTATCTTTAGCAAAGTTTAATAGTACCAACAAACGAAGACGTGTGAACGCAGATCCTTTCTCTTCGGTTTACAAGTAACGGTTGCACACTGCCGAAATATCGAGAATTCAATAATAACAAATAAAACGTGATAAGAGGCCCTAATTTTCCTTATTTCAGATATTTCAGCCGCCAAGGAGTTTGCTTTGCCATTACATAAAAAAGTAATAGATACACAAAGAACAGTAAAAGTAAAATCTATGTATTCGCCAGATAACATGTCTACCGAACCTTGAAGATGGTTTGATACGTTCCTTTTTTATTACAGAAATGAATACATAATGGCAGTATCCAAAAATTCATACTAAATGGATTTCCTTCCATTAAAGTGATCGTGAAAGTATTATACGAACCAGACAATGAACATCTGGAGGCACAGTCCGGAATACTCGTAAATTGTAAAAAAAAATGTTGTCTGTGTAAATAACGATAAAAATACAATGGTTATTTCAGTAAAATCCGCCCAGGTGTGTTTTTCTTTATCCGTAATACTTGGTTTTTGTTTAGCCGCAGGGAGTATTATATTATTTATTTGCACTCTTTGAATTAATTATTAGACGGGGACTTCGTACAAAGTTGTCTGCATATGCTACTGCCAATATTTCACAGCGGAAAGAACCCGTTAAGTATCTTGCTTGTAACTGCATTCTGTTTTAATGGGTGAGACACTGTATTGAAATTATAGGTACGGATGTAACATACCTATTCTCAGATAAGAGAATATATGGACTGTTCGAGTCTACAGGCAGCGCTTTCCTTACGAATCCTTAATCCTTACTAATATTATAAATGCGATAGAACTCTGTCTGTCTGTCTCGCTTAAACGCCAAAACTTTTGAACCGATTGAGATAAAATATGGTACACAGGTAGTCTAGACCCCGAGAGCTAGCTTAGGCTATTATTTAATGCGTAAAAAGGGTTATAAGGGTTTGAAAGGGCTGGAAGCTTGAAACTTTTTTTTAAGACTGTTGATTAAATATAAATATATATAACATTCAAAGTTTGCACGGATGTTATCCTTGAAAATTTGTATGGACATTCGTCATTTTTGAAACTAGAACGATGAAACTTTTTTCTTTGGCTTTTTTGATTAGATTATTGAATATTTTTTCTTTATTTCGTCAAGGTCATTATAATATGCGGACGAAGACGCGGCACAGCTAATGATATTATAAATGCGGAATTTAAAGTGAATGAAAGTTTTGTTGTGATTTCGCGTCTAAACCGCTTATTCAATTATGATAAATTTTGGTATAAAGGTAGGCAGAATCCTGATGACTGTTACAGGTTTTATTAGACGTTAAGTTTATACGTTATTATATTATTCGTACAGATGAATATATTTTTGCATTTATAATATTGATATGAACAAAATTTTCATTAACACGAACGAAGTTAGCAGTTATAAATACTAAACGCTAATTCTCTTGATAAGTGTAACCACAAGAAACTTATGGCACTTCTCTGACTGCAGCTTGAATTGCTGTGGAAATATATTATATTCAATTTGCCCTGTAGAGCTTTACGTGTTCAGAAACCAACGCTCCTAACTTTATATCAGGGATTATCTTAAAATCGTTAATCCATACACCATACTAATATTATAAATTCGACAGTATATCTGTCCACTACTATATTTTCACGACTATTTTTTTTATTGGGTTGTTTGGGCTATTGTCAGGTGACTGGAACACCTGTAGCAGTGCGACCTGCAGTTGCGACCTGCGAGTTCGGTACCTAGAGCCGTCAGGGACAAGAACTAAAGGATATTCTTAGGAGCGATGGTTTTTATCTTCTCGAGAAAGAATGTAAACTTTCCAAAGAAGATATTTCGTTTATGCATGAGTAGGCTACGACCACATTGGATGTGTAGTGGCGTTTCCTCTTCAGTTTGGCAA
Source organism: Achroia grisella (assembly GCF_030625045.1). Taxonomy (NCBI): domain Eukaryota; kingdom Metazoa; phylum Arthropoda; class Insecta; order Lepidoptera; family Pyralidae; genus Achroia; species Achroia grisella. Next base: position 524,501 of record NW_026712845.1, read on the forward strand.
AATCTGCAGATTTTTGTTGTGCATAGGCCTAGTTTTTCCATATGCTTGTTTAATTTGCAGTGTCCTGTGAGGGCATCATGCATATGTTGTTATTACTCAATAGCAGTAGTCTATTGGAATAGTAATAACGAACTAAAGCTATGTTTCATATAAAAAAAAACAAGCGAGTACGCGGGTAGCATCTCGTATTTACATAAATTTTGTATTTTCAGCTTCTCAAAGTTTTCATTAAGTGCTACATCTGGATTAGTTTAATATTTATACAAACTTTTGAAGAACACAAATATTAAGTTATGTTAGAGACTATGTATAACCAAAATACTATATATATAGCCTTTTGGTTTATACAAGTTTTGGCATTTTGTGGAGTTGAATGTATTCAAGAAGTTTATATAAATGTTATCTTTATCAATACGTAATAATAAATCTGTTGAAAGTAAGCTATATCGATGTCCATCTGTCCGACTATTTGTTACCTTCCACGACTAACCGGCTGAACAGATCATAACGAAAGATAGAAATATAGATTGTCAAAAACGGTAAACTTATTATAAGTTTACATCATATGTTTGTCTAAAAAAGTAGTCAAAGTAGGATATAATATATTATAAACGTAAAAAGATTGTTTATCTTTTATCTCATTTAATCTATAACAAATATTAGAACTACATTTTCAGCTAGTAACAGCATAGCTATACATGATCCTCTTGGGTTGTATTCCAATATACAGTTTTGAATATTTTAGTAAAATATATCTTATTGCACGAATTATATTAGAGTAAAATTTGTTGTATTATAATGATAACTTTATTGGCATTTTACATATTTACAATTATTCTCATAAACTATTATCTTAATATTCTTATTAAATACGCAGCACACATTTTAGGGAATTTACTACTAGTGTCTAAAGAAGGCCTATATCATAGATACTACTTTCTTCCAGCGACAAATAATTAAATATTAAAATGTTTCAATTGTATGAGTAGATTCACATTTCAACTTAGTCCAAAATAAGAAATGAATTGCATTGGCATCAATCCAGTTGTTAAATGTTCTCTTCTTTATCTACCATGTCACGCCACGTCGCCTAATATCCACTGAACTCCAAACGCCCGTTTAGGATGTATTTAAAGCACAGCTAAACCACTACTGAAAATGCTTACGTTTTGTAACGCATTTTTATATGACTAGAGTGAAAAGATGGATTAGTTACATTGATACACCAGTAACTAGTCAGTAGCAAATGGAGATATGACATTATATTTTATAATCGCCAAATAAACTGCGTGGATAGGTACCAACACTTAATATAAAAAAGAAATTCTATATTTTAACTTTTTTTTAGTGCGAAAGTAGTAGAGTTTTAATAGTAGGTACTCCACTTCCCTTTTGGTTTAGTATACTCACATTTGGTCTTTAGAACTAAACTTATATTTTTTTTTTCCACTTGGGGAAATCTGTCATGGAGACCCGCCCTCTCCAGAGGTACTGCCAGACTTCTACCCCAAGGTTTACCTCTGCCGTTTATTTCCGGAGCTACGGGTTTGCTATACAAGGATATAGTAATACAAGTAATAGACTAACAAAAAATATTGTGCATACTAGTTGTCATTCTCTTTAAACTAACTTTACACAAGTTACTACAATCAGAGACAATATTAATAGATACATAGAAGAATTAATTATATGTATCTTTAGCGTACGCATAATAGCAATTCAAAAAAGTGGAACATCAAAAACAACAAAGTTACTCACTAAGTTGAAATCATGTAAGCGTCGCAGCAACACAAAACTCAACTTTATCTTTTCGCCCTGGAAAAGGCATAACGATGATATTCTTCCATTTTTACAGAATCAGAGATCATATAACATACCAACTTTGACTTTGTGTAATTATTATTTAGTAGTATTGATGGACATTGGTAGAATATTGTGAATTAATATTGTATTACAATATTTTAATGAAAGGATATGTAATGATATTATATTATATTCAATTAATTATGATCTCACTTTCTTAATTTTTGCATACCACTGCAGGATGGTGCATATCGTATATTTTCATATATACTATGTAGTAATAGACTAAGCTGCACCATGTAACAAGCAAAAAAAATAATTATAATTATTATTAAGCAATAAGAAGTTAGCCGCAAAAATCCCATTTTCTTAGATTAATTATAAATTATTATTAGAGCAGTTGAGGGGATAAAATCATCTCAGCAGAAACGATTTATAACGATTACACACTATAAGAAATCGGTTCTGATTTTTCTACACATGAGGGGAGTATCTAGGAAACGAACGAATGAACTAGGAAATGAACGAAACCAGAATGCTTTCTAATACTGCTTTAATATTACCTCTTACTTTAGTATATTGTGTAAGTATTTTAGAATATTTTACTTTTTCTGTTAATTTATCTTAGATATATATAAAATTCTCGTGTCACAGTTTTCGTTCCCATACTCCTCCGAAACGGCTTGACCGATTCTCATGAAATTTTGTGAGCGTATTGAGTTGGTCTGAGAATCGGCCAACATCTATTTTTCATCCCCCTAAATGTTAGGGGTAGTTCATCCCTAATTTTTTTATTTTAATTTTAAGGCAAAACATCGTTTGCCGGGACAAGCTAGTAACTTTATATTATTTAAATTAAAGGACCTGAGGCATGGTATCGTAGTTCACAGAATACGAAATCATTTAACGCTGAGTGGTGGTGTGAACGCTTGGTCACAGGTGTCATTTAATAACGTTATTGCATCGTAGCGCTGTTCATCAAGGGTTATTACTTTCTGTCAGTTAATCTGTCAGCTTATTCATTATTCCAATCCTTATTCATATTATAAAAACGAATGTAACACTGTCTGTTTATCTCGCTTTTATGCCAAACTACCGATTTAAATGAAATTTGATACACAAATAGTCTAAACCCTGAGAAAGAACATAGGCTACTTTTTAATCACAAATTTTTAAAATTATTTAATATTTTATGCTATCCAAGGTCACCATCAGTCGACGCGGACGAGGTCGCGGGCGCAGCTAGTAACATATAAAAGAACCACAGTCGTAACTAGTAAGAGGTATAATATAAATACCCTAATCGTTTTGCGAATTCAAATCATTCCGCTTGCAGGCCACCGGGTCGTCTTCGGGTATTATGTTAATAAAGTAATCTATACATTTATAATAGCTATGATGAAATTATTATGTAGATTCGTATGAAATTGTTTCATATATAACATTTCTGGGGATTTTGCGTCGACGAGGCAGTTCTCTGATTTGCAATTTAGATGTTAGTCGGTGAGAGTTATATAACTTTTTAACGTTCAAGGGTCGTGTGTGTGATAAATATTTATATATTAAAACATATATGCACAAATACAACGGTGCATATTGAGGAATTATGAGTACCTAATGCTTATTGCATTTTACCCCAGCCAACTAGAAGGCAAAGTAGGATTGCACATTAAATGGTTAGGTATAGGTACAAGGCCAAAAACGGATTTATTCGAAATTTAAATTTTAAGATGTCATAGATTATAGAATTTGAATTGTAAACTCTTAGCATAATAATTTAAAGGAACAAACTTATAAGAGCACAGGAGTAAAAAAAATAGTGTCATAGTCAGTAAATAAAACTATAGTACCTAATAGATACTATGTAATATTATCTTATCTGTGGAAATACTGAAACACATAAAAGTGCGGCTGTTTATCTCTTCATAAGTTAAGGCGTTGAAAAAGGTGGTATTACCAAGTCGGACCAGGCTATTTGTCATATCAAAATTGAGACTAAAAGTTAGCTTAATAATATAGCTAAAAGCGTTATGGCCTACTAGTCCTATTATTTAATTTAGCATCCCCTCCAGAGGAACACATTAAGCAATTAAAACTTTGGCCGTATCAAATCGCGGCTAAAGTACTAGATAATATATTTATATTCCAAAAAAAATGTGTAAATGAAAACTGTAGAGAGACAAATAAAATTAATAAAAACAATTGACCTATTACTATTAAATCTAAAAAACTATGTTAACAGAGAGTTATTTATATATCTAATAAGTTAATAACTTGTAATAAAGTAATAGATGTTATATGTAAGTATACTTACTAACAAGAAAAATCGAAATGTACTGTACAATCTATTTAAACTGATACACACAGATAAGGTTTTCTTTTGCGTTTCATATTTAAGTAGTTCAACTAGGTATCTGTTCTTAACTAGGCAGCAAATATTTGACTAAGTTAACTGCAGAACTGAAAGCGAAGTTAAGACCTCCGACATCAGTATTTTATGTATTTATATACCTATACGAATCGTAATATTTTATTATCTTTCTGTATATCTCATATATATATATTTTCAATTACAGTATTATGGGACTAAATATTCTTCCCAGTAGATAAGTAAAGTTTTTCTGTGTACATTTTTTTATGAATGATAATGGAATGATACACCCGCCCGCGCTAACGGTATAAGCTAGAGACTGAGGTAGAGCATCAGTGGAGGATGATAGGATGAGCATGAAGTTCGGCCAGTTAGCTCATCGTGACGAATCCACCAAGAATTAAGTTTCCAGGTTATGTTCCACCAAGTTTCCAGGACCATAGTTTCTAGGAGCTCGGCCGAACATATTAAATTATTAGCAATGAGGTTATATAAATATTCCCCTATATTACTAGCAATTCCTTCCCCATCTCTGTGCACATTAAACGGAAGATATTGAATAACAAACCTATAAAAAAAAAAGATTTCATCGACTCAGATTATCGACTAGATTAGACTAGATAGCCCAGCTAGGATTTGCTCAGGTGATTTTAATTTTGAGTTTTGTATATTGATATAATATATAACGTATGTAGCTCTTAGCCTTTTCGTAAATAATTACAGAAACCTATAGAAAAGTATTTCGTTTTGTTAATTCGTATAGTGCCATCTGTTTGTTTCATTATGAACTAAATAGTCATCATCCCGTTGTACTTTCTATTCAATAATAAAATTTAAAGTAATGGCTCTGCTTGCTTTTTGTTTAGTTGACGTCAAAAGCTTTTCAATACTTGCGATAGATGGCGCTACTTGTATCGAAAAATAAAATGGAAATTCTACACATTTCTAATTATAACTACTCTATTCCATATCTCTTCATCAATCGTTATTTAACATAGTAATCCAAGAATTAAAAATTAATTAAGAACACCTTTTTTTAAACCATAGAAGTTGTGTTTACTTCCAAAAATAGTCTTCAATTTCTCTTGAATTTAATTATTACGGCTATTCAGGTATTAGTAGTGATTAAACTGTCTGTCATTTAAGAAGATACCGGACTAGGTGCTCTGACAAGTAAGTGAAGGAATTTAAATCGAATCCTCAAAAGTAGATCCATTACTAGAGAGTTATTTGGTATAGGAACTCAGGTAATATTTCTCTTACCTATATCAACCCAAAAACTAGGGAAAGTAGTCAGGGAACTAAATTAATTTCCTTAAGAAATTAAGTACCAATTGAAAATTATCTTATAGGTAACTGACATCTAAAATTCTCGTACTAGTTACCGTAATTCTCCGAAACGGCTTGGCCGATTTTTATGAAATTTTATATGCATATTCAGTAGGTCTGAGAATCGGCTACTATCTATTTTTCATATCCCTAACTAATAAGAGTTGTCAACCCCTAACATGTATATTTTATTTTATAATGTGGCATTAAAAATGCATCCCTATATTTAATGAGGATTTTAATTTAAGTATATGGCAAAATAATGTTTGCGAGGTCGTATTTCATAATAATAAAATCTAAATTTGTCCCTATTCAATTTTTACATAATTCTTTGTGATTTTGATAGTCATTAAATATACCAATTTGAAATTGTGAATTGAATGGAAGAACTTATGTTTATTTATCTGACACTTTATATAATACTGTTGCTCTATTATAATACACCAATATATGGATACCATACAAGCTAAGAAGCAATGCTATAATTCCATTTCCTTTCGCGTACACTAAGATTATGGCATGAACTACCTGCTGATCTCGAGAGACCACAGTATGGGGTTTTCCAAGACAGTCAAGCATACGGCATTACGATGGTAAATGTAACCTATGGTTTGGTTACAATATAAGGTATATTAATGTACAACGCACCTGTGACACTGGTGTTTCAGGCGTCCATAGGTCACATTTACCATCAGATGATATACCGTATGCTTGATTGTCCATCATGGTATAAAACAGTCAAGATGTATGTAAGTAAAAGTAGTTGTTCCCGTTAACTGCGAGTTCGTATCCAAAGAGATTATTTTACACACAGTTTAGCAATTCCTGTCAGTCTGATGCGAAAACGATGTTCGTAGGAGCATTCATTTTATCGGAAACCTTAACGGATTTAGTCGGGCGACCGGTATATACATTTGAACTTATTCGGGAACGTATTTACGTAGTGTTGTTTACTTGAAACGATAACTTATGTCACTGTTATTATGCAATACAATCGCATACGTTTGTTATTGCTTTTAAAATGTATAATGTATTTTATAAACTCGTATAATAAAAAATATTGTACATCTGCCGTTTTATTAACGCTAACCCTTCAAATTAAAGACAAATTATCATTTCTGTAATAGTTTAGATAAGGAATATAATAATATTGTTTGAATATAATGATAACTATTAAAATTACATCGCCCATAATATTTTCTTTCTTTTTTAGCCCATAGCATTATATTTTTTATAAAATTTTGCAATTGGATTGAAATCGCTCAAGAAACTTTTGATATATAAGAATAGACATATTCATATGTACCAAAAGTTAGTTTAACATCATTATACATAAATTATATTTTTTAATAAATGCTATTTATCCCATAATCCATGACAACATTATTCCTCAGCAGCACGGCTTTGTTGAACGTCGTTCTACTACTACAAACCTGGTAGTCTATGCCTCTTATCTATTTGAAACTTTTGATATATAAGTATATACAGATTTCAGAAAGGCGTTTGATACAATAGATCATAAATGCCTTCTAGAAAAAATTGCATCAACGGTATACGAGGTTGTCTTTGGCGTTGGTTTAAATCCTACATCACAAACAGAACTCAAAAAGTTGTAATTAATGGGCATGAATCCGATTTAACAAAACTTTTTATAATGTTCATAAATGATGTCAATTCATGCTTTAAGTTTTGCTGCTGATGACCTTAAAATATATCATGTAATTGATGGTCCCAATGATCATATACATTTTAAATCTTTAAAAAAAATACGTCTAACGGAATTTGAAGAGTTTTTTTTTAATAGAAATAATCAAAGACTTAGGTATTCTAGAGGAACTTGATACACATATCGATAATATAATTTATATATATATATATATAATATGTACTTATATTTATACAAAAGTCTTAGCTCTCAATTAGAATAACTGTTTGGAACCCTTTTTACAATATATATTCGGCGAGAATTGAAATGCCTACGCCGATTACAATATGTAGTATAAGAAATGTTATCTAAACCATACAAAATAAATATATTACCTCTTTGACAAACCAGGATATTAATACGTCAAGAAAACAAATAAATAGGTATTAATTATTAATATTTATTATTATTCTACTAAACAAAAAATATTTAGAAGTCACATACCCACTTTTAATAGATGTTAATTTTTATTCTTGACTTCACCATTAGTCGATATAGACTCAGAGACAAACATGATTATATAAATATAACTGTATTAACGTCGTTGGTAATACATTTATCTTTCATCTCATCACATATTGTATGTAATTTTATTGTATTACTGTTTGTTAGCCTAAATAAAAAAAAAAAAATTTTTCCGTCGTGTTATATATATATATATATTATAAATTGATTGATGATACATCTATTATGTAATACGTATTAATTATTAATATTTATTATTATTAAACAAACATATTTAGAAGTTTTGAGATTAATGGAAGAGACAAACAAATATAATATGGCCTTATTTTTCCGTCGTGGTTATAAATTGATTGATTGATGATATCATGTAATACGAATTCAATCGGAGATTAATGGAAGAGTTAATATGGCGATTCCAAATGACATGCAAGATAGGATTAAAGCGACATTATATCGCTTTAATCCTATCATACGCCAATTAATAAAATTGTGAAAATCAACATTTAGAACGTTGTGGTACCAGATTTAGTGTTTTAAGTAATTATTGCTAGAATTTTAGATTTAAAGTAATGTTTACAAAAAACTACTGCAGTAGTAATGTAGTAAATATATTTTAGTTATTAAACGAACTTACCTGTAATCGAAGAAGATATCAATACTACATTATTAAATCCCTCCATCATTATTCTATTGTCATCTATTGTCAAAATATAAATATAATATGTTATTAAATCATGATTAGACTGTTTAATGAGGGCTAGACTGTTTATATTTATAGTATTATATATGTTTATTAATATATATTTTGTTCATATAAATGTCACTGACTGACTGAATTTCACTAACATTTTCCGACGTTAAAAGTAATCAAACTTTCATCGTCAGAAAATATCAGTGAAATTTAATTTTAGAGAAGAATATAATAAATGACATCTGAGTAGAAATGTATCTGTAACAATATTTAGGTATATAACATTTTCTTAATATAAAAAGGTTCGTAATATTATTTAAATATGCTACTTTATGTATTTTTGCCAACGACTATAATTACAGCAATAAAATCAGAGTACAGCATTGATATATATATATATATAAATGATATTAATTATTACGATTATACCGTAAATTATTTATATAGGTATCTCACATGCTAAATATCAACACTTATACAGATTTACTTACATCCACAGTTACAGTTTTTAATATAACTTGCTAAAAATACAGTCGCAATTGTGACAGGTAACGGGAATGTTGCACTAATTTGTTTCAGAAGTTATCCGTTTCAAGTTTGCTCCATTAGCATTAAGGCTCGCTTGGCAGAAGACGCAGTCGCAACTTGTTGCAACTTTCACAAACTTTCTCTTACCCATCCAATACTGAACAATTCTACTAGTCGTCTGTTATAGAAATGTAACTAAGATCCGCTCATTGAAGTTTTATTACAGTAAAATCTAAAACCCAGATTACAGCCTATCTATTCCTGTAGGATTTCCTTTTAGAATATTTTAGAGTTGGTTATGTTAATAATACACGTACATTTCGTGACTGAAAAATGACTTCAGTGTTATTATTCAGGGGAAAACAAACGAACACGTTTATCTGTAAAAAAAAACAATTAAATGGAGCATGGAGTTAGTAGTTGTGTAAATCCAGCAGTTGGTAGATCCCATAAATAATAGAGATTTTTCACAGACCGTGGAGAATAGTGGTCTTTAGCCACCTGTATCTGTTTGCTTTTTGTCGTGAAGTGCACTTAATCGTGAAGCTTTCTATTACCAATTTGTATTTCTAACATAATGAGATACAAATTGTAACTCCGATCATCCAATCAGGAAACCATTTATCTTAAATTTATCCTTAAATCCTTTTAGTTTGAAAGTCTCAAGAAAATCGTCGCCCCCTCCAGGCCGCAGATGGCTTTTAAGGCTTGAAAACAATCGTTAAGATGTAAGGATTAATAGTAGGGGTTCAACTTTTGGTGTTTGGAGTTGGCTGACTCGAAACCAACTTGTTAACTGCTCCCGAGCCTATTTTAGGAGTCAATATCTCCCCTAGACTCGTTATTTAAGTTTACTGTAGTACTGACTGAGCTAATTCATAAGTTAAACAAAGTAGTTTCGTATGTAGCATTCAGTAGTTTCTATTTGTCCGTCAGTCATCCTCTCCAGTCATCTTATTTCGCCGACTGTCTATTTACATACATTGTATGCGAAGAGAGCTATATGCCACTTATTCCTGCCACCAAATAGCTTATTTCACAACCAATCTTTCATAGTTCGTAGATATGGCAATGAAATGATATAGTATACAGACTGATTATCTCTGGGACTAAACTATCTTAGTCCTCAGAAATGGCAGCTAATTAGACATTATTCATGTCTATGTATGGGCGATGATTACTACTTTTCATTAGGTAAGCCGCCAGTTGATAATTAGAATGGAATGAAATAAAAAAAAAATAGTTTTATAATTCCGTTTTAAATTAACGTAGCCCTCATATAAAGTTTATTGCTAACGTAAAGAAAATTTCTTGTAAAAACTAGTAAATCCTGAAAAATATTACATTACGAAAAGTATAAAAAGGGTATATTGATTGCAATTTGTGTGATCTTATGTTAGAGCTCATGAATTGAAAAGGGTTTCAGTTTTATTTGTAACTCACCGGGGACCTCGCATAAAATCTGTCGGGTTTTGTTTGAGTCGCTGCTGACTGGCTGAAAATAGATGTGTAACGTAGTTTAGGTTCGTATGTAGCTTAATGTTCTATTTGGATATAAACCTGAGGAAATGCAATTTAATTATTTGTTATCAAATTTCAAATCTATCTGAATTGAGGCAATCAGACGAAATTTTCATATCGCGACAAAAGGCATTATTACTGATTACTGGCTTGATGAACTGTATCTATCTATACATTTCTTAATCTAACTATCGTTACTAGTTGGATGTATGTATTTTGGTTGTGAGGTACCCATTGCCATAATCAGAGATTTTTAGTGTCGAAGACGTCGTGCCATTATGTTGTCGTGTAATTATAATCACATATAAGTAAATTTACTATTTGACGGATTGTCAAATAGGCTACACTATTATTGTGAAACAATAGAAATAATGATTGCGGGGTGACATTATACATTGTACTACTTGCAACAAATCCGAACCCTTTAAAGCGGACCAGAACGAAAACAATTAATATGATTTATGACAGAAATAAAAACCCTTGAAACCATTTAGCAGCATTTTTGCGTAAGCAATAGTCGAGTCTCGTAATAAAATTTGATTTATAATACATTAAATTTAGGGGGGGGAAGACGGCGAATTTTATTAACAAATCTATTGTTTTTCGTAGCTTATATTGTAACTGTCTCCTTGTAATGCAAAGTTACATCTTTTTTGTTTTAAAGTATAGTTAACAAAAATATAAACGGCGTAATAGCACATACTTAATAACAATTTTAAAAACATTGAGAAATTCACTTAATGTCAAAATATTCCATTTTGTTTATTTAAAACAATTGATTGAGTGGACGAATATCTTACTTTCCTATAACATTGCATTACGACGGAAACATACTTGATTATTTAATTCGATATTTAAATTATACATAAATGAGATTTTTTATCTCGTTACAGATAATGGAAATTTATTCTACTTAGTTGTGATGAAGACGTAGAGAGATTTGTGAAAAATCTCTTATTAGACTCTCATTCATCTTTTACGAACTTCCGTGTAATCTTTCAAGGTAGTATGCATTACAGTTTATCATAAATATTATTTTGTTTCTATAGCCTTTGTATGTATTACTTTGAATAACGATATATTTTTCCGAAAAATATTCCGTCTTTTTCCGTGACATTCGAATATCTAACTAGGAAGATACACACAGTAAATCAAGGTAACGTCATAATTCCGGGAGTGGTTCACTCTCCTAATGCCGGAGAGCACCTGAGCTGGGATCAGATGCAGGCTCGTTCGGATGTACGGGGACATAAATAGCAATAGGTAAGTATAGATGTATTTGTAACTGGTATTATTAAGGAAGAATCCTTTGTCTTCAGAGTTAGTTGTCTTGAAAATATAAATTGTGTTTAATTAAATCCTTTCTCGAGTATTGTTACGTAATCGGAAATCAAACTTCTTTTTTGTACCTACATGAAATGGCAATTAGCAAATTGTCTAATGGAAGGCACAGCAACGTTAGCTATGTACATTTGTAATAGTTAACACATAATCATGTTATGACTGTGGTAACTCTAGATTGTAATTCCAGAGTACTAAGCTCGCATCCATACCATTTAATTTCCCTGTTTCCCATACTAGAATTCACCTCTCAGAACGAGTTACTTATAAGAATTATATGCCTGGACAATTTATACATATAGGCTAAGCAGTGCTTGTGTTATGGGTACTAGATAACTGATAGATATAAATGGTTTTTTAAAATGTTTGTAAATACATACATAATATACATAGACCACCACAATCACCCAGACCATTATTATCATATTCACATATAATTACAAACATTTGTACCGTGCGAGGAATCGAACCCGCGACCACGGATGTGAAGCAGTGCGCTAGATCACCGCCGCCGTTCCTTATAATTGTTGCAGCAGAAAGACACGCAGAAAACAAAATCTGTCTGACTAACAGTACTAGGTTAAATAATATAAATTTATACATATAAACTACATCTAAAAACATACGTTGTCTTTCAGTCATTATATTATAAATTTAGATTATAATTACATACACAAAAATGTATTTCATGCTATTAATGTTTTGTAATAAACACTCTTTAATGTTTTCTTAATAGGAATACAATGTCTATAATTTACATGTCTTAATAGAAAGGCAAAATGTACAAAGACAAAATTAAATTATTATAACAAACGGTTACGACCATTGTAATTCAATGCTCCGGGTTAAAATGTATGCGAATAATAATATTATTTATTACAAAATTTTCATCCGCAAGAAGGTCGCAACAAAGTTGTTCTACATAAAGAAGCATAATTAATTTTACTTTATTATCACGAATCCTACTAATATTACGCACATAAATGTTTCTGTCATATGTAATATATACATATATGTCATTTTTAAGATTTCTTAATGTATTTATATTTCCTGTCCATTGCCAATTTCATTTAATAAAATTATTACTAGATGAAAATGAGTTAAACGTTAGCAAAAACATAAAGTAAAAGAAAAGTTAAAAACGAATCCGATTTAACACTTTCAAGTTGTTTTATAATAGATAATAGTATCATAACTGTCAAAATTCCAGATTGTGTAATGTACCTATTAAAATATAATAAATGTGGAATTGAGAACATTCCTCCTTTGTTGAAGGTAAAAGTACTCTTGCTTAATATGTGAAGTTCTACACTTCTAACTATATATAGAGAGGTGCTACTGAGAATAGGTATCCTGTTTTATCTCACGCCTTAAAATGTTACGCGCCCTATAAATTACATGGGTTACCTACCACCACCTTTGTGTATTAGTTACGCGTACGTAATAACCATTTAAAACCTACATTACACCGTATTATGTATGTCACAGAGTCGATTGTAGAGTGAATAACTCATATTCATATTACGTGTACGTAAACTTATTCGAAATTAAGCTTCTAAATAAATTATAACGTAGCTAAACCACATTTTGTGGCGTTACTTAATGCAACTTTGTTAACGTTAAGAAAATTTAGTTATAATGAGCGAAATGATGAGTGCTCTAGCCTAACCTAGTTTTAAATATAAGATTAAAAAAAATGACTAAGTATGTGATACCAAAAAACAAATTCTATTAGTATAGCTGTATTTTGGAATATTAGTGAATTTTACTTTATTCAATAATATATAATTTTAATATTACAATTCAATAATAAATAACCCTGGACAATTAACCTAGCGCCATCTAGTCCCACGGTAAGCAGCCTGTTATGGGTACAACTGATAGAAATAGTTAGAATTTTTTATAAATACATATACATTATACATAGAAAACACCCAGACCGACAAATAATCATACTCATGAATACAAATGTTTGTGCCATGCGAGGAATCAAACCCACGACGATCGGAAGTAAAGCGGTGTGCTAAACCGCTAGACTACCGAGGCTGTCAATAGTAACAAGGTTTTTGTATAAGGACAGTTATTAGTATAAAAATAATAATAGTTTTAATATGTTCAATGTAGATAGTTTTAAGTATCAACAGTCTACGTACTACACACACACTCTTTGAATTAAAAAAATCACTCTAAACTCATTCATAATTAAACATTCAATTAACAGGCAAAAGAAATCAATTTTTATGTTGTTTAATGACTTGACATTCAATGACTTCAACCGATTCGATGATATTACACTAAAAGCTAGATCTTTATGTTGTGTTACACGCTATATGGTTTTTTATCAAGGGTCTCGTCAGTTTTTATATTTGGGATTAGAGTAGATCAGAGTACAAAAGTGCCGAGCGGAATGAAGTTGAGTAAACTAGAGTAGAATAGAAAAACAGTAAATAATTTAGGTTTAGTTATTATTTTATCCTAAAACGATTTGCAGTATTAGAAATAATAGGAGTTTAATATTAGAATTAAACAACAATTAAGGTGGTTCGGAATTTCTTTCCGGCTTGAACAACATTTCTACCCTTTCTGTAGTAAAGCAGTAAGATATGTGGAAAATACTGCTTATTGCTCTCCATATTTAAAATGGCACTAACCAAAAATTACTGCGTAGAATTAATTGATATTTTTCACACACAAGCCTTGCTATATGAGCTCTCAAACCTTATAAAAATTATACGCCTTAAGTGTGAACTGGGTGCAAAAAATACAATTAAATCCTCTGTCAGGAAAAAATGAAAGTACTTTCCGAACAATAATTTGTTAAATCAGTCAAACCTAATTTGAAATACAAGTGACAATACCTAAAGTCGTGCTAAGAGATAAGCGAATGGGGAATGTAATATATTGTTACAAATAAATTAATCTAACTAATATCTAGGTACAAACGAACATTCTGTGTAACACTGACAGGTAATTATTGTATTACCGCTCAAAAGAGAACTTATCTGGTGTAACACGTATATCGTGTCTTGTATACGTAATATTCAGAGGGGAATAAGATGTACTAAAATCTGTATCCGGAGTCTGATCTATTGTTACGGCCTGCGAACAAATACAGAAATTATTGTGTAGATTCTTTATTACGATTGATCGTTTATAAGGAGGAGACCCTATTGTTGTACAATCCGGAGATAGCCGACATAATCTTTAACAGCCTCTGTTCTAGCGGTTTAGCACAATGCTTTACTTTCGATGGTCGCGGGTTCGATTCCTTGCACGGTACTATTTGTATTTATGAGTCTAATTGTTTGCATTGGTTTTAGTATTCTCATATATTATACGTGTATGTACCGAGAAACGTATATAAGGATATCTATCATTTGACTAATACGAATAACTTAAGCTCTGTTTAGATTAGGACTGGATATCGCTTTAAATTTTCCAAAGAAATTATAGGATATCTTTATAATCTTATGAATCTTTATGTTTGATTTGTATATTATTATTTATACTCGTATAAACCTATAGTCAGTACTAGATTTAAAGGGTATGCCAGTGAGAGTATTCCCAAACAAGCAAATTGAAAAATATTTATACATTTTTAAAATTTCAATCTTACAAGCTACGGTCAAGTGATCAATTTAGCATGTCAGATTTCAATATTGTTCCTTGATGAAGTGGTTCACTTTCATGATCATTCTATGACGGTAGGGTCTAATGTAAAAACTTGACGTTCATAAGTGTCATGAATAAATGATTTTGGAATTTTGAATTTTTTTGAATTCTATGACGGTCTCGGTGTTCTAGCGGTTTAGCACCCCGCCTTACTTCCAATAAAACGTCGCGGTTACGATTCCTCGCACAGTACAAACATTTGTATTCATCAAAAGTTTGTATCGGTCATCATAAAACAAGATCTGCTTAGCTTGGAAATAGATGACGCTGTGTGAGATATTATATTATTATTTGGGTTACAGCCTGATACATTTTCCTCTTACATATGCTTTTTAGCTGTTAGGTATATTGTCCATGGTGTGGTCCATAAAAGTCAAATATGTACTTTATGATGATGAAATATTTATAGTAAAAGTGAAATATATATATATGTCACACAATTCTTATTCCTGGAGTATATGAGTAATGATTTAAGAATCAAACAACAACATATTTGTGTTAGTTTTGTAAATAGCATCGAGATAGGCTTTCTTAAAAGTATAGACTATCTTTGTACGATGTGTTTCGGTTGAATACGTTGGATAAAGTAGTAATGGGCATGGTATGCGGAGGAATGTAGACCATGTCTTATGGAAAGTGTATAATATGAATGTGGATGGATGTAAAGGGAGGGGACGCCCTAAGAAAAGATGGATGGATTGTGTGAAAGATGTTATGAATAAAAGAAGAGTATGTTTAGATATGACGACTGATAGAGAGCAGTGGAAGAGAATGACATACTGCGCCGACCCCAAATAATGGGATAAAAGCAAGGCAATGATGAGGTTGGATAAAGTAGTAAAATATAGGATAAGGCGCATGACATCTTAGTTCTCAGAAATTGCAGGCGATACAAGCCACAGTTACATAGGTACTTACCATTAGATGTACCATCAGTAGCTTGCCATTCTAATAACATAAAAAATCATATCTACACTAGAATGAACATGATTTAGAGATAAAATCGATGAAATTTTGAACAGTTAGTGAATAAAGAAATTGTAGTGAATGGTACAGTTATGCTTCAGTATGAAATTTTACATTCCTCAAAGGCTGTGTTTCACATTATATTATGTATTTGTTTTTGTGGAGAAAAATAAATATATTATATTATTAAGTTATATTTTTCTTTTCGGAGAGAATGTAAGTAGATTTTTTTTTAATTCGTTAGAAATTAGCGGCTTCCGCTAACGGAAACTGTTTTAAAGTAGGACGCTCGTAAACCGCCTTGAGCTGTCGAGATGCGACAACTTACATTCCATATAGCTACATATATATCCAGCATATATGTTTGGGAAGCACATATGTTACTGAGTTGTCAACCTATTTGCTGTATAAACGTTTGGCGACTAATAAAATAAGTTCTCATTTACTTTTACAGAGTAGTTTAATAGTCGTAAAAGGACAACTTGTCTCTTAATTTTATATATTTAGTTGTAAACACAGGATCCTAAAATATATAACAGAATTATATATAAAGAGGAAATAAATAAAAAATGACCGTAATACTCTTTTTAATGAATGACTATGGACCAGTAGACCATCCACACACTTGCGATACGATAAGGGCTGGTTAGATACCAGAGCAAGTTGACAAAATGAGTCATATCAGTCAGTATGTGGAGAATTCAGTAGAAATTAACCGCGATAGCTTTCAAAGAAAAGTACGTGGAGGTCGACCTGACATGGGCAGTGGCCCTATTATTAGTCATATACCCTACATGGTTTATAATAATCCTTTTATTCATAATTTTATTTACATATATACAAAATTTTATAAAAACTAATTGTTTATATGTGTATTAATTTTATTTAGTACAAAAATATACTCTTTAGTGATAATTACTTATATTACATACAATGCATGCCAAATGCTGTACAGACTGCTTAATATAGGCATTTTCCTCCTCTTAGATCATTAATATAATAGTAACTATGTAAGTAAATAGAGAAGAGAAAGAACAGGAAACAAAGAGTAATTGCTTTTTTGTGTTATTGATTCAATAACTTACACAATTATTAATAATATTTTTTCCTTTCCTTTTTATTTCCAGATATGTATCCAGAATACATAAAAATGCTTTTCTGTGTACTATCTGAACTACAATAGCAAATATTGTTGTGGATTTAAATTACATCTTTTGAATTTATCTGTAACAGAGCACGGTGTCAGAGTTCGTTTCCACGAACAACTTGCTCCTTAATTACTTCAACCCTATTAACTGCTTATCACTTTATTTGAATTCCTTTGAAAGAAATTATTTAATGAGATTTATTCTTCGTGATAGTATAAAAAATTGCAAAGAATTTTCATAAGAAAGCATTCTTTGGAGCTGGTCCTGAACTTTGATATTAAATATAATAAGAGTGACTAAAAAAGTATTGATCATCATCATTACTAACGTAATATATCTATGATGTAAAATTTATGAATATTTTATATAACATACCTACAAATAAATCCACCAAAAAACAAACAAAGATTAATAAAAACAAATAGTATTCCTATTTTTAAAAATGGTAGAAAATTACCTTCAACAAACTTAAATAACGAGGTGAAAAGAGCCATCAATCCCCTAATAGGTTTTAAACGTGTCCTATCATGAGTTGAGGGTATTATGTAAAAGAGCATTTGGGACCATTTGGACGGTCGCCAACCCTAGATGCTAACATGCCAATCGTTCAACAGGTTAAGGCCCCTGTAAAATATTGATTATGCATATTAGTTCTACATTATAACAATGATTACTCCGTGTTTCCTATAGGATAGAAAATTTGCTCTCTCTAGCAAATGTCTAAAAAATACAAATTTCACATACGAAACTTTACGAATTTTTGTAATATTCCTTTTGGTCAATGATGCCATAGCACCAGTAATAGAATTAATAAGGTATCACATAGAATTCATCAAGACTCAACTCCGCTAACTTGCAGAGGGATTGCGTAGAAATCGACCTACTGGAACTTCCTTCTTTGCTAGTAATATGTACTTGTATATAGTGAAGAGAGGTAAGCAATCAATGTCTTTACAAAATATATTATTAGTGCCGCAAAAATATCAATTCTTTTATTTTAAATGCAAACGTATACCTGTCTGTTACCTTTACAAGACTAAGCGGATCTTTATGAAATTTGATTATGTAGATAAATGTTATTACGAGAACAGACATAGACTATTTATTATCTAAAAAGAGCACTTACACAAAGTGTTCTTTTGTTTTAAACATAAGGTGCTAGTTTTCCATAACAGAAAAAATCTCTTACTGAAATAGGTATTTTCACATTCAAGTATTCAAATAGTATCGGATACAAACCGAGTCATTACTGTCTACATGCATCGAATTCCAAATCGATATTATTCGGACACGGCCCCGTCCGCCTGTCACTCCACTTTTGTAATTACGTGTCGGCCGCCATAGTGCGAATGATACTAATTTTGTCTGTCATCGCATAATAGACTCGCGGAATAATAGACCATAGCTATTTAATTAAGTGACAGCTTGTGGCATATCATAGAGCTAACAGATTCTAAAAAGGGGAAGATTGATTTTTTTTATAATATAACTGAAATGTCAAACAAGATAATGGTAAGCGGCTACCGTCGTCTATATATATTTACTACTTATATACTTTAATAAATGTATTAAAGTATGTATAATACTAGCTACTCACTCCGGCTTCCCTCGGGTGTATGTGTATTATATAAGTACATTATAAAAAACTGTTTGAAATGGTGAACTTATAGTATAATGTATACTTATATATAATTACATAATAGTATTTGAATCGCAACGATATCCCGTATCAATTGATTTCTGTGGTAACAGATCTGTACATGGTTGTAACAAAATACTGAGACAGAGATCCTAAGAACAACAACTAAGATATCTTGTTTCTTATCTGGTAGTTTATCTTGTTCTCTCGTTCAAACTATACTTTAAATATTTTTTTTTCTTTGTCTTTATTCTTATAATATTGAAGATCTTGAGCTTATTTTTCCCGGCTTTCAAAAGCGTAATAAAAGCTTCATTGTTACCACAAATGGTAAAACATGTTCTTATCTCTAAATTGCCATTTCTTCATTTCTGTTAAGAAAATTAAGAAATGATTATTATTATATCTCACATTCCCTGTATTATAATTTCCTTATATTACAACTACAAGTTATCAGACAAGGTACCTGTGTGTACGTCTGTATTGCTGTCGTTTATTGACGCTCTTTATATCAACGCGACATTCAATTTCCGTGTGTCGAGTCATTGCAAAAGAGAACTGCACTTGGTTGATAGCAAATTTCCTTTACATGCAAGTTATGAACGAAAAAAAGTTGTCATTCATCGCATCAAGTTGCGCACACAAAATATAGACACACTATTTATGTGGGTATATGTCAAAATGCAATGTATGGTATGCGGCTTATAAAATATAAATCGACCTATAAAGTGTTTTAGTATCCCCCAGATTAGAACTCATGGCATTGGCGGTAAGTAACGTAATAAGTAAACTTGTAGGCCACTGCTCTCTAATTAGAAAATCTCGACATACATAGTTTAAAAATAGAAAATCTAATAAATACACGAAGAATTGACCTATAAACCTGTATCAACCTATTTCTATATCAATTTTTCAATGTCACGGCTCACCAGATAACCTTTCAGGGTTTAAATAAAACAAAGGTCGGAGAGGGTAAGGGCGATGATGAGGTCATCAGCGAGCGTAATTAAATTAGACCGAATAAAGCTTCTCTGTGATGGGGATTTAGATACGAATAGGGTCCGTTCACACGATCAGCCCGTGACTGCAGATTGTTACCATTAATGATGAAATCAAATCTGTTTGAGTTAGTTTCTTTTACTTATTACCTTTGTGGTCTATCGGTTCAGCATGCTGCCTCATTTTCCTAACGCATAGAATAAGATTTGTACATACGTATATGCTTTTAATTATTGAAAGAAAATAAGTATTTATGAATACTACTGTTTGTATTGGCCTAACTCTTTTCAAATGTATGTAGGTATATTATAAAAATGTTTTGTTTATCTGCTGAATTAGACTATGTGAAAAATAAAAAAAAAAATAGAAAAATAAATTTTATCAATAGCTGTGTGTACATCACACACAGCTGTTGATAAAATTTATTTTTTAATTCCGATGTAGAATTTCTACAAAATCGTCTGAGTTCAATATAATTTTTAAAGAAAGGAAGAAACAACTATATTAAGAATTCGCAGGTATGACATATTACTCACTTGATAAGGTGATGTCCGTAGTGCTGTTTATCCATCAGCTTGTATGCCATTTATATTACGTAACGTAGTGCTGTTTATAATCTTTTATGCCATTCCTCTTCTTTAATATTAAGGTGTATCGAATTTGATTAAACATCAAATTCGATACACCTTAATATTAATAAATTAACAAACGTTAGAAATCATGCGGAATAGTTACTTCACTTATAAAGATTAAGTGACTGTATGGGTATGTGATATTTGAGATCGTGTACAAATGTATAAGTTAGGAAATTGACATTGATGTATTGGACAAACATACAGAGTATAGTTAGTTATATATATGAATATGTAACAGCTATCAAGTTTTAGTAAAACTTCTTTTCGTATATAAGGTTTTCAAATCTACTACGCAATATGGAAATAGCACTTTTATATTTCATGACGACCTCGGTGGTCTAGTGACTAAAAATAAATTTTATCAACAGCTGTGTGTACATCACACACAGCTGTTGATAAAATTTATTTTTTAATTCCGATGTAGAATTTCTACAAAATCGTCTGAGTTTATATATTTAAAGAAAGGAAGAAACAATTATATTAAGTATTTACATAAAACTTGATAAGGTGATATCAGTTGTTTATCCATCAGCTTGTATGCCATTTATATTACGTAACGTAGTGCTATTTATAATCTTTTATGCCATTCCTCTTCTTTAATATTAAGTTGTATCGAATTTGATGTTTAACAAACGATAGAAATCATGGGGAATAGTTACTTCACTTATAAAGATTAAGTGACTGTATGGGTATGTGATATTTGAGATCGTGTACAAATGTATAAGTTAGGAAATTGACATTGATGTATTGGACAAACATACGGAGTATAGTTATATATATGAATATGTAACAGCTATCAAGTTTTAGTAAAACTTCTTTTCGTATATAAGGTTTTCAAATCTACTACGAAATATGGAAATAGTACTTTTATATTTCATGACGACCTCGATGGTCTAGTGGTTTAGCACACCGCTTTACGTCCGATGGTCACGAGTTCGATTCCTCCCATGGAATAATTATTTGTATTCATGAGGATGATTGTTTGTATCGGTCTATATGTTTTCTATGTATAATATTTGTGTATTTACAAAAAAAAATGTATATCAGTTGTCTACTAAACTTGGAGCTATATGGCACCATGTAAATTGTACTGAGATATTATTACTATTATATCGATGTTATTACGGTTATTTTTTTTTAATATTTATTTTAAAAATCCTCTAACAAAAATTCTGTAGCCAAAGTATGCATTCATTGAATTAGGGACACATATGCTCGCAGGAATTTTTAAGTCAAACAGATAAAAGTCTTATTTTAATACAAATCTATTTTTACATAAATAGATCTTTTGTATCGAAAGCAACCTAAATAAATAACAGTGTTTATAAGAATTCAAAAATATATGTAGGTTGCGTTGTAATTTCATACAAGTCCGATATGAACATCCCCTTGGGTTTTAACCCCAATATCCACCCCTGCATATTACCAAAAGTACTAAAGCCGAATGTTGTGTATCCGCAGATCCTAGTTAGGTCCTCATTAGAATCGATACGGAATTCGGTAGACGTAGTTGCTATTATCTAAGTTCTAATACACATAACAAATATTGTATGTACATACATAAATGTATTCATATATTTATATCAGTTATTTAGTATTCATAGTGATGTTTTGGGTTATCACTATTATTATTTTTAATTACAAATATACATTTTATAAGACTATTAAAATATTCTTATTGAAAAATAATCATTCAAAAATTACATTTTTTACAATTTAAAAATAAAAAGTAAAATAGAGCCCATTAACTAATTTTCATTGTTGCTTTTATTTGACTAACGTCATTATAACACACGGACGAAGTCGCGGGCACAGCTAGTATTATATATTTTTTCCAAAACGTTCTTCAAAATATAACGTTCTTCAAAAGGTAATTATGTACAGAGGCGAAAAGTGGTCTATGTTCTTCTCTATATAAAATATTACGTATACAGAATGTTATTATGTCAAGGAAAAAGTTTTCTTTATATAATTTATACATTAATAATATTATTTATTTTATTATTTTTATAATAAAAATAAACCTTTAACAATCTTCTGCCATTGTAGACTTTGAACTTATAGAATTTAATAAAACAATTTAAAGTCAGGATGAGTATTCGCCTAAAAAAAGCTCGATAGACTTAACGTTTATTTTTATTGTTATGGAGGTAAAGCCTAGACATTAATTACAATAATGTTATCAGTTTACAACATATCTTGTATATAAATATATCTAAAGAAAAATAAATAAATATCCCTAGATGATTTTTATTATTAATGAAAGTGCGGTTAAGTACTAAAAATTAGGAATATATTTCGTATACGTAACCTGTAATTTCACTGTTTTATCTCATCCTTCATCCGAACAATTTTGTACAAAATCTTTATTAAAAATTAAATTACTATAATTAAATAAAATAAGATATACACGGTATAAAATCCTATACTAAATATTATACCGTACAGAAAATGAATTTCTGATGAATTAGCGGCGATGTCTATTGATCCAGGCGACCTGATTTCATCCACACCTGCTCATCCTTCACTGGTCCGCAACGATTCACCTCAGCGCAGGCGGAATCGCCTACATCGTTGAACACAAAGAATAATATGTAATACACTAAATACTTTTATAACTATAATATCAGATGGGATAGCCAGGGACGTATAGTCAATTGCAAACATCGTGCAAGCAACATTTTACATGCCTACAGTTTGGTTTGAAATTATTGAAATCAACGTAGCTAGGGCGAACTAATAGCTCTCGAACTAACTTGATTTAATATCGATGTTTCCATTACTGAGATTTATCAAGAAATATAAATTAACACATAGTTTTCTTTATAAAAACACATATATAGTAATGGATATGGAAGGGCGGGATGTACTTGAAAGAAAGAACCAATTTTTTCTTAATTTCAAGGTGTCTAATATATTCGAATACAATGTTTCTAGCATACGACGGGCTTTTTTTCTTTTTATTTATTTAGAAGTTTAGGATCCCAATAGTGTGAATGTTCACTCCGTCTTAGCTTTTACTTAATTACATTAATACGTAGGTCTTAATAGTATTAAGTACGCGTATGTACTGTCATATTTTATACGTATTTCTGTAAGAATTTAATAATTGAATAACTTATAAAACCGCGATACAATGGAATTAATAACCCCTCCACTCATTTGGAGTCGGTAGAAAATAAAACAAAGATAGAAAGAGAAGGGGAGAGGTATTATGAGTTGGATTGGTGCTATAAGCTTGAAACTTATGACACCTGCTTTTCGTTTAATAAAACACATTCAACAGTATCACAAAAATAACACCAGTAGTATTTTTACTCTCACACTTGGAGTTGTATGAAACTTAACAGTAAAAGCCCCCGGCAGCGATCATTATGTGCGGGTCGTGCTTCCATTTAAAAAAAGATTGAATGATAAGCGAGTCTTTCACAGGCTAGCGAAAGACGAAAAGTGTAGCAGTTATGCGTAAGAGGCGTTTAAACTTAAATCTTTTGGTGCTTCTGTTACATTTTATAAAAACAATTTTCAATATTTTTGTTATTTTTTTTTAAGAAGAGAGATTCTGGCAAACTTAGATATTTATCTTATTATGGAATTCATGTTAAACGATCAGTGGTATTGATTTTTAATTATGATATGAGTTTTGATTTTCTAATATGTATTTGAAACAACTTTTAAATCATAAATAATTGGAATTGTTATATGCTCCAATATAATACTTCATTCAATACATTTAATATTTACACTTACTCTTACGACTCCTGACTTATTCTGTTCAGAGTAAGTATTCATTATTATAATAGCAGTATAGGTACTAATGGAACGGAATGGTTGCTAAAAATACCCCTTCTTAACAGCAAATACTACACATATACTAAATTTTATCAAGATTGATTAAGCTGTTAAACCGTAGAAGCGTTACATAGAACAAACAAACGTACTATTGGATTTATAGCATGAATTTTTATTGAATTATCCAATTATCCATAACAATATTAATATATAAAAATTAGACTTAGCATTAAAAAATTATGACTAGATTATATTTGCATCAAGGTTTGTTTAAGTGTACTGTATACTCCAAATATATAAAAAATAAAACAAAAAAGTACAATTAGCAACAACCAAAATTATCTATTATCTGTTCTGTAACTCAACAGGGCAGAGTTAATGAATTCGTTATAAGCTAAAGTTAGCCGAGGGGTCCAAAGTTTGGCAGTGAAGGGTTGATTTATCGCAGTAATCTGGGTAGCAGACCAACAAGCACGATTCACTGTAACCCTGTCTATTTCTATTTAATTCAATTTGAAACTATATGATAAGCCACTGTAGTCGTTGCGTTTTGTTCAAATTGCTCATAGGCCAGGAGACTGTTATATTTTTATAGATGATAATAGACCGACCCATTATCATTTAACAAAATTACTAGATAACTGATATAAATACATAGTTAAGTTTTTTTTTGTAAATAAATATATAAGTAGAAAACATACAGACTGTTACTAACAATTATACTATTGAATAAAAATATTTGGACCGCGCGCGGAATAGAATCCTCGACCATCGGAAGTAAAGCAGTGTGCTCAACCGCTAGACCACCGAGGTCGTCAGATTGGAATTGTAATGCACGAGGGCAGATAATACCCGCGTTATATGATGATAATTGATGTGTAATTGTCGTCATATATGTATGTAGATGATGGTTACCGCTTATTATGTAGGTGGACCGTTAGCTAGTCAAAAAAAAAATGTTAGCCGAGTTGCTTAAAATTATTAATACTATTTTTAAAATATTCCAAATTGTTATTACAATCGCTAGGAAAAATGACTTAACCTGATGAATTATATTACACTTAATTGAGCTATATAAAATAAGTACATACCTTAAATCGTTTCTCCTCTCCTAACCTGGGCAACCATCTACAGACGCGGTTAACTTTCTGCCGTAATTTAATTATAACACGTACCTTCCTTGCCTTTGTTCGCCGGTCTCTCCACATAAGCCAATTCGGAGACTATAAAGAAGATTAAATTTCTTTTTTATTGTTACGGCTTTTACGCCAACACTGAAATTGTCGACCTATTTAACGGCATCGATAAATGACCATCCGATTATGTAAACGAATTTTCAATTAATTTATGTTAATATAATTTTTATTTGTGTGTACATATATACCTTGGAACCTCCATTAATAATATACATATGCCTACCTGTGCTTGTTGCTTTAGAGTAAACTCTAAAGATTGCAAAAGTAATCCATAAGATACTACTGTATTAACTATCATTATTAACATATTACCCGCGACTACATATGTTTTTTTTTTGAGATAAATGATAGCCACAGCCTCGTCTACTTTCAACACAAATTTTATTAAGATACGTTAAGCCATTTAGCTTAGAAAAGGTAACAAATAGACATGAACACCTGTGTATTTATAATATTGGAATGGATGTCCCGGAATCTAAATTGTTTTTGACAAGTATTGCACCACGGCTCATCGAGTTTCCTTGTGACCCAAGATCTGGTAGCTACTTTGCCTAGACGCTAAGGATGGTAATTCAAAGAAGCAACCACAAAGAATGCCAGTATCTTGGATGCGCTGCCTCGATGTGCCGTGTTGGATTATAATGATTGTTTTTTTTGTGAATGTTTATGTATGTACTTATTTATTGTTTGTATGGATTTAGAAGTTTGACATATGAAATAATTATTAAAGACTAGCTGACCCGATAGACGTTGTCCTGTCTTAACTAATTCTAATTAGCATTGGTTTCAATTAACAAAAAAAAACCTCCGCACGACTTGATTTTTTATTTCATAAAAACCTTGTCCTTGCAATAATAAACACAACAAAAGAAGAATTAGCGGAATCAGTCCAGTCATTCACGCGTGATGATAAGACCAAAGGAAATAGGGTGGAATTCAGAAATATATAGGAATATATAATCTAAATAGGTACAAATTCGTTAAGTTAATTAATATATTTTTTGACGACCTCGATGGTCTAGCGGTCTAGCACACCGCTTTACGACCGGTCGCGGGTTCGATTCCTCGCACGGCACAAACATTTGTATTCATGAGTATGATTATTTGTATCGGTCTGGGTGTTTTCTATATATAATATGTATGTATTTACGAAAAAAAATCTATCTATGTATATGTATGAGCTATCTAGTACCCATAACACAAGCTTTAGCTAGCTTAACTTGGATCTAGATGGCGCTGTGTGAATTGTCCTGAGATTATTATTATATAATTTTGATTTTGGAATATTTTCGGTGCAGTGGTTCTGTATTTTATTCCCCATAACAATCCACTATTTTCATCTCCCTCTCTCTGTAATATTGATATAGACTAATAAAGTGCAAAACAGAGTAAACAATAGTAGTACAAAGTAAACTACATTATTTATATTGACACGTGTTTTATTTCAAAATGTCGTCTCTATACTGAACTATTGTGTCGTGGGTGTGAACCTATCTAGACGTAGGTGTGACAGTGTTCTATCCGGATACACTTTCAATTGAAAGCTATTTTTGACATAAAGAATAATATCCAATATTACATACATCGTAATATAAGACTTTATTACGATGTTATTCCCTTATTAATACTGATAATCTTGTTATATATAGGCATTATAATAAAATGAGAGCGCCATTTGCCGGTAGAGTTGAATTTTCAATACCATCAAATTTTATTTCTAGCTGTCTAGTGATGAAAACGCCTATAACATGTTGGATTCTAATGCATCAAAGTCATACCAAATGTTGTGTTCATCATAAAGTGGATAATTGACAATAACTCTGAATAGAAGAAAAGGATAGGACAGTGTCGATAGTCTAGTGGATTAGCACACCGCCTCACTTCCTATAGCCGCGGTTTTGATTCTTCGCACGGTACATACATATGCATTTAAGAGTATGATTACTCTGGGAGTTTTCTACGTATGTCATGTATATTAAAATGTATTGACATATTTCTACCATGATTAGTATTCATAGCACTGGCTCCCCTTAGCTTGAGACTAGATGGCGCTTATGAAAATGCCTCTGTTTACCCGTTTAAGATGACAGTGATAATACAAATAGAGGAAGACCTTCAAGAAAGATGCCCGTTACCATGTATTTATTACCTCTGTTCCACATATAATCTGTCACCAGGCTGGCAGGCAGACTGCTCAATTGATATGTTTTGGCAGACTCCTGTCATCCATCGTAATCTTGTTAAATCCTATCCATTTGACGCGCACCGATTGAGTGGATTTCTATAGTTCTCCGTCTCTGCTCAATTTAATTTGTTATTGGCATTTTGTTCACTGGACAGATAGACAGAAATAAAATATATATCCAAAGTTTTTTGATAGGATCAAGATATTAACTCTACTATACCATACCGCAGTTTTTTTCATATATATGTTATAGTATTAAAAAAGGTACACAATTAATAAAGGAATAATAATAAAATAATATTCATTGAATTAGGCTACTTCGGACTAGATCTAGTTACTTTTTCTAGTATTCTTTTATTATTATTTACGTTTATTACTGTTTATTGCACCAGCGATATAATACAATGAACATTATTATTTGGATATGTATTATAAAAACATATCATTAAAAATATTTTCACCGCCAACAACTTATCATTGCGCCACCTATGGTTACATGGTAAAAATGTCACAAGGTACTTAGTTCTTTTTAATATCTAATTTTAGCTTAGTATAACGCGCATTAAAGCTATATAAAAATAAATTAAATATACATAATAAGAAGGTACAAAGGCGATCTTATCTCTTAAGGGAGGAGAAAAAATAATTTGGACTATTTATAAATTAGAATGTTTGTTATATATGTTAGTTATTATATATGGCTGCAGAATTGACCAGCTAGAGAAACATTGGCCAATTTTCAATTATATCCCGCAATTTGTTCTGCCACAAGTCAAGCTAGCTACTGCACATTAATCATTTCAGCTCGAGCCATTCAGACGGGACTTGTACAAAGTGTAATTTGATTATGCTATTAAGATTTTCTTAAATATCTTATTATGTTTTATTACTATCATTTTATTCAAATATTTGTTGTCAAATATTATTTCATTTCGTTCCCTGAGCAAGTTGCTTTACTGCACCAGAGAAAAGCAACTTGTGTAATTTAAATAATACACGTGTAGATAAGTATATTTTTTACAAGCTAATTGTCCTTGCAATGTATTTATTATATATACTTATATACTATCATAAAATTATGTTATTAATATTATATACGAGTATTATTAATTAATATCATCAATAATACTCATGGAAAACTAATTTCATAAAGAAATAAACTAATTATCTTAAAATAAATTCTTAAACATTTCACACTACATTGATCACGTGATCGGTCAGCTTAGTTGGTATATCAAAAATTACTTTATTTTTTTCACATCTACTTTTGGTTTCTTATTCAGTTTTTTGAATTCTAAATTCAATATAAAGAGTCATTAATATGCAAGTAATTTTAATGGCTTATGCAAATCAAGTTTTTCATATTAATATTTCTCTATAGTTCAATTTAGTCTATACATTTAAATAATACAAACTGGCTAGAAAAACATTTTTTTTTCTTTTAATTGTACTCTCTTCTTCATATTATACACGACTTTAGAAGTAACACTGTATTATGTTATAAATATCGCTTAAAACAGTGTTTCACATTTAAAATCCAATTATAAGCGGGAATGATCAAACGGGAGGCGACATGCGGTCATAATAACACGAGCCGAGCTCCTATATCATCCCCTGAGGCTCAACTAAATAGCTTCACATTTGTATTCGTTCGTTTGCATAGGACAGCCTCTCGACGCTTCTAGTATTGAAAATCACAAGGCGAAAATTGTAATAATAAGCATACATTTGTATTTAAATTGACTTACGTCGTTGGTGTTGGAGTATATTTAGTGTTGTTTTTCAATTTAATATACAAATAAACAGTTGTAAGTGACAAATGTGTATAATAAATAAATAAATAAGCCTGGACAATTAACACAGCGCAATCTAATTCACATTTCACACGGTAAGCAGAGCTTGTGTTATGGGGACGAGACAACTGATAATAAAAACTTAGATATTTTTTTGTAAATATACTTATAATATATATAAAATACCCAGACCGATATAAACAATCATACTCTTGAATACAAATGTTGGCACCGTGCGAGGAATCAAACCCGCGACCATCGGAAATAAGCAGCATGCTAAACCACCAAGATCGTCGGTATTATATAATAATATTATCTATACATAATATTGTCATGAAGTGATACATTTCCATATTCGATCACACGATTTCAAAATCATTTTATGTGTATTTTAATTACATAAATAATTCTATCATCAGTTGTTTCATCTGTACTTCCATACTTATATTATAAAGACAAAAGAAATCTCCTTGTTCAGCTCCATTCTTCACTGGTCATTTACTTTCAAATACCAATCATTTTCCGAGCATAGGCGTCTTGTCTCCCGGATCAAATAGTGAGGACAAAGAGCTCAAAATCAAACCCTTTTATTAAAAAAAATGCTAACGTAAGGTAATTCTTGTAAGTACTCATAAAATCATACATCAAAAAATAACAATCTACTAAATTAAAACATATGTTGAAACTAACAAACAAACATTTTTAAATAATGGCCTTGCATTCACATAAGTTAAAATATAATATAAATCAAAGAGCCTGCTCAGGCTCGGTCCTCGTAATATATGTAATATAATAAAGATATTCTATCGGAAAACAAATCAATATCTAATACCCTACTTAATCTATTGAAGTTATTCCTTGTTAAGTTATTATTATTATTAAATTAATTAATGTCATATTTGAAATATAATTTACTCCTTCAGGGTTTTTTCTAAAACTTATTCACATACTTATTCACGTTCTTTTTTTAAATATTTAGAAACATATTTAAAAAAAGAACGTGAAGATACTTGACATAAATATATATCGTGTCACGAGGAAAAATATATTCTTCCTGTGTTTTAATCTCAAAAAAAAATTACAGATACTATTTTTAGAGATGTAGATAGCAGGGATAAAATACCGTAATAAAATTTATGTAGATAAAGTCCCGGAAAACAATAGTTTCATAAATACGAGTATATCAACCAGTTGCTTTGAGCCAACATTTTTTATAATGCAGTACTCGTTTAATTAGTACTACATAATACAACGGTTAGTCCCGAAAATATTTAATCCATAATAATTTCACTGATTAC
The DNA here is from genome assembly GCF_030625045.1 of Achroia grisella. Lineage (NCBI taxonomy): Eukaryota > Metazoa > Arthropoda > Insecta > Lepidoptera > Pyralidae > Achroia > Achroia grisella. The sequence goes on from NW_026712845.1 coordinate 555,578, forward strand.
ATACTAAAATGCAGCCTGACATGTCATTATTCCATGGGAGTTTCAAGGATTAAGCGCATGTTGAACAATAACATTGTGTATATATAACCTTATATCCAATTCCGTTTCGGGGATATAAATCAGCATGTGTGTTATAATATGGATGATTAATCCATATTTTGTGGTATCACTATTAAAACTTAAATATATGTATGAACTTTAATTTATGTGACATAATAAAGCACTTTATATGAATAAAATATTAAAAATATTAAAATACATTGTGAATACTAAGAAAACAGCTGGGTGTTTTTTCTATTACACATTATATATTATAATTGGTCTGGACAAAGGTTTGTACTGTTCGAGGAATCGAAACCATCGGAAGTAAGGCGGTGTGATAAATTGTTAGAACACCGAGATCATAAAGAATGATCATCATCCGATTATTCACTTTTTTTGGCTCCCTTAAAACCGTCTATAATATGCTCATATAACAATGTAAAAATATAATTGATATAGTAAGGAATACCAATGTTATAATACAGTCACACATGTTATGCCTTCATACACACTAATTTAATTGCCCTCAAACCGAAACTCGGCTACTAAAGCAAATTGTTTGGCTGCTGAAATAGGTATGTAAAATAAAGGTACACAGATAGACAACTTTGTACAAACTCTACGTCATTAAATATAGATGTCATAAGGGAAAAGAAACATACATACGTAATATTCGTTCAATCTACATTGTAGTGACAATAAGAGTTGCTACTCGTGACATTTTGATTAGACTTACAATGTACGATTATATGACTTAATCTAGTCTAGAACACATACATTTCCATAATTCTCTGTTGCATTCCTATTTCATCATTTGTTTTCTAGATACTTGCAAAATTTTAAGGTGAAAGGTTGTTGATTATGTTGTACGTATTTCGCGAATTACGATAAATTACCAAATAATTATGAACTTAAATTTAACTTTATTCGTTTATAAAAACTAAAATAGATGTAACACCATTCTAGGTTTGTACGAATGTATATCAGAAGTTGTAACGCAAACCACAGTTGCGACAAGAACGTAGTCAGCTATTTACTGATTTAATATGAAATTAACTATATTTCAATTAAAACTGTTAAACTACTATATTGAAATTGGAACACTGTCTTTATTCTTCAGCGCGTGCAGATGCTGCTCTTCAGCACTTTCGCTAGGGTTGTGCTCTGCGTGTGTGACACGTATATTTTAATCAATGTTTGTTATTATACACACTTCTCGTTAAGCTGCAATCGTGTGTCTCTGCACTCCTCAAATACAAAGTTTGACTGGTAGAGACTGCTGTAGCAATATGTCCACCTTTTGTCCATAGACGCCTCGCTGGTCTAGTAGTTAGCAGATGGTAGCCGTTTCGATTCCTCGCACGATGCTAACATTTGTGTTCATAAGTATGATTCTTTGTATTGGTCTTGAATATTGTGTCTGTATTTTCACAAACTCTGCTTAGGTTGGGATTAAATGAATTATCCAGGATTTTTATGATTACTTTTATTATTTATCTAATTATAATCCAGGCATCATAGAAGTTGACAGTGACGTCACAGTTCACAAGTCGGTCGAGTATACAAGCGTCGTGTCTTCGCATAACAATTTCAGTTTGTGCAGTCTAGATATTGGACGGTCTTGTACTCCTCTTGATTTATAGTTTCCTTGTTGGCATAATTTGTGTGATATATGGCTAAGTATGGGAAATGTATAGTAGTCAGTAAACGTCAACGGTTAGAAGAAGAATTGGACAACTCATCAGTATCGTTTTTGGGGATCTATTAGAAATCACTATAGTCTGTACTCCTAATAATTCTTTCTTTATGCAACAGATTATCATTTTGAAATTAATGTTAATCAATAAGTAAAAAATGGGTTATAAGACATCTGAAATAAAACAATGCAACCACATTATTAGTTCTTATGAACTAGTCCATGTGTTGTACTGTAGTATATAATTATTTGAAATATTAAAATCAATAGAGGAAAGTAAAAAAAATACATATCATATCATAATAACTTTATTATGACATATACACAAAAATTAAACTAATTTTTGTGCAATAATAAAGTTATATAAAGTACAAGTAAAACAAATAAAAAATGAATCAATAACGCTGTATATAGTAACTTAAAAAGTACTTACAGACCTGATTCATCATTAGATTACTGTGAAAATTCTTTTATTCGAATAGAATTAACAATTTGTGCAATTAAAAGCGGCTGTAAAATGTTATTTGTTAGTTTTTATTATGTTGGTCAGGGCGCCGACACACCTGCGGCTTGTTTACGATCAACAATACCAAAGGCACGTTCCGTTCTCCAACTGGGAACTCGTCGAGGAAACAATACTGTATAAAAAATAAAACACATTTTTAGTAGGTAACCAATTTATTTCTGCTGACATTCATAATTGGCTTTTCATTCATATACGTATAAGGTTTTTAGTGTATTAATGCAAAAGAATCATGAAATGGACGCAGCTTGTGTTTTGTTCAGAAAATCGGAATAATCCTGATGATCCTGATTTTTTCAATTTTAATTTATTGCTTGTTATTATGGTTTACTAAAATAATAATAAACCCAATTACAAGTTTGGTAAAGCGAACAGAAACCGATGTAATTTTTACCTTAATAAAACCTTAGTATCCGTTCTCAGTCACTTAATTTATCGACGCCTCTGTAACAAGAATGAACTTGAAAACTAATTTGCGCGTCCAACAAACTAGACAAAGTGCCTAAATGAAAATTGTATTAGCGGTAAAGTAATGCTCAACTGAATTAAAATATAACCTGGTGAGGTCTACTGAACATTTCATTAGCATGTTGTGTAGACAAAAAGTGTATAATCCGTATTTTGCTGTTTACCTTCACAACAACTGCAGGAATTTGCATCCGCTTTCAAGTTGTATTTTTCTTTATAAAACTTTTCATTATTGGATTTATTAACAATTTTGTCAATTTTATTTTTGACGGCCTCGATGGTCTAATCGTTTAGTACACCGCCGATGGTAACGGATTCGATTCCTCTCACGGTACAAACATAATGTTTGTGCCATCATTCATGAATGTGTTTGTATAGGTCTAGGTGTTTTCTATGTACATATACGTATGTAATATGTATGTATTAAACAAATCTAAGTATTTATATCAGTTGTCTAGTACCCATAACACAAGCGCTGCTTACATAATTACCTAAATGTGTTTATATTTTGTATTAGCTTAGGCTAAACGAGCTAGGCATCGGAATGGAAATGCACGAGTGGTATAACGGGCATTACATGATTGCGTGATATTCTAGTGCTTTTCATTTTTGTATATAGTCGAAGATTGCCAGATGGGCCGTCAAATAGTTTGTAATTCCTATTACATAAAAATAAATTGTCTTGGTTGGATAAAATAAGCAAAATACTTAACTTTTTTATATTACGACGGTGGCAAATAAGCTTATAAGCCCACCCGTTAGTAACTGTTACTATAGCATATGAATGCTTGAAACACTACACGTGAGCGTACCCTAATATGTCTTGAAAATTTCTATGCTATAGTCTCTCGAGAAAACTACCGACAATAGTTCATTCTACAATCTAACTGTATGCGGGAGAAAATTCCTCTGAAACCACACTGTCCTAAACCACTTAGGGTCCAGTGTATGGGGATGAATTCCCCGTCGACGCGACCGGTGATATGGTAAAAGGTAGCGGTAGACAGCATGTCGAACAATTGGTCATTTCCATTACTACGTATAGAACCATAAGTATTATAACTTTATTATATCAAAATTTGAATGAAATTTCAAATATATGTACATATAGGTACGAGAAGTGCTCTAGACTCGAACTGCTCTCCTGAGATAACACATGCGAAAGCTGAATGCCAAATAAAAATATGTTAGGTTGTCTATCCGAATTTTATTTTAAGATTCCGCACGAGGAGAAGACACAATGTCTTCTCTTTGTGATTTACTGAGTCGACCTATGTGGTAGTGCATAATAAATATCTACAGTTTACCTACCACCTGGTGGCGCTACGCAATTCTATTTTTAGGGGATAGGGAGATATTTTCTAGCCGTTACATGTAGTAAAAACGTGTAGGGAATAATATATTTCAATTTTTTTTATTCTATATCGAATAGGAAGGTTTCTAGTACCTAATATATACAGAGACAAACTTCTTAACACTCCATGTGTTCATTGTGTGGCCATGGTGTAGCAGGGAGAGAAACTCCAAATAGATCTCGAGGCTTGTGACTCGACACGGGTTCTGAAGTACATTAATAGTTCCCTTCACTATTTGTATTGTTTTCCCACCAGAATTAACCTGCTCTTATAATGTCCCCAGGACTATAATAAAAGAGAAATAACTAAAATTCAAATAAAGCTAAAATAAGTATTGTTTAAAGATATTTTTTTATCATACAGCCGTCTTATTCGTAATGCATATAATCAATCAACTGAGAAAAATAATCAAGACACAGAAGCTGGCACTTGTTCCAAACCATTGTAGAATTTTAAAGTTTCAGATTTTGTTGAGAGCATCGTGACTTAGTGGATCAGTACTCGAATTATATTCAAAAGATGATAAGTTCAAAACTGGACGAGATTAAAAATAAGTTTCTCAATTTACATTCAGAAACCACACCCGTTTTTGAACACGCAACATCAATTTTTTAAACTGTTTTAGCCACCATGACTGTTACAAATATTTTATTCATATTGACATGTAAGAAATTGTTTGAATCAGAAAGTGGAATCAGCTATTATTGCCTTTATACAGTATACTATGCGAGCGGCGAGTTGATTACAACGGACATGTTCTCATTAATTTATCATCGTAGAGGCGAAACCGCATTCGGGGCTTCTGTTGTTTATATTATAGTTATAGTATGATCATAATATATTGCGTGATAAGTGAAACATGGTACTGATGGAATACCAATTAATTATATTTGTGTATACAAATAATAATATCTGTATCTACATGAAAGTCGTATGAAAGAACTATCTCTACATTTCAACACAATATAATGTTTATAACAATTTTTTGTCACTGCCTGTGTCGCTTAACTGATAAAGACGCGATGATCACTAATGTATTGTGGTAAGCTTCGCTTAAAGTTTAGTGTTTGTATTGGATTAAGAATCAGCACAAATAAGAAATAAAAATAGGGAGTGGACTGTATTTTTAAAAGGAAAATAATTATTGCAAAAGAAAATGGAAATACGATTTCGCCTAGGAAGGATATCTTCCACACTTCGAACATCCCAAAGTAAGCAATGCAACACCAAACTAACTCACCTTTGCTCAGGAACGTCCCGATGTATAGTACATTTAAATGGCCAGACATTCTAGAGTGTATATTTTTTTAAAAACAAAAATAAAGCAAATAATTCAATAATCTATTTGTAGACGCTAGAACGCAGCCTTATTTTTCTTCCAGTTCTTATTTTCAATTGAATTTTTCTTCGAAATTCGAAATTTAAGTGGCCAGTATTATCCAAGCGCCTTTCGCTCTTATAAGCAAGCCGTTGATACAACCTGCTCATATTAAGGAAATATTTGGCGTACGAAACAGTTTGTTTTATTCTAATCAGCATAGGTATAAAGAAAGAAATTATATGAAATTCCTCGACTCAGCTAGTTTGAAATACAATATATCTAAAAATCTTCAATACTTCAAGTTAATATTCATATAAGCGATCCCTTTTCACTCATTCGGAATTCCATAATTCAAAATGTGATAAATAACGTTTAGTAGTTAGATTCTTTAATTATAATAGTGTGTTAATTATTTTCTTGACATAATACTTATAGAATGAATTTAATTAATGAAAATGGTTTAAGAAGCTGCGGTGCATTCACCTTATATGTGTACATAGTACCAACTTGCATGTAAAAGTAGCAACAACCTCAGGATAAAGTTAGTGACCACCTTCAAATATAATAATTGACATTTGTTTATGGGATTCCTTCGAACTCATTAGTAACTTCATAGGTAAAAAAAGTGACAACCTTATGAGGTTTAATTGGTAGTTTAATTAGGATAACTTTGGCATTTATGTGTGCAACCATGTAGGTAGTGAAATCAAATAGTTTACATACTATATACATAACTTAGGCTATATATACAGTGTGTAAACTATTTGATGGAACTGTAGATATCCTAAGATGTAATGCTAATAATGTTGAGGTGAGCGCGGTATATCGCCAAAGGACGACATTTATAAAACTGCCTACACACGATCCTAAAATCAGGGTCAATATCGAAGTAGTACCTAACCACGAGCATCTTGAATCGTCACGTGTGTGGCGAAACAATGGGCACAGATAACATAATATCTATGGGCGAATTTACATAGTTTGCCCGTTGACCGATTATGTACCAACCACCACAGCTTCAATATTTCCTGTGTTTTAGAGCCATGTGTTAGCCGTTTTATTAGCGGTGTAAATACCGATTTAACAGTATGTTAATAGTTATAATATCGTATACATTTACCGACCTCCCTCTGTATGGAACACGATAGCTTGTTTATAAACTACTAGCTGTGCCTGCGGTTTCACTCGCGTGAAATTTATAGCCTATATGTATTATTATGATGTATAAGCTATATTATACTACATGACATATTCCATATTATTATTACAAAACCTAACCAAAATGACCGTTCGTCCGTTTGTTATAATTTTATATAAAATCCATTCCTTTATAAGGAGTTTTAGTTCGCGCATGTAATAATAATATCTCAGGAAAATTCGCACAGCACGATCTAGTACAAGAGCTAAGTAGAGCTTTTATTATGGGTACTAGACAATTACTACATATAAATTAGATTAGATATATTTGTTTGTAAATACAAACAACCAACAGCATTGTAGCGCATTCAAGGCAACCTAAATATATATACAACAGTAAATAAACAAGTAAGAATACGTAATATACATAGAAAATCCCCAGACGTAACAAACCACCGAGACCGATAAAAAGAAAAAATTTGAGTTTTGTAATTTGAAATGTTGTCCTGAAGTTTCATGCTCTGACTCAATTAATATCGATGATAAATATCGAACGAGGATGGAAAAAACCATTTTGTACATCCGCATTCAAAATAATTCACTTTGTTGGGTTGTTGTTTCGCCTCTCATATAATTGTGTTACAGCTGAACATGATTTCCGCAGCTTTTATATTCTGTTATTTGCTTTCTGCCATCATTCGACATGACGACTTATATTTCGCATTTATTTTATGTAATACAGTGATATTAAATGGCGGATTTAATTATGGGTTGACAGTAAAAAGAATAAGTATGTTCAGTGAAAAAAAATTATTCTTAATTTAAGTAAAATAGATTTATTTATTTGTATATTTTAACATTGAACGCAAAAGAGCGATGTGAAAAGTTCGTCATCATGTGTATCTGTAAGTCTACATGCCTATCTATGGTACTCGTATCTTTTTATTGTTTGACGTAATCGTTATGATTTTTAGCTATAATTTATTAGAGTTTATTATTTATTCGAAGGTTACTATATTGTATTATTTTATATTTATCTTAGTTATATCATTATTGCATAGAAGTAATAGGAAACAATGTATTCCGAAAATGTCTATACTTGAAACGAAATGATTTTTTACCTATACGAAACGAAATTGTCTATGAATATTGTTTATCTGTTATGTTTGTTAAAATTAAATCTGTTATATTTTTTAATCGTTTGAGGGCAGATTGTACCTACCCTTTGTTTCGAAAGGAGACTCCAGCCGTAAATATTATGCTGATTTTGCATAAAATAGGTTTGTTTAAAACCCCATGTATTCAAATTAAGTTTAATTAAAACAAGAAACTAAAGAATATAATCTTTTTATTTTATTTGTATATAAATATTTTGTCAACAAAATATTAAACAAACAACGCGAACATAAACATTAATCTTATTAAATTTCGCAAGTGTCCATCAGTCTGTTAATGATTAACGATGCTGTGACATTCTCCTTTCTGCTGGTGTCGAGAAAATTGATTTTCCATTGACAACGCACGAAAACTGTGTCTACTCATATATGATAGGTGCTCTGGAAGTGAAGAAACAAAAATACGATGCAAACCTCAAAAGCATTTAATATTCTCAGTATTTTTATAAAAAAGTTCTATGTTAGAATAGCTTGTTACGCGCGGCTCTGCATGCATAATGTAAGTTAAAAATTTTCAAAATATCTTCACAGCGGATGCATACATTATAAAATTTGAAAAATTTACGTACTAGATTTTGTTTGTATGCTTATAGCCAATATAAACTACACAATGTTTCTAATTTTGAATCTATTAAAATTATCGAACCATTTAAAAAAAAATCTGCGTAATTCTACAGAAATCATGAAATATGTATCAGATACGGAAATATGTCGTGTAATTGTTTTACAAATACATTTTGTCATTTTGTACAAAATTTTTGCCACCTAAGTTAAGTATTGTCACTTTTTAAATATATTGCTATGGACTAAATAAAAACACTGTTGTAATACCAAATTCAGGAATATAGTATTGTTATTTATAAAATATTCCTTTATACAATCGAGTTTAATACCGTCCTTAGATTTCTATTCCGTCGGCATTTATTTTTTAAATTGAATTTATATACTTTTATTAAATATAGCATTAAAATAGACTCAAATAATAAAACAAAAACATTATCCTACCGAATTCTGAAATGTATAAAATTTCCTTTTTATATTTCTGCGTACAATTCGGTAGCAAAGTTGCGTTTTATAACGTCATTGGGTTCCTATCTTGTCGACATTAGATCGTGAGTCGTTAGAACTCTATTATTACATTCTCGAATACACCGAGTCGAGTTTGTCTGGCTCCTTTTATGTCCCACTGAAAAAGGGGTTAATTTCGTTGTTAAGTTCTCTAATTTGATGTGTAATGGCATCTTAGTAACTTGTTAACCCAATCCCAAGATTGTTGTCGGAATATCGTGTAAGTCTACTTCTATATATAAATTTATCTTTTGAAATGCTGTAGCATTATAAAATATGTATATTTCACTAATAACCTACTATTGCTTTCCTCCTGGAAACCGTCGTAATAAATTCCTGGTGAATTTTCCACGAAATTCTAACTGACCGGACCTCATGCTTATCTTATCATCCACTGGTGCCTTGCAAAGGTTTACCGTTAGCACAGGCGGGAACACTATTCCTTTATCAAAAAATATTATTAAGTTTCATGGTCTCTGCTTCCACTGATGGATGATATGAATGAATAGATATATGGATATATATGAAAAATATATATGATGATGGAGATATATGAACTCAAAATATATCTTGAGTCATTATATATGTAATAGTTACATGTTAGTTTCACATATCTATGAGAAATTGTACGGATTCATTCATTAACGAGCTCTAAGTTTAATATATATATTTAAGTATTACAGAGCCAACAGAATATCAGCGTTGCAAGTTTGTCTGTAGTTTTATGCGGAATTAGTTCCCTATTCACCGTTGCGGTACATAAAGCTACCTCTATTCTTCTGTTTGTATATTTTTTTGTATCTTAATTATGTTATGTGTCTATAATTGGTGCGTACAGAATTTATCAGTTATCTATATATTCAATGTACAAATAATTTAAGTATATAATTAAATTTTATTAACTATTGTACTATTATATATAGGCTTCTTCTTCCATTCACTTCATTGTCCATTCAAGTAGTCCCCTGGTATCATCCATAGAAATATATATTCACCTATCACTTTCATTAAAAAACAAAAAATATAAAATATTTACAGAAATTGTTGATTATAAAATGTTATTATACTCGCATGTTTGATATATTTTTTCTATATCTCTTATAATTATCAACTTACTAACGACACTAACTTGTCTTTTTCTCTTCTTCTAAATAAAAAACAATAAATTTAACAGTAAAATTAAGTTAAATTAAATGTGAATTTATTAAACAAACTTTGACCTCAAATTTTCAATGTTTCACAATTTACCTATATACTTTATTCATTCATTGCATTTTCTAAGTTTCATCAGTAATATTTATTAATACCCAAAAGACGGCATTTTTATATATTCTAAACTTTGCAGACAACAGTTCAATCAACCGCTACTGTTAATTATAACTTTGCTGTTAATCAAACTTGATAACTAAGTTAAGGTTTTGAAATGATCTCTGTTACTATTAGATGTTACCAGCGCGCTCGTCTGAGTTTTTTGAGAAAAAAGAATCTACACTTAATACGTCTTCACGATACAATCTATACTCCTCTCAAATTTCATTAGGACCCGTTCAGCTATTTAGGCATGTTAAAACAATCAGGCAAATATATACACTTTGGTATATAGAGTAGGTAATACTAGAAATTTTATATCTATAAAATTTCAGCAGCGTTAAATATAAAAAAAATATAAGAATAACACATAGGCATGTGTTATTCTGATGCATAAGCTATATAAAGCTGTAAAGTTTCATCAAAAATTCAGTATCATTCCGTTCAGTAGGTTTTGTGCGATAGAGTAACAATTATCCATATTTGCAAACTGTCGCGTTTATAATATTATTGAGATTAAGATTAGTACATACCTATAGATTATCTATGGTTATGATATTAGAAAATAGTTGATTATACAAACAGATAACTACTCTCTAACTCTAACTCATTAATTCATTAGCTAAGCTTCAAATATATGTCAGATAGCTGCTGAAAAAAGTTGAAATTAATAAATAATCTATTATAGTTTTAAGTTTCGTAACATCTTTTATTCTTGTATTAAAAAACCTAACTTACATGCACATGCATTACTCAGTTATATCAGAAAGCTCGTTCGACAGTCGTGTTAAAATTTGTTACTTCACATTTCTGTGCACCATTTAGGTTCACTAAAAGCAACTTTAAAGTTTGCTCCAACCCGCCTATCAGAACTGATATGCACGCCACTTTTACCGCACACGCGATTCTGTTTTTGCTGTTTTAGACCACTTCCTGCTTTATCTATACAGTATTTTAGTCGTTAGGTGTCGATTAGATACAGCCTCTGTTTAAATGAGCGCTTACCAAGGTGCTTGCGCTTCATTAACTGTTCAAGTCAGGAAGCATTGATTTAAATTCATGTTCCTTAGGAAATGTTCCGTTTAATTTCCCCTCTAATAGTTTTAGCTGAAAAAGTTTCAATTTGTTACTAAATGTTACTTTTTGGCCTAATTAAACTTGATATTTTGAATGTCAGTTCCTTTTATATCATCGTAAAAGAAAGCGACATATGGTTACGTCATAAAAAGAACCCACAGATATCGGATATCAAGAAATGATTTCCCGAAATTTCGACATTAATGAGAGACAATTTCATTTTCATCACAATTTCTATTGGATTAATGCGGTGTATTTTAGACATAATTAAATAAACGTATTGAGAATAAACTTATAAATATGTCATAAGACAAGGCTTTAAACAATTTGAATTCTGGCCTTAGGTCAAGGCCAGAATTCACAAAGAGCAACAAGTACATAATGATTGGATTATCATCCAATCCAAAAAAACTGTTTATAACATAACTGTAATATTACTATTCTCATTCTCTTATAATTACGTGTAAGTAGGTACTTATACAATTCCATAATTTATGTCACATTCTTTTATCTTATTTATTGCCTTGTTACTTGTCTATACAACGAATAATTATATTAAATAATTTTAAATGTTTAAGGACTATTTAAGGCATATTATTAAGGTATATTAGTTAACCAAGAGATTACCCGGCTATTAACAGAGTATTGGACTGAATAAATACAATTACCTGGTGCCTTTTAAGTCAGTCAACATCTGGACTTTTCGCTCATAAGATCAGAGTCGATGTACCATAAATTCTATTACGCAACATGTGCTCGCCTAAGTTTGGCAACATCGTTTGAGAATGTCTTATCAAACAGTGAAATGTGATTAAAACTGAGTTGCTCACTGGATATGATATGGAAGACGGAGTTTACATTCACCGTATTCTATTATTATCAAATAATTAATACTTACTATTTAAATGTATCTATTTTTCAGTAAACGTTTCGCCATGAAAATCTATATAAAGCAAGGACAAATTGGAAGGTCAGTGAAGGCCGATGAAGAGACGAAATAGAAGTGGAAGTTTCTGTTTCTCCACCGGTTAGCGAGTACTTGAACTCTCGAAATGATTAGAGAAACTTGTTTGTTTGAGTTTAAATACCTGCAACTTTCTACGTTTTTAATATGACTAGCTAGTCATATAAAAAATGTGAAGAAAATCCCATCAAGAATGAGAAATGAATGTTGCAATTAATGTAATTTATTTTGTACTTAGTGTATAGCACTTAGCATTGGTGTAAAGTGTATTAAACAATAAAAAGTGCAACGCTTGTAAAGGCGGTATTTCTTACACGGTCGGCTAACTAGAGTTTTCAACGTAAAGTTACATTAAGCTGCTCCTTAGTAAAATTTATTGGAACATAAACAAAATTAAGAATAAATAAGCCTTATACATTTTTGAGATAGGTACTACAAAATGTCTAGATATTATTCTATCCATAAAAATAAGCCAAGTTATAAGCGTGCACCTTTCTGTTTCGAGAATAGATGTAGGCAGCTGTTATCCTATTACAAGAATTTACAAAAATATTATGTTCGTAATTTGAATAAGTAATTTCAAATGATATAAATAGGGTATAACATCTTTCTGAGCTAGTAGAACTAGCTTGAATATAGTAAAAAATATTAGTAATGACAATATTTGATGTACCTATATCAACAGAAACAAACTTCTTAGCATTGCATAGATTCATCGTGCGGGAGCCGGGGCCATCATGTTGCAGAGGGGAAACCTCCGAGCAGTTCTCGAGACTTGTGGTCCGAATGTAAGTTTAAGGGGCACCTTGCCGACGTACGTCACACTTATGTTAATTGTCGCATGTCTAATAAATCTACTTAAAACAACATTTATTTGAAAGAGCAACACTCAAGTTTTATGCTCATTCTTCTTGTGATTGTGAAAAATGTGACCATTCAAAAGTGCTTATATTAAGTTTATTTGAATAAAGATTATTTCTATTTATGTTCACAGCTCGTCTTTCTTTCCATGCCCAGCCAGATCTTGTAGGAGCCTGCTAGTGCAGCTTTAGATACACTTCTAGTATAGAACTTAATGCAGTTATAGCCAGGCAAAGACGCTCTATATCTCTCGCTCTCACTTCGACCGCATGTAACCACATAGCCATTTTTAGTAAATTCGTTTATGACTTTGTAATATTTATTTGTTTATACTGCCTTTAGATATATTTGTTTCCTGTGGTAGGTTTTCTGTTATAGAAACAAGTTAAAAATAAATAAAATGAAAAAAGAGGATACGCCATGTTAATATTATATATTATTATTACTTTATAAAAAAAAACATCAAAGTCGTCTCGAAATTGGTGAAAGCATCCAAATGTATAGAAAATCATACTTGAAATGCGGGTTCTCGTCCCCTTCTTTTGATGTCGGTTCAAAACAAAACTAAAGAAAAGAGTAAAAACAATGTTTGCAATACGAGTAGAGGGGAATTGGATATTTTTCCCTTTCTCCAATAATAAAATTTATGGATATACGAATGAGGCGAAATATTATTATTGGTGGGCGCACATCGAATTATGAGCAATAACAAGTCAGTGAGAAACGCTTGAATTATTCAACGGTTTTGTCGATCGATACTGTCGATCTATGATCCTCTTGTATTTTACGAATTCTAAGGGAAATAAATACTTTTTTATTAATAGTGTTAGAATAAGATTTCATATAATTGTATATGCAGTGTAAGAATTCATAATGTGTATTGTTACATTATGAATTCTTACATTGCACAATGTAATGAAAACTGTGAAATTAGTAGTAGTGTAAGATTTATATAATTGTATATGCATATTGATAAATCTAATCTTCCAAATAAAGATGGGTGACACTGCATGTTGTCAACTCACCCGGCCGGCCAGCGGTGGTTCTGGGCCAGACGGATAAGGTCTGCCTCGGTGTCACTGTTAGGCAAATTGTAACATCTCGGCTGGAGTTGTACAAAAATGGAAATTAAATAAATATAATAATATTAAAGTAAATTAAAAAAGGCACGGACGAATATGTCTGTGGAAAAATGTATTTAAATATAAAAAAAAAAAAAATACTTTTTTATTTAATAATTCATACTTAACGGTTGCCTTTTACAATAAAGGAGACAGTCAACATATTTTCATTATTGTTCGAAAAAAAGTAAAATCAAAACTTTTATCGCATTTATAATAAGAATTACGAGTATTGCATATTTTTCTTTATGTCGTATTAGTAAATAAATATTTTTTAATACTGTATAAGGATCATATTTCTTTAGATATGTATCTATTTTGTTTAAAGTTAATAAGGTACAAAGTATTCTATGTGCTTACCTCTGTCACAACTGTTTTAGCTATTTAGTAGCTTGTTTTGGAAGGTGTTTTGGTTTGAGGTGTGAAATAGACCTGTAAAATTTCAGGCGTATAAAGGCATGATATTTGTCCGGAGGGCAATGTGTTGCTGGCAGCTTGCCCATCATTTTTTTTTAATATTTATATTATTTTGATATTCTTTTATTTTGTAATTTGTGACTTGTATGCACTTATGAGACGAATATATGTGTATATATTTTCGTTCATTGTTCTTGAAAAATAGTAAATTATTAATCTAGGGTCAATCACAGAATGTGAAGGTAATATAGTATCGGGGTAGCTTGGATGTCATACAACAAAATGCCAGGATTATGTTTATATAGTTAATAGTGCAAACTAACTTGGTTGCTATTCTACTTACATATAATTCGATCTAACATCTTAATTAAATTTAGAACGGGAAGATAGTGCTTGTTCCTATATATGGTCAACTGAAATTTGACCTAGATACACAACACGTACTCACTTGTTTAGAAACTCAACAGCTTTAGTTATCGAACAACAGAGATAGAACTACGAGTTTGGATAGTTAGTTCGAAAGTTTGATAAACCGAAGAATTTATTATATTGTTTATTATGCATAATAGCTTAAAATAATTCACATCCAGCACGGCCATCTAGTTATAAAGTAAGCATAGCTTGTGTTGTGGATACTAGATAACTGATGGAAATACTTATGTATCAATTGATATAAATATATACATACATAACATTAATAGAAAACACACAGACCGTACTCAACAATGATAATGAATAAAATGTTTGCATCGTGGGAGGAATTGAACCCGCGACATTTGGAAGTAAAGCTATATGCTAAACTGCTGGACTAGAAAAGAGTATGTAATATGTTTTACTATGGTAGAGGGATAGAATAAATAACAAACAATCTGAGTCAAGCCTTTTTATTCATCATTCACATAGTGTGACCATGTCCATTATAATTAAGTTTAAAATGGCCAGAAGATTATATTTTTTACCTGAAACTGTAATATTTCGACCATCCAATAACTACGGGAAGATGCAATAGTTTACAGTAGTCACTGGAACTTTGGAATATTTTATATGGTATTTAGTAAAACTTAGATTGATTTCATCGACTTCAAGTACAAGGTTTCGAGATATCATCGTTCCTATGTTTCAGAATATTAATACATATGAATTTTATATTCAAAATCAATTGGTACGGCATATTTAAAAAAATATTTTCATAACGTAATTATTATGTCTTCCACATATAGTATAATTAAATTTGTAGCACTAGTCATTATAAAAAATATATAAATACCTAAGTTTTGAAAATAGACGGTGACCACTTGATACGGTACGATGAATTTATGAATATTATTATTGGTGAAAAATAGAAGAAATGAAGAGGACTGGAAGACCAAAGCTCAGTTACATCAAGTAAATTAAGAATAAAATTGGAGCAGTGTCGTATCAACAGTAAAAGAGAATGGAAGATCGTGAGAAGTGGATAAACCAAGAAGAGAGTGGATCTTCAATTATGAATGTAATAATTGACAAATAGATTTAAATAGAAATATAGGTATTTAAAATACTTTATTAGTAATAAAGTGATTTTGTCAAGCACTGCAATGTGCTACGCGCCATTGGAGTTGGATTAAAATAGCTCATATAATAGTTTTTAAGAACCTATTAAATAATATTACTCATTCCGAAGTTTTACTCATACTTTGTAGGTAGCTTACCGAATGTAATGCACACATCTTTGATGTACCACAATTCTTGATAAATGACAAAGTTCCAGCGCTTCTGATAGTAATAATGATTCCAATAGTATATAATAAATACAGATTACACCAACATTTATTATTGTAACAGTTAATATATAAATAGCAATTTATTATTTTCATGGAATTACAACGTCATCATTGAAATTTTTATTTAGAAATCATAAAGATTGTTGGTATTATGTATAACCACAGATTAAACCTACGCTATATTTTTATCTATAATAATAATATATAATTTCGTCTATACAGTAGCACATAAATTAATCTATTTTAAAATATATTTCGCTTCAATATACACATTTTAACTTATCACATCCTTTAGCCTAACAAATAAACTTTCTACAGTAGTCAGTGTATAGAGCTGCGGGAAGACTTTCAACACCAAGTAGCAGGATTGATTGACAATTCTTAATTTTAAAGGAGAACAAGTCACTTTAGAAATCCACTTAACTGAATATACGAGTAGATTATCTGCAGAAACAATAGTTACATTATCTGCTGGTTTAATCTACTCAAATTTAGTAAATTTATTTGCTGATTAATGTTTAAATTTCAATAAAGATCTCACTCACAGTATTCTAAATGTCGAATTAATCAATTTTAATTTAATACAGCTTGCGTTGCTTTATTGATTAAATAACATCTCTAAACTTTATTCATTTGATTTGTGTTTGCAAGCTTGCTTAGCTTAATTATTATTGATTTATTAACATCTTTTACCATTCTTGTTAGGGATAAGTATTTGCTAGCTTTTTAGATTTATTATTCCTTTATTTTTTAGAATTAATTGTGTATTGCGTGATTTTGATTCATTATCTTGAACAATAAAATATTATTGCTGTAAATAATAATATATTGTAAGTAATGCAACATAGACATTATTGTTCTCCTTCATTCAATCCTCCTCTCAGCAATTACGATTAAATATAATACCTCTGCTTTCACATCGTAACACTAATCATATCGAAAATATTCTGCTGAAATACACAGACAATAATTAATTCTCAAAATATGTTCTCACTTTGAAATCGCCTACCAACATGAAATATTCAGATTCATTACATTTAAATAGTTTATTGAGAAAACAAATCTACGACAATTGTCCGCGAATCTACTAGTATTAATCAATTTCCGATCCTAATATATTAAATAGTTTTACATAAAAATCTGCATATATATACTTCAGAACATTTCTTTAACAACGACTATTAATAAAATTTCCAATTTAATAACTAATGGCACATCAATTTCGGAATATTTCATGATGATTTTAAATGATTAAATATTATGTAACACAACATTCAAAGCATTAGCAACAAAACCTAATACATATATTACAATTATTGTTCACCCCACAACACTATTCGATTTAAAATCTATTGGGAACTGTATCGATTAATGTTGACAAGGACTGCATTAAACAAAATGGGTATTACAATACAATACCCCCTACGTCATTTGTAACTATAAGTATTGTAGTAAATAAATTTCATTAGAATATAGTTCTTTCATTTCTCATACAGTACGCTCGCATAATTAAATAATAGAATAGACAAATCAACATCTGTTCATAATATAGAGGGAATCTTTAAGAACTCGTTAAATATAATACCGAATATCAGAAATATATGTCAGCAGTAAATACCTTAAGCCGCCATTAAACTGAATAGACCATAACTTGGAGTGGAAAATCTGCTCGTGTGCATTTTGAGCTCATATTTTTTTCTCATTATGAGCCAGTGTCGAGAACGTATTCGAACATCCAATCACACTCCTGTATAACACTAGACAGCTTTAAGCTCATATTATTAATAGATTAAAGGTTAAACATAAATATCGTTATAGATTCTACTAAGGTTTATTCTAAGTAGATATATGTTAGTGAAAAATATAGAAATATACGCGCTATATCAAAATAAACACGTAGAAGATTAAGTTGTACATATATAGATAAGAAGAGATTTTGTTTGCTAAACCCTGTCGAAAAAATATATGGTTTAGATATCGCCAGCCATATTTATTGTTTGTGGAAGTATCAGATGTATTGTACTAAAATAGCATTAGAATTTACTATTTAGAATATAATAAATAAATTAATAATTGATATATGTGTAATAATTGACATATAGAAGCTCAAGAGGAAACCAGCCATGTATACTAAAGCAGTTATTAAACATTCATTAAAATTATACAGTTACAATGTAAATTCTATATTCTTTACGTTAAAATATGAACACAGTAAAATTTTACTAATATTTACCTAATTGGTAAAGGATTTAAATAGTAATAAAGCAGGAGCTCGTATTAAGACAATAATTTTCTAACAATTAAACTGAAATTTAAATAAATCCGATACCTATTGAGAAATATAAGGCATACATTTTCTAGCAAACAAAATTTTAAACGGGACAACCTTTTACCTTGAAAGTGAGACGAAAAGCCTAAATATTTTGTTAAAATGTGTAATTATATTGTAGGTAGTACGAAGTACATGGTTTCTAAACTTGTACAATTTACTATTTTCTCAAAGCGCTATAATACCGTTCGGTGTCTGAAGGCAAAGATTGCAGTTTTCAATCTATCCGAT
Organism: Achroia grisella; assembly: GCF_030625045.1. Taxonomy (NCBI): domain Eukaryota; kingdom Metazoa; phylum Arthropoda; class Insecta; order Lepidoptera; family Pyralidae; genus Achroia; species Achroia grisella. The sequence continues at coordinate 574,434 of NW_026712845.1, forward strand.
TTAATTGAAGCGAGATCCCTCGAAACAGAAACCCGCAGCTCAGAATCCAAAGTGGGTGGTAATTTTGCAGACAGGTAGAAGTTCCGTTTGCATGGCTTGTTTCAGAATGCGGCTTCTTCATACTGAGCTCGTTCACGGCCACTACGACAAGTATAGAATAGAATAATATTTTATTTGACTCTCTAGAATATAAAATACATATACAACATTAATTAAAAAATAAACAATATTATTTTACATATATTAATATATGGAATAAATATCAATAAAAATAGGTTATAATAGGAGTCAATGTAGAACACAATTCGGCATAAATGGAAGTATGGTTTTCAGCGATTTTTATAGTAAAGTTAAGAGGCTACAAGGCCTTATTTCATTATTATTACTAGTGGGTATCCTATGGTTCACAATTCATTTAAATTTTAAGTTTGAATCTTATTAAGGTATATATATAGCCAAGAATAAAATGTATGAGTGCGTGGTGGGCATCAATAGCATGGTAGTGTGTAAAATATATTTATCTTTAGTCTTTTTTAATATTTTATTATAAAAAAATACTAGCATTCTGCCATAATATTTCATGTAAACTTTAGCTTTCATGCTTTTATTCTTGTACAAAGTCTTTACATTGCTTTAATACGTTATATAATATATATTTGACTATTAAAATAACATTGTTTTTTTTTATTTTTCACTTATTTACCTATTTAAATGTATAATTAATATTTTACATATAAATAAAAATATTTTTTATTATATTGACATTAACACGATTAACGAGAGCTATTTATTACCTCACATAAATACAAGGATCCTTCTAAAGTTGTCATTCTTGTTTTGTATCACGTAAATCTAGCTTGCCGGTGATTTTACTTTGTTACGTTATGTCATAATTTAGAAACAATCTCACCTGTGACTGTCTGTTTCTTGATATCTGCGAATCTCTCGCCAGGACCCACCTCGTCGGGTATGGTGGCCGTACACGTTAACTGAAGTTTCCCATGCGCCGGAGCACGTAGTTCAGCTATCGACACCCAAAGGGATATAGGAGCCATCGATGAAGCACGTGGCCTCTCCTGCATCTAAATAAAGAAGTTTTTGATTGTATATATTACTAATATATTATAAAAGCGGAAGTTTGTGAGTGTAGATTCACGGAAAATCTACTAAATGGATTACAATGAAACTTTCTAATAATATAGCTTATACATTAGAATAACACATAGGCTTTAAGGCGAGTGAAACCGCGGTACAGGTAGTATTTATTATACGGGATATGGACCATGATAGAATTGTTTAAGAGCTCGACCGAGAAACGTGACATATGACGATAATATATGGTAAGAATAAATGAAGTAAGAATTTGATTATAACCGCAACTTCGTCTGCATCACGCTTACTTGCCATTAAACAACTAATTTACATAATATCTTTTAAAATTATGGCCATCAAAATCCGCCAGTTTCATCAAAATCGGTTTAGTAGTTCTTACGTGAAAGAGTAACAAACATCCATCCATCCATCAATATTCACAAAGTTTCGCGTTTATAACATTAGTAAAGATAAATTATAATCTTGCTGTATCATAGAATGGTGGTCAGTTATAGATTATTGCAATATTTTTTGTACAAGTTAGTCAATTATTTTCCTTTATCCCAAGATTCCTTGGAACAGATTGCTTTTAGCAAGAAGGCCGAGTACTGTTTCTTTGTTTGTTTTATTATAATTTATTAAACATTACAGCCTTAGCTTTTTGTTCAAGAAATATAGCCAGTAATTCTTTATTAGGGATAATAACACGAAATATCTAATATCTCGTTAAATGTAGCCACTAACAAGCAACAAAGGTGTTGTTTTATTATCAGATTTTTATATAAATGAATAGATGTAGATTATATATAACTTAACTTATTATTAGCCATTTTTTGGAGTAAATTATGGATAACCATCAGCGAAAATCTGTAATTATAATGTAATAGCGATCTATTCCGGATATATTTACGAGCAAGCAAAAAATAATTCTTTTTATTTTTATGTGCACAGGATGTAACCGATTATCATTATTTCTGGATCTGCCCTCATATTGCAGAGAGATTCTTTATTAAATCCACTTAAAAAAAACAATCCTTATATTTATTATTTTGGATTAGCTGTATTTTGCGGTTTGTTCATATAAATCTGGAATATTATTTATCTATGTGTGTGTACCATGTTTTATTCGAGTATCTCAAATAACATATGCATTCACTTCTCACAAACTTTCGCTGTTATAATAATTACTAAATATTTATCTAAAATAGCAGATAAAGCTATTTTAGATAAATGCTAACTCCTCGTGATGTAATCTATTTTCACGCCAAATTTCTTTAAGTCGTGAGTCAAGGATACAAACAGACACAATTTCGCATTCATAATACCTATATATATGAATAGTAGAATTCTAGAGTTTAGATTAAAAAAATAAAGTAGTATGGTAATTACTGGATACCTTAGACATCTCCTCACTTTGAGCTTCTTTGAAAGTGCACTTATTGTGTTTGCTAGTATTCGTGGTAGGTGGCGTAGTGGTCTCGCTCACCAGTGCCCAGTATTTGGCGGTGTAGTTGAACTCCGGAGCTATGTAGCGGTGTTGGTGCTTGCGATGCCGGTATCCGCCACCTCCTTTGGTCCGAGTCGAGCTTGACACTCGATATGAAAAATATCTTACCGATTCTTCATTTACCTGGGAACAAAAATTTCATGGTATGCCATCGCACGACTAGGTGAGCCGTATGCTTGTTTGTCATTCCAGTTAAATAAAAAGTTCGGCCCATCTGGTGGTATATGGTTACCGTAGGCTATGGACGCCTGAGACAACAGGGGTGTCACCCTTATTTTTACTCTATATTATTATATTGTAGACACATATCAGACACCACAAAATACCATATCGCTTCATTGATGGATAGCCCTTCTGCAATATATAAATATACCTAAATTGAACTTTGTTTTCCGTATTTAGCCTTGCACTTGGACTCATGTACACATAGAGCTGAGACTTTTAAAATACCCAACCAAGCGCAGAAGATATCTTGATATCTTAAGTAAGTTTCTTGGTTACAGGCTTCTCGGAGCGACGATAAAAGTTGTATTCAATATTAAAATAAAGATGATTGAAGGAGGCCTACTCCAAAAAATTGGTTGAATAACGCTTAAGAAGAAGAAAAGGAATGTCACTGTTACGGACTCTTCGATTACATTAGCGGCTATTTTTCAAGCCTCGAAGCAGCCATAACAGAGGCCGTCTGTAGCACCATGTATAGGCATAGGTGTTCGTTTAAGTGGCCTTTAAGTTGCCTTATTGTGCCAATCATTACCTTAAGATTTTACTATCATCTCGTTGTTGAATTCATCCTATAGTCTATTCTAGACAAAAAAATTCCTAACTTAGCAATTTCACAGCCATGTTAAGAATTACTTGGACCGTTGCCGTATAAAGCAAATAACTTAAGAGGCCGGGAAGTTTTAGGAAAATACACATTACTTACTGCTTCACATAGAAAAGTGTATAAGAAAGTTGTAACTACCTAGGCAGTTACATGGACTATATATACAACTACAAGCAATAGATAGAGAAAATATTTATTAATATTAACTCCTTAACAAAAATTTTATGTAAAAAGTGTCTCAAAACCTGGCTACAGAAGCTAAGTTATGACGAAACAGAAAACTTTATTCTGTAATTACAAATTATACTTTAAACACTATAAAATGGTTTGATTACGTGGTTATCAGCATATAATAAGTTATTTATTTATTTATTATTTATCTGGCTTTATGTCTTATTATTATTTCCTCCTTTTTTTTTTATCGAATATGTAATATTATGTTAAGTAGTATGTATGATTTTGTGCTGTGTAAAAGTAAATGTTAATAAATGAAATAATATGCACCCTGGGAAGGTATGTGACATCTGAGATACAGTATAATTTTATACTAGTTCAGATGGCACAATTACACTTGTATGTTAAAATTATTGACTCTTATGTACAACTTAATTATGTAACACAACCTTTAACTGCAATAAATATTATTATTATTATTATATATTATTATAGATACTAAAATATAAATTATATTCATTTCACAATGCCGTAGTGATTTATACCTAAGTCCAAAAATAAAGTAGCGAATTTTATTTCTCACACCCACACACAGAAGATAATAAAAAAAGATGTTTTCACCAATCTTAAAGTATTCATGTCAGTATTCTTGTTCTTATCACGAAACGCCAACAAAAGAACTCTTTATAAAGATATTCTTTCATATTTCAAGAAGCCAATAAACATTTTATCGCTATCAGTCGACGTGAGATACGAGTAATAAGTTCTGAAAGTACATATTTTATAGGAGACAGATAATGCTCCACCCCGAGATAGATACCTAACTGTTGACATTATTTCGTAATGAGTTACACCAGTGGCTCCCAACCTTTTTTTAACCAGGAACCCTCTGATTTCTTTAATATTTTAAATTATTTATAAATAAATTTGAAACAAATCTATATGTATGTATGTATGTATGCCTCGTGTTATATTGTGACACATATCACTTCCCTTTCGGCTATAATACGTTCAATAGTACTTAACTTTGAGTTAAGGATATATATGTAAAGACACTTGAAAATTACGCGCCTGTTATTATACAAAGGATCAAAGGAGTATAATTAAGATTTTAATATTATTCAGCTCACATTTCGTCATAAGTGTTTGAATCCAACATGCCTGAATGTTGAATTTCAAAAATGTCTTTTTGTTATAATATATATATATATATATATATATATACTTGCATTATTAACATTTATTGTGCTGGATTTTTCATTACTGTGTTGCAAACTATTTTTAGCCTTTTTTATTGTTTGATTCTTTATAATATTATATTGTTTTTATACAAGTCAATTTAATACAAAAAATATTCTTACATTCGTCTTGATATCGTATCATATGATATATCTTAAGATCTTTACATTCAATGATATCGTACTATATATAGGAGCCAATAGTTCCATATATGTATTCCAAAATCAAAGAGACAAATCTGCTACTATCTCTTTCAGAAAAAGTTTATTGGATTTAAATCTTAAAAAACTAACAATGATGGTTCGTCAAAGAGCTGTTTCATTTAATACATGATAATGGAATGGCCCTCCTGCGCTAAGCGTATACGCTGGTAGGCCACCAAGGCAGAATGACATGATAAAGTCAAGTTAGTTAATCCATTATGACGAATTCACCAGGAATTAACCACGATAGTTTCCATGGTAAACCACGTTGAAAAAAATGGGCCCTTAGTCCCCATTACAAACAAACCCCACTTTCAAAACAGGGGGTTTTGTTTTCCTGGTTACATAACCACGAAAACAAAATCCGATCTGCGTATCTGAAGTAAAACAAAACTTATTTAAAATATGTAATTTTTATGACAATAGTACCTTCTCATTATCGATGTACCAGGTGAGACGAGGTGCTGGAGCCGCTGGTGCGCTGGTGCAGTTGGCACGCAGCAAACCCCCCACCACCACGTTTGGCTTGCCAAAAGTTATGATCGGCGGATGCTTCTGTGAGTCTAGTGGTAAGTAAATTGTAAATAGAATATGACCTTTATTACAAGTCATATATCAAATATGAATTGTATAATTATTTAAACATTAATGTACATAATTTCGGGGGGGCATGCAGAACAAAATAACATACATAAATAACATAAAAAAATATAATACTTTTCTTCTCATTGATAACCAGCGCAATAATTACCGATTACGTCTTATTTTTAAAAATATTTTCTTTTTATTTATAACAAAAGTGTTAGTGGCGATTAAGTCTATTTTTTTTAATAAATGCCAGTTTAAAACACTTTATATTCTCTTATCAATCATTATCATATATTTAGTTGTTTAGCTCTGAAAATATAGCAAATAAAACAGATATTCAGATACATTATCGCATTTATAATATTTTTATACACTGAACAAAGAACCAAATTGTATGTATTTTCTTAAGGTATAAAATTCAAAGTAATCATGAACCGAGCATGCGCAAGATGCTTGATTGCTGCGGTTAATCTTTACCTATTCAGTGACATCAAGAAAAGGAGCGAGATTTTTCCTTTTAGTGTAAGCTGACGCTGGCTGTGGCCACACGTTTTGTTTACATTTGGGAATGTAGTTTACTATTATTTAAAAACATATTTTTCCATAATGAGATTATTTTTAATAAAAATATAAATAACTTCTGTTCTATTGAAAATTGTAAATTATTTTGTGAAAGATTTAAAAATGAAAATAAGTGATCTTACTCTTACTCATTATAAGCTATATTTTAAAAGGGCAACACATGAGTGGTATCGCAGATATCACAGGTCTTGATGTTCGTAGTGCCCTTTATACAGTCGACAGTTATTACTTAAAACCATTAGTATGTTTGCAATTCTATTAAATAAACTAGCTGTGCACTCGGCTTCGCCTACGTGAAATTTATAGCGTATGTGTTATTCTGATATATAAGCTATATAACTATAAAGTTTCATCAAAATCCGTTGTATTTTACGTTAAAGAGTAATAAACATCCATCCATACTCTCAAACTTTCGCGTCTATAATATTAATAAGATAAACAGTAGATATTTGTTTAGGTTATGAGCGTAGTGCCTGAAATGAGAATTGGCATTGCTAGCATAACGCCTAATACGTCTAAGAAGCATATTGCCTTTAATAAAATTTAAAAAACTTGCTCATAATGCCGATACATTATTATATTGGTTCAGAACTCTAAGCACCAAACTTCACTTTTTCTCTATACAATCTAGGTAGCAGTAAATTTAATACTTAATAAAGGTATAGAGTATAATAGTGTACAATGGGGTTGAAGGAGGTAGAAAGGGTAGAAAGTCGTATTTTCAACGACACCTATCATAATCTATGAAATTTCCTTTTATAAGGCGGATAAATTCTATAACCTAAATCCGTTACGCTTGTCCTAATTTTTCCCCCTATTCGTATATTAAAGTCAGTGATACAACATCTTGATAATCTCTGTTGGTATTCAATATAATGGCATAGATTTATTACATCTACTCTACCCAACCATTTCGGCCGCACGTCCGGCATACGGAACACTATAATTGGCTGATGTTTCATTCCTAACAGCAAATAATCGATAAATCAGTTAGTGATAGTATCTGTCCGTTAAGAGCTTGAATATGGTGTATCACTTTTGTGTGCTGAAGTAGGGTTTCTGTTAACCTTCACAAAATCTAAACATATTCTTGGGATATATGTAAGAAAAACTTTATCAAAGTAAACAGAACCCAAAATAATTATTATAAGAATCCTTATCTGTTTCTGCGTGCGTAAATGATTCAGCTGAGATTTTCACTAATGTGTTGTAGTAGGTCACTTAAAATTTAATACTTGTTTTTATTTTAATGGATGATATGGTAGGAATGGCATGTTATACTCGAGTACGTTAAGGACGCTAGAAGTACTAGCGGAGGATTACAAAATGAGCATGATATTAAGTCAACCCATCGTGGTGAATTCACCAGAAAATTATTAGCACTGCTTCTAAGAGGACTCGCGTGGAAGTGGGTATGAGATGACAATCCTCTTTGCTCCCTATACTATAATCAGTTTCAATATAAAAAAATATGCACTTTAAAATATTGATACTCCGAATATCATGGGTATGAAGTCACTGGCACGGCTAGATAGGTACATAAGGACTTTTTAGAATTTTTAGAATATTGGAGGAACTGTGAAAAATAAACAAAAAATTAAATATATTAAATTTAATTTTCTAATTACGTCACCTTAAAATACTTTCGAATAAAATCGAAACAGCTGTCGCAAATTATGAAAACATAGTAAGTTCATTAAATTCTTGTGTATAAAAATATTGGCTTGTTTAGTAACAAATACTCTCGCTTCACACGTTCACTACAGTAAATAAAAAAGAAGTAACATTATTTCTGCTTGAGTTTAAAACAAAACAAAAAACATAATCTAGAGAGTCCGTAGAGTAAATGTGTAACAAAAAAATATGACAATGAATTCCAGTCCATTTATTGCGACCTGCATTAAATTTCGCTTTTTTAATATCAAAAGGCCAATCTCTGGCACCTAATATTATTTCAATTTACTCATAGAAACAAAGTCGGTACAATTGTATTTCCTTTATTTGTTATGACGGTCGTCTATGGAAGCCATTTTCTTGCGTGAAATGAGTTATTCATTCTAATGGAAACATTTTGTATTCGGCGTGTGTGCGCTATAATAATCATATTTCACTCATACAGTGTTACCAGTTATATTATTTTCTAACGGATACCCATTCAGATCATATCAATTTGTAACAGTGATAGGTAAAAAATACTTTCTAACCAATCTTGAATTAGATTTAACCATATTCCATATAAAAGCTTTCCTTTGTTTCTTTAATCTATGTTTGTAATATAAAAGTCAAATATTAGACTTCCTTAAAAATTTATATTATTTTTAATAAACTGTATTATTTCGAAATATTAGAGTTATTTAATCTATGTTTTCCTTTTAATAACAATAAGCAAAGTATCAAATTACCATATGCTTGAAACTATATTATTTATTGTAATAGTGTAGCTGGTAGCAGTGAGTATTGTCCCGAAATTTTATGTGTAATATGTGAGGACACTACTTACAAACGACAGTCAGCTGGTGAGGGGGAGAGGCGGCTGTGAAGATGGGTGTCTCCAAGGACACCTCGCACCAGTACAGCCCAGAAGCAGAAGGGTCCAAGTTATCTATAGTTATCGAGTTCTCGGTTACCAAAGACATCTGTAACAATGAATGAATATATAAATAAAACTATTATGGTAACAGAGTTTTTAGTCTTCTAATAATATGGCTGCGTGGGTACCTCTGTCTATCTATTTTTGACAGCTTGTATTTTAAGCTATGTTTTAGTTAATAGGAGATAAGGCAATGAAATTACAGATTAAAAGGCATAACATTTTAGTCCTCTGGAATGCTAAGGTATGAATATAACAGGCATTACGTATGATATCGTAGTGCTGTTCCTGTAACGATTACCGCTTAATCTCAGGTGCGCCAGCAGCTTTTGTACCATATCAATTACATAAAAAACGTATAAACATAAACAGCATAAATAATATTAACAACTATTAAGTATGTTCTGTTGTTTGAAGCGTGTGTAGATATTTATTTCTTAACATGAAAGATATTTTTTTTAAATATGCTTCCCATATATGCTAAAATAAGGTCGACATTTTGTATAGAACTAGACCGAGACATCTACTACGAATCGTATATAATGTAAGAGTTAAATAAACAATATCTACATTTTATACCTTTACCATCTTTTTAAAACCTACAAACAATGTAACAGTTTGGACTTTATTAACTTTTTTATTTAAATATGCGAGTAGTCTCGCATTTTTAAATATTAAGTAGCAAACTCCGCAATCTCTCGTCGAGTTGGCGGTTTTCTGCATTAGTATCATTTTTCTTATGAGTCTACATATTTTTAAATTTTCCACGGTTTCATCATGTTTACAATTCCAGTTTTTTCTGTTTATATTATGATATCCCTGCTATTTCTGCATTATTTTTGTTGAGTTTTAGTACAATCAGCTGTATCTTCTTATTTAATATTTTAATAGTAATTTATGTTGATTTTTATTAACGACATCAGTGACAATAGGATATTTCTTTTATGTTTTATAACCGGTCACCGATATCTAATGTTATTCGACGATTTGCATCAGCTTGAACAGGCACTGGCGTACTGTCATAGCATAGCATTTTTATGTTTACTGTAGTAAAAAAATAAAATATGACGTAAATGCTGCTTATGGCTCTCCACATTTAAATTAGCACCCAAAAACTATTGAGTAGAATTTTCACACGTAAACATTGCTATATCAGCTCTGAAAACATATTGATTATGCGGCCTAAGTATGAAGTTGTGTTAAAAAAATAAAATAAAATCAGGAAAAACCTGACGAAAGATATTATCTTCCGTCAGGTTATTACTGGTATTGGGTTATTGAATGAAATGGCAAAAAAATAAACATATGTATGTAGACGGGATACTGCATTGCTGGTATATAAGAGATTACGATATTTCGTCACTGTTATAAATGTCTAGTCATGACTGAACTAATTATGAATGTTAAATTAACTTTAGCACATTATTATGCGTGTACAATAATAATAACCGGAAAAAAAATAAAAAATATATGGAAGGGGATCAAAAACCATATTCAGTACTTACATTAAGTTTTCCCCCAGTGAATGTATAATTGGTGAATGGTGGCACCCTCTCACGCACATACTGTAGCAGTTTGGCCCCAGATCGCAGGAACTCGACCTTGTACAGCAGCTGCGGTGGAACTTGGTGTAGACATCGTAGGGTCGCCGAGCCCCCACGTGCTACCCAACTAGGCGCCGTCAGTCGTACATCCACGTCGGTGGCCTGGCCGTTTCCTATAAATATAAACAAATATATATAATTAAAATAGGTATACAAAAAATAACTAGACATAAAAATTTGGCAATTTTCTTCGTCATTATAAAATGATTTCGTATCACTGAATAGATAACGAAGGGGTTTGTTTACAACACATAAACACATCTCCATAAATTATTCAATAAAGGAGGTATTTTTTGAGTACCCTTTGTTTTTTTGTTCCCATCACATTTAGAAACCTAATGATACTTCATCTATTTGGGAGCTATTTCAAAATCAAGAAACCGGATATTTCTATGCTGTTACAATGATAGTGGTCAGGATATGATTGCTAGCTTTAGTCTTTTTAAAATAGATTATATTAGAACATAATGTAAAATTTTTAAGATACAAAACAGTTCATGCCTTTATGATACGATCTATCTTCAGGTAAATTTCATTAAGAATTTTAATACCCGTGCAGCTGTATAATCGCCAAAAGATAATAAATACTTTGGTATTAATAATATTACTATGGATTAAAAGGTTCTTCATTCTTACAGCATTATTACCGACTTATACATATATGTTTTTTTAATCATACAGTATAATATCAACATTCAACATCGTCTCGCAATTGAAAAAGCAATAGGCAAATTGCAAAATTCCAGTAACGGTAACATTTTATCTTGCGCGTATGTCATTCTAGAGTTAATGGGGTCACATTCCAATTTAAGTTTCATGGTGGACATTATTTAGTACGTGACTCAAATTGCACCCACAAATATTTGAGTAAATTATTACATTTTCGAAATAAACAGATTACACACAATTTCAGGCATCTCCCGTAGATATGCAGATGTTTGCGTAATTAAATTCTTATTATTCCATACCAATAGATATGTGTTCTAATAGCTGTACCTGTAATGTGGATTATGAATAAATTTGATACTAATATTGTGTTTGTATGTGAGATAATTCTAATGTAATATAAATATAACAATACATAATAATAAAATTGTTTAACTTAATTCTTTCGTGAAGTACTTCAGTGAAAATTATATTTTGGAAGAATATAAATTACGATGATATTGTCATATATTGAATAAACCTTTTTTACGTTACTTAATTGTGGGTATTTAAGCCATGTGATAATGATAAGATATAAGACATATATATAACATAACACGATAGGTATAAGAATGTCGCGAAATGTCAATAATGTCACTATTACAACGCACTAAAGTGTTTACATACCATTGATCGTGACCGTCTACCTACAAAGAAAGTTCACGAAATACGTAGTTATATTCAGACCACTGGCTCTCCCCTACTTGTACTCAAACAATAGACAGACCCGCTATAATTTTCGAATGAATTTTGCTTTTATGAGCACTTACATTTTCTATTCTAGACTGGAATTTGTAATGATCTGAATATCATATTAAACAAACTTGAATGTATAGATAGTGAACAAGTACCTTTTTATCATCAAGTATAATTTTATTATCATTATGTTGAAGATAAAAAGAGTAAAATTATCAAAACGAAATAATGATGTGATAATAATATTGTTTAATTTTAATTATAAAATGTGACTTGACGTAAAAACGACAGGAGATAATATGATGATATTTCCGAAGAATATTTTGTTAAATCTTTTAAGAAAAAGGTAATACAATTTTTTTTTTAAGTGGCTTGAAGACGTGTTGTTAAAATATTAAAAAAAATAAGAATAGAGTAATGGTTGGACTCCACCCATTCAATTAAAAAACCGTTAATACTAGATATTGGTTTTAAAAGGAGAGGCGCTAAATTTTGGATATAATATTAATTCCATTAAATCGTTCTATAGAGCGTTTCTAATATCTTTCTACTGAAGCAGTAGTATACCTACTAATAATGACATATTTTTACAACGTACACAATAAAAGTTAGTATTTGACTACGAAACCCTAAAAAAGTAAAAAGTGTAGTGTTTACTATGGGAGAGGTTGGGACCTTGTTTACCCATTTATTACAAGTCTACCGCGGTTTCCTTGCTCCATGTAGATTTAGGTACGAATTCAATTCTCCCTCAAAATGCAGTGTGTATATATAACGAAACCCTCTCTAACGTACGACTGAAACGTGTCTGAAGTTGTTTGCCAACTTTAATTTGAGTAAAGCAGAGACAGTTCAGCTGATATATGTAGCCTAAGAGGATTTTATTATCAGCAGATTTACTTTTTTTTTCTATTTACTATACGTTAAAGATATTTTTTATAAACTTTTTCAGTATATATAAGTACAGTTACAATTAATTCTCATCATCAGCTCAATATTAGTACGCTATTGGCATTTCCCATGCATTTGGCATGTCACTTTCTCTTCATGCTTAATTTTCTCTCTAGTACTCTGTACCTAGTATGAAAGTAAAGTTTCTATGAAGTGATATGACCAAACATATGTTATCTTATGTTTTGTCTGGCATTACCAATAAATTATAGTATTATTAGTAAATACGATTAACATAGTATTTATCGATATAGTATATATAAATACAATGATTTAATATTATAGTTATCTATAATAATATGCAAATATAATTCTGAACATGAATTCATTGTAATGATGGCGAACAATAGGAAAATATTTAAATCAAATATCACCAAGAGCTACGTCAAACGTGCTGAATTGTGCTGTTCTGAAGGGGACGAAATTTATTGCTTTTCAAAAATGGCAATTTATTCCACGCTATCTTGAATTTCAATTTATACTACTTTTATTATCAGCTTGAAATTTCATTTAATTTACATTTCTATGGATATTAGAATAATGTTTGGGCTAATCAACTTTTTTGTTTTACAAATCAATTTATGTAAAAATAGTGTGATATTACATTTTTCTTAATTTCACTATTAATATTGTTATTATTATAATTATTAATTTTAATAGGATAACTCGCTTTTGAAATTGCTATTTTCCTTGTAAACTAGATATTAGTACTAATTAAATCCAAATATGTTTATTTATTTATTATTATTTATAGTATCTATAGGTGATGGAAATATAACCAAGTAGTATAAAATTATAACTTGGGTTTAAATGGTGTTGTTTTTTGTTGTTGTTAAAATGTGACAGTTGGGAGATATTTTATTTTCCTAATAAGGTACTACAGAATCTCAGGCATTAATTATCTTTATATGTGTTTATATTTTATTTCTTTAATCTCAATTATTGTTGTAACATTTTAACATATTTTATATGTAAATTTGGGATTTCGTTATAAAATTGGAATGGTTATCAATCTGGTGGTCCATCTAGTAGTACGTTGTAACCGTTACTTGTATCATGAACAGCACTACAGGCATTTAACATATTTATATGTATTTTTTAAATCTCGATGTTGGCCTACAAAAATTGTTTTTTTACTCACTATTATACATTCGGAATAGCGAACAATCTGACAGCCCACCTAATGGCACGTTGTAACCGTTACCTACCACCAGTTACCTAGCACCAGGGACATCACGTGTGGTATGTCATTATCCTACAATTTTACAACCTTATGTGTGTTTCAATTGAAAGGTGAGGTCCTTCAATCGAAACACGTCTTACTATTCAAGGTATGAAGCTGAAATAGTTAAGACTGAGGTACCACCCACAAACGACTTTATACAATACAAAGTCTGCGTAAATAATATATATTTGTGGTGAAAATTTAATAATAGTACTGTTCTTCATATTTACGACAAAATTAAGTACACTAGCCCCTTTGAAATATGTTAATAAAATAACCAACGGACTAAAGCGCCCCACTCTGGCTATTTAAATTCTACCCTCCACGTAAATATAGCAATAACCTAAGAAACGGTTGACACTCTCACAATATACGACCTCTTATACCCTTTGAAGATTATGGGGCTCTTTTCCCCGGTTTCCCATAAGTTACTGAGAATATAAATCCACGCTAAGTCACTATTTCTGGAACGCTTTTGCTTTCAATATTTAAAGAGAAAGCAGGAACAATTTGGTTTTAAATTCTAGCGTTAATGAAATGTTAATCGTAATAAAAAAATAATCTTGTGTACTACGATTTTATAGGTTTACAAATAATTAACAAAATTTTATATATGCGTAACTTTTGGGATTGAGATGTCGATATTCAGTCTAATTATAACCCTAGTTATATTAAGATTAAGAATATGGTTGTCCTAAGACGTTTAACGTGTGTGAAAATCAAAGAACCAAAAAACTTAAATAGCCTTTAATATTAAAAATTCTTTTTAAAATAATTAATATAACACGGCCTAATAAAATTATCCTAAAAACGAAAAATATAAAAGGTGCAGGTGGTCGCTCCATCGCTTGAATCAATTTAGGTGCTTAATTATCACACGAAAACGCAAAAAAATCCTACTAAAGCAAACAAAATTGGTTTAAAGAAAATTTCTTGATCGACTGTTACATTATACAATATAATGTGTAATACAATATACTGTATCTCGTTTATCATTTTGTGTTATTCAAGTCATCAAATATTATTACAATAAAACAAAAAACATTATTATTTAATAAAAATAAAAATAATAATTTGTTAATTTACAATGACATATGTGGTACCTATCATAACACTAAAACCATAACCTGTGCTGTTTGTAAACAGATCGAACCACTATTCTGTTAATGAATAAAACAAATTATTCATAATTATATTTATTTAACAACAATATATAATAAAAATAAATTATAAAAATAACTAGCTATGTTATTATGCCAAATTATAAAAAATATAATAAAATTTACCACAAAATAAAAATAAAATGTTAGGGATGGCCAATCCTTATCACTTAGGGACATGAAAAATAGATAGTAGCCGATTCAGACCTAATGAATATGTATTTAAAATTTCATAAAAATCGGTGAAGTTTCGGAGAAGTAAGTATTATAGTAACTAACATTGTGACACGAGAATTTTATATGTAAGATAATAGTATTCAAATTTCTAATGTATAGCAACGTTACGTTCGGATATACGCATCTTTCCAAATGCAGTGAGATTTGTGTCTATAAATAACAATTCTATAGAGCGTGTGCCATTTGACCCGAATATTTTGTTCAATCTGTATAAAAGCAAATCCGTGTCGCCAATTCATTGTAACCTTACAATAATTTAACGCCACGCTTCAGGTCTAATTGTGTCTGCAGCTGGGTGTACGCGTATGTTCTGGGTTACATTGACCCGATTAATATTTGAGTGGCCCATTTGTAAAATATATGTGTTAATATTTTTATTACATCGCTCAACAGTTTAAGTAATTGGATCGCCTGTTATGAGACCATAGGACCGTAATGAGAACTAAACCCAAATTGCATCTGTATATCTAAATATTTGTAACTGCGGAAAAATTAAGTGCACGTTTTAATAGAAACATTATTTTGTTATAAGTGATCCAAGTCTCATTATACATGAGATTCAAATTTCGAATACGATTTGGTTGAATTTAAAAATGGTATTTTATACTTTTGTTTGCAGTATATGTAAATAAATAAATACTATTTAATTTTTATCAATCGACCTTGATGGTCTAATAATGAAAGAATAAGTAATTTACAATTTCCTACAATTAATAACAGTTATCAATTTTCAAATAAGTATTTATTCAAGACCAATAAAACGATTATAGTTTTTCTTTTTTAAATGGTGCATTTTAACGTAAAATTACAACATTAATGTACTATATTACATAGATTTTCAATTGTAATCTAATATTGTACCAAATGAAACGTAACGATCTATATCTGTATGTCACAAGCATAAGATTGGACCAATGCGATATTGCGCCCGGTCCAATGGTTACGGCCGCAGACATATAGATACACAACGCAATCGAGATTCAGATGAAAAAATAACATTGCGTCTTTGTTTCCTTTTTTAAGATAAAAGTTAGCGTATGTCCATCTCCTTTATGCAATCTAAGATAGATCGTATCAAATGCAATTAGGATCTGTTCAACCATTAGTAGTGGACAGATAATAGTACTATTATGTTCAATCTATTTGATATTTTTTTTTGATATGTACATTCATTTCAAGTAAAAATTCTAAATTATAGGCAGAATTGAAGTAAATATATTCTCTTAAGCTGACTCCAAAACTTAAATATATAGGTACTATATCAATGATGATTTCCTGTAAGATGTCTGAATCAAAATGTAGCCACACCTCAAGTATATCCTCATAAACCCATTCAAAATTTAACATAAATTGTTGCGACATCTATTTCTAAATACATCTGTAGTGACGGTGCATCTGATACTTTTCCATAAATTAGCTATGTTTTTTTAAAGATATAAGTAAGCTGTGTAAAACAAAATGTAACCAGAATTCAAGTAGGTATGTGTATGTATGTATATTATATTTTTTTAAGCTTTAGGTCATGTAAATACTAGTATAAAGGTATGTGTTCACTTCAGCTTACTCAAAATTTTAGTACCTATTTTTTCTTAAGTTATTTCAAAATTGGAACACAGTTGCGACATCTATTTCGAACTACGTCTATGGTGACGGTGCATCTGACACGTTACTATAAATTGCCGACATTTTGTCCGCGTAGACCCTATTTTAGTACTATACGATATGTCGTACCAGAAGGTCAGAGGTTCGCGTTTATTACACTGGAACGCTTTATTTTTTCTACAGTGTAAAGGCTAAATCTATAGATAGGCGTGTTTTGATGTTAATTTTAGAAGTTATATATACCTACATTTTCTGATAGAGGGAATCAACTTGTCGAGGGAGATTATTTATATAATATAATAATAATGGCGCTGTGTAAATTGTCCTGTGATTATTATTATTATTATAATATTCAATAACATATATTTTCATTTAAAATAAATGCATACAATCCTGAAATGAATAATTAATTATTTTTATATTGTAGGCTATGTCTAAGCTAACTGGAAGGAAGTGGTTTCGTCAATAATTTCACTACTGACAGAACGTGCTTTTTAAATCGACTGTATTGTTTTCTTGCGTTAACCAAGAACTTTTTCTAGACGACCGATTTTGATGATTATTTTTATTATTTGAAAGCTGGGTGCTTATCATGTCATCCCATATATTATTATCCAGATCTGATCACCATTTTTTAGAGTTATCCCTCATAAAGCGATAGTAGCTGGTACTTAGAGGCTCTTTGAACACCTATATAATAAAATTATCATATTTATGACTTCACAATGAAACAATGAGAATTCGCTCAGAGTTTCATTGTTTACATAAACCACTAGTTACATCGCTAGATTTCCCGTATTATTGCATGTTTATTCGCTAATTTGAAATTCCGTGAATCTGCTGAACATTGTTATCTCTGGGGAGAATTTTAAACTATTTTGCATTAATCTGTTAAGTATTTCTGGTATATTTTTTATTAAAAATACTCGTATAATAGAAAATATAATATTATACGAGTTAATTTTAATGAAAAATAAATTAAAGAACATTTATCGACAAAATATAAATACCTAGTTACCGTATGTAGATTTACATGAATTGGAACTAAACAATTTTTTTATGACTATGTGCAATTACTTTATTTTTAGAAAATATTTTAACACTACATTGGGTAGAAATATATTCATTTTAGGATTCGTTTTTAAAAGGGCTTACTCTTAAAACGTAGTGTTTATTTGCTCAGTGCACATGTGTAACTGGCTGGAAATAATTTATCAGATGAAGCTTCAATTGGAGCCCTCACTGTTTTCACTCTACGCAGCTTTTAGCCCATATAACGAAAACCTATCGTATAGCAAGTCAGTCTTTCGGATTACTGACGGCTTATACTAGATTTTTTAGCTATTGGTGAATTTTATTTTAACATTTTTTTCGTAAAGGCTCTGATTAGATGTTTATTGTTCAATTAAATTAAACATATTATATGTCCTACTACAGAACATAGCTTTCTATGTAAATTGTGTATGTGTTAAGAAAAATAGAGAGTATCTATGTAAAGACAGTATATCAGTAGTCTAGTAGTCCATAACGTAAGCTCGGCTTAATTTGGACAAAATGACACTGTGTGAATTGTCCAAGAATATTATTATTATTATTAATCTACGTTAAGAAATATAATATCACTCACCTTGTTTTATAGCAGTGAAAAGGAATAGAATCCAATAACGCCATGACAATATCCGGTACTTCGGCATCGCCCACAGACGCGTTTTATTGCACCATTACTTCTTTACACTCACTTTCGCTTAGTTATTAGCACTTGTTATCACAATATATTATATTTAGACATTTTATTTATATTCAATTTAATATTCACGATCTATTTTATTATCACATCGCCACAGAACAATCTGGAATAAATACTTATTACTATAGACACAAGTTCCGAATATATAAATAGTGTAACAACAAAAAAAAATGCAACTCATAAACGTAGTAAGCTGTTGGTATTATTGATAATAAATAGCACAGAACATATTTTTTTCGGAGTTCTGTGGTAGCGGTTATCTTTAGATATGAACAGTACTATAGTCGACAATATTATATTTTATTATAAAGCAATTTTACCCTCATCTTTAAAATGAATAAAAATGATTATTAAGCAAAAAACAAAACTAGGAATTCAAAGGCTGACAAGACAAGATCTGACACACTATAACAAAACCTTTAATAGAATTCTGCTTGTAAATATGTTGGGCTGAAAACTTGGCTACACAGATTAACACAATAACTAGGTTGTTGTTAGTAAGTTAGTGATTGCGAGAACCAGTTTTAAAATTAGAATTTGAAATTCGGACATTTGACGCGTAATTTTATAGATTCGATTGAACAGTGATTTTTTCTTTAATTTAAATGTATTCATTCGTTAGGCTCAGAAAGATAAAGGCTTTAAATACATACAGTAAAGCCATAAAATACACACGCTTAAACAAATAGTCATTTAGAAGGACCCAATCTTTGTACATCGTAATAGATTATCATCTACATTATTATACTAGGACAAACTGTACAAAAAGTAGCAAGCAAAGTGCTCTAGGTTCCACCTAATGTGAGCGGTCCGTCCTCGTATCGGGCGACATCAGTCCCAACATGATAATAAAGGGTTTGCTGGAACCCTTTCCAACGATCGTACATTTCATTCAATGTACCTCCGATATATCTTCGAGTGTAACTTTTCGGACGTTATGTTGTACCCTTGCTCATTCTTGCTGTTCAGATATTTATTGTTCTTATGCCTTTTGAAATCGTTTTAAAAGTTTAGTATCAGCGGAATAGTATCTTGTAAACTCAGTTTTAGCTAAATATAACATAGACATTTCTGTATTTCCTGATTCCTTCATACACGATACATTAATTTACATTTGTGAGTGTGATTACTATTGGTCTGGTATTTTATGTATACTTATAAAAATGTATTTATGTATTTTTATCTCCTGTTTGGAATACATAGTTTAACTAATACTTCTTCTGACTCCACTTCTGCTTATTTCTAGATGGCGCTATGCATTATATACTTTCTACTGTCTTATGTTATTGTATATTGGTACAAATATCTATTTGCCGCGATATTGCGGTATCGCGGTAACTTAGTTAATCCCTCAAGAATAATTCCATTACAAATGTATTACATGTACCTATTAATTAACTGTTTCAATAATATTTAGTATTTGAAAGACGAACACATGTATACTAATATTATAATAGCGAAAGTATACCTGTATGTCTGTCTATCTACTATATGGGAACTATATAGGGACAGCATGTAGTTTTTTTTTGTTCAGAGATAATCGCGGGTAACATTTAGTTTTCTATTTCTTTTATCGACTAGCAATAACCGCACCTCGGATTAACCTCATTGGTTACGATTGCCTACGCAAAGTTAATTCTCTATTCCTAAATTGTAACCATACCAGCCATAAAATCTTCGTAAAATATCCTCCTCGTGGTAATGTGATCTCTTAACAGATGCTAATTTTGTATTTATTGAAAATATCCTGTGTATTTATATTTATGTTATTTTATTGGTTTTTCTATTCAATTGATTCTCTTCCGGATAGATTGTTTAAGATTATTCCTTTACGTCCAAAGGTTACCTTTAAGAGATCGCTTTTAACGATAAGATCGACCGTTGTTTTCTCAGTGAAATAATTTACTGGTATTGTTTTTGTGTATATTTAGTCTAAAGGAAACTATAAAGAGTATCATCTCATCTCGACTAAGATAAGTACTAAGATAGTACATATAAATTAATATATCTTCATGACTGTAATTCAAAATAAGGTAATAACTTTGTTTGAATGTATAGTGGTAAGAACGTTTTATATTAATTATTAATATAATAATTTGCAAGTACAATATCTTCCTGATGCTGTAAAACAATAATAACATCTAAATATTTATATTGCAAACATTTTATGAACCGAGTTGCTCATAATGCATCATTAGTAAAATAAAATATAATAGTTCTTTTTTATTTATGCACAAAATATAGATGCTACAACATTTTTAGAAATTGGAATTCCTAATTTAAACTTTTGGCGCGCAATTATATGTAAAGAAAACTAGAGAGATTCGACTGAATAATCTGCTTTACCTTTGCTTCTTGCGTGGGGATAATAAAAAATTAAAAAATATATATCTTGTTACAGTTTTGTTGTTTCCATTTGACATAAAACAAGCAAAGCAGAACTCTGTCTGATCTGTGCAAAGCTGCTGAAGTATCTTTTATACCATCATGTTATTACTCATATGAATGCATACTCAACGAAATATGAAAGGAAATATCTACGGAAATGTTTATTTTTCTTTTTACTCCATTTACGTCGTATAAAACATGTTGGATAATAAGTTATTTGTTATTAAAGCCTATACAGGTAAGGAGTGGTCAAATATTCTGGAATGAAAATATGGTTGAATTTAAAGCTCTCCATATCGTCTGCGTGTATATAGCGTGTGGATAGTGGACGCGTTCGCCTGCGGAGTGAGAGAAGTGATAACTAGCAGGTAGGTTTCCCTATCAACTCACAAGCGGTGTGATCAATTTTATATAAATAAGTAGGTACATAAGCAAGTACATAAATCTTTTAAATACACCCTACAAACAGACAGGTAAGACAATATAGGTAGTATTACATTTCAATAAAAAAATATTAAGATTAATAATTGACTATATAGTGTAACATACACAAAAAATTATGCATATTTTACTTTTACTTTTGTATCAATGAATTAAACATCCGCATTTTAATTAGTCGAAAAATCCTTGCATTTTTGGCTTCTTAAGCACATGTACGAGATTATGAAGATTTGAACTTCATACATAGATACAGTGTCATTACGAGATTATAAATAGGTACTTAGATATATCCCGGGTGTTATAGGTATTACCCGAGGGTCGAAGATATAGTTTCAGGGCTTATGTAGGCACATGTACTAGTTGGCTCACGGTGTACCATGGTATGGAAGGCAAATGGGTAAACCACGTCACTAAATTCCTTCATATAGAGGTAGAATGTAGAACCTCTAATAATATTAATATATTAACACCGTTCAAAGGACAAATATAATATTATTAAACAAAATACTTAATAAGTTTTGTAAGCACTCCATACATATAAAAGTAAGACTATTATTATAAGGGATTAAGTTTAGTATACGGAATAGAATTCTGTTAGTAAGGCGCTCAGCACACGTCGTGATTGCTATCGTTCTTCTTCGCATAAGGCTCAACGGCGGGCAGTGGAAATTTATTAAACTGCCAGCCTGGATGTCTTGAATTTTTATTTATATAATTGGAATCTTAAACAAGGCGCCGGCTCTCCTGATGGTGGGCAGTAAACGTCGCGATATACATAAACAGCACTACGAACAGTATTTCATCATGTGCATGAGTGTTATACATTGCCATTCCATAGGCATAAGATGTCGTGCCTCTAATTTCATTAGTATATAAAACTATTCTAATTTCTGTAGAAATTGCCTTTATTAATTTCAAACGTTATCAGCGGTGCGGTGACGAACCGCATCGTGTACATCGCGCTTAACCTATTTGGTGGCAATATCAGTAAAGTTTCCAAACAACATCGGATGGCGGCAAATCGAAATCGTAACCTACTACTTTATGTTCTAGATGGACTCGTAATACAAGATTTTACGATAGAACTAAGAGGAAAAACATCTAGACTATGTGTTTGTGTGCCACGTAAATACATATTTGTCTTGTTGGTAACGATAATGTCTAAATTTATCAGCATCCTCAAGGGGTAGACAGAGTGATTATAAAAGACTGAATAATTAATATTACGTCATATTGAAGTAACGAAAATTTCTACCATGAGTAGTAGATAGTTGGTATACATACTTTTTTTTCTTTTGTAATATTTATCCTACGATGTAATACAAGAATTGTAAAAATATGTAGGTATGTAATATATGTTTTCCATAATTTAATTTATTATTTATAGGTACTAAGTAATATTATTTAACTTCAATACAAAGAATAGCTTACCTCTCTATCCTATGGTTAAGACACAAAAATTACCCAATAACTAACAACAATTTATATATAGTAGTTCGTAAATTTTCAATGACATCTTATTCACACTTGTAAATCTAAACACGTATACAAATAAAACAAGAGATGAATATGAACACATCAACAATTAAGGACCACAGGACTCTATTGAAAAGTTTGTATAAACAACAAGTATTTGAGCTCGAATTTTAATTGTGAGTTTGTGTCCCTCCACGATTTACGTATGTTTCGGTTTTGTGCCCGAATGAAGTGTCGTATTTATTTGTGTCAGAATTAAATTCCGTTGAATAAACGTTAAATAATTAAATGTCCGATTGAATATTTTATGCTCTGAAAATGTGTGTACTGCCAGGTGGTAGCTTTTTTAATACAATTGAAAATGACGGTTTGAAAGTGTTATTTTTAATGTTTATACTGATTGTTCATCAAAATGGTGAAGGTTAAATCAGATTAATAAATAAGAAGATTTTTACTTATATCTTGCTGTAGATATGTATGAATCTGTATGTCAAAGAAATCTATTGTGCTACTACGACACTTTATACTAAATATGATTAATATTGCCGAATGTTTTCTTGAATACAATTTTTAAATTCTCCATACGGTACAACCTAGCTAGTGGCACTCCGTGACACTACCAGTTAAGTTTATAAAGATTTAAATAATAAATTTGACACTGTGTATCAAATCATATTTCTAACTGCATCTACTGTAAAACTCAAATTAAAACTTATAATTAAACGGCAGTACACACGCACTCTGCCATATATAATTCGAATATAACTAGCGAAAACAAAGGTTAAATGTTGCATTCGCCACAACATCAAGAATTGACAATGCCTCTGATCACCCCATTTGGTGTAACAGTCAGAACGGTATGTTTGTTAGTAAATTTGAAAATTCTTTACAAATAATGTCTAATATATGTTTAGCTAAAAATTGCGATCGCTCGCGATGGACTGCACTTCACTTGCTCACCGCAGGTGGCCTTTACAGCTTCACTGTTTAGTAGAGTGACAATAGATTTCCTTTCGCAAGTGAATACAGGAGCGTTATCTATCCTTCTCGGAAACATATCCTGTCAAACATACTACGACCTTTATACAAGTCCTTTATATAACGGACTTCTTCTGAAGTATAATAAAATATAAATAATGATACTAAAAATAATAACCTTGGATAATTCATATAACGCCATCAAGTCCCAACCAAGGCAAGTATTGTGTGAAGGGTACTAAACTATTATATTAATAAAATACTTATATACATTTTTGGAATAGAAAATATTAAGAAATACAAATGGTTTAAGTATGCACTTGTATTTCTAAAGATATCAAAAGGAAATGATTCGCTAGATACTGACAAATTAAGTCAAAAGTTTTAATTACATAATACGAAAATAGACGTTGACCAAGGACTGCGTTGGTTTATCAAGGAACTTTCTTGTTTGATGTTCCTTTGTTATTGTTGTTTACATTAATACCTTTTTGTTTAATAAATATTTATATATCTTCCGTCTGGTTTGATAAAGTTAATTCGCCTATTCCGCATTAATAATTGTATATTGTTGATTGGTATTTAAAATTTTATTGATTGGTATCAATGGATATTATACATAAAAACGCCTTAAAGTAAGCACAATTGATGAAGTTTTCCTTTAGTACAATATTTTTATTTAATTAAAATTGCAAATATATTCAGCCCCATTTGATGTATCATCATGATTACCGTCGCCTATATAAATGAACATTGCATCAAGTGATTAAGTGATGCCCGTGTTAGTACTTATGCGTTAGCATTCTGGAGGTCTAAGATGTCAGGCCTCGTATTGTATCAATTCCTTATCTCGACCCCTCAACCGCACATCTTACAAAGCAAGCTGCTAGAAGACTATAATGATGGGATTTTAGAAAGTACATATAATAATAGATACCTTAGAAAGAATTACATGTTTTGTTCCACTATAACTATTTCTATTATTAATTGCTATTATTAGCTTTGTTAAATTATATACAAAATGTACCTGTATATGTGAATTTACTAAACATGCTAAATAAATTCTACATAGTAAGATCAAGAGCTATTAATGAGAACAAGGGTTTAGAATTTTCACTCTCTGTTTAGACACTTTTTTCTTTCTGTAATTAACTCTACCAAGTACTTAGTACCTTGAAACTTTAATTTGTTGAAATCTTTCTGCCCTTTTGTTCTTTTTTGTAGCAAAATTACTCCCTAAGTTACTAAAATTAAAGCGAGACTGATTTTATTATTTATACCTATTGCATATATTTGAAGTTTTAATGTATTCATGGTTACAGATCAAAGAACAGTTAATATGTTTTACTTATTTTCTAATTCGGATTTATATAATCGATAAATATTTACTGAATCATTTTAAATATACTCACAGGCAGAATGCGGAAATCTAAGACTAATGTCTAGGTTTATTTTCATAGTTATTGGTCTCCAAAGTAACTAGTTCATTTTCATTTCCGTAGTAGTTCCGCAAAATTCATGTAGACAAATACGAAAATACTACCAATAAAAAATTATTAATATATGCAAAGTTCGCATAGCACCAACAAAATAATCGAATTGAGAAGCTCATCTTATTGCCAATCGTTTGAGCTATCATTAAATAGATTTGCAACTACTAACGGGATATTTCTTTTATTGAAAGTGTAATTTAAAAGAAGCAATTATTCAGAAATTGGAGTGACACGTCCATTTAATATGTATAGAAAGATTTAATTAAAAAGTTTAAGAGCAAAATGTTATTCGTAACCGGTTTGAAATCCTTTGTCACTGTCAATACACCTCTAGAGCTATGTAAGTATCAATATAAATACCTTAAGCTCTCCGTCGCAGCTGCTACTCGAACTAATTAACTTCTGCTAAGCAAAATACTTGAGACTACCGCGTAATTATTTTCTAGCTAGAAGAGAGCAGCTCTTCAGACGTAACACAATAACGTAATGTTAATTCAGTCTGCTACTATGTACAATCGTTAATTAAAATAAAAACAGAGTTTCAGAAAAAGTTTATATTATACTGGCTAATAAAATGCGCTATATTTTTCCGTCCAGAAGAAAATATGGCACATAAAATTGAAGCGTTTGTCGTGTCTGATATTTTTTACATTAATTAGATCTTGTAAAAAAACACGATATTCTCATATTTTATTTAATAATCTTACCTTAGAAAATTATTAAATAAAAACGTCAATGGTCTACTTTGTTCACTTCTATGACGTACCTATACAAAATATGTATATCGTGTGAAATTTCATATGTTAATATATCTAATTCAATTTGGTTACGTTTTTCATAATAGGCATAGGTACAATGTTGCATTCCTAATATTATATATGGATTATAATCTATAATATTCTAGGTTATCAGCAAGATATTGCTTTAACGATATGAATATCTTTTCTTTTGCACGTTTAGTTTTCTCGCAAAGTTTTCTTTTTGTACTTATTTCTTTTATTATTATTATATATTACATAAATAAACAAATTGAATTATTATCTGTCTTTGTTTATATATGTATTAAACTGTACACTAATGGTAGCCTTTAAAAGATCTTTTAGCAATATCGTTCGTACTGGAAGGCTGTGGTTTCCAATAAATGTCGCAGACCGCGCCGAGCGTGAAGCCATACGCCGCGTCCGAATGCTTGGTATTAAATTGTTTTCCTGTATATAGGATATTTCAAATGTACATTTTGTAATAAAAGCTAATAAAAGTGAAATATAAATCAATGTTTTAAAAGTAGATTCAAAAGACGGTCTAGATCTTCTGAAATTCTTCACACTGTTGAAATGAAAACCTAAATAACTAGCAATATATTTTTGATATATAAAATTAGTATTTATTTTATATAAAATATAAAGTTTGTATTAATATACATATTATATACGTAAAAGTATGGAAGTTTACGTAATTATTAATATCTTAAATCAATTACTGACTTAGAATAACACATAACTTTTTTTCCTGGTTAATTAACACAAATGAATAATAACGTAAAATGGATAATAACGTAACTTAGAAGTTTATTTAGTACCTGCATTATGTAAATACAAATTGGAAATGTTATTTTATTCAATATACGTAAGAAAGTTCGCGTTCGGTTTCATAACAATTTTCCTCAAGGAGTCCATTCTCATTTAATGCTCTGATTACACGGTACAATGCAAAACACAAACGGAATCTCGAGATTATTTCCTCTCATTGCGTCCTCGTTCTTTCTGTTTATAACCATGGAATTAAGATTCTTTTTCAAAGGAGCCGGAAAAGTTTCCGTTCAATTCAGATATCGTTAAGACAATAGATGTATTGTATTGGCATTAGTATTATTGTAACTGTATTTAATTAATTATATTCTGAATATTTACGTACTCTCTTGACTGTTATATGAATTATATAAAAAAAAAATATTATTAATGGTAGCCAATATATACGTCCGTTACAATGTGACCGAAAATAAAATTAATATTATAACAAAATTCATAAAGTAAGCCGGGATAAGACACTACTTGTTCATACCAATATAGTCTAACCCACTTTTTCAATCAGTAATTTCGACAAATAGTTTGAAAGTTAAGACGATGAGAACAAATAAAGTAGAGAGTAAATTATGTAAATTTTTGTAATTATAAAGCCGCCAACTATAAAGTTGTTATATTTAAGTGTTATAATTTATTGTACCCATAGAAATGCAAATTACAACTTTCCGAACATTTTACTCCAAACATTAAATTTGCACCTCTACTGATACTGAAGTATAATAAAACGAAATTAATCTGAACGATATTAATTATACCCTATTACAATGAATGCAGACAAATGGAGCAAATTACATTTATCACACTGACAATAGTCCACAAAATGTCTCTGTTATTACAGTTGAAAGTATAATTAATTATGTCGTGTTAAATTCTAGATCACATACGTTGTTTAGGTTTAAGCTCATAGAATAAAAGATATGAGAGCGTCCTGGCCTAGTGGTTGACTACTCCAACTTAAACTTATGTAACTAACCTTACTTCAAATTTAACTATGTAATACCAAAAATGTGTCAATTTATATTTTCCACTAACTCTATGGTGATAGTTTCAAAAGTATATATTTATAATAAAAGACATTTAAACCGTTTAAACTGATGTGGGACTGGCCATAATCTTCGCCATATCCAGCACCGTATAACAACCCTCATTATAATCTCCATGTCATAATGTCTTTATACTCCAAGTAATAAGGAAGCGACCTTAGCATTTTCTACCCTTGCTACTATTCAATACAACCTTAATACTTATCTTCCTTTCCATTATACGACCAAATCATCTTGTGAGATTTTTCTTATAGTTTTTCCTTAATAACTAACTGTAGTTGTATTCCGAATGTAGGCATGAATATCACACTTTGTCTATTAAGAGTATATTTTTTTAAAATCTAATAACAAACAAGTAGATACTCTACCTGATGGTATGTGGTAACCGTCTCTAATATACGACTATATGCAGTGTAACTTAAAATAATGTGGATATCTGTATGTCTATAAGTTCTGTAATGCACCTTAAGCAGCATAATATTATTATAGTAATTAGTGATTCACGGTGAACGTTTACTTAAAGAAATCTTACAAAATGCTTTAAGAGAATATGTTATTGCAGATTGACCTTGACAAATTAAAAAAGAAACAGTACCATAGACATAACGTGATTACGTGACGCTAGCTACTTGGCGACTGAAGTAGATGAGTCTAAGATTCCCACGCAAACAACTGTTTACTAAATCTACTTAGCTATCATTATCATTAACGGAATAGTTATCAAAGGTCACATTTTCAGTGTAAGATCTCTAACCTTTCTGATTTCGCATACATTTACATTCACATCTGTACGTAAAAGGCTGTCAAACCTCTTGCAAGCTTGCCTTCATTCTAAATCGGTATTCTCGCATCGCAAAATATTCAATCGTTTTCTTTTGTCAGCCTGCTTGCATTCTGTATTCTTTCGTTTATATTGTTCGCTACTGTACCGAATAGAGCTCCGAAGCACTTTGGCATGCTGAGTTCACTTAGTGATACCACGTATTACTATCTTGGTCTAGAACTCAAAGTAGTTTCCTACAACAAACTGGCCTGAATGCGTTTGTATTTAAATTTGCCAGGGCAGGATTTGGTACTATATGAATAAATTATTATATTAGTTATAAATTATTTGATTAATAAATAAAATATTTCTTAAAAGAGTGATTTTAAAAGAGCCTTAACTTAAAACCAGTTTATGAACAATTTGAGTATGTCAATCCGATTTGTTATTTTTATTACTATATTTGATATTACATTTTTTACTATATAATATAAAATAATAACAAATTTAAGTTTATATAATGCAGATTACAAAATAAGAAGAGGTTATTATAAATACATAATATTCTTTAAAATATATATTATTTTGATAACTAGCTATATTAAATTGATATACGTCGAGTAGCCGCTTTTTTTTATTAAGCATCATGTAAAAATGTCGAAGAAAGCTAATAAAACAAACGTCGAACTCGTAAACCTAATTGAAATTCAACTTTTGACAGCTACCTGACGTGCCTGTGGCACTTATAATAATATTTGTAACCTAAGAGTAGGTACGTAGATCGGTTATTATTATTGCCAATGATAAATAATATATTCATTTAAAAACATTACTTTTTATTACCCTTTACATTATCTGTTATATTTCAAACTAGCGGTTTACGCGACTTCGTCCGCGTGGAATTTAACTTTATTTTCTAAAACAAACGTTTTTTTTTAATAAAAGTAGTCTAAGTTACTCCTTATTACATCAGCTACCTGCTAAAAAAAGTTCCGTCAAAATCGGTCCAGCCATTTCAGAGATTAGTCGGAAACTTGGAACAAACAGATAGATAGACAAAAATTGTAAAAAATGTTATTTTGGTGTATGTACCGTATTTATATTCATATGCATGTTTACTACATGCATATGAATATAAATACGGTTATTTCAAAATTACAGACACACACAATTTTATTTATATGTATAGATTAGCAATAATACTGATATACTGTGGGAGCTTGTATACATTATTTAACTAAACCCATAAGTAACTCTTTCATGTGCCCATTGAACTATAAAGCCAGTAAACTGGCACCCATATGAACAAATTTGACCACTTACATCTCTTGGAAAATAAATTCTTCTTTTTCCTGTGTAAATAGTGTATGATTTTTTAAACACTAAGGGTGCGATAACATTCTCTGTATTGCAAAAAGGGTAAACTGTATTTACCGTATGTAAAGTTTTGACTTTTGGGTTTACATGTAATTTCACTATTCCACGTATTTCACACTACTATTCAATTTTAATAAAGATTTATCAAAATTGAAATTAACAATGTTTTTTTTCATTGCACTGAACATATTTAGTTAGTTATGTATATATATATAATGTTTGTATTGCCTACTGCGAGACTAATTGAGAGTAGATTAATATTGTTTGTTTTTAATATATTCAATAATCCACAGACTTATAATTAATTATGGCCAAATATCGACCACTGACACAATATAGATCAATTAAATAACAACAAAGATATAATGATGAGATGCCAATGGATTATATGTGTAGGTATGATTAATATCAATGTAGTGGATGTTGCAGATAATGCGTTCTCAGAGGGCCAGATGTAGGACGAGAGACGGAAGTACCTATTATGGTATACTATAGATCTACACATTGTTGATGAATATATCTCGAGAACGCATGCTGCATTTAGAGCAGGAATCAAGGTATAAAAATAATTTTCTTGCTTGATTGAAAGATTTCTTGAAATTGAATGAAATAATTATATTTTCCTCTCATAGAAAGTAAATAACAATTACATAAATTAAAATTATAGATACCAAATATAAAAACAACATAAATACAATACAATAGTAACTATGGGCGGCCTTATCGCAATTTTTTATATCCTATATTTTTTTATTTATACTATAGTAAGATTAGTTTATAATTATGAAATAAACATTTTAAGTAACCCCAGAATAAAAGAAGCAAAAGAAGCTCTAATAAATTGTAACTAAGATCAATCTCAATCATATTTGTACTTTATTCCATTCACTGTCTATGTCCATTCGTTAGGCAAAAATTTATACATTAACTTAAATATATTTTTGCGTCACCAATTAAAACTGTATAATTTAGAATGGCGTATTATAAAATAAATCGAAAGAAAAAATGGTAAAAGAAAAAGTAGCTCCATATGAACGCATAAGTCTTAAAAGTCAAGTACTGAAAGATCAAGTAAAGAGCGGGACCGTAGAAAAAGATTAGCGGCGGTTTCTTAGGTTGAAAGAAATAGGAGCTCGTTACGTTTTCAACTAACATATCTATAGCCTAAACTCCTGTGAGCCTATCTCATTTTTTTCTCTAACTAGGCGATAAGTACCTACATGTCCATATTTTCAACTGGGTCTTTGTAGATAAAATTAACATTCGTAAATGGACTTTAAACAAGAAATTATATTATATATACTAATTATTTTATATATACTAATTTTATATAATTTATAAAATATATTTTATAAAATTTTATATATAATAATTGTATTTTATGTATAATAAATCTTTATTGTATTTAATACTGTAAACAATTCATAAATTAACTCTCATTTATGAGTAGTTTACAGTATAAAGTACTTTTATGTAAATATGTATTCTTATCAAACAAAATATTACAATTAAATTCATTATAAGACGGATTTAAAAATATACCAGCTGATTATTTATTTGAACTGAAATTATAACCCTAGTAATTAGTAATTATAAATAATAATGACAAATAAAGTCGTATATGAATAAATAATTTTAACTTTGACTTAGCTATTAACACTTTGCAAACTTACTAATCTTGCGAAAATTGCGAAGAATGTTTATCTCAGTATTCAGATCTTCTCAATACATAATATTAAAGAATGTTATAAAAGGAATTTTAATCCTTTCTGTAGTTATATAACTATTAAAACTTAACTTGAATTTGCTTCACCCTAAATTAATTCACATTATCTACCTATTAACGGCATGTAATATGCAAATTAGCCTGCAGTGTAGCAGCTCAGAACATGGTAGTAATGGTGCATAATAATTGCAGAGCGGCTTCTGAAGGCGTCCATATATTACAGTATTAGATATGACTACTAAGATAACAACCATTTGGCACAACAATTTAGAATTTAAATCTGCATTACGTATATTTCTAAAAAAATAGAGTATTGTTAAACAAGTTGAAAGTTAATTGATAAACTAAATAAATGCTACTGGAATTCTACAATTTATATAGTACCTCTATAACTGCTACAGAAACCGGTTATTTAATTATTCATAAAACACACAATGTAATATAAAAATCGAAAAAGTTTAAAAGATGATTGTAATGTACTTAAACTCATAATCGATTATGAGTGTGGCTATCAATAAAATTAAAAGTTTTGTATAAAAATATTTGCTGAATAAAGTCATTTATCATTATACGATTTAGTAAAAGACAAACAAGCCTAGCTTTACTTGAGTGATCGTCGTGTCCTTATTTTTAATATTGAATGCGTAACACAATATAAATTAATCACACCGAATAATCGATCATTGTACAACAGATTGGTCTGAAAAAAAGTTTCGAACTTTCTTTTTCACAACAAAGAACAAGATAAAGAATATATCAATTTTTCCACCGTCTACCGTAGATATAGTTATATGCCCACAGACTACTTAGAGAACTATGCTATAAAAAATGTAGCTGTAATAAAATGTCTAAATATCTAATAAGGCTATATAAAAATATATAATTTTTACGTAGTATAAAGTTGTAGATCTTTTAAATTACGTACTAGATTGTAATGCAGTTTTCAGCTAAATATATAAGAACGATAACAATTCAAGGGGAAGGTATGTAATACATGCACACATAGTACAGAAAAGGCGAGAAAATCTAAGAATTCTACTACATCCCTACAATTGGTAAGCCAATCGTTTATTATATAAAAAAATCGTACACACTTAATTTAATTAGTTGATCACATAATTACATCATCATTACCGTATTAGTCTACCACTTGTGTAAATAAATTATACTATATACTAACAGTTTTTAATGGTTAAAATGTACGAGCAAATGAAACTAACATTGAGAACTTAAGTCTCGTAAACATTACTATATAAACAGCTACTTGTTGCATTGAAACAGGCATCCTATTGTCTGTCTATAGAGTGGAAATGACAATTTATACAAGTATTATTCAACGACACACGGTTAGCGTACAGTGTATTGTGACTTAATGTATGAGCACCACACAAGCCATTGTTCCAATATGCGGGGTATCTCATAAATGAACATCCAACCTCATTGCAGATGGCAATCTCTCCATGAACTAACATAGTGACAGTACGCTCGTTGTCATTTACAAATTCAAATATCGATTTCGTTGTGTACACAACAATTCAGGAGGGTTTCGTAGTGCGTGGGTGATGGGTGCGCCGCCAAATGTGTAGGCATAAATATATTCCTTCCCACTCAAAACACACATTTATCAGTAGCGAATACCGCCTACGCAGAATCTTAAGTATCATTATATAGAGCGATGACAGGAAATTATGGACACTGTTGTTGAATAAAAGTCTATAGATAGAATTACAAAAAAATGGAAAATGCAAATAATATACATGTTAATTTATTTCGGAGAACATTATAAATGAATATTAGAAATAGGACGTGGAACGAAAACAGCCACTCTGTTTCTATTTAAATATTAATCATCAAACTTATTAGATTGAAATATTTAACAATTATTATGATTTATAATGCATGAATATATTAGACTTGTATATTATTATTATTTGATTATTGCCTAATAAAAGTACACTTTAGAAGGTATAGTTAATATTTAGTTGGTTGTCAATTTGAATAATTGATTGACATACAGCCAAAACTTTTAGGTTATATGTATTTAACATACAATTTTGCAAATAGGTACCTTGTATCTACAACCTAAATAAACAGTAAGAAAAACAATGGTAACGGGAACAAAATTGTAGTTACGTAACATAAATGCTATTATTCTTCCTTAATTATTATCTTATTAAATGATAAATTTGTAAACAATATTCTATAATTATTTACAATTGAAACACTTTACTCTTTTTTATTAATAGGTCTAGGTCCTCTATAGAATAACTTATATGTTTGCGAACGACATACAAGTGAAAAACCTGTGAGTAGGTACTCACATTAACTATTATAAAATATTTTTTTATACTGGACTATTTATTAATATTTGGCATTATTTCAACTTATATATTCATTTCATTTATGGAGTCTATAATATTTAGAGACATTACAGAGATTTCTCGAATTTAAATCAAAAAATTCTCAATTGATCTGAGGAACAGTTGTACGTTTGTCGAATCCAAATAGTACCTTATTCTAATTGGCAGTTTATTATTAATTTATGTAAAAATGTTTAGAGTTATCAATAATGTCACTACGACAAAGTATAATTGCTCGTGGCTGTCTACTTAAAACTCATTAAAATTCCGTAAGGCAACGTTCATTATATTTTGCCAAATATTATGTGCTACAAAAGAGTTAGAAATATATAGTAAAAGATTTTTAATCGAAAGTGTCATTATGTCACTAGATCTAGATCTAGACTAAAAACTAAACATTGAAATCCACTCAGAATTTTTATATACGACTAAAAATATCGCCTTTTTTTTACTAAAGTTTAATACAGGTAACTAATATTTTGAGTAATTATCCCTAATAAAAAACGACTAGGTGATAACAATAGATTATTATAATTTCTGTAACCGCTAATAGAAGCCCGAAGGATATTAGTAAACTTTTAGGCATAATTAGACTAAGAATAATGGAGCAATTTTTCTTCAACCTTTCACGTCCATTTAGCAATGTTGCGCTTTTAAAATATCGCTGCTTAAAATAACTTTATAAATAGATTGTAATTTATTTGAGCGTCAAGAAAATATATTGCATTTCATTTTGACATTTTTCAACACAGTTTTTTCGATCGACTATAATATGAAGAGGTACTCAACTTGACTGAAAATAAAAAGTAAAAATTTAATGATTGTGTATTTAATAATTTTATGATTATGTATTGTAATTGATGAAGTTTATATGTACCAATACAATCTACTACAATTGACTATGTCTGCTTAATATTACATAAAAGACAGCCTACGTAATTTATTTTCAAATATTTTATTAAGTTCAGCTGTTGTGTCGTGAAAACATAACAAATAAATAGACAGACATAAAATATTACCTTTAGTATTAATGATAGCGAAGATTACCTATTACCGGAATACACCCCACGTGTCTTTATCTGATTACGCGCTAAACAAATTCCATTAAACGATATTACACGGTTGCTTACAAAATTTATAATTGTTCTCTAACAAATTCTTTACCAACATCACTCTCCAGTTGATTGAATAAGTTACCAATTTCTATTTTACAACCATTGTACTCGTACGTACGCGCTGAGAAAATTTCAATTTCGTGAATTAACCACTGTCAGCTGTGCGTCGCTGAATTACACAAGACAATGTATTTTATGTTAGATTTCAGCAACATATTCAGTTTTCAACGTACTAAACTTCCCTAGAATTAAGATCGTATAAATTATTTAAGATTTCACGAAATCTCAATTCCTCTGTATAATATGTTGCATGCTAGAGCTGGTTATTTTACTAAAATATGTATAAGTATACGAAACTAAAGAGAACAATGTCTCTCGAACTAAAACAGTTTAACAATTCTCGCTTAGATTCTTTCACATTTAATTTTCATAATAATTTCAGCATAACTTTATATATACAAAAAAACAGAATATTTTTAAGTACTTAATTATTGAAGAAACATAATCACAGCACAATTTAATTTTATAATTTTCCGTATTGCTTGTAAATGTAATATTATGTTATCTGTGGTCTTAGTAAACTTTGTGTATAATATTATTTATAAATATCAAAACAGATGAATATTCTTAGCCCGTCGTAATGTTTATTAATATCACCTAAAGTTTATTATTATTGCAAATCCTCGACATTTCTTATTCCAAATGTAACTATTTATTTGGCGTTAATTTAACCCAACAAATTACAGCAATAAGCGCCAGACAATCACACCAGTTGTGTGGTCCAGACAACAAACATAATGGGAGCACAAATTGCTTGTCTCAAAACCTAAATTTCACTACAACGAAAATGAAAGCTTGAGGCGAAAATTTTACAACAGTCTAGTTTTATTCTGTTTAAATATAAATTAAATAATTACACATATTACTTGTATACATACTATATCCCGCAGCACTGTCCACATGATACGTGATACATGATACAGACCATCTTTCTCGCTGGTAAATTGGCTTTCAATAAGTAAAATTGATAAAAATGAAATAAAAGTAATGTATTTTTTTCTACTTTATACAAATTACTAACAAAGAATTAAATATTTATACAATATTAAATGTATTATAAGATAATAGTTGTATCTGTTATATTATAAAACTGAATTCTTATGTTGCGAGTTTGTTCATCTAATATATTATAAATCGTAATAATTCCAAATTATTATGCTATTTATATTTACTAATGCCATTCATTTAAGATTTGTAAATTTATTATAGATACTGTTTTCATAATCACATTTTGGACAAATATTGGTATGAATTACTAGTCTACGAGTCTGGATATACCAGAGTTTATTTACATAGCATGTCATTTATAAAAGTGTATGTATTCATTGTAAAAATCTTACTCATATGTTCCCGTGACATACAGTGAAATAGTAACTGTATTTGGAATAAGCTCGTTCAACTGAATTAAATTTAATTATAGCATTAACTTTAGTAATGTAGCCCAATCTAATGTAATTATATCCAAAGTAAATATAACATTTAATGTAATAAATGGAGTTGTTGAATCACGTGGGGTTAGTTGCACGAGTTACTCGTTGATAATGAAGTTTTCTATAGGTAAAATATTATTGAAATCTGTAATGTATTTACACGCAAACAATTAAATCTTGTTTAGTTATAATATTGATATTGTAAATAAATTTAATTTACTCTTAAATTAAAATTTATACTTATTTTTTAATACATCTAATATGATTAATAATACAAGTAGATAAGTAGAAAACAAGATATCCTGTCCTGACGACTATATTTATTAGAGGATATATCCTTTGACTGACTAAAATAATCTATTCCAGCAAGAAAAGGGCCACTATTTGGGTCTGATGTTTGAGTTACCCTTACGTGAGCATCCTTTTTCAATATAATATATATGTATGCATAAAATTCTTTGAGAGCAGAGCTTTAAATAGATACCTATATTTCTCAATATATGAATTCTATAAGCATTATATTCATTTCTGCAATATTAGTTCCCGTTCATATTATTACTTTATATGATTTCAGTCCAGATTATAAATAGGAACTTATTACATTATAGAATAAATATATGTGAAGCATATTAAATTTTTTTTTAATCACATAATTATCCAGAATATATTAACCAATAATGTTTAAAACTGGTCAGTTTTTCGCCACTTAATTAAGCAACCTATACAACGTTACTTTAATTATCATAAATACACTATGACTAATGTTATATAGAAAATTTATTTGGTGTCTAGTTATATGTGACATTTTGATGACTAAACGCTTGAACGATTTTAGTGAAATTTGGCATGAAGACAGATTGTGTCACGAGAACAGACATAGGCTATTTTTTATCTAAAAAAGTAAAGGAGTCGCGGCTATTACCTACATATTATATCTATATCAGTGTCGGTGCAGTTAACGCTCGTTTGCACTCCACTCGTTTGGTGAAAGCGGTGCGGGTGTAGAAGCCAGGGATGCCAATCATATTATTTTAATTAATTAAAATTTTATTTGCTCTTTTTTTTTCGTTTGTTGTTTATATTGAACTTTTTACATTGCACTGAATAAAATATTTTTCTTTCTTTCTTTCTTTCTTTCTTTCTTTCTTTCTTTCTTTCTTTCTTTCTTTCTTTCTTTCTTTCTTTCTTTCTTTCTTTCTTTCTTTCTTTCTTTCTTTCTTTCTTTCTTTCTTTCTTTCTTTCTTTCTTTCTTTCTTTCTTTCTTTCTTTCTTTCTTTCTTTCTTTCTTTCTTTCTTTCTTTCTTTCATATTGAAGAATGTCATGCTGTATAAATTAGAGATTGTTGTTATTCTCATTCATCATTTCAGTTGTATGTATACACTGTTAGATAGGCCTTTCCTAATGCCTATATTAATAAACTAGCTTTTGCCCGCAGCTTCGCTCGCGTTAATTTCAAATCAAAATCCTTTCTTAGGGGATGCCTACGTCATAGTAGCTTTATGCATGCATAGTCTCAGCCCGATCGGTTTAAAATTGACAAAGTTTCATACAAACTATCATCCCCTATTTTATCCCCTTGGGGGTAGAATTAATCAAAATCCTTTCTTAGTGGACGCCTACGTCATAATATCTACCTGCATGCCAAATTTCTGCCCGATCGGTCCAGTGGTTTGGGCTATGCGTTGATAGATCACTATGTCAGTCACCTTTGAGTTATATATATTTAGATTAATAATGGGTATATTAATCCTATTACAATTTTGTATGAGTTATTAACCTACCGAAATTTTATGACATTATTTTTGTTTATAGATAAAATTTGGGGCCTAAAACTTTGTAGTTTATGTAAAATTAATGATTTTGTGTAAAAGTAATGGTTTGTATGTATAGGTACATTTTTTATATAGAACAGAGGACAAACGACATAGCGGACTTGTGCCTTACCTGATGGTTTTTTGTTTACTACTGAATGATTTACATTTTTTTATATACATACATTAGTTTCTATATGTTTTCTTTCGACACAGTAAAAAACGTTTTGATGTTGGCAACCCTGGTAGTAGCTCACACAAAGATCTAGTGCCGACACACGGCTGTCTGAGATAGCGTGGCGTACGGTTCTCATCTAGGCCATCTGTGTCTATCTATGTTATATAATAAAAACTGTATTACAGCATATCTGTAATCCTATCCATACCAATAATATAATTGCAAAAGTATGACTGTCTTTTTGTTACATTTTTATTGCTAATCTTAATGAAAAATGTAATGATAGACTGTATTCAATTGTTAATTTAATATTCATTGTGTGTTCACGGTTACAGAAAAAACATAGAATATCTTTTAGCTTAGCTTTAGCTCATAAAAAGTAGACTAAGTCTAGTTAATGTTATAAGTAAATGTGAATATAAGTTGTGAATTGAAAGATCAGATGTTTGTCACATTTTGCGTAAAATTTACTGTACTTTAAATTAGGATGAAGGATTACATTAAAATTAAGTATATGACATACATTTTGTATTATAAATGACAATATACAAATAATATATACACAAATTCATGCGAACAGCGCAGTAAATTTATTATCATTATTTTTAATTAATGATAATGGAATGGAGTACCCGTCTGAGGTAACGGTTTTCGCTGGCGGGGTATCAGTGGAGGATGAGAAGATGAGCATGAGGTCAGGTCAGTTAGCCCACCGTGACAAATTCATCAGGAATTTATCACGATGGTTTCAAAGGGAAATCACGTGGATCTGACATTGCACATTGCTAGTAATCATTAGTCCTCATTACTAACAACCCCATTCACTCCAATTATCGTTATTTATTTTAAGAAGATTAACGGTGTAATTTACATTATTCTATTACCTATAGTTATCGGTTTATTAATCTCTAATTATATTGGCAATAGACCTTTTTTTTTGCCTCGTTTTGTGTCGTTTTATAATTTATACATATTGATTATTACAAGTAGAAAAGGATTCAAAGTACAAGTTTATTTATTTAGCTTTATTCCGCTGCTTTCATATAATATTAATAATAAGAGTAAATTTATTATAGATTTATATTCAGAACACCAATTCTAAAGGCATTATTTATTACTGAATAGTGTTATGAATTTACAGAGTGAAGAAACGTATATTTCAAAATATTTATCAACACAATAAATATGTCTACTCAAAACAAAATTATGAAAGGGATATGGAAAAATGTATTAGAAAAATAAGTATGATAATTCAATGTATACTTCGCAAAAATGGTTTCGTACGTGACTATATTAGCACGGGACTAATAAGAAAATGAAACGAAGACCTTATCGAGAAAATGAAATTATTAAAATTCCTTCAAAGTTGGAATGTTGTTAAAAATAAAGACATAATAGAATTAGAAACTTATAACTTTATAAAATAAGTTTCTAATATAAATATACATTTACTAAAAAAAAACTATATTTAGAATATAATTTACTGCATGTATTAAAACATAGCAATGTCGATGAACACAACAACATAAAAATAGAATATAAAACAGAAAACAAATATAATAGCAAAATATTTATATAAGTGTTACGGACACAAACCCTCTAGATCCATACAACTACCTAATTGTAGTTACACAATAGGCATAGAAACAGCGATTGTTCTTAGTAAGTATGTCCTAATACTTCCCAATAATTGATGACTCAAAAGAATTCAAAAAGTTCAAGATCACAGTGTAGCAAGTGAACGGACAGTCTAGATTTAGTCGCGAAAGGAAATAGGTTAATTTAGTTATAAGTGGAATCAATCGCGATTCCTAATTGTAATTTAGAATTAAATAAATAAGTCAACTGAACTTTCTTTATCTTTTAAAAAACCCATCACCGACCGTTAGATTTATCGTAATTTATCTGAAAAAAAAAACCTTATCCACTCCCAAATATAATCATGAATTAAACAATAAATTTCACATAAATGAAGTCAGTTAAACATACCGCAGAAAATACTTGAGTTCAAATATAACGGGTATGCGGTTAAAATAAAATTCGCCCTTTCTGCTGTCGGCTGCGGTGAGTGTAAAGGAATGTACGGTTATATTACATAACCCCAGATACAGATTTAATTAGATGTCGCAATAGTACTTGGCGTGTCAATTGTTGCCTTTAAATTAGTCTCTATAGAGCAATGGCTCTATAGGTAGCTACAAATTAAGAATTGGAGAGAGTCCTGGCTTCGTGGTACTATTACACTTACACCTAAAAGGTCGCTGGCCGACATCAAAAACTTTGATGGTCAATAATTCTAATCGATTTTTCGGTAAAGAAAATACCGGTAAACACATAAATTAATCTGAGCGACGGTGGTATGTTTACCTCGTGTTATGTTGAACTCAAATCTACCCGGCGAAATGTGGTCAACAAGTGTTGCGTCCACCGCGACATTTATATTATTTTATTTATTTATTTCAGGCAAACTATTTTATTATACAACAATACTGGCCTATATTACCTCAAGAACATATATAGACTTTGTGATCATCACAATCACTATTGCAATCTGTCACAGTAGCGGCGCGGCGACAGTACACAACTCCCTTCAGTTTTATTTCATTGAATTTCTGAATTCGATTTTATTATAATTTATGAATTAAGTTAACACCTTACTATTCTATAGCTATGTAATACACATTTCTATATTTATCTACGTTACGACATACATGTTGTTTTAGTTATTAAACATATATATTTATACATCTTGCATGTATAAATATATATGTTGTTTGTTGTGTTTATACAAGATGTATAAATTTATACTATACTCGCGCCTTTATGTTGTTTGGTCCGCGTGATTAGGACATATTGATTGATCGGGATAAAATACCATATGTCCTTCCTCATACTTCCCAATACTACATGTGTAGCCAATTATTTGATGATGGATGGAGAAGTTGCGGCACGGGATGCCAAGTGAATGAACAAACTCATTTCTGCGTTGATATTTAGAGAGAATAAATAAAGAATGTCGGCAACACTTAATTAGTAGTTTGTATATTATAGTATATATAATATACACAAACACTACACGAAATTGCAAACAATATAAAAATGTAGTATTTTTATTTTAGTTTCATATTAAAGTACTTGCTATGCTTGCAGCTAGAGAGACGTCGTAACAAAAGTCAAATGTCACTTAATTAGTTCTGTATATAAAAATACAAGAAAAAGCTGCAAACAATTTAATAAAGTTGTAAATTTATCTTTTGTTTTGTTTTAAAAAATAATCTAAGT
The DNA here is from genome assembly GCF_030625045.1 of Achroia grisella. Classification (NCBI taxonomy): domain Eukaryota; kingdom Metazoa; phylum Arthropoda; class Insecta; order Lepidoptera; family Pyralidae; genus Achroia; species Achroia grisella. Next base: position 616,670 of record NW_026712845.1, read on the forward strand.
TTATTGTACCCGATGGTAAAAGTAAAATTACTAAACATAAATGTATGCATTTGACTTATTTAAATGCTTGCAGAGAGAAAACGTCATATCAAAAGTCAAAAGTCACCGACCCTTATTTCTTTATTAAATGTTTTTATCAACAAATATTATATATATTTTTTTATTTATATAAATGATTGGGTGTAACGTTTAGGGAGTTGAATGTTTATTTCTCAATCATGCTTAACAGTACATATTCTAGATATTAAATATACACCTATAACACACATGTGTGTATATAAAATAATACGTTATTTCTAACCACTGTGTATAGGAAATATATTTTTAATAGTGCACATAACTTTCAACTGATGTTTTTGTTGGTGCCATGTTAACTTATTAATATATGGAGAATTTAATATAATGTATTTAATATATGTATTTTATTTTATCCAAACGTGAACCTAATTAAATATAACGCGAATTTTCTTTTAATCCCACACGTGGGTTAAACAAAATATACAAAGTGTATATTTTCACTTACCCACGTGTAAAGGTAGGTAGAGAAAAGGTAGCGTGGTCACGTAACTCTATGCCACGTTTATAGGTATATACCTATCTACCTACGTACGATATACGTATTGTGGTTCCACTTTTATGATGTATCTTTTTATGTATAAAATATATCAGATGAAACCAAATCAGTATTCATACTCATGCTGTTCAAAATTTGAACTTCAAAAATAAGATGTCTACTATGTAGAATATGAGTAGAAAAGAGGAATTTTATATGAAAAATACTATATTAAATGCTATAGCCAATTATACTATTTATATAATGTATTATTTTTCTTATATAGCTAGCTTGAAAGTCTTTAAATCAGGTGCTTAAATAAATAAAAGTTTCCAAATTCAAATTAAAATAAAATTATCAATCTTATATCTATGCCACACTGTTGGGTTGACTGGTAGAGATCTCTCTTAGAGATAAGTCCACCTTTGCTCACTCTGTATATGTTTAAGTTTAGAACTGTATTTAAAAGTGCAATAAAGAATATATATCTTAATTAAAAAAACTAAATATTTCCCATTAGTTCGATTTAGTATTCTTAAATATATTTATGTATCTATCCATACTAATATAATATATAAAACTGTAAACTTTGTTCGTTTGCTTGAACGCGTCAATCTGAGGAACTACTGGATCAAATTGACAATTTATGTTAGCATTGCATGGCTCATTTACTGAGGAACGCTATAAGGTCTAAAGTCACGCTATGATCAACAGTAGCGAGACATCAATATAAAATGTTGCAAAAAAGTGGAAAATTTAACGCAGATGAAAGGGGTCAGGTAGTAAATGATATACTTTATTCAGTCATAATAAGAACTAGGCATAGTATAAAATCGTAGCATGTCATGAGAGTCGTAGCATATTAAAAGCGCTGTAGCCTTAGGAGTACATCTAAGCACCACAAACCGTCAATGCATAATGATATATATAACTTAGGTATACATGTTCGAGTCGCGATTCACTTCTTACTTTATTTATATTTTTGTTATATTTAAAAGTAAATCGCGGTATTCAAGAATGCATTTGACATATTTTCGAATTGATCGCGTTCAAAACTGAGATATTACATTATCATCTCTTGAGTATATACCGTGTTATTATATACTACATCTCGTGTGCGAACGAGCTTGTTAATCAAGATTTCACTATTTATTTTACGGCTATAATACCCTACAGACAATAAAGCATAGGCTGTTACTACACTTCAAAGATAAATGTAGTAGGGGTACCTACTCAAGCGAGATATACAAAGCGATATACGAGTGTAAGAACATAAGTAATATAAACAAAAACAGATAGAAAAATTAAAATAAATATAGTTAGTTCTCGCAGTTCAATATTTTAGTACAAAATAAATGTTATTTTTCCAATATAACAAAAATATCTTTTAATTAATCTGTAATTTATTATATATCTTACGGATCAAAAACAAAAATATAAAAATAGTTTTAATATCGATAATTGAATTTCCTAGTCAATACTAAATATATTTCTTAGAAAATTCTTGGAATCTCTCTAAGAAATCTCTACTAATACTTCCTTAAAATACTGTGGTATTTTAGGGAAGAATAGAATAATGATCTATGAATATTCAATGAACTTATTATATGAATAAATATCTGTCGATTCCAGTTGATTATAAATTATAATATCGAATAATTTAAACACAACCCAACGGCGCTATCCAAACAAGAGCCCATTCAAAGTTATAAGTAAAAAGGTTTCTGTTTCACATTCGCCTGAAACTACACAATTATTATAAAAATAACATTCATGATATGAAGTGGTTTTAACAGATAGCTTTAGAGCAACAACGATAATAGTTTCATAGCTCATAGATCACGGGATTGCCCATATAAATTCGACTAAAGGGAATATATGAGTCAATTTGTCAATAAGATCTAGTTCCTGCCACTCGTGACTTCATTTGCTTTTTTGGGATAAAAAGTAATACACTACTTTCTATGTGTTACTATGTCGTCGTGATAGGTCTACTATATAACTTCACTTCATTCTTATCTGTTATCAAGCGTTCTGTAAATAATACACAAATAATAATAAGAATATTCAAGACTGTTAAATTATTAGGTCGCCATCTATGACTACGAGGTAAATAATTATACATATAGGTAATAATAATAACCCTGCACAATAGTGCCATCTAGTCCCAAGTTAAGCGGAACTTGTGTTATGGGTGCTAGATAACTGATATAATTTCTTAGATATATTTTTTGTAAATACATACATAGAAAACACCCAGACCAATACAAACAATTATACTTATGAATACAAATGTTCGCACCGTGCGAGGAGTCGAACCCACGACCATCGAAAATAAAGCGGTGTGTTAAACTCGATGATGATAAAAATATCTAGATAGGCTATCGCTCTTTCAGCAATCTGTGAAATGAGTGTGCATGTTTTATAACTCTGGATAGAGAGAGATAATAAAAATCTGATACACATAATTTAAATTTATAATAACTTTAATGTAATGAATGATTGATGAATTCATGATGATTATTACAATATTGTATTAAAAGAAAAAATGAAGTAACTCTCATTAATTACTTTTTATTAATTAATAATTAACAATATAATAATTAATGAGCGTAATTTCAATTTTTCTGTTCATTTATTTCAAATACATCTTCACGCTAGTTAAATTCTATAACTACTTCATAGATCTTCAAAAATTAAAATCTTACTATTACTATCTAATATTATCTTATTTGTGCTATTATTATCTCTATACCGAATAACGGAAATAGTTTCAAATAAAATGACATAATGAATTCCATTGCTAAAATAGGATTATAAAATGTTTAGTAGCTTTTATAAATGAAGAATATAATTTATATTATTTTGCTGGCTTCCTATCCAACCATACTCGTGAATTTTCGCATTTATAATATTAATAAGAGTCACAAAAAATGTATTAAAACATTTTTAGCAGTTAATTAGACATTAATTTATCCATGATACAAACTTAGTTCGTTACTTTAGTTTATTTAGATTGCGACTAAATGTTAATGTGTGAATAAAAATACTACAAAGCAGTACTTATATCGAGTAAGTTATATACTCATACCAGCAAAGCACGCTCTAGAAGTTACACAGAAAACGTTATTTCATTAAAACACACAAGTTACGTACGTTGAAGTAATAGAAATTATTTCCATTGACGTCACAATACCCCCATCCCTGAACGCTGGTCCTAAGTTCTCTCATATACATACCGTCACCAGTGAGTACATGAATAACTTTGTTGAATAGTTGCTAACTTACTACATGTGTATACTAATGCCTTTAGGACGGCAACTTAAACAAATAAGTACAAAGCTAACTCAATCAACTTAATCGCCATTTGACACAGTGACATCATGAACATTAACGAAACCTTAAGACAACGGGTTTAAAAGATTACTGGCCAAGAATTAAGTAGCCTTGATCCACTATCTTCAAAATGGAAGACCTTCCAAGTCAGTGCTGGGTCATTTAAGGTCACTCTTTTAGCTAAAGTGCCGTATATCTAAAGATCTTACAACGATAGTAAGTTTTGGCTGTACAAATGTTAGCGTTTTAGCACACCACCTAACTTCCGATGATCGCAGGTTTGATTCCTCGCACGGTTCATACATTTGTATTCAAGAGTTAGATTTTTTATCTGTCTGGGTGTTTTTATGGATATTAAGTAAAAGTGTATTTACAAAAAAGGTATGTATATATTCATATAATTTGGTACCCAGTACACCAGCTCTGCTAGCTTGAGACTAGATGGCGCTGTGTAAGTATTTTCTGACATATAATAAAAATATATTGTTATTATAATAAGTGGTAACATTTGTTCTATGTTGCTATAATATTGTTTAGAAGAACAAGATAATCCTCAAAATAGCGGTTGGTTAACCCACTGTCACGATAGTTTCATATTTCTCCAGCAAAAAGTAGGCATATTAAGTGTTCCTCCAATATGACGTCGATAATGAACCATACCTCTATCTATCTTCTATATATTTAACTATCCCATCCAAGATAACAGTTGTAGACAGTATGTATAACTTCCAAAATACTGAAAAGTGTATAATAGAAATGCATACGTAATACATAAAATACGTAAATTCAAATTCGCGTAACCCCGATCCAAATAGGTTTAGGTTATTCAATAATACAAAAACATAAAGGGTATTCCTAAAAAGCCGTGTTTCGCTGACCTTTTCCTAAAATAAACCATAATTTAAGATTACATTCCTTTATATGTTTAGACGTAAACATTTGATTTCGACATCTTAAGAAACAATAACACGTTCCATAAAGAAAACCAATCCGCTATATTAGATTAAACGCTGTACTTTAAAAATATTGTAAAACAATGTAATTTCAAATTTCATATAAATAACGGCTAACAATAACAATATCTATATTTTCTAAAGCAACGAAGCGCGAGTTCCTAAGTTGCTCATATCTTTGACGGATGACTTCCTCACAAGGTGCTCGCCAAATAAATCTAGGTCACAGGAAATTTTGCTATAATCCTATAACCTACACAGGTATACCATAGATTCAACTATATATATAGATAGTTCAGAGTTCCTCTTGCGCAGGTCATGCGCAATATACTGCCAGACGAATTTCAACCTTGCAAACGCAATCCAAACTTTTCGTGTAACTTTCGCATTTAAATGGAAATTTCGGAATAAAATATGTCGCTCCCTGATTACGAAATAAATGTTTATTTCGAATAACGAGTTATTCATATAACTAAGTATTAATATTTTAACTTGTAATGCATAAAAGTTTTCAAGCAAAAACAAAAACAAAAGATATTTTTATAAGAAACAAAAACACATGCTTTATTCTCTAAACAAGCGGATATAAATCCAAAAATGTTTGTTTATTCGGAACTACGGCCTATTTCGTACCACTGAACGGGTTGGAGGCGACGATGCGGTTAGAAAAACACGGTGCCATTTATCATGTGGTAGGTATGCGATCACTGCCGGCACCTGTAGCGTCCGCTTTTTGCTACATACCGCGCGTTCGTAGCGGCTTCGAGCGTAAATCGCGTAGCGGGCGTCAGGGCTGCGTCTACGGGCGTACTGACGCCCCGCCCGCCCGCTCAGTGTTACCAACAAAGTTAGAATAAACCCTCTCTTTTTAAAATCACAAAAAATAACATATTATGTATAAAATAAATGTTAATTTGAAACTATTACAATTATCATAAAATAAAATTTAGTATGTAGAACGTACCATTTATTAAATAAAAACTATTACAAAATTTTGAGTATTGTATGTATGTATCGTAGCATCAAAAATAATCACTTAAGTTTAATGATGTGAAAACAAAAAGTTAATAATCATTATAAACCAATTTTTATCAGAAAAAATTTAATAATGACTTATAATTTCAAATAAGTAAGTTAATGAGTATATATTTATTTCTATATAATTATTATTTATTAAAATAACTATTTTACTGAAGTCAACTAAAAATCCACTAGTTACCAGAAACAAATTTTAACGAACACAGGGGTTTTAAACCACCAATTGTAATGGTGAACCAGTGAGACGGCAACACTTCGCCCGCTCACTGCCATCGACCGTCGCGGCGGCGTCGCTCGCTCCCCGTTCTACAAGTGCGACAAAACGCCTTGTTATTCGCGGGACAATTAATAGAACGGAGCCTTTTTCGTCGATTGCTACTCGTCCGTCAAATTCACTTTGCTCTCGAATGAAGCTGTGTTTGTTCTTAAACATCCAGTTATTTACTCGTTTTATGCAGTCAATGCTCTGGAAAATTAAGTAAACAAAATTCTAATAGATTCCAATGGCTGTTTTCGCTGCTTTCCAAGATTTGGATAAATGTTGCTTCAAGTTTTTCTTATTCATGGCTGAGAACGATTTAATGGACGTTTTATTTATATTCCAGATACTTTTAATCGACTTTAAAAAGTTGGACGTTTTCAATTCGATTATATTTTTGTGCGTATAACCTCCTTTTGTTAATTTGGTTAGAACTTTTATTAATACTCTAAATTGATATTATTAGATTTTTTGTATGTTTGAATTTTTTTTATTTACTTCACAGATATAATATGTACAGTGTACCTTCGCCTACAGACAAGAACTACACTATGGACCTAACGTCACTATGTGACTCGTGCTTTGTCATATCAGAAGACTAAAATGTCATGATCCTGTAATTTTTCTCTCTTGTTTGACGTTTTGACCAAAACTCTGATTAAAAAGCAAACTGCAGACGACTTTTTAACGTCTATCGGTAAAATTATATAATATATATTCCAAATTTGAATCTTTGTATTTGAAAATAAACTACTGAGTAACACATTAAATACTTCACTATCATCACGGATATGTCAGAAATATAGTAAATGAATAGATTATATCTTAGGTTATTTCGTAGATTATTATTTAACAGACTAACTCACGAAGCCAAACAATGCTAAATACTCGTAAAAATTGTAGCGTCCATAGCATATATAGTATAGTCTATGATTATAAGTATTATATGTATCAGTGCAGTGTTCAAATATATAAAATTCGAAAATCATTTATTCATGTAGGACATTTTAGCCACTTATGAACTTCAGATTTTTTATATTATAATTATTTTCCTACCGTCCAGTTCAGTATATAGATTAAGAAGAACTGGCAAGAAACTTAATATATTATTTAATATAAATAAATATATATTTCATATATAAGATAATATCATAACAAACAACTGCTCATAAATAATACAATGAACATGTCTATACCAATATCCTACCTGTGTTTATTTAATATGTACATAACACTTGACATTTTCTGAGTCTCCATAATGAAATTAATATTCAAAGATCACTCCTGGAAATGAATTTTCATTAAATTTAACATTGTTATCATGTATGTTGCAAAGCGATTGTGTTGGCAGGTTCCGTTTTTGGTTGAAAGCTGATATGACGATACGCGCATAATTTAAAGTCTCTATAGTATTAATCTATATATATATATAGTATAAATATGTAATATATATGTAAATTTAATCAAATGATATGAATATTTTAAGACACAGCTTATTCCTTCTTAAAAGACCGGTAACGGACTTGCAATTCACTATGCTGTCATGGGCGGATTTCCATCAGGTGACCCGAAAGCTCGTTTATCCCCAATGCTATAAAAAAAAACATAGAAAAATTATCTGTATTTTTTGTCAAACCTCAATATTGTATATAATCATCAACAAAAATAACTATCTCAGTCAACATTCATAGGTTTCGTCATTTATTACTATTCTGATCGAATGAAGAATTTCTGACGATTTTGATAAATATTATTCAAAATAGAACATAAATTGAAGAAACGAAACCCGTAAAATAAAACGGACCGTAATAAAATGCTGATGGCGCCCGAATGCAAGGACAAAACTTTTCATTGAACAGACAAATTATATCGGCAGACTAATTGCATGAAATAGTTTTGCAAAGCTCTCGTAGACGTTGCTGAAAATAGAGCGGAACTGCTGTACTCAATAATAAAGTTTACTACTTTCATTCTCCAAACAATATATACGTATTTATATCTATATTTCACAACACATTACAATTCAGACAATTGAAATAATTCATTATTATGATAAACAAGCTGATGGCCCTCCTGATGTTGAGAACGGTAACCTTCTCCTATATACAGAAACATCACGTCATCATGGGGCTCCCTGAATTATCATTACTCCTCATGATAATATTATTAGTATGTAAAGACAAAAAAATATATATAGATTCTACATACTATACTAATAAAGCCTCATAGTTACGATTGTCAGGTTGACCGGCTGCTAACCAAATGTAACAAAATTCACTTCCCGCTTAATGAATACGGAATGTACGTTGAAAATCGAGTGTTTACACAAGGCTACTGCTGTAACAGGTGCTTTCCCGTGCTGATTGATCGTTCGTCGGCTACGTTGAAACGTAATGAATTATTTCGTCGCGGATCAAACGAAAAGCATTACAGCTATTTCGAAGTCCCAAATACATACTATAACAAGAGAACGTGACTTAAAAAAGCAATTAACAAACTGATGAAGTGTATAAAGTGTAATTTTGATGTTATTAAATTTTAAACTTTTTTTTTTTGTTATTTACAATGGTACATAAACGGAATATTTTCTAGCATAGTATAATTTATTGGTCCTGATATTTTTCACACATCTTCTGGTCAGCGTCGTGATCTAACTACATAATAATATTATCACGACAAACCTCCTGTTTATATAAAATGTACAATTTTAATATTAATCTTATATAACTATTGCTATGATTTACAGTGTTCACTCAAAAACCCAGAAGAAGATAGAACATAGGTCATCACATTCAAGGAAGTTATGAGAAAGTATATGTGGGTGTGTAGTGTACGTCATATGTTCATTATATCATCCAGTGATTAATACAAATTTTTCAAGTATCGTAGTATGCATTAGCCAAAAGGTCATACAAAAAAGGAAGTAAAATTTAAAACTTCATCCATATTTGAAGAATGTTACATATCCCTCAATTTTCTAAGTTGCGTCACTACACGAACTTAAAGTGTCCAAATTTATTATCAGATCTGACCTACATTTCGACCAAATTTCATTAAAATCGGGGGATGACACTTTGAAAGCTTTTCCCGTCACCCATAAATACATAGACTTCAAGACACTGTTTGCGCCTTTTTATGAGTCCTGAATTTTAGTCCGATACATTTATTTATGAAACTTTAGTATTGAATAAGCTAAATTAAATTCAAAACACTTAACACTAGATTTATTATTCATTCTCGATGTTTTTAAATACATGACTATATTTTATATAAAGTTTATAAAGCAAATAAGATTACTCACTCGATGGATAAGTTATTTCTTTCTTCTTCTGTTGTCTATAAATATACATATGTTTACACATATCCACATACACATATGTATTCTATATGCACACATACATACACATATGCAGTACTTATTAAGGCATGTTTTACTATTTGTTTGAAAATTGTTTAAAAAAACTGCTCAAAATTACTAGTATTTTTTTCCTTGGTATGTTCATCCGCATTTTTAGACTTACATGTAATTAAAGTCAAAGCTCTTTGTTAGATATATTTTCGAAGGTGTAAAATATAACCTTCAAATAAACATAGAAACATATTTATGTGTATACAGATGTATTATGTTACCCCGGTACAGTGATAATAAAACGTGCGATCTTTCCTGTTACTTGAAAATTATTATACCAAAGGTTTATTTATCTGTGAAGCAATAAAAGTAAACATATATAATGTTACACAAAACGTATAGTGCATATTAGGTATTTTTAAATATAAGTTTAAAGAATTAATTTTACGGTTAATTAAATAGTATTTGTGCTTTTAATTAGTAGAGTATATTAAGCCTTTTAGATTTGAGATTTGTTTTCTTTTATTTTAATTAGTTTCATCTTCAACATAATGTATGAAACATTATGTGGAAGTCATCAGGTAAACTATATACAGATAGGGTGTATATGACTACCGTACTATGTAATCGCTAGAAATATATCTTATAATCTTATTGGCTGTTTTGGGAACTCAATATTGTACATAGAAAGGAATTACTCGCGGTTTTCGAATGATTCAAAGTTGCAAGTCATACCTGTATCATTCGGGTTTATAAGAGGTACGAAAGAAAAGCACACACGGACACATACACAGACTTACTTGGCTGGTACTAATATGCAAGAAACTAATTAAAACCAAAAGTATAACAGACTTACTTTTTAAATATAAAGACTATATACTTTTTAATGGTAAGAAATATGTTACAGGAATTAAACTAATTACAAAATAATATAAGACAATATTTTAGTTTTTAATCTTTTATTACTGTTCGATGTTTTTGTAGTGTCGCTTATAACTGAAAGATCATATCGCTGGCTTACAACCTATACAAGTTATTGTAGAAAACTATGATTTTCAAAAGAGAACAATTTTTAAGCAGCATTTAACTTATTATTCTCGTTTTAAAATAATATGGACTGTGAGATTAGTAACTCCGTATAGGTACATATATATTTATCCTCAGGTTATATATTATTAACTGACGTAATAGACGTTGTACTGTTAATGACTGTGCAAAGTCAAAATAGTCATTAAGTTTTCTTAAAAAAAATACAATTTTGCTTTAGCTTTTCCGTAAAAAACTTCTATAAAGTACTATAAAACAATAAAAAAATATTAATTAAAACTGTTAAGCCGAAACTTAATGGATTTATACGTGTTTAATTCCACTACCATTAGTTGCCAAATAGGCTTGCACACTATATTGGTATTTCGGGTGTACATAATATAACCTACATATATTTGTGTCTGCATTTTACCCTTTGTGCTGGATAGTTGATAAGTATAGGCATATCCATACCTTACAAACTATCGAACAAAAACAGGTCAAGTATCTCTTGCAGACTACAAGCCAAAAGTCACGTAGACGGACCCCAATTTTATTTATTTCGAAAGTTTTTACGAGTATAAACGAGTTTTGATAGTGTGTTTTCATAAAAGTTTTCTTATGTGAAAACGACACTATCAAAAGTCTACATTGATGACAAACTACGCTTTAATAAAAATACTTATGCGTAGGGAATGACATTTTCTTTCCAAAATAATTTATAAAATTACTCTAAACCTTATTCTTAGGACGTTCACTGATACTTGTTTTAATTACATGAGTGTATGTATGAGAATTTTATATAGATTTGTTTTATTTAGTTGACTAATTTCCAGTCATGCGTCACCTACTTTAATTTTTGTAAATACTACCTTTTAATGGTTATTTTGAAGAGATTGTATTAGCGATAAAACCGCTGTTCGTATTTAGTTTTATTTTTATTCTTTTAATTTACTTCAAGTCACACACAGAATAGTGTTATATGTATGGATGAAAAGGGCGAGCACAATAGATCTATGTAGGTCGCAGTGCTACAGGTGCTACACATCTGACAATAGCCCAAACAACCCAATAAAAAAAATATATGTATGGATACATATAATATACCGAAACAAATTCTACCATTAATAAGAAATATCTTCAATTATGAGCTCAAAATAGTCTAAACCAATTTAAAACTTTCTTAACTAACAGATACATTGTAAGTCGATAATATTGTAACAAGTAGGTTTTCTTTTAAAAAAATAGTGATTTCTATAATATCTTCACGCAAGCTTGGTATAATGGTATGTATGCCAGTATGGTCGCCAGTAAGAAATATTAAGAGACTTACAACATTAGATTAATATTGTTATTTTATTTCGTACTTATATTTTCTATTTATTTTAGTAGGTCCTGGGATTCTTCTTTTTAAATTAATATTTTACAGGTAACTTGAAGGTATAGGCGATGTTATTACTATAAAGTTTTAAAATTTTAATAGTCTCTAACTTAATTTAATTTTAATAAAGAATTTTGATCATTTTTATTGTGTTTCATTAGTATAAAACCTAAAATATTTTTATTATTAAGGGCTTCACGAAAATCACCTTAAAGGAATTGACGAATAATAGGGCGAAGTAAAATGGGAAACCAAAGAATAATTGCACTTACGTCAGCCACCTAATTGACGTCCATTGCTCCCCTGGGACAGATAAATGTACAAGATTAAGGTATTGATTTCCCTGCTTTCAGACTATTGTTATTATCGGGAAAGTTTCGCCGCGATACAGCTAGCGAGTCTGTTATATACGTTTCTGTTACGTAAATACTTCTGGAATATTCTTTTTCCAAACGTCTTCAAAAAATGAAATCTCAATTCGAATTAATAATAAGTAATAATTAGAAACAGTGTGAGCTAAAGTAGACTTATTGATATGAATGATATTTTTTTGTTAATTTAGCGCGAACAATATTCAAACCATTTAAGGGTCGTATTAAAAATAAAGTTTTATTTTTTTATATTTACGTCGCATTCAAGAAACATATTGTTTTTCATGGAAAAAAGGGTAAGTTCATTATTCATATTTAATCGACTGACTTAATTCTCTACCATGGCCGGGCCCAATTATATATACAGTGACGTCCACCTGAAATTTCGTATGATATATATTAAATGACGAATGATATTTTTAAAGTAGTAATAGCGGAGACTAAAATTCATATTGCAAATAAAACAAAGAGATTAAAGTTCTTTCAGCAATCGTATCTGAACTCGCCATTGATAAAAACAAAATAATTAGGATTAAGACTAGAAGTTCTACATGCTTGAAGATTAACAAGTTTCCTCTCCTCGTATAAACATTTCTTTGTTTAAATTCAAAGCTAATTTAAAATAATCTCACGTACTGAACTTTGTGTGGATTTCAAAGTTAGTGCAATGCTCCAGTATACCAATAGGCTTATCAGTGAATACAAAGTACGCTCACATTGTAATTAAATAGATAACATAAATAAATTTGTTAAATTACTGGTTTCTACATGCAGCTTTCTCAACAATACTCGTTATTTTCTACTTATATTAGAATTCGTGCTAGTACAGTGGCATATGCAACAATATTTCCAACTTTTGTTTCGAAAATAATTCTGGGAGACTTGCAGAGTTGGGCATGTTTTTTTAAGTAACAGCAAACAAGCCAATGGCCTGTTAATATACATGATCAGTACCAAAACATTATGTCATTATGTGCCTACATAGCTATCCATAATTGCCATTCTGAAGAACTAAGATGTAGAGTAGAGTAATAAAAGGTGAGATAAGGCAGTGAAATTTAACTATAATACATCTTACCAAGCAAGTTGCTTAGTGACTAAACTAGGTGAAAGTAATGTATCCAAACAGAGGACTTTGTTTTAAACCTAATCAAGCCAGTAATTATGTAAGTTATTTTAAACACATTAAACGTATTAAGATTTTATCATCATAATAGACCCGTACAATAATTGTACCTACTCTAGTAATAACTGTATTACTGTTTAATAACTGCTCTAAATTGTACACTTATAAGAACATTATATATCTTTGATTCCACATGAAATTTCAGTACCTAAAACTGCATAAACAACATTACATACTATCAAAATAGTGTTCACAAATATTTGCAATCATAATTACGGTTGTCTCTTCTCATACCTACTTCAAGTTAGAAAATATTAAAATTAAACTACAGTATACTCATTAGAATATTTTTAACTAGATTCTGTTTCATAGTTATTATTTGTCTTTTGCAAAAGTTTGCAATTAAAAGCAAGTAAAAGAGGCGTTTCAGAATTGAAGTGCTCGTTACAAGGTGCTGTGCAAACTACCGTTTGCTGCTTGCTCGGCGGCACTGTCAGAGCAACATCTTAAATTTGAAATCTCGTTCCACTCTGCAGCGTTGCTTTATTTAAGAATAAAACTACCTACTATGAAAATAAATCTTCATATTTCTCTAATGGAAAGAATGATATTCGATACGTATAATTAAAGAGGGTTATTACTGTATTGATTTCAATAAAGGAATTTACATTAATATAGTTAGTATTAATTTTAGATGTGGATTTAATGTATCATATATAAAATTATACCATACATATATAAAACTATAAATATGTCTGTATGACTTTCTGTTAGATACCTTATTACGACGGAACGTATTTTAATAAAATGTACCGTTAAGATATATCACGAGAACGGACATAGGTTTACTTTTTCTCAAAATAAACAGCAAAGAGGCAAGTAAAATTTAAATTTAAATTTATTATGGTATAATAAAAGATTTTTATCAAGCTGATCACATAAAACAAGAGTAAGTACAAAACATAGAATCTAATCATGAAAATCGTTTCGAATGTATTGTATTGTGTCATCAGAATTCTTATTGAACTTGGTAGATAATGAAAATAGGAAATAGTATATATTTATGTATGCATATTTAGTGGTTGACATTTCTTCCAATTATTATTTTACACTACTATTACCTACTTACTACTAGCTATGCCATGCTATATAACGGATTGACTGACAGATATTTCTTTAAGAGATAACTCCACTTTTGTTTACATTGTCTCTAATTAGTATTTTTAATGTATCTAAATGCAATAAAGAATACATACATCACACTCGCATTATAAACGTAGCGTTAGTTCAAGCAAACTAAATTAAATGCTGCTTTGTGAGCAATAACTATGGTTATAAACTGATGGATACGAGCCGTCATAAAATAGGAGTAAAATGTAGGTTAGTATAACTACTCGTGCAACAAAAATTTGTACGTTTACTCCAGACTAACATTCGATATAGTTTTCAATGTGTAGAGAATAATGTAATAATATCATACGACAATTCACCTAGGCCCATCCAGTCCCAAAGTAAGCAGAATTTATGTTATTGGTACTAGATAATAATAGATATAAATACTTGAACACATTTTTTTGTAAATACATTCGTAATATATTAATAATAATAATTTAAAAATATGAATTGATAACACGCAGATCGATACAAACTATCATACTCATGAATAGAAATGTTTGTAGGTACCGTGCGAACCCGCGACTATGGGAAGTAAAGTAGTGTGCTAAACCGCTAGACCACAGAGGCCGTCAGCAAATAATGCGATACTCGATAATACCGAACTCAAATTAATGTGCACACATAGTTAGTAATAAGGTAACAGAAGCACACGCGAATACGCGCGGGCATCACTAGTATAGTATCAATAAGCGATATATGTAGAGTTGCCAGAACTAGATTACGTCTGTCCACATTGTTTAGGACTTAGGTAAAGCCGGCCGTTAATTCAAGGCTAACCGTTAATAATTTGTATGTAGTAGGCATATCTAAAGACATTTAGGTAGGCTATAAATTCTGTCTATGTAGGATGTTTTAGAGTGCTGTGTCGAATAACTATAACTGACTATACCTATACAAAGATAGATTGTCCACCTTCTCGTCAAATGAAATAGATCAATTCAGCCGTTTACACCTAAAAAGCGTACAAACTGCTTATAAATTTTGTCCGTCAATTTATATTTCTCATTGACTTTCTGTTAATGGAAACCAAATAAACCCAAGGGACGGCGCGGCGGTAGACTCGCCTCTGCCATGTTTGATTCATATGCTATGAGGGATAAATATACCGAACAACTAACAAATTTAGTCAAGTATCTCATTCATAACAATATCGATAATATTATCATAATGCTACTGATCAATAGTGGTTAATAGTTTGGAATCTTGTCATTATTATTAATAATAAAAGAATTCAAATATTACAACAAACATTTTAGAATGCTGTTCTATTTTCAAAATGTTGATATTATTCCTGGGGTCTATTTAATATGATGTTGTACAATTATACTATCTACAGATATACCTACAGTCTTGAAACGAGAGGCTTCCTTCCTTTAAGAGGGCCGGTCTTATCATTTTTAAGAGCTTGAAACGAGCGCTTCAATGTAGGTAGGTGCCTCTTCAATATCGTAGTTGCTTATTTTGCAACCAAAATAAACATTAGGTACTCTATAAAATATATGTTGTCAGCTAAAAGCGAATTTAAAACAAAAACCTACTTGTATTATTCAATTCCTATAGGTACCTATATATGTTTAATACATAATCGCAATAAGTTTGAAATTACTGATTTATTAGCGACTATGTTGGACTGAGATAAGTTCAAAGTCAAAATCAAAATTACATATGTAATTTTAAGCCAATACGTTTGTAATTTCTTTTCATTGCCGTTCACGTCAGTTACACTACAAGGGCCTATACGCGATATTATGATCTGGGAGATATTAGAGAAATGGTTGTGGAGATAAAATCAATTCGGCGAAATTAGACGCGATTTCGATACACATGAGGTGGTCTAGGAAACGATCCATGGCGCTCTTTATCACGGCTCCAATATTACCCCCTGTTTTTAGGGTCGAGTGTAGACCGTTTATGCCACATTTCACGATGATTGATGACGCTGTTAAGGTGTGAAAGCGTAACAAATAAACACGCTCACTTCGCATTCACAATCAGCGAGAGTATTGTAAAATATGTAAAAATCGCATTCATTGTAGGTTCTATTTTTGTGAAAACTTTATTTTATTTATATTCGAGATTTAAATGTAGAAATATTAATATTGGAATCTTTTATTCACAGCTAATTGTATGTAGGTAGGAAAAAATATACCTGTAAACGTTTTAGAATGAGAAAAAATAGATATTATTTCGCATTATGTTCAAGGTGAATGTTTCTGGGATAAGGTAATCAATCACTATCAAGTTCGGTAGAATGGAAATCCTTATAAAAGCTCTATAGGTAGCGTTATACACATAGTTACTAATACAAATTCTTCGTTCAACAGCAATAATGATAAATATCTGCAGGTTTTGTGCATCAGACTTGGGATGATATTTAAAATTTTCGTAACAATGGACATCATTATGAAATAGGTCATCAAATATACTTTTTAATAATAATCTGTATTCCAATGGAATCTTTTACCTTTTGCCACCTTTCTATTGATTATGGCATTATAAACCTATCTACTAAGTATGGTATTATAAAAAAATAACTATATTATTCAATAGTAAATAAAAAATAATTTATTATTTTATATTTCGCTGATGTCATAAATTCATAAGAAATATATTTTTATTTGTACTTTATCAGAGAGTAATATAGGCTGTATGTTATTAATACAAATTAATAAATATAATCATTTTAATAATAGATTATATTTTTATTATTAGATGCGTTTTGTATGGTGCTTTTATTTAAATTTATATACATACAATACAAACAAGAAATCGATAGAAGATAATAATAATAGTATTAAGCTTTCTACTTACCTAATAAAATACCTTTGGCTAGGAATATTAGGTTCAAGTGAGTTTGCACTTCGATGTTTTACTTCGATGTACGACCATGCCCCTTTGACCCAAATACTCTAAGTACTTTAGCCGTTACGCAAAGGCATGTCTTACAGGAAATGTTTAGTTAACTATTTGGTTCTGTTTAATTTATTATCTGTTAACCGAATGAGTCTCATTTGGGTTAATTTATTAATAAGAGTTACGGGAATGTGTCTTAATGAAAGTAGTAAAAAATAGGCATTTCCGTTTTATCAATCTACTTTTTTCCCTTCTATAGTCATTTTTACAGGATTAGTCTTGCTTGATAGTATTACAATCTGTCTCTAATTGGATCCTATAATCTATATACAGCTTACATAGCAAGCTGCTTTACGGCTTAACTAGTTGACACTGAGATACTCACGCAGACGACTTCTAATCTTATTTATTTATTTCATTCAGGCTGCAATATTATAAACCTTATAAACTATCATACATATGAAATAATAATATAAATATTAATTGTCTCTACGGTCATGGCACTCACAATGGCAATCTGTCATGATAGCGCCTATACACCACCTCCATCAGCCATTACTCCTTGTTCATGAAGGTGCATACCTTATTATGATATTTGTGGTGAACCAGACCACAAACGCATTGAAACTGTGAATCAACGTTTTTGTCTAGCTACCTGTAAATATACGCATATTTAACAAATACTTACAGTGGTCACATCAATCTAACGGCTCCTGTGAAATAGATATAAAAAAGCCGCAACGATCATCAATATAAATGAAGCCATTAGGTACATGTAACGCCAGGTTGTCCCCACGGACATCTGCGTCCATTTCACGGGCCTTACATTGAATCTCGGGACGACTGCACATTCAACCTTAATGTTATAATATATACGCACATTACGATAGATCAAGTGATAACAAGAAAAAACTTTCATTGAAAGAATACAATAAAAAGAAGAAATATTATTTTTATATTTCATTTGGTTTCTTTTCAATATAAAATCGCAATATCTTTTTTAATGTATGTTTAACAATTATGAAAAATGAAGTCTGACTAACCGTTTAGAGTAGTTTGAGTTGAAGAACTAGAAAGAAAAAGATTCAACCTTTTTGAGATTGTAAATAATTATAATAATGGAGGTTAAACTTAGGAGTAATACAGTAATTAACAGTGGAGGTCAAACATGATGAAGATGAGGTCAGACCATTTAGTGTGGAGCATTCACCAGTAATTAACAACAAGGGTTTCCAGGAAGAACTACGTGTAGAATGGAACGCCTTCCCGTTCAGTCAGCTATTATTGCACTCAATCATGCTACATATAGTTTCAACATACTACTATACATATATACTATTATTTTATATTATCTTCAACCGGCTGAAATAGCAACAGGTCGCTAGTATAAAGAAACTAAGGATTTTATTTATGATTATTAATTTTGTGAATCCAATTTTTATTTTCATGACCTAATATTTTATATTGGAACAGGTAAAAGAATATTTCTGTATTCATATTGCATACACGGTGCTTGCAAACCAAGCGGAAACCTCAATAAATGTGATTTAAAACAGAGGAAAACTTATGATTTAGTTATAGATATTGCGATGTGTTTCAGAGTATATCTATTTTATAATAGATTATAGAACATAATCTGTATATATATATATATATATATATATATATATTGGATTGCTTGATGTGGATTTAAAATTAAATAAAACATTTCTTTGTTTACAGAGAAATAATTTATAGTTTATTTTATAAAGAATACCTGAAAATATCATTATATACATAATACAAGTTATTTAAATTTATATATAGTCTGGTATAATTTATTTCTTTATTATCATATAATATATACATTTAGAAATTTATACTTATTTTTTTATACGACTATAAATAAAAGGATTAAGTCTATATCCTTGACATGTATTCTCCGGGTACTATAAACTGAGGACTATGAGTAAACTGAATTACTTAGTCATTTCTCAAACTTCTTTTCAACTTGATGTAAACAAAGAATATTTGCTAGTAAATATCCAAATCCAAAACCCACAACTAACTTACATTAGATATGTTTGAATAATGAAGGATTCTCGTGGGATAGTCAATCAAATATTCAACGAGAATACGCTATTGTATATTTATATGATACTCGGATGTTACTTGGGAGACATATCTATAATAGAGAGATCGCGTCGTTTTCAATACTCCCCTGGCCCCCAGGCTACATGTTACCATACCAAGTACTTTTACCTAGAACTCTTATCGAGATATTGTTCAGCAGTATTGTACTGTATAATACGATTCAAACTTATAAAAATTATACAAATAATTATAGAAAATTAATACTTTTATAAACTTATTAAAAACTATATGACCAGAATGTTAAAGAAAACAACCTAACCTTTTAACTGTCAGCTGTCAAAATGACATTAACACCCCATCTGTGAGACCAATTACAAGACTTCTCACAGATAGGGGTTCGGGCCCATCTGTAGAGATCCTAATAATATTTGAAACTGAGGTTTAAAAAATATTGGATGCTCCACAGATGCAGCTTTAGTGTCCGAGTCCAATAATGGGTTTCTTAGCAGATTAGAGGCTAAATAATTCATATGAAGAAAATTAAATTATTAACTATACCCTCCGTAAATCTTTAGATATAAAGAATCAAATTTCATAATGTCACTGTCTGCCATGTGAGTGTGATCAAGTAATAGACATTGTAAGTGTATATGTTTTCGAATTTATAGTATTAATAATAGGTGATATTTCTTAAGATACTGTAAAACGACTACCTTTTCGATATATAAATTTGAGTCTTTTTTAAAATACTAATTTGTAAAATTAGTTAACTTATATAGTCCCGATATTCGTCATCAGAACTCCTGTTGATTTATTAAAGCATTAAAAATATTCACTAGATTTTGTTGACAACCTAGAAAGCTTTAAATATATAATGCGAATAGCGGTAGCGGAATTATCCCCGCCAATTATGTATCCTAAAATGCACCTCAATGGACTATTTCTAAATTAATAACTTGTTTAGTAAATTACATTTTATAATCAAAGATATACAACAACAGTATTCTATAATAGAATATTTATATTGATATTATATAATTCGTTTTAAATTGCATGCTCATATCGGTCACCATTGGTCCGTTCTAACTTTAGTCGAGTTAATAGCGTTAGTTGAGACAGTGGTAACATCCGGACTCCCTATTTGCAGAGTACGTTCCATTTTCACTTTCATATCTATCATATTTTAATAAACGATTTACACCGTAAAATACGAATCACGAACTCCCAATAGACATGTCACAGTATAATAAAATCATTTTCGATACTCCACCAGTATCGTGCGAGATACTTACGAGACAGTCGCCCCCATACTAGGGATGCTCCATAAACATCGATGTTTAGCCTCGATAATATCGAAACATCGAAGACATGTCAAGTCACCGATAACATCGACAAAGAGATCATTCGAAATGCTAAAAGGCATAATATAAGATGGGATCAGATACTTGACGACCTGAAACAGAAAAATCATTTGAAACTCAAAATGACACGATGTCAGGCGAAGAGGAAACATCGATGTTCCTCTTTCGATATTTATCGTATTCTGATAACTGATAGGTTGTTGACAATATCGAAATCACCATCGATGTTTTAATATCGAGCATCCCTACCATACACTTTCATATCGTGATTGTTAACAACAGTTGCGTGCGAGATATACCTACTGACAACGCAATTTATATCCATGTTACGGGAATTTCCTTTCGCCTACGTTTAGAGTTGTTAAATTAATATTTCACTCCTTATTTTGGTAGCGATTTACTTTTTTCTCACCGACTCTCAGAGCGAAAAGGTTTTAAATATGTGTAGTATTTTATAAAATATCTTCTTTAATTTTGAACTAATTTTCAAAATAGAGAGAATAATCTTTATTTTGATTTTAAACGTTAAATAAAGGCTTTTTAATATACGCCATAATGTCGTTTTTATTCGTAGAATTTACTATAATTTAATTATAATAGCAATTACTCCCTGATTTCTATACAGGGTCAGTTGTTACCAAGCAAAATACCAAATGGAATTCCTATAAAACTAAACCTTGATCACCTTACAATAAAGTAGAATCTGAAAAAAAATTGTTTTTTCATATTATATTGATATTTATTATTTTTTCACTTTTCCTCTTTGTAGAAGTCGTTAATTTTAATGAGTATTATCACTGGGTTGGAATACGTTTTAAACCTGTATACTCTCAGACTATTGATCATGCCTTTTATGTTTTTTATGATCCATATTTAAAATTCCAAAATTCGTATATAAAAAAGTCAAAGGCGAAACACCAATATAGATAATTGTACGCACATTACAAAAAATCTTATTGCATGTTTTCCTTTGATAATTTTTGGGTATATGTCCCAAAAGAGAGTTGATAAATCCTCTCAGTAACTCAAAGGTTGACTGACATTCCTTGGGGATAAGTCTGTTATATTTTTTCTGTTATAATATGTTTGTACTTTTGTTTATGTTCAATATAGTTTTAGACACAAACAAAGGGGAAATAATTTTGTAGGCTCACAATTTTGCCTCAGGCAATTTATTCCCAAATAAACAAACATAACCCTATCACGCCTACATTTAAACTTAGGGTAAATTAGCCAAGAAATACTTGTTGACGAAGTTTAGTTGGCTTTTCAATAAATTATTACACTAATATAATAGTTGTCAATAAATTATGCTACTATTCTAAACTAATCAATACTATAATAAAAAATAGAGAGTAAATATTTTGTTACGAAGAAAATAAAAAACCAGTACCACTGCATTAATTATATAAATTCTTACGCTATTTGATAGCATTATTTCACAAAGTTACGATTATTCGAGAGAAACTGAGACAAGCTAATAGTATTAACCGAGACATTTATTTACTTTTTGTACGATAAATAAATTATTATAAAGAGACAACATGATTATTTTATTTATAATAGATAAACTTAAAAAAGTACTGCCACATAAGAATGTAGAACATTATCAACGAGAAATATGGGCTGGAAAAAACAAAAAGGAAAGGGTATTTCTTTAAAAAAATATGATACCCTACAATACACATGAGTGAAAGCGGAAGTGCTAATATATCATAAAGATGTTTCTATGTTTGGATGTTTGTAAATCAAACTTAATTAGCTCAAAGTATCACATGATTAATATTCATTTGCATTAACTATATAATTGCATAATATAAAAAATCTACTTTAATAATGTTAAAGATGATTGTCCAAAATTTGTAATTTTAGAGTTAATACAGTTTTAGTGTTAAGCGTATAGAAATAGAAATAGAAATAATCTTTATTCAAATAAACTCATTACAAGCACTTTTGAATAGTCATATTTTGATTCTACCACTCATTCGGAATGCAGATTCATCACAAGAAGAATGAGCAAGAAACTTGTGTGTTGCTCTTTTTAATAGATGTTTTTTATATAAATTATATCAAGTAAGAGGCATGCGACAATCAAAATAGAAATCGCTACGCACTCATTATTAGTGTAATCAGATAATATTGTCAGTGCTATGTATTTAAAATTTTTCTACAAAAACATTATTATCGTTAACGAATTCTTCAATTTTATAGTAAGCTTTTTTGCAAAGGAAGTGTTTTATTTGACATTTAAATCTTTTTTCTGGCAGATTTATAACAGACTCTGGTATTTTATTGTAAAACCTTACGCAATTGCCATAAAACGAATTACTAACTTTAGCCAAACGACATTTAGGTAAAATCAGTTTGTTATTGTTTAACTTTTATATAATCACTATTTTGAAAAATCGCATACATGATATTTTCATAAATATATTGAGAAGCAACGGTGAGGATATTTGATTCCTTAAAACTCTCGCAAAGTGGAACCCATGCTATAAATGGAGCGAATGGCCCTCTTTTGTAAAATAAATATTGTATTTATTGTAAATATTGTATGATATTTTAATGAAAATTTTGTACACAAATAAAACATATCCTAAATTAACACCTTAAAATTTAAATTAACACTAAGGATACCTTTTTAGCGTAGGTAGTTCACGTAGGCAAATCCGTGGGACGATATAATTTAGAATTAGATTAAACATTTCGATAACTTATATATAAATATTACTAGTTAATTAATCGCATGTAACGATCCTAACAATACTAAGGCGAAAATAAGTTGGTATGTTTATTTTAGGTGTATTAGAATTGCAATCATGCTGAAATTTGACGGCCTACCTGTTGGTAATCTTCCACGGATATCACGTAACCTCATGCGTTGTCATTTCAGAGGACTAAGATGTCATACTTCTTATCCTGTATTTTTTTTAACGTAGTGCGTATAGATATACAAACAACCAGACAAATTCATCATCTAACAATCAATTAATAGTTTTATACATATACTCGTATCTTCCATGGACAGACAGTAATCAGCCACATTTTAATTATATGTAATGATGTAAAATACATATTTAAATTTAATAATCTAGTGAACAAAATAACAAACAGCTAGCGATAATGTTATAAAGTAAACAGTTTGTTTAACAACAAGCCAATTCAAATAGTATTACATAAAAGCTAATAGCTTTGCTATTGTAAGCTGACCCGTTCAAATATCTTAGATACGGCCGGTCAACTGAAACTTCAGCCATTATTGCCGGCGTTCGTAAGGAAATTGAATGGGAGCGGAAAACTCCCGGAGCTATTTCAGATTGAAATCTAAATAATTCTTTCAACCAGTTAAAGTAACATGTCAAAGATGCAAGCCGTCTGCAAAGATAAAGTAAGTATAAAGAAAATCAATATTGTTCCTATCTTTGTATATTAGGAATGTTTAAAAATAAAAATGGCGTATAAGTACTATAAAAATTACATGAGTATAGTTTTAACTGACCTAAAAAAATTTGTGTTCGAAATGATATTTGTAATTCTATAATATTCTAATAAATAATTCTATTCTATAATTTACAATGTACTTATTTAGTAGAACATATGTTGATTTTTATACTGTGTATCGAAATCTGATGAACTTACTATGTTTTCCTCTTTCGTAACCATTTCATACCACTTCGCAAAAGTTTCTTCAATACTCACTCAAAAGAAGTAAAAATACTTATTTGTTAGAATTATTTTCTTTCTTATTTTTTATTTTGCATATTTTTAAGTTGTAATTAATATTTTGTATACGTTTCTTTGTAAGAATACATTTCTTTTTTATAAGAAATCTAGTTGATGATTAACAACAATGTTAGTTACATTGTTGTTAATCATCAACTGCATTGGATGCATACAATTGCTGTGTATTTGATTTTTTAGTACACAATACTTTTTTTTTATTAAACTACAAATGATTGAACTAGAAATCTTACTATTTGCCTGCGTAGCAACGATATAACACTTGAATGTACACAGTTGCAGAGTACTAAATATTTTTATATATGTATTGTTTTGTGTTTTTTTCTTAAAAATGAAACTAGATATCTTAAAAAACTTACTATTTGCCTATGTAGCAACGATGTAACTCTTGGATGTATACAATTGCTATATCTTTAAACTTTGTATACATTTTTTTGATCGTGGTTTTTTTTTTCTTATAAATTCAACTAGAAATCTTAAAAAACTTCCTATTTGCCTGTATAAACGATATAACTGTTGGATGCATACAATTTTTCGTCAATTCACTCGTATCCACCGATAATGTCGTAACGTTAAGCGAGGCTTTATGCGATATCGGAAACTTTTGGCAATGTACCGTGAGGATTCAAGACGCGATCGGCTCAGCATAAGAATGCCCTAACTATACCTAATGCCTCCAAATGTGCTTATTGAGGCTTAACTACAGATAATAAAGTTACTAACTACAGATAAAGAGGCAAAAGCGATATATTCGGGTCTTTAAGGCGTTTTGATGTCGCGAGTTTGGGAGAATGGCATTGTACTGTATATTGGGTAGCGTCCTATTATGAAATGATATAAAATGTATTCAAGAAAACATTATTTTAATGGTAGCCAGGTAGAAGCTTTTAATTTGTATTATATGATAAATAAATTTTATTACTAAGAATACAACACACAAACATAGACAACTTACAAATTAAACAGACATGTTACTTTTTTTAGAAAAATTCAAATGCTATTGATCCCTAGTTAACAGAACTAGCCGTTACAACTTTAACCGACTAACATAGGAAAGAATGCAAAGGGCACTTCAACCCCGCGGAAGTAGGTACTTACGATTATTACAGGTGCTCAAACACATTAAAAATCGTTATACACTGTAATTTACATAAATTAATATTTGTTGATTAATTTCTGCTTTATTTAACTTACCGTATTACCACAGATAACATAATATTGTATTCCTATAAGCATTCTTCACCAGTGTTGCATATATTATCAGATACTCGTATTTCGACTATTTTTTTTTGATGATATTGGAATGTTGCGCCCGCCTGCGCTAACGGTTTACGCTGGCGGGGCACCAGTGGAGGATGATAAGATGAACATGAGGTCAGGTTAGCCCATCGTGACAAATTCACCAGGAATTTATCACGATGGTTTCCAGCGGGAACCGCGCGGAGGTCAACCTGGTATTTTGACTATTGTATGACCCGATGAACCCGACTCCCGCACGGTGAATCTATGAAATGCTAGGAATTTCGTATCTGTATGTAATACTGTTGATATACCTAAATATATAGATAAATACAACTTTGGTTAATAAATCAGTGTTCTAAATTATTAGACAACCAAGATCATTATTAAATTACTTATAACAAAATTCATACCTACAATCTTTATAGAATAATCTAACCACAATTTAGAGTAATGGCTATCTTTGATAATTGTTTAGAATTTACAAAACATATTTAAAGTGGGTTGAAGTTAATTAAGTCCCCATTGAGGCGACACGTCCGGATGTTGGACTGTCAGCGCGTCGAGCTCCGTACTACCGATGCATGCATATCTATGCATCTGGCACCTGGCACCTAGCACGTATGGCGCTGACTTCTACGTGATTCAACTCGTGTCGTATATCCGTGATAGTCGTAACTTATAGCTATATAACGTGCTTCTGTAGCTATTGGATATAGGGTTATGCTTACTTGCATCTACGTGTATGAAATGTAAACGCGTCATATTTTTGAGCTGTGAATAAAAATATGTAATGAAAATAGTGAAGTAAGGAATGTTTGCAACCGATATACCTGAATTGGCAGCATCGAAATGTTGCAAAATCTACTTTATTTTAATATTAGTTTTCAAAAACTATTTGTAATACATAATCATCATCATCTGCTTCTTCCTTATTATCCCTTGTATATTTGGGATGGGCGGAATGTTTTCCCCTTCCATTCATCCCTGTTCGCAGTCATCTCGTTATATATAATTATTCTGTACGGGTGAACTGATTTAGATGAAATATTACGTATATTTCAATAGGTTTCTGGATAATTAGAAAATACAATTTTGACCCACTAGTTGCGCTATTTTTCCATGCAGAATAAAATCAGCCGAGTCCCCTAGTATATACCTATACGGAAGAATCACCTACACTTTATATTTTCGGAATATTCTGTCAATACCAAAATCTAGTTCAATTAGAGATTACCTGATTGAATTTCTCGTTTGATACCAAAACTACTTTTTTATGTTTTTTATAATAATAATGTGTATGTAACATTATTATTATAAATACTAAGGAGTGTCTGTCTATCTGTTTAGTACTTTTTCACAAATAAACAGCTGAAAGTATTGGAATGAAATTTGGAGTAAAAATATATTACAAATATATACAGATTTACTTTTATCTCATAAAGTAATCTGGAAGGGAATAAAAGTTTAGATTATTTAGGCTCCGGGGGAATCTCTTCAAATTTAAATAGGATCTGCTAATACTAACTCGCCTACGAAACTGTACTTGTCCATATTAACAATTATCTACGGCTACAGAATACGTAATAATCTACTCTACAACTAAGGGCACTGAGCGAATAGTGTTGCCTGACGACTGCCTGGTATCCCCCCACATTTTGTCCAAAATTTAGAATCCGAAGAAAATTCTAGACTTTTCTTTGTCAGTATTCTGAAGGCCTTGTCCCTTTTTTTACGTTTACCATTTTGAACTACGATCGGTTGACGGTGACATATTACTTTTTTTAGACACCTGTTCTACATTTCATGATCGTTATAGCTAGACTTGTATTTTCGTTTTTAAGATTTACATCATAGGAAGCATCCACAACCCACCAAGTTAAATTTTTACCCCACATACTTGTTCCACAAAATCCCCTAAATTTGGGAGAACAATCCCCAATTCGGCAACACAAACAGGCCTGTTGAACTTGGTGGTTATATTATATGTATGAAATGAATACCATCATGATTCTTGGAAAAGGGGTAGGTATATCCTCTCCGAATCCTCTCTTTCTTCAAAATCGAACAAAACGAGTACATTAAATCAAGTTGTTGGTTTAGTTAGTGGGTGTGATTTTAAAGTTAAAGGGTATTTACAAACGCGCTTAATACTTTTAGATGTTAACGTCGATATTATATCCAACATCATCATTTCCTACATCAAACATTTATTATGTCTAATGTAAGAAATAAAATAGAAATTTTCTTTATTCAAATAACAAACTTATTATAAGCACTTTTGAGTAGTCCTATTTTTTATTCTACCACTCTATCGGAATCTAGACTTATCACATGTACAAATAAGAAACTTGCATATTACCCTTTTAAAATAAGTTGCAATACGTTTTAACAAGTTTATGTAACAAATTATTATTCATTATAGCATATCGAGCAAACTCACCTGATAGTAAATAATTACCATCCGGCACCCGCAACACCAAGGTGCGGCATAACACAACGCAAGTGCGATGTCGGCCTTTTAAGAAGGAATAAGCTCTTTTCTAAAGGTTTCAATATCGTATCAGATACAAGATAATAATGAAAAAACCTAATAATCTCATCTTACTACCACTACCTGTTAAATGTTCTAATAAACGTGACCTAATGAACATAATTTCTATGTCCTACAGTCTCTATAGGAAGTTAACTTAATTATACCTACTTAGTTCCTGCTATGGTGTTATGAAATGAGCCTGACTTGAAGTAACAGGTGCTTGCAGTTAATGACCTTCTTTCAGAGGTGCCTATCTATGTATATAAAAAGGTAGATATGTATAAATACTTATCTAATATTACAATACACTATACGATAAAAAATGTTTTGATTAGGTTTTTTAAACCATAGTTTATCATCCACTTTTTTCCCATGATTACATCTTACTAATATTATAATCGTGAAAGTTTGTGAGTATGGATACATGTTTGTTCCTCTTTCACGCAAAAACTATTGAATGGATTTTAATTAAACTTTACACTGATATAGCTTATACTCGTATATAAGACATAGGCATTAAAATTCACACGCAATCATTGAAACCGCGAGCACAGCTAGTAAAAATATAAATGTATAAAATATCTAAACTCACAAAAATTAATGCAAACTGCAAAAGAAAATTGTTCGCAACATTAACTATTAGTTAGATACATTATAACTACAAAATATAGTGAATCTGTTACAGATAATTCTTCAATTATTTATGTTTAGCTAGAGTAAGAATTTTTACTTTCACTATTTACTATCGAAAATAAACAAATGACTATAGTAAATAATGAAATCAGTCTGTCAGTATGTAATTAACTGTCACAGTATTTTATTGAGCAACCGCATATTTACGAGTACCATAAAATACCTGTCAATAGTACCGTTAAATGTTTTCTCGCAAACAATCAAAGATAAATGTTACCTAAAATTACCTTTGGTTTATTGTTTACAAATTTTATTTCTTGCCATAAATGTGAAGAATTGCTGAAATACTAGACATTGGTTAAAGGATTTCTTGATGCTTTAGACAATACAAGTTTCCATCCCGGTGCGGTTAAAAAGGGCTAAGATTTAAATTCTTGATCTTGTTTTGTTTTACTGTGATTTTATACAAAATTGTATGTGTAGCTCTCTTGGAACCTATTTTTTATGTTAAGCAGCGTGCTTTGAAACTATATTTTGATGAAATTTACGTGGCTGCATTGTAAGTATATCATATAATATGACATGATCTTGAAAGTGTGACATATGGAAAATTTTGATATTGTCTGGTTTACCTTACTATTCACTCATATAGTCTATTCATTTCTTATTTTTAGTAGTACTTTGTAATAATATAAATATGAAAACAAATCAAAATCAACCTTTAAACAACTATGACAGTCGAGAATATTCTTAAGTGTGAAGATGTATATGGCAGTGAAATAACAGGGTATGAAGGCATACCTACCTTATGCCTTATAGTATACTTACTTCAAGAGCGTCACGTGACTTCCTGATTTCCGCCTGTTCATTTTAATAGACGATTGTATCATAAAAAAGATCTAATATTAAAACTCTCGTAATTTCTGAAAATTTACAACATCATCTTCCATTTACCATATCCCAAGGCTTACCTACTAAGAAATACATGCATGTAAATTGAATTCGAATTCAATGAACAAATATTTCCTCTTTACAACGATATAATAGACACCACATCCTACCTACTTATATCGTATGCAATATGCGAACCTATTATTATTTAACATCAGGGACACGTCCCGTTGCTCGGTCTTTCAGTTTGAGTGGCCGGAAGCCGAAGGCTTTATACCCCTTAAAGGGTAAAGTTGTAAGTCCTACCCGAGCAGTTTTGACATATCGCTTCGATTAGCATACGATTATCGAGCTCTTTTCTTGCTTTGTATACTACTAGGCTATTAAAGATTTCTTTTTCTACTATGTAACATTGTTCTGTCTTACTATTAGTCTTGGTCTGCTTTTGAGAAAATAGAAAAAACCACAACATATCTTTTACTACGTTCATAACCTCATCCATTATAAAGGTTGCTAATTAGAATTGGTTCCAATGGTAATAAAGAGTAAAAAATAATTCTTATATAGAAAAAACTTTTACGATGTGCTATAAGTTCTATAATATATTGTACGTCAAGTAAGTAAGAGAAGTTTACAGCTTTTCTCATTTAATACCAAATTAAATATCTAATATGTAGCTAACCTGAAACCCAACATTATGGTTATAAAGCTATATCACGACCCTATGTTTAATCAAAATGCATAATAGTTTATATCTAGTATCAATTATTAGGTCAAATTCAAATGTATAAGTTTAAAAAGTATGTAGCATCAATTTATAGCATTTAACGCCTACCTAGTACAGTGTAACCGCCAACCCTATTCTATTGAATTGTTATGTTCTGAGACGTTCCCGTTTTATACCGCCCCCGGTCGATACCGTAATGATTCCTTATTCCACTGTAGTCCTTCTTAAATGTGATATAAAAATTTAAGGTCAGTGGGTACAGAGATAGATGTATATGTTGGAATCACTAATTTCAAATGTTTTAATGGCTATTTATACACATAGCGATTAATCAAGTAAATATTTTGTTTATATGTGTACAATTAATTTACAATTTGACTACGAAGCTGTACTATTCTATAATTGTTCTTAAAAATACAATTCAGTGAATATCTGTTTTAGATAGTGGTTGAAAAATGATGCCTGCTTGTACATACCTAACCGCGTCAACAATAAACAGGCACTTATTTTTTCTTTGAAGCGGATTAAAAGTTAAAGGAAATGTCTATGGTACTATATCTTTTAAGTGCACGAACAAACGTCTATATTGGTTATATGGTTCAGAGCACAAAGAAAGGGAGGGCGAGAAGGCAGTATCCGTAATCCGCCGCAGGTTAGCCTGAGGCGAGTTTCGGAACATTAACTACCCGCTTAACTTCTAAAATAACTGTCCAAAATATTGATTTTACCTCCGTTTAATCGGACTACAATAGATATATAATATATAGGATGTATATACAAAGCAGATATGATAGTTATTTAAAATTTTTGTGTTCATTACACATTGTTAACAACAAATTTTATGGTAAATAAAGTTATTTACCTCTCTCACGTTTCGACTAAGTTAGAGGTACAATGTTATGGTAAATACGTTTAATTACTATAAAATTGTTCGTATTTAGATGATTTACAGTATAAACAGAAGTAGGTACAGTTACAACGCAAATAATGCGGTATATTACTAAGGGAAAAGAATGTACTACATCAGGTTGACCTTTACGCGCTCCTGGCTGGAATCCATCGTGTTTAATTCGTCACGGTGGGCTAACTGATTCATATGAGGTAGACAAAAAAGTAGTCTATAAAAGTACCTCAGTCTCACATATTTCAACCACCAAGCAACTTGCTTTGAAATTTATTTCAGTAGTAGGATGCAGTTTTAAGACGGATTGGGCAGTGAAGTTACAGGATATGAGGCATTGCAACAGTACTCTGGAATGGCAACGCATTCACGGGTGTCACATGATGACGTGGTGTCCGTAGTAGGCATTCATATATGTATATAGGCGACGGTTACTGTTTACCATCAGATGAGGAATAACGTAATACGACTGATCAATCTTCATGAGGTACCCCTGTATACAGACAAAAATATGTTAAAAAAATAACAATAAGCCAGCCTGTATCATTATTTTCGTTAATAAGCGGTCGTAAACATATAATAATTTTATATGAATGAAAAATTCATTCATATAATCAAATTATTGTTAAAAAAAATAAAGATATGTTAATAGGACTGTTTCTTTAGTCTTGCGGTTTAGCAGATCGTCTTATTTTTTATATTGCACTGAATAAAATATTTTTCTTTCTTTCTTTCTTTATTTTTGATGGTTACGGGTTTTACACTCGCATGATGACAACATCTTGTGTTCATGGCTACGTTTTCGTAAGTTTTTTATAGCATAGGAGACAAACGAACTTGCGGCTCATCTGATGGTAGGTCATTAACACCATCCATGAGCACACGCAACAAAACTGGAATTGTATGTGTAAAGAGCGCAACAATAAGTCGCTTTAATAATCAAAGAATACTATGAAACCACAACAACAGATAGGTAGCAATCAGGCTATCCAAGCGTGAAACATCAAATTGGGTTGTACAGGGAGGGAGGGTTTCCACTTGACATATAATTTGAAATCCATCGTATCGTGTTCACAAGCTCACGAGTTGCGAGGGTCCCGTCAAGACTCACTAATTCATTATGCTAACGAGACACGCTGGCTGAGACGGTGATGGATTAGCCTCTTGCATAAATGTGGACCCGCGGAAATATGTAAAAAATGGACCCATAAAAGGCAGACGTCTGACAGACAACATGTAGCGGGTTAAATGATTAAATCATGCACGCAATTTAAGACTACGATATACATGAGCGAGGGATCAACCCTTTGACCTCACTTATATTGTATGACAGTAAACCTGATCGACTGCAAAATCTTTGATATTGCTTCCGGTTTCTTAACAATAGACAAACACATTCTGATAGATTCTCTGATAGAATTTAGCAATTTTTCTCCTACTCAGCTACAATATCAATGAATAACATGTAGAGTCCCTTATTGAAAATCATATATGTAACTCAATATATCAGAAATTGTATAAGTTATTATATGACGTGAACTCTGTCTAGTACAGTTAAGTAACAATTAATCTTTATAGTTCAAATTAATAAAAATGTAAAATATTCAAATCTAATAATATCTTAGTCTACGTCAAACTACATAGTTTTATATCCTTACTCTTCTAATTCGAATAGAACCTTGCGTTTAGACGTACTTCATCTTTTTAACTTAAAACCTGTGCGAAGCCGGGACAGTTCGCTAGTGTAACCAGTTCGCCTGATCGCCGGCAGCAAGACACGTCACTAGTTATGCAAAAGTTCGGAGCGTCCTTACCATAATGTATTAGGTTATTGAAATTTTCCAAGCCCACGAAGCGCGCCAGACACTGCCACCCAACAGCCGACAGCAGCATCCCGAA
Organism: Achroia grisella; assembly: GCF_030625045.1. Taxonomy (NCBI): domain Eukaryota; kingdom Metazoa; phylum Arthropoda; class Insecta; order Lepidoptera; family Pyralidae; genus Achroia; species Achroia grisella. Next base: position 650,092 of record NW_026712845.1, read on the forward strand.
AATAGCTCTTAAAAATATGCATAGCCTCTTCGCTTCCAGTTGTTTATTAAAATGATGTCGAGATTGATTAAGGCTAAGCCGAGCCTTACTAACTTGATGAAGGTTAACAGAACGGAGAAATAGTAGCGAAATAAAATTTACTGTATTATTTTTTATGTTAAATATAATATGTTTACTAAACCTTTTATTAAATTTTGTCATCCTAGAAATAGTAAAATAAAATAATTAAACACTTTAGGACATTAAATGAAAACATAATTTTGATAATGAAAATAATAACTTAATTAATAAAAAATAAAAACAAATTTAGAATAATTTAATTTATTGCATTATTATTATTATTTATAATATATTACCCACAATTATTTAGTTTAATATATAATTATTATTATATTATTAATATATTAAAAATACTAAAATTATTATACAATACATGGTATACTCAACATGTATTCGTTACAAAATGTATATGAAATAAGTATATCTAATTAACGTCTGCTATTTTATTATGTATGTAATGTCATTTAAATTGTATAGATACCACTTGAAAGGTACAGTTACATGTAAAGTTATTTTGTGCACAATTGTAATTGTTAAATTGCCTTCCCTAATTGAAAACTGTAGTTTTTAATCCGCTTCAAATTAAAATTGTCAGCAATTTCATAATATAAACTTCCATAATGGCATAAACGCTCTTTAATAAGTCATCACGAGGTCATCATTAGGTCCAGCATCTTTCGGATATAATAGATAGGTCTTTTTTTATTAAGTAGTTTTACGGCTTTGGCATCCTTAACAGTCAAAAATTTAAATAGGTACTTTCACAAACTAAATTAATGGTGGGAACTATGTGATACATTAATATAAAGGAATATTAATGTCAAAGTGTATTGATGGTATTATTGATGAAGTACTTTGAAAACGCTTAAGTATTTTGTAGAATCGACGAGAGGTACATATTTTTTTTATTAATATTTACGGCTCTAGGTACAAGTCCTTGAGAGGTGCATCTCCACTCCAGGGTTGCCAACTTCAAAACAATTTTGCCAATACTTATAAAAAAAAATATAGCTGCAATTAGGAATTTTAATAATAATTTTCCTTAGGTCAAAATCTCGTAAGATCTCCTCGCACCCACTAGAATCCTGGTACAGTTAACAATCCTGGTCTACTCGTGCAATCCTTTCCTTCTTTCGATATAAAGCATTATAACTAGACGTAAAAACTATAATGTTAACATACTGTGGTATTTATATATTATACACTAACCCTATATCTTGCACAATTTTAAGAACACAATTGAATTCATTGCACTATAAAATAAGTATCTAAGCCAAATATTCTTAGACACTATTGCTATAAACCTTCGCCAATACAATTGTTCATTAGATATAAAAAAATGGAGGCTTTCAATTCGACTAGATATGTTATTATAATACAAGTAAAGCCTATTTTGACCAAAAAATAATGAAAATGATTACACACAGTAAAAAAATCAGTACTTATCCTTTTTTGAAGTGATCTAAAAATAGATTTACGTAGCGTTATTACGTAAAAGTTGTTGTACATTTACACGAAATATATAGTACCCAGTTATATGTAAGACCAGTGTATAACTATTTTACTTTATTGTCGACAACTTCGCTATTTTCCCTTTTCTCGTCTCCAGAGTCGACTTCGATATTGTGTTGCGTTTTGCAATGCACCCTCATAACCTTCTTGCAATGATAACTTTTCTCGCAATACGGACATTTGTGTCTGCGAATACCTGTGTGTACACTTTCATGGACTCTCCGCTGTGTGGTTGTTGTGAAGCACTTCGAGCAATGAGAACATTTGTAGGGCAAGTTCCCCATATGCCGTCTCAGATGCACTGTGAGTTGACACTTCGCTTTGAACCGCTTCTCACAGAGTTGGCAGGGGAACGGCCGCTCCCCGGTGTGCCAAAACATATGGCTCTTCAAATACCACGTAGACGAGAAACATTTAGAACAAACTTCGCATTTGAAAGGTTTTTCTCCACCGAGCAACTTCATATGACTTTCAAGGCTAAACTTATGTTTGAATGTTTTGTTGCAATGCGTACATTTTATTGGGTTCGTCACGTGAGCGCTGGCCATGTGATGCTAAAAATAATAATTACTCATATAATTTTTAATTTGAAAGCAACCCAGTGTTTTGGTACTTGCTTAAAACACCAATGATTCAAATCTGGCATTAAAAAACAATATTTTCTGTTAAACCGTATAATCAATATATAAAGACCATTAAACAAAAGTAAGTAAGTGTCGTCAATCACTTTCTTAGCATACTCTTAAACCACGCAACGATATTTATAAATTTTTCACTGAAGCTTGGGGATTTTATACCTAAGATTTAGGCATATGTTTAATAAGAACTGCATATACAATATGTACGATCTCCGTCACATGTATAATAAACTGAAGCGTTAGGTTCGCCCTCTGTCACGTTAAATTCAAATATACTCTGCGAAATGTGGGCATGTCAAATGCTGCGTTCACCACAACGTCGACAGTCCCAATGTGAAATTCAGTTGTGAAACATTATTATTGTCATAGTAAAACCGCATTCATAATTTTATTTTAAAAACGAATATAAAATGTATCCAATGACTATTGCATTTTATTGTACTATAATAGAATCTGTTTGAGGAAATTCTAGCATTACAAGACCAGAATGGATAGACCCAAAATGTTTCACAAATACTGTTTTAATATTGATACAAATTAGAAAAATCATAAAGTAATAAATTAACATTGCGTTTTATAAGAATTGGCAGAACCCTTACGAGACTTTAACTTTTTGTTTGTGTAAAAAAACAAAGTTATTCTAAAAACAAAATAGTTTGCACAGTTTCATACAACAACTGTTTTATTTTAATTGACTCTATTGAAACAACAGCTTGCATGTATAAACGTTGCTGCTGAAAAAAACTTTCCTCATGTTGATACAAAAAATGTTTTGTTCCTAGTGACGCGACCCTAATAGTGAGACCGTTTATGATCATAGTGAATTATTTTATAGGTATTAATGTTAAAAAATCTAACTAAAAATTAATGCAGTTAAAGAGACCTCGCTATCATTACATAAATAGAAAAATAAATCTTTGCAAACACCAAAAATTATGTATTCCGCCCACATAATCATACATATAACAGAACAAAAATAAAGAACTCACTTTAAGTCCTCTCAACTGCTTGAACCTCTTGCCACAAGTGTCGCATATAAACGTTCTAATATTGAAGTGGCTTGCTAGATGTATCTTTATTTCGTGCCGAAACAGGCATCTGTAAAATGTCACAATGGTTAAGCACCGAATGCATTAGACGATCATCAGATACAGTGTTGCCAAGTGTAAATCTAAAATTCAACCCAAAATTTTAATATCGTATGAATATCACTTGCATATTTTATTCATACCAAACCACGTTAAACCAAACAGATAAAGTTACATTGCTGAAGAATCGGTTTGAGATTATATAGAGCGATTTTTAGTTTGTGCGGCTTAATATATGGTAATATTAGTTTTGTCTCGTGCCCGGAGAAATTCGGGAAAAAGTAATTTATATGTTAATCTAGATTATGTATCTATATACCAAATTTTATTAAAATCCAAAAAAAATATCCAATTTATAATATTAAAAGGATGTTTAATTTATCTGTTCTTAGAATGACGTAATCTTTGATTCTTAATTATAATATATATATAAACAAAGAATCATACTCATCAATACAGTTTTCTATATCGTGCTAAATGTCTAGTCTACTGACACAATCATTGTCGTATCCACGCGAGCTCAAAGAACTAAGATGTTTGCCTGTTATGTCGTACTAAATATCTTATCCTACAGACCGAAACGCAAAGTACGCTTTACTGCTTCAATAGGAAACAGGAAAAACGGTGGTATCTACTCAGGCAAGTTACACAAATCACTATACCTGGGGGAGAGGTATTTTATTTATCATTTATACCCTGCGAAGTCACACACATGAATTCCGCTATAAAATAAGTGTTAATGTAAGACTACATATAAATATATATATATTCGGAAATTTCGGATAGTTACAGTTTATAAAAGGAGTGAGGAATGCTAACATTAATAATAACAAAATAAAATACATTAAATCAATAAATCATTACACATACTACCATGTAGACACACACAAGTATTTTTTTGTTTGTGATCTGTGATCAAATTGAGAATAGATTAATATTGTTCGTCATTAATATTATTTGTGTATAGCCTTACTGAATGTTAAATTAATTAATTATGAAAATAAAATAATTTCGACCACAGGTAGACCAGTAGTACCTATAAACAAATTGTTTAAGCGTGACTGCGTAACAAATATACAGAGAAATTGCAAAATACATTTTGTATAAAATTTATAATAATTGATGTTTCGTTCATAATATCATACAGATTATTCAAAACACTACTAGACTAGCATAATCGAGTTTGTTTAGTACTCATTTACGTATTAATATTTCAAGAAATAATTCTTTAATTTCAATATTTACGTTGCATTTTCGGTAAAGAATTTTTAACGCTTGTCAATCATGCTCACGTGTCCAAAATCGCAGGTAGAAGATAGTATATAGAAACGGTAACTATAATAAACACTCACTCTTTTCCACAATGGTCGCAAATGTACTTGTTCGTTTCTTCTTTATGCAATCGCTCATGGTTGCGCCACAATTTGTAAACACGAAATATTTTATTGCAGACGGTACACATGCCGCCGTTTTTCTTCAAATGCGCCGACCTGTAATGAAACTGCAAAGGCAGGGGGGCCGGCGATCTCCTGTTACACACGTGGCAGCTGTAAATGATTTTATATTCCCTCGGATGATGGCTGAATCTGAAATTGAGCATTGTACTTTCAACCTCTATTTTTTCTGACGATCCGCAATAAGAATACTGATGTAAACAATGTTTTGTTACACATGTAACCTGGATATACATATATATACAGCATCATCCAGTCCCAAGCTACGCAGACCTTGTGTTATACAATAAAGTGGCATGCGTCAGTAACTCTGTATAACATATTTTAGGAGCTAAGAAGCCTGCTTTGTAAGTTGATTCGATTGAAAGTACCGCATACGAAACCATGATAGGCAACGCATTAGGAGTACTAAGGGCGTCACTTGATGACATGATGTCTTTGATGCTCTTCATGTATATAGGTTGCCATTTACCATCAGTTGGATAGTCAGCATGTTTGTATTCTATGAGACACTGTTTAATGTTAGTAGAGCGTCATGCGATCTCGATCTTTAAATCAATTCCGATCGGTCAACATAGAAATTCCATTATGTTGTACTTCCTCTACATTTTCCGTTCCACTGCCTTTACACGACACGTTCACGACCGATCAGGAGCACAGCCGATAGAAAAACGCGCGCAATTCTGATTTACTGTTTATATCTATTTTTTGTCTTCACTTTTTCGAGCACGATTGTTTATGTTTGCATTTTGTCATAAAAAATATTTAGACATTATGTACGTACATTTAAGATTTATAAATTATTAACAAATCTGTAATTAGGTCTTTGTTCTATGATCTGATGTCCGCCATTTTGAAGTAATAATTATTTATTATAAATAGGCCCGAGGGCATGCACGATTGGAGTACGCAGGATTGCGCGTGCGGTCTGAGCTTTTTTTTTCGGTCTACTCTAATGCTGTTGGCCGCACCTGGCCTTTACAGCTTCATCGGACGATAAGAGGCGAGTGCAGATGGCACTCCAAACCCGCGGAAGGACTTACGGAGCGGCTGAAGGCCAACTCCCGCCTGACGGATACGACTTTAGTCTGAGGGCACCACTAGGGGTTCGATCGGAGGGGGAGCGAACTGAGCGTGTAATCGTTCAATCGTTCTTTATCTCTACTTCTACAAGCACGCTTTCCCGAGTGAAATCCAATTTGCGCGTGAAAGAGCGTACGTGTAAAGGCAGCTATTCAGTGAAGTAAACGATATTGTGGTCTGTTTAATGAATACTCTTGATTGTGTTTAAAGAGCACAGTAAAAAAACTAGATTGGATTGAAATTGATTTAAGAGTAAATACAGAGAAGAAGTTTTAATATGATCTGCTAGAATTGACACAATCGAATATAGTATGGAATCGTAATAAAAAAATCTCAAACGCATTGACTAAACGACATATATTGGATTGTATTTGCCCTTTTATGGGATTATACGTGGCTTATTTCACCAATATGTTATGGCAGATGTATAAAAGGTAAAATACATAGATAGTTGACTATAAGTAAGTAGGTGGACTTATCCCCGAAAGGGATTTATTTCAGTGAATTTTTTATTTACTTTCTGCGACAGTTGATTTTCAACACCCATTATTGTCCCGCTATTAGGAACACACCTTTCATCATGAGGGAAGGATTTAGCGATTTAACTGACCTTTACAATCTTTTGCCTGAATATCATACGCATGAAGAATAAGATACGAGGCTTACTTTTGTATTCCTATCAAAACGATTAGTGAAAAGTTGTAATCTTACTGGAAATATTACAGAATCGACTATTTTCATAGCAAAAATATCATTACAAATATACAATAAAGTACACCCATATCGAGTACCTCTTTTTTAAAGTCGGTTGAACAGTAAGATTGCCAGAGAGCTATTTAAAAAGGACATTGTAGAAAATACACCGAAATCATTCGGTGTTAAAATATAATCAAAATAGGGAATTTGTGCTACTAAAATGCGCAGTTATACCAGGATCTATTGCCTTGTCTATCGACATTACTTATGTTACATTATTAGTAAATAAATTAGCGTAAGCATACAATGGAACAAGCCAACACCACTGAACATATTAGGCAAAAATTTTCAATGCTAATACTTCACAACTGTTAAGACAAATCAGGTAGGTAAAGATATTATCAAATGTTGACACAGATCTGAACTTACGACACTACCATCGTAGAGAATTATTAAACCACGGCGCTCTTAAATGAGATTCTTCGGTATTACGTACCGATGATACTGTCCTAGCCGCTAGGGCTACGACCACCGTTCTCACGACTCCCACGACTTACGGGTACCCTCAGTGATTAGCATATTCTAACTTATTTTTAAAAGTTCGCGCAAATTTTGGCAACATCAACACCATGATGTCAGCGCACATTTTGGGAACGTCAGGATAATACAAATTTATAGTCGCTGGTGGACGTGCTTTCATGGTGTCTCCTATGAAGCTGACAACTATGAGATTCGTAATCTTGTAGTGTAGATTTAATCAGAGCTCTCCAATCGGACCAATTATCTGCCAATGTCAATCTGCCAACTGTCCTACTTCGAGGAATCATTGTCAAATTTTATCTTATGAGTTCAATAAATACATTAGCGTAGACTCGAAGCGACCCGCAGCGAAGGCAATGAAATTACGATACTAATAGTTTTAAGCTATCAATTTTAAAAAGATCTAAGTACAAAGGCAAGTGTGAAATCATAAAAGTTTTGTAAAAACATTTATTATATTCAAGAATATTATGTCACTTTCGTTAGAGTTATCGTTGTACCCTTTTAACCGACATTAGAAAAGAATGCTATCAATATTTCTTTATTATTATTTTTATTTCTATGTATGAAAAAAAAATACAAAAGTTTCATACCTGTGTGTTACCATATCAGCAAAGTCTCTACCTTTAAAATCACAAATCTTGCAACTCAAATCATTATATGTTCTATGCTCTTCTATATGTTTATTTATAAGTTCCGATTCAGAAAATTGCATGTCACATATACCTACAAACGAATTAAAAATTTGATTCAGAAAGTAAGCCTGACAAGTTCAATTTTGTCCCAGTAAAGTAGATCGGAGGAAAATTGCTAAAAGTCGTCTGTGTAGATACCTCAGCCACACTTATATTTTTTAATGGATCATAATGGATATTTACACCCGCCTGCACAAACGGTTTACGCTTACGGTGCACTGGACAGTAATCAGGTCCGTTAGGCCAACGAGACAAATTCACCAAGAACTTATCACTATTTCCAGGGGAACCACATGGAAGTCAACCTGACACCCACTTTACTAACGATCTCGTTCTCCCCAAGTTTCACCTATTCCAGCATCCAAGCAGTTTTCCTTGTGAGCTGTGTTTTGGATATGAGGTGCAGATTAGGCAGTGAAATTACAGGATAAGAGGCATGACATCTTAGTCGTCTAAAATGGCAACGCATTAATGGTATCGCGGATTTAAATTGACAACGTAATGTCCATAATGCTGTTCATGTATATAGGCGACTGTTAGCGCATACATCAGATGGACCAATAGACTTGTTTGTGATGGACAATGGACTTCTTTGGCATTACAATTTTATGTAATTGTAATGCCAAAGAAGCTACTGGTAAAAATTAAGTTGAACGCGTACTGAACTGAAATGTATTTATTAAAAAAAGGCAATGACTGTAATTTCGACACAAAGAATTAATTAATCTGAAAACTGCGTATCGATAAAAAAAGTTAATAAATTGGAAGACGATGTGTAAACACTACTTTTAATGTATTAAAAAAATGACTGAAATAAAAGTGTTTTTAATTTATTTATGAAATTTTAATTAGAAATCATAAGTGTTATATGGAAACAAATTATTTGGCCAAGATGTTATGGGTTAAAAAGGCATATGAAACCATCGCGTATTTTTTTTATTTCATTTATATTACAACAGTTCGCGATATCATTAAGTGAATGCTTTTGAATAATGTGATCACTACCAATATGTAGAATTACTACCAGTTTTCAAATAAATAATAATATATTCAAATATAAATAAGTAAATATGACATAAAAAATATATTTATCGTTGATAAATATTCACAATCTCTCAAAAAATCTATATAAGAAAAGTACAGTACGTCTCGGCCACAATCAAATTGATTTTACCGAGTTGCGCTCACCGTGAAGATCTATCTATCTATAACGATTCCAAAAAACATTCTAAGAAATTTATAATTCGGCAGGGATAAATCGACCTTTTCTTAAAGATAAACAGTCTGAATGACACCCCTAAGGGATACATATGAAGATTTCATCATCTCTAAAGTAATCTATCACTTTTGGCGGTTTTCAGTCACTTTCTATACCCATCTATAGAAGTTTTACGATATCTCCTAGAACATAGAAACAAAGTTCAAATTTAATTCCCAAACCGTATCATATCATAGGACACCATAACTATGATTTTCCTCATGTATATGTATATTTATTTATATTCTTAATATAGTCTTAAACTTTAAATTATTCATTTAGACTTGTTTTTATTAAATCAACTTTTACCGCATAAGTATTCATGTAAAATCAATAATTTTATTGCAGGATATTTAATAGTACATATAATAAAAATGTGTACATGAAAGTCATACATATATATGATAAAAACTATAATGGAGTGACTTTATCAGCGTAACAGAACCTAAATGGTGTTAAAATAAGAAACAAATAATATGAAAGGAACAAAATGTAAATACAATTAACTTACCACAATAAAAATTTGGACAAATTGGTAGATCATTATCTGCTGATTTCTTCTTTGACTTACAAGCACGTTTCTGAATATGTTTTAAGAAGCTTTGTTTGTGTTCTAAAATAAAATATTCATATTAAATGAAACCATTATTTCTTACCTTATATATATAAAAATACTTAAATGTATAATAAAGAATATTGAAAAATTCTTACTGTATATTTTTTTACACACTTCACATTGTAAAGGACCATTAAAATCACTTTTTAATCTTTCTTCAATATTATTCTTAGATATTCTTTTTTCTATTTTTACTTTAATATCATTATCGCCATTCTTAACATCAACTTTGTCTAAATGTTCATCATCTTCATTTTTAATACTAAATGCATCAAAATCTTCATCATTATAAATAGAATTGATTTCATTTTCATCTTTAACATGAATTGATTCCTCTTCAATATACATTTTTTGGTCTTGATCTTCAGGCATACAAGGACTAACAGTGAACTTTTTATCATTCAAATTAACAGGAATTTCAGAAAATTCTTCTTTTACTTCATTTAATTCATCAATTTTAATATTAAGTTTGGTTGTACTTCTTTTACATTTCTACACAAAAGATATTAACAAATAAAACATATCATAATTAGGCTAAACATAAAATATATTAGGAAAATACCATTTACCACTATAGGAATTCTTTGCATACAATGTATGACAGAAAGAAGTAATAGAAAGTAGTTAAGTATTTATTGATATTCCAAATTTAATTATGTGTAGTTAAATCACTAACAATAATTTTATATTTATAATATAATTTTTGACCTATAGTAACTGTTAAACAGACTGCATAATGCAAATTAAAAAAAAATTTGACAGATAAGTATGCTCAGCTGTATTTTCATTGTTCATTTCATCATTCATTTCATTCATGAATTTATTAAAAAAATCAAAGCTATATTATTGGTTGTCTGCAACTCTGACTACAATATCAACATAGTATTGAAGTCTTTATATGAGAAATAATAGCATTACTACACAATGATTATCCTCTAACACCCCATTCACCAAGATCCAATTAATCATGACAGATTAAAAAATGATTAAAAAAATCATGACAGACTGATATGTGAACGGAAGTTTAAAAAGTATGTATTCAAAATACCCTAACTTTAAATTTATTCGAATAAAGAATCTTTTCTTTTCAATTCTATTCTAGTGTTATAAGGGTGAAAATGTAAGATACTTTTGCATTTGTAGTATTCATTAGCACTAATAGTATGGTTGCAAATGACTGAATGATTATTATATTACTATTAGATTATTTCAATACATGTAAATATATATATAGTAGGTTGTTCGGAAAGTAAATATAGCATATAAAAATTATACGACTTAAGTGTGAAGTTGAATGCAAAAACTACAATTAAATCCTAAGTTAGGAAAAATCTAATTTACTTTCCGTACAACCTAATATATACAGTTGTCAATCACCTTTACAATGAACTATATAAATAATGTTAATATGAGATATGAAATAAATAGCTTCAATATTATGTAATGACTAAAAGACAGTCCAAATCAAGAATAATATGTTACTATATACTTACTGATCTATCAGCCACAAGGGATTTCCATAGTCTATGTGATTTTAAGCATTTTCTTTTAAACTTTGCAAATTTCTTTATACTTTTTGCACATGGTGAGCATAATCTGCGAGACATGTCATCCTCATTTATCTAAAAAAATACATAATGTATTAAGTTAATTAATATTAAGTTATTTAATTCTACATTATCAGTAGTCTATAGGAATATGGGTAATATATGAGGAAAATAATAAAAGGGTAATATATATAATATTATATATTATATATTTATAGAGTTTACCATTAATCTACCACTAGGGGAACTACTAGGGGAACTTTATATGAAGTGATCAGTACAGGTCCATCTCACCTACATCTGCTACCAAGAAACTAGCTTAGTTGACAGTTTTTTATTTGAATGGTCTCACCGCTTGGCAGTAATACTATGGGATTTGGTTGCTCCTTAATACCAACCCAAATAGAGTACAACGAATTATTTAAGTACTTAAGGTATTTGCGTCAGTTACCATTTAGGACCAGGTTATCAGCTCTTATGTCAGGGCTATCAGCTAGTATGTTGGTTACATGAATAGAAAGTCAAACTACTCACTGGTAATCCAATGCAATATTCATACGTTCGCAACCAGGCACTGCCTTCCTCCAAAGATATGTTGTCAGAACATTCTGAATTAAGACAAACTCGGCACGCACCATTTTGAATGTTACTTAGTGAATTAGACATTTATAAAACAAATAACTTGCAGTCACTAATATATTTGGTTTCAAATATTTTATTTTGTTAATTAAAGACAGTAAATAACAACAGTATAAAAAAAAACAGTAACAATATCAAACAAACTGTTGTCAAAGTTGTCAAATGATAAATGTCAAAGTCAATTCCGAACGTATAATCCAGCTCAATCAAAAAATCCACTGACAGGCTGGGTAACATATTACTATCTCTGTTACTCTCGTAGAATACGCTATCTATTTTGTCTTGTCGATGAGTTTCTTGTGAACTCGTAAAATGTGTCGAATCATAGAAGAAGGTGCGTTTCGTTTTAACCCTAGTTCCTACTCTAGTCCTTTTACGTTTTATTTGACGGGATAGAAATCTATTTGTTAAATTAAATAATATTTAAACAAATATTAAATAAAAATATAAATTCATTGCATGGGTATATTTTTATTAAATTTATTAAAATGATCCACGATTTTTTTTTCTATAGCAAATTGTTTATTTGGCCTATTAATGTTTTATATGTCTGTGCGGACTATGTACGAATAAATTTGAAAAGCAACTGGCAACCAAATATATCAAATCAATATCAAAGTGGTGTAGTAGCTAAGTATTCGAGTATTAACCGATAAGTTGCAAATTTTTTCCACTATATTTATATAAGGAATAAGATAACAAATAATTATTAGTAAATTTTTAAAATAATTACGCGCGAGTATATTTTCTGCGAAAAGATTTTTTTTTTATATGAATGGGATATGGTGTTGATTTTTTATATAAAATATATGATATGATTTTCATCTATATTTTGTCATCTCAACAAAATATAGATGAAACAGCTCCATTACATCACCTTTTAAACAAAAAATACCGCTTCAAAACCTGCTCCACCGTTTAGGCATCTATAGACTACGGTAATCGTTTACAATCAGATGGGCCGAATAAACTTCCGGTAGGTGTATGAATGAACGTCTAAATACATACATAATATAGCTTCCACAGAGCAGCTCAATACTGTTATAGCATCTACCCTCAGATTAGTTATAGATGTTAGTTACTATCTATAACCAGATACAAGTAGGTGTTTTATGATCTCTGTAAAATAATAAATTTGGCAGTGGAGTGATATAACCAACACGCTTGAATACGAATGTACAGTCACCGTAGTATTCAAAGTAAAAAGAATTGGTAAATTCAACACACGTTCGCGCCCTGCGTCTCTGTACGTGCCTGTACTTTTGTCTGTAAGGGTTGGTTTACATCAGTACCGGATTAACCTAGTCCAAAAGTAGCAAATGCTACTAGTCCCGTGCTTTCACTCCTACCTATACCAATTACAATAATATAAAAAAAAATTTAAATTTTTAAATTGTGTTTTTTTATAAATTGTAAAGACTCACGAAACTAAGTAAAGTAGTGTATTTTTAAAAATAAATCTAAAGAACCGAAATCAAAATCAAACTAAAGGCTTCTCAAAATAATTTGCTATTTGCCCTAAGCAAGCCTAATCTGGCACTGGTTTACATAGATTGTACAGGAATCGAATCGATCTCTCGGAACCGATCGTTTTTCAAAGATAAGTGCTTGCTCTTCTAAGCCATATCTTCTACTAGGTAGAGTACATGATGTCAAAAGCATCATCTTCCATACCCACGTTAAATTAACTTTTTTTAGGAACACTGAATTGATGCCGGCCGAATGTAACATTTTCATATAATAGATGTTACATATTTTAAATTTTCAAAAAAGAAATATGTCGGACACATTTATATTAATTACCTCGAGTTAAAAGATATATGAAACGCATTAAATAAAAATACCTTAATAGTTACAATATTTATTTAATTGGACTGGCAATCAAGCTGACTGTAAACAGCAACCGTCGTCTATATAGATGTATACAACTACGGGAATCGTTAACATCTGACATTCGTAATAATACTCAAGCATTAAAATATAAATTTTAGAAGACATGCCTCTCATTCAGTAATTCACTGTCTAATTGCATCTTATAACTGATACATAGCTTACAAAGCAAACTGCAAAGAAATTGAATATAACGAGGTACCAACGGTCAACGCAGACGACTTTTTACCCTCTACTTCTTCTTATCTTACTGCCTTATTGTATTTATACCATAGTATTTACAAATGTTTCAGTGTAATTATTCTCTTTCCTTTATAATGCAAATAATAATATATTCTATGTATCTATCTATTGTTGGTATTTAGGATCTCCTTACTTAAGAAATAGTTACATATAAGAAATGAAATAGTTGCTCTCAAAATAATCGTTCTCCGTGCTATACCATACATACGATACTGGATAGTGACTAAGAAATAATTATATTTTGATATCCATACTACTTTTCACCTGTGGCTTCATAGGCGTCAACAAAATTGATTGACAGACTGAAATAAAAGCCTTTCTATGTCCATGTCCGTCCAAGTTTCGGAATGAGTTATACCTACGCTAAATTATATTGTTAATAATTATAATGAAATAACAAAGAATCAACATTTATAGATTATAAATACGTCTGTTATAAGATCCGTTTAGTCGTGAAAAGTTAACTACTGTTAGTTAACTTTTCACGACTAAATGGATGTTAATCTAATTTTACATGAAAATAGATTAAGATAATTTCGATTACGTCAGTTGAAGACTGATAAAATACCACACCAAAATCGCATTCGCCTTCCATTTAGCAACTATACTGACTCCGACTCGCATACTGATAGACACATGATGATTCTATCATCAGGACGAAGATCTTCTTTCTTTAAAAATAATATGGAAGAGTTACGCAACTTACAAGAGATGAAAATTAAATTAAATTCACATGAAATATGAGATATCAGATTTAATTAGAGAGAAGGTAGCGGTTAATGTCTATTATATTTAAATCTCCAATCAATATTCCTTATGCATGTACATATGTATATATATATATATATAAGTTTCGTATCATCAGTATTTATCAGTATTTAAAGAGTAACATGAAAAATCGTAGAAAGTGGCAAGAGCTCCACCGACAACAGCCTGGCTCTTAAATTATGAATGAATGAATAATATAAGTATTTTAATTAGAAATTTGAATAATATATACCCTGTGAAGTTTATACAAATAAAGATGAATTATTTTTTATTTAACTGAAAATTGGAATACGCACTGTTTATTTTCTTTTAGTGAGACTCTAACTTTATTCGTTTTACGCATCAGTTTTGTAAATGTAATGAAGGCAATTTATCTAATCGAATATATCTTTCGAGTCTGTGGCTTCCTAAAGACGCTCTAGAATTTATGGAGTTGAATACCAGCAATTTTCCTTGTGATTTTTACTACAGATAATTTAAAAATATTTATGGTCATAGTGATCAAATAAATCTCAATAAAATAATGCCTTTTACACACTTAGTAGTATGTAAAAGGCATTATACTACAGCATTGTGCAGTTCATACGGTAACTATGAGTAAGTCTATATACTATATATATATAAATATATATATATCTTTTTATCTACAATAACATTATTATGAAAACAGTTATCTGTGGTGCTACTAAATTTGATAGGAAGAAAAAAATATCATAAAAATGGATTGGTCGCATAATATTATTATATTATCGATACTAAAAATGTAATTTAGAATATTCTTATTTTAAAGATGTTTGGAAATACATACATACAAATATTACAAATATGTATATACTAAAATATGTCTAGGTATCTGTTATCTGTTCACAACTAAAACTTTGAAAGTACTTAGAAATATAAGCTATCTTTCTTTTTAAAAACGGAGACCCCAGAGGAGGTCGATATTACAATTCTATTATAATTTCATTACCTAGGAAAAACAAATACACCATTACGACTGTT
The DNA here is from genome assembly GCF_030625045.1 of Achroia grisella. NCBI lineage: Eukaryota > Metazoa > Arthropoda > Insecta > Lepidoptera > Pyralidae > Achroia > Achroia grisella. The sequence continues at coordinate 665,821 of NW_026712845.1, forward strand.
AATTCAGATGGTGTAGTCAGAGGCATTATCAATTATCGATGTTTTGATGAACACAGCACTTTACACACCCATATTTCGCTTGGCATATTTGAATTGAACGTGGCGAGCCTACCACTATCTCCCAGATAAATGTTTGGTTCATTTTAGGTGTTAGCTTCCCCGATGAGTCAGTCAGAATCAGTCATAAATTGTCACCCAATTTTTTTTTGTGCCAGGTTTCTCACGACATCATAGATGTCATTTAACGTAGTAATCCACTAGGTCACGATGCTTTGGGCGGGAGAAAAGGAAGATTGCTGCCCCTACGATCTCGTCCGTCGTGAGCTGAGTGATATACCTGTGTGTGTATGTGTGTGTGTGTGTGGTGGTACTTATTTGAAATAGGAGCGAATGGGTACTTTCCTAATATAAAAACCGGACACGTACTATATTTTACAAATTAACAGTAAAACAAAACAACAATGTCCTTAAATTACTAATTAGGAAGTGGAATCATATGGACGAAATTCCTCTCAAGGTAATATAATTTCTTGTTGTAATAATGACATAATATATAATATGAGTGATTGATTCAACATTATTAAAGGGCTTTCGTACACTTTTTTCGTAGACCTTCTACGTAGATGCTACGAAATCGTAGCAATTTTGTTATATAAATATATATGTTGTTTTTAAATATAAATATTGTAATTTTGTATAACTTGTTATATTTTTACAAATATACTTTGGCACATTTGATTAATGAACCATAGATAGGTACTACAGGTTGCGTAGATCTGCTGCGCATGGACTCTGAATTCACTATTTTCACAGTTAAGATAGAATAGAATATTACGTAATATTATGCTTAATTTATAACAAAGTAGAGGAGAAAATTAATAAATAGGTAATATTCTATTGCCTATAATAGAATATTACTTATTTATTATTATTATCATTGTGGCTTACTGATGTTCTACTTTAATTCGACTTTAGGGCAGTGATTTCAAATATAGCTGACACTTAAAATATTCAGGTATATGTTTATATTTCTGACTGATTATGATTACTCTGATGATGGAACTACCGTTAACAACCCTAATTATTTCGAGAGACAGAGGTAAGCGCCACGTTGTATTCTATACATGCCGTAAAATGAAATCGCCTCTGGTTATACCGTCTGAGTCGTAAAGTTATATTATTATTATGTACTGTATGAATATACTTAAACATTTGAGGTAGTCATGGACCTAATACGTACGCATACGGAGTTTTTCTCACTTGTCGCAGTCAGCGCATACTGGAGCATTATTCCATCATCATCCATTACAATTTTGTAATACATATAAGTACCCATCAAAACGTAGTCTTCAAGCGGAATTGTCTCAAAAAATGTATACATTCGGCAGAGGGTAATTTAAATGATGACAGTAACATAATACTGATAATTATCAGTTTTAGATTCGAGTATTAAATTAAAACTTCAAATAAAATTGATCCCTTTCTCCCTTGTACTCGAAATCGAATACGAATTAAGTTTAACAGAAAGTAAACATCTTGTATTAAATTTCCTCCAAACTGTTCATACTCAGTTTTCAACTTTAAATACTTTAAGTACTTTAATGTTTGAAAGTGTAACAACGGCCCGTTGAAAAGGGAATACTCGGCCCTTTCATTAATCTCATGGTGACAGAGAAACTATAATGTCTCTACGTTTAAGATTCGATTTATCACAGAAGAGAAAGACTGTGAGTTTATGTGGGTGCGTGCGTCATTCTGAGGGCAGGTGTCCGTTGCTATTTACCGTCCTACTTATTCGAGAATCGTACTCTGTGGGGGCGTAGTCGCGTATAGATCGCGGGGCAACCAGTGAGTACCCAAGTGCTGGCTCGCGCGGACGCCTCGCACGCTACCTTCCAAACCAAGTGAGACGCAAATACCTCCCCCAAGGGGCTAGAGTGAGAAGCAACAAGCGACGGCCGTTTCAACAGGTCGTTATTGTAACTTCAACTAAATGGTGATTCCGTGCAATAATTCTTACTTCAGCTGTACTTTTCTTTTATTAAATCGCTTGCTTAAACTTTTATAAGTTGCGCGCGGCTCCATAAAGCCTCGGACTTACTTTACAAACAATTTTTATGATGATTCGGTTTTGCGTTCGGATTATAATGTTTATTATTGTCAAACTTCCCGCTCTTCTGGCACATGAGAATCTGAAATTTTATTATCCAATGTTTTTCCATTATTAAGTTGGCCGGTTTGTTATCATCTTGTTATATTGAGTACTATAAGTAGTACTCTTGTACCTGAAACATTATATCCGTCTACGTTATATTCTATTATAGTCTTAGCTAATTAATGATTAATATACGAAACTAGAAGCACGCACTTATGCGTAGAATAAGGACGAACTTCCGCTATATGAATTTATTATGCGGAATTCACCTTAATATTTGTGTAATAAAAATTAGAAAATATATTTACATTAAGAATTATAGGGTAGATATTTTATTAATATCAACATATTTATAAGTATATAATAAATTGTTTGCCTGCGTTTAATGTATAATTATTTTTCTGCAGTGTCAGAAAAATAATTATACATAATATATAGAATTACAATGAAGTTTCAAGAAACTAGAGACAATTTCCGTTGCAAGGAATTTACAACTACACTCTTGGGAATGTCTTAGCATATACTATTTCAACATGTTCATAAATTTGTAATGCACATTGAAAACATAGCTTATATACAAAGCTATACCCGGCTTTAGCATAAGATGATACGGAGTTCTTACCCAACATCAAAAAGAAAAAAGTTCTGAAACCATTTTTTTATCATATCGTAGGATTCATCAATTCTGAACGAATTTCAATTATAATTATTACAAATGATAAGATATATGTGTGGATTCTATACCAATTAGAATTTATTTAAATCGTAATATTTTTGTAGAAAAACATAACCTGTGCAATTAATTTGTTACCAAAATTTTCTATCGCCATAATTACTAAACATATAAAAATAATAGTCTGTAATATGTAATAATACCTATAAACTATACCGTTTATGAATATCTGAAATATATTAAACAATATCAATGATAGCTTCCATTTATTCAATAAATTGACGTGATTTAAAGTTGATTCAAAGCATCCGGCATCGCTTTTGAGTCACTCCAATTTCCTTAATAGAGTGAATAAGTATTATTTTGCTTATAAAACAGCCAGTATCTTTGATACTTAGTTATATTAAAAACAAAACCGAATCGAAATGCCTTCCTATGAAGTACGTAACGCAATGTGGATTAAACTTGAAGTAATCAAATAGACTAATAACAATTAAGGTCAATCGATTAATGAATTTGATCAAATAATGATGGTCGGGTTGAACTTCAATAGATTAGTTTAATCGTCGAAATGTTTTGACGCAAACAAACCCTACTCCTAGGTATATTACTCTCAAATTATAATTAAATCATAATTGTTTAGATTAGAGTTGTATTACGTGTCACATAAAATATAGTTCAAATTAATAAAATAAAAATCAGTTTGAATCCAATGTAATTGATAGAAGACAACGTCTAAAGTCTCTACTAAGGATTTAGATTTATAACTTGGGGGGTTGCCAGTAGTAGGCAGGCCCCAAGCCTTTTAAATAGCGCAAGAGATTGCTAAATGTATAATTTAGAAGATTCTTATGAACATACCTTACCTACCTTGGACTCACAGACAAATACAAATCACTAACAAAACATATTTGGCGTAAACACTTCTGATATTTTTGTATGGCATGGCATTTCTACGAGACGGAAAACCGTGACCGCGTTACACTACTTCGTAGCACAGCTTTCTTGTAGACGGTCTGTTCAGTTAAACCAAGCACCCATTCCATTTGTAAGATTTAGACAAAAAGGTAAAGATTTTCACTAGCTGATTAAGTAAAATTATAATATTTCATCGATGCTATTAGATGCTATTTTGTGGAAGCCCATTTCACTACATAATAAATATATATTATTTCTACGTGTCGCAATATGAGTGTAGACTCAATAACGATCGTTTCTATCGTCTGATGGCGATCAGAGAAGGTCGTAATGGTAGTCAATATTCCACACTGAATATTTGTGATCTCACACATGCAAATTTTAGCAGAATTAAACAAAATAATATAAATCCATTAAGTAGTAAGTAAAATTTGTAATAATTCGAAATATTCACCAGTTTTACATTTGACAATCTGTCAGTGATCGTAATTGTCAATTATCAAAAATAATAATAAATATTTGTATATAAACGAACAAACTGTGAATACATATCGATTGCCCACTAATCACTACATCTTAGCACTTTGCTATTAATAGAGAGCGGTTAGAGATTAAATAGCAATGAATAGACCTAATTTACAATTTCTAAATCGCTTTACAAATTTAACAACAATGCTAATTGTCGATCGCTCGCAAAACGTGTTTATGTTAACACGAAATGTCGATTGATGACGGCTATTATTGGGCAATTATCTGCTATCACAAACCGTTTCTAGAATACGTAACCAGACAGCAATTTTTTGTTTGACTGCAAAACAAAATCTAATATATATAGCCGAAGACTATGTTTTGTTTAATGCAGAATCTACTGGTTAGAATTGAAAAATTCTTTTAGTGATGGATAGCGCGTTTATCAAGGTAGACTACTAGCTCGGCTCGGAAAACATTAATATTGCCATTGAAAAATAGGTAGAAAAGTGAGTATTTAGTTTTTTGATGGCATATAAAAAAATACAAATTAAAAAAAATACTACAACCATATCACTTAGGAGTATAAAAACCGGTTAAGCCGTTTCGGAGAAATATGGCAACTAACACTATATCACGAGAATTTTGTATATAGGTCAGCTTATTTTTAAAAGAATATATATATACCTATTATAACCTGATTTTAATCTGAATATATTATGAATAAAACCTGTATAGTCACATCATTGTGAAATAAGCATATAGATGTATAATTAAAAAAAAATCGTTTTGTATAAAATTAAACATATAAAGTATTTCTATCAAAGTATATACCTACATATTACATATGTAATGTATTTTCATAAAACATATCGCAAATACAACTTGTTTTCTCTTAAGTACATAGTTCAGTAAGAACTAGAGGTTGGAACTGTTACAAGAGCCCACCCCTTATAAGTTCTAAGTTGGGAACATGCACATGACGCTTCCAATGTTGCAATGCATAATGTTATACATTAGAAAGGGTATATGTTTGTCTGTCTATTTGCTACCTTTTTACGATGAAACAGCTCGACAGATCTTAATGAGAAACATGATGATAAGCTTACCGATATCCTTACTAATATTATAAATGCGAAAGTAACTCTGTCTGTCTGTCTCGCTTTTACGCCAAAACTACTGAACCGATTTTAATTAAATATGGTATACAAATAGTCTAGAACCCTGAGAAAGGATATGTTCTCAGGGTCTAGACTATTTGTTTACCATATTTCATTAAAATTGGATGCTACTTTTTAATGCGACAAAAGTTTGAAAAGAGTTGAAAGGGGACATGGAAGTATTGTCATCTTTAAAGCTAGAAACTTGAATTTATTTTTTAGACTATTGATTAAATATAAATAAATATGACATTCGAAATATATAATTATTTTACCCTTAAGGATGTAACCTAAGATAAGAGAAGATAGTTTTTTGGAAATACGTAATTTTTTAGGGTTGGATTTATTTCTTTATTTGGTCAATGTCTCTTTAACACGCGGACAAAGTCGCGGGCACAACTAGTATACTATAATTTATCTCAAAAAATATTCTGGTAATGGATGAAACACGGAATAAAATTTTATACAGACAAAGTCGAAGGTAAAAGGTAGTAAGTAAGTTAGGTGTTTTTCCTCGTGCAATATAATCACAACCCCTTATTGTGATACCGTATGCTTCATTCTCACCTTTATTATAGGTATTCAATATGACATTGAATCGACAAGGAGCTGTTGTAACTACTGTTTAGTAGAATAAATCACTATATGTACTTATAATAGACTTATTGATTTTTACTCCTAACTTTACTTTTCACCTAACTACCAAAAACGATGATAATGGTTTATGACTTTTTAAAACATGGGTTTTTTTAATCATCATATAGTTCTCCTTTTGTAATTTTAGTCAAATTTGAAGATTGGAACGTTTTATAAAGTATAAAATACTTCAAATATAAAGTAATATTTCTTTTTTTTTTTAATCTTCAATATACTATTTTACTAGTAAAAAAGTTGCATTGAGTTGTTGAGTTAGAAAGTGGTAGCTGTTCGATCAAAGCCGTGATAATATAGTCTATTTCTAATACCGAGGCTGATTTTAAAGTATAATTCCAAAAAATTGTCAGTAATTGCAGATGTAGACAAAGAATGATACCGAATTAATCCATAAATGTAATCACTGTGATTGTCTTGTTTATAGTCGAAATTCAGGGAGCAAATTGAAAAAGGAAGTTAAAAATGCAGATAATTGAATTAACGTTCAGATTTAGTAAAATATATATTGTTACGATAAAATATTTATATTATTATTTTTAAGTTAACGAAATCTTAATACCTTCCATTAATCGATCTCAATCTTAGTTTACTTATAAATAAAGTTTAATCTGCAGAAGTTTCAATATTGGTGTTGTTTTCACTGTAAAGGTGGGTTTACATTATAGGATATATGAAATATGATTACTACTTTGTTTACAATTATTTAGTCTACGTCGCTTTAAAATTATGCACCTTTCATACATAGACAGAATATCTCAAATCATAACCAAATGAGCCTCTATCTTTATAACATTACCTAATATAGATAGACAAAAGTGAATACGAAAAAAGTTAAATTAATACTTGAAATACACAAATCAATATAAACTTACTACCACTGCTCCACTCCTCCTATCGATCCCCCATCAAATTCAAACGAGGATCAAAATTACGACGGCCTGAGCCGAAGTAGAACTCCTAGCGGTGCCCTCAGTAGGGGAGTTGCCTTCAGCTGCTCCATAAGTTAATAAGTCCTTTCGCGGGTTTGCAGTGCCATCTGTACTCGCCCCCTATCGTCCAGTGAAGCTGTAAAGGCCAGCTGCAGCCAACAGCATTAGAGTAGTGTGAAAAAAAGACTGAATCGTATAATTAAAAAAAAAGAGTTATATATGTAAGAAATTTCCTACATGAAAAATTCGCATAAGTTGTTCAAAATTGCGATAAGAAGTTAGGTACGTGGTTTTTGTTTATGGCATTTAATGTTTAATGGCATTGTCATACGGATTGCGTTTAGGCTAATCCGGAGCTGAACCTAGTTCACTGTAATCTCTTAAGAACAGCTTTAATCTCGTTTTAAAAATGACTAATTGATGGCAAGCCGTGAATAAGTAAAGTGTAAACATTTGCTTACTCCGTAAAAGAACCAACACCACCCTCGGGTTTGTTTTTGTAGTCTCGTAAGATTGAAGTCAACAACATACGCTAGAGTGAACGATTACGTCACGTAAATTTGATTTCTTTTATAGCGGAATACATCAAAGTGGAAGAATGTAAATTTAGGTATAGCTAGCCAAAACCCGTGGTTCAGTACGCGTGAATTAGGTTATATTAGAATAGTAATAGATTTGTTTAATGAAATAAACATGTGTTTAAGCACTTTTGTATAGTAATTTTTTGTAGTTTTTACCTCACAAGCGAAGAAAATATTAGTCCTCTAAACACGTGATTGTTAGAGGTTCTAGACATCGGATAAATGATTTTATCGATAATGATGTTTCTATCTCGTTCTATTTTATGTGTGCGGTAACAATATTACAAACAAGATTTTTTGACAGATAAATTCATATACTACGTATTTAGCCCCTTTGCTTTGAAATTGCTTATAAATTATAGTATCGTACAATAATAATGTGTTAACGAACCATCGAGTAATAACTAATTCCACATTCTTTTGAGATTAATGAATGGAATACTCATATTATTTGCTAACGTCATCACCCAGTTTAACGACTTTTTTATTCCACGGAAACCGATACCGAGAAATGGCTTTCAGTACGAACGAACATGGCTTTTATCGAGTATTAACGCTGTTTCAGATAAGTAAAAATATATAGGCTATAAAAATTTTATAAACAGTGAAATTCGTATTAGACTCATTGAACTTTCTTTATTATAATAAAGCATATACAAAATAAAGTTAGCTAAAAACGTTTGTAAACTATCACAGATACAAGATAATCTCACTTTTACGCCAAAACTACTGAACCGATTTAAATGATATTTGTTACACACATAGTCTAGCCTATGTCCTTTAGATAGGCTACTTTTTTGTGCGAAAAAATGGTTGTAAAAGGGAGCTGAAAGGTTGTATATAAGTATCGTCGTTTTTAAAGCTAGAAGCTTGAATCTTATTTTTAAACATATTGCGCCGGCCCCAAATAAATGGGATAAAGAAAAAGAAATGATGATATTATACATCATTTCGGTATACCACGCGGACATAGTCGCGGGCACAGCTAGTAATGTAAATATAGAAGAACGACGAACTCTGCCTTATATTTTCAGAATTATAAAACATAATTGTTTGGAATTTCAGATTAGATGTTAGCAATTAGTACTTTGAAATAATAGTAGTGTTTTTTTATTAAAACATTGAACCAGGTGAAATAGTTGCCCTATTCACAAAGTTTAAACAGATAAATTATACTCAGTACAAACAGATACTGATAACTTTATCACACCATCATGACTCAATACAAAGTTTTGATTATTTGTATTAATATTCAAAGTTGTTGTTTGAAATGAGGTTAACTTTTGTTTTAGAATATCTCAGTGCCTAATGTTTCACTAAAATCCGTACCTAATCGGTACAACAAAATAGTGGAAACATTATTAATTATGGTAACTGTTTCCCGTGACTTTGTCTGTACAAATTTTCATTGTCTACTCCAGTCCGTATATTATATATCTATATGTCAGGGACTATCTACAAGTTCTAATTTCATTTAAATCGGTTCGTAGTTTTGGCGTGAAAGCGAGATAGAGTTACTTTCGCATTTATAATAATAGTGAGGACTACAGTTCTCTTCCATTCCAATTGCTACAATATATACCTATGTATTAAACTTCATGATGGCCATTATCACGAAATGGAGTCGTTAAGGTGTGAAAGTGAAATGTCAAGTGTTGTGTTCACCACAACTCGGCGAAGTTGAGTATTGACTTTCCTCTTGACTGTTATCCCCGTCTAGATTATCTTGGTATATTTATTATGTACTAGATTTTGAGATATAGTTGAAAGTCATGAGTCAGTCATGCTCTCTTAATTATCCAGACAAAAGGAAAGTGGATTTTTAGTAATAATAATAATAATAATAATTATAATTATCTCAGGACAATTAACACAGCGCCATCTAGACCCAAGTTAAGCTAGCTAAAACTTGTGTTATGGGTACTAAATAACTGATACATATACATAGATTTTTTTTTTTAAATACATACATATTATACATAGAAAACAACCAGACCGATACAAACAATCATACTCATGAATACAAATGTTTGTGCCGTACGAGGAATCGAACCCGCGACCGGTCGTAAAGCGATGTGCTAGACCGCTAGACCACCGAGGTCGTCAATGTGGACAGTTAATCCCATTGCTAGCAAAGTACAATATCAGGTTAACATCCACGCGGTTCCCCCTGGAAACCATCTTGCCAATTTCGTGGACAAGTTGTCAAGAAGAACTAACGGGTCTCACTTCATACTATCATGCTGTTCTCATTCTCCACTGGTGCTCCGCTAGCGTAAATGGTTAGCGCAGGCTGGGGCATCATTCCATTATCAGCCACAAAAAATATTGTCCAGACAGCTGGTGTCGTGATAGGACGTGTCAACAAGGGAATATTTATTTACTTATATCAACTTCGCTATTTGCAAGTTTGTATTTACACAAAATTCTTAAAAATGTAATTTTGAACAACATTTATCTAAGTTAGAAAATGCAATTTTTGCAAAATGCATATTAGGGACTTTTTATTTAATCATAATATGATAATGTTAGTCCCATTGTATTACTTTACTTACTACTAACAAGCAAATTTATTGTTCATTCCTCTTGTGATGATTTAGTGTTCCGAATGAGTGGTAGAATAAAAAAAAGACTATTCAAAAGCGCTTATATGAAGTTTATTTCAATAAAGGTTCTTTCTATTTCTACTTTATACTAGCTGATCCGCGCAAGATCGTATGCGTGACATTTTTCCAGTTTCTGCAACATTATTCATTACAGCTGCGCTCCTGTTCATCGTAGCATAATGTTCTGAGTCTACCTTCCTCGATAATTGGATTATCCAATACAAAAATAATTTTCAAAACTAAGAAATAATTAATAGTCCAGAACATCCAAAATCACAAAGTTTACCACAGTATAATCTTATATATAAAACTCTTGTGTGACAATATTAGTTACCATACTTCGAAGCTACCTGACCGATTTTTGTGAAATTTTATATGCATATTCAGTAAGTATGAGAATCGGCTACTATCAATTTTTCATATCCCTTTGTCGAACCCTAACTTTTTTAAATTTTTATTATAACGTGGCATTAAAAATACATTCAACTCTAAATTATCACCCTCCATCACTATTTTTTAATGGCTATGAATGAAAAAACTCTTTGCACCTCTCACAGAAAACAGAAAGAAATAGCAATTACATAAATTATTATGTACATCAAGTATAAAAAAAAACAACATAATAATTATTGTGTTGTTTTGTTATTAGCTAATTAACCAACTAAATAGCAAAACAACTTTTGCGGGGTCAGCTAGTATTTAATAAATATTTCATGACGTCTATCGCACTGAAATGAAGTAGTTAATGGATGAAATAAACATATAAACTCTTACCTACTCACGGATTAATGGCTTAATACCACTGATTATATATTTACTGCATTTATAATATACTAAGCGAAACACTTGACTGCCCACAGTCCAAGGATTGAGTCCACCCCGGCGCGGCGCGGCGACGTCCACTGTGGGCATTACCCTTGACTATTACAACATTTCGGATAACAGTCTTGTCGGATTAGTTATGATATATTTATATAATACTAGCTACTCACCCTGGTTTCGCTCGGGTGTAAATGTATTATACATATAAACCTTCCTCTTGAATCACTCCATGTTAAAAAACATTATGGAGTGCAATAAATATTGAGTATTGAGTAATAAGTTTTAAGGTGTAAGTAGAAATGGTGTTATACTGCGCTTATCCTAATATAATAATGGGATATATGCAATGATCATGATAAGAAAAAAATATTAATGTTAAAATAATAACAGCACATCTAAGTTGTAAACAATATACGCTAACTACAAAACAATTGGTTAAATCAGATATCACGCATACTGTAAATATTTTCAATACTCCTCTCCTCCTCTACTTTATTCGATATCCTTATTGTTACTATATGTGAATTGAATTTTTATAGAGGCATCTTTTCGGTAATAAAGTTAGTTTTATGTCATGCCTGGGGACTAACAAAAAAGCCATATATGTAAAGATGGTTATATGCAAAACTGAGATATCTACATAATAAAATGCATAAAGTAAAGTCGCTGTTTTCGTCTATCTACTTTTTCACATACTTCTTTTAAAGTACCCATAACTTACATATGCAAAAGTAGCCAAAGTTTATTATTACCATGTTCTTTTAACATATGACTGCATACATCTAGAAGCGAAGATGTAACATATCGTCGATTACTTAGAAAATTACATTTTTCAAAATTAGAAGCTATCAATGCCTCCTTATATAGAAGTCAATTAAATTAACCACGCCGTCTTAATCATTATCTAAATACTTTTAAAATCTAAATATATATATCTCAAAGGTGACTGACACAGTGAACTATCAACGCACAGCCCAAACCACTGGTCGGATCGGGCTGGAATATGGCATGCAGGTAGATGTTATGACGTAGGCATCCGCTAAGAAAGGATTTTGATTAATTCTACTCTCAAGGGGATAAAATAAGGGATGAAAATTTGTATGAAACTTTGTCAATTTTAAACCGATCCGGCTGAGACTTTGCAAGCATAAAGTTACTATGACGTAGGTACCTCCTAAGAAAGGATTTGGATAAATTCCACCCCTAAGAGGATAAATTAACGCGAGCGAAGCCGCGGGCAAAAGCTAGTGATATATAATACTTCTGTGTAAATTTAAAACTTTAAAGGAAAAAAATAATTTAAATATATAAAAAAAAACTTGAAATGCTTGTCTTGTAAAAAAATATATTTTGAATAGTGCTATTTTTCTATTTAACCGACGAAATAAAAGCACTAAATTTTTTAGTCTATTGGGAGACGTTATGAACATATCATTGGAATAATCTAATTAAATAACTGTAAAATAAAATAAGCCTGTTTAAGCAAAATCGTAATTTTGCTTAGATATTTGTAAGTTAATTTGAACATGAAAGGCGAATATGTACCTACATTTAAATTTAAATTTTCATTTTACTTTATATTGTAACAAGTATTAAATAAGAGTTTAAAATGTAAGTTAACATAAACGATTTATATATTTCTGTTAAATTACTCTAATATTACGTCTCAAATTATTTAATATATTTCAAAAAGATGATTCTAGAAAAGCTCTTTATTCTACTCAGAAACGTTAATCATGCTATGAAACCATACTTTGTATAATGATTGTTATAATTGTTTTTTAGATAAAGAGAAAGCCTTTATTATAGAAAAATATGTAGTAATAGAAATAGCAATTTAAAAGTGCCTATATTAAGTTTATTCGAATAAAGATATTTTATTTCTCTTATAAACTCGTTTGAAGAGGTATTCTTACATAAAAACTACACACACAAGTATGTGTAACTCGTTCAATCCAGTCAAGTTTCCTGAAAACATCGTTTTGTTTATATATCTGTATACCTAAGATAATGTTTCAGGGGAGCAACAAGTAAAAGGCCAGACGACCTACATTTGCCGCGCCCCTAGATATAAAATGTCACCTTAGATTTACACAAGGATATTTGTATCAGCACCTGCTCACTGTACTGTTTACATATCTTCACGATGGCTACCTTACGAAGTAATCAGACAGTGCTGAGTATTTATTTCATACTCTCACGTCTTGTTTCACATATCTATTTAAATAATTCGTTTAGAAATAGAAATAGTCTTTATTCAAGTAAACTCAAATAAGAACTTTAGAATAGTCATTTTTTTATTCTATCACTCATTCGGAGCGCAGTTTCATCACAAGAAGAACGAGAAAGACACGTATGTGCTTGTCAACTATTGTTGAATAAATGTTATTTTAAATAAATAAATTCACAGTATTAAATAGGAGGCATGCGATTATCAACATAGAAACCGCCACGCACTCATTCTTTGTGTAATCAGATAACTTTGTCAGCACTACGAATTTATTTACAAACTCTTCAATTTTATAATAAGCTTTTTTTTACAAATGAAGTATTTTATGCTACACTTTACACTTTTTTCAGACAGATATACAAATAGAACTGTTTCTATAATGATATACATACATTTTCAATTTTACATACATGATTGTCTTTAAAAAATATTCAAGAATTTGCTGTGTCATCAGAAATAGTTGAGCGGTTAAATAAGTAGCTGTTACGCGACTACGACTCCTTTTTTGTGATAAAATATATCCTTTTTTATGACATAGGGCAGAAACAATCTTGCGGCTCACCTGATGGTAAGTGATTACCGCCGCCCTTGAGCACCCGCAACGCCAGGGGAATTCCAAGTACGTTGCGGGCCTTAATAAGGAATAAAATCCTATTCTAAAGGTTTCAATATCCTATCGGTTCGGAACCGTTGCAGGAAGGTGATTCAACAATGTGGTCATGCGTGGCAAAAAATGTTTTGTAAACCTAAATGTTTCTAGAGATTCCCTTGTATAATATTAGTATTAATATTTTGCCGTCAGTATTTCGCTTATACTTATAACTTACTTAACATATATCCTTTAACAATTAAATAAATATGACTAAAATTTATTATTTATATTTTCGTTACTGCACAACATTCTCGTTTTAAAACATTGTTTATTTTCAGCACTAGTTTGTAGTTTATTACTAGCTTTAACAGTTGATTTCGTCTACTTATTTGAAATAAAATATAGTCAATATCCATTCTCTTGATATAATCTATCTTCTCATTAAATTTTATTAGGTATGATCCGTTCACCCGCTTTAACGCATAAAAATAAGAAACAAACCGATATACGTCCATTTGTAAAAATTTCTTTAACTTTTGATTTTCCTCCATGAATTAAAAACTTTATTGACTTAGCAAATCGAGCTACAAAACATCTAGCAAACCTATAAAACTCTCATTACAAGTAAACAGCTTAACAAATTTTCGTATCACTAATTAGTAAGCTAACTATTCGTCGTTGCTAAGTTTAAGTTAACGATGAAAGTATGAAGTTCTAATAACCCAGGTACCATAGTATAATTAACAAAGTTTGATATGACATTATAAAATCTTATGTTATCAAAGTATTTTAGACGTAATTATCATTGAATATTAACGAGTTCTGACAGTATACCAATGTGATTAAACATGTTAAATTAAATTATATTTGCCAGACTGTGACACTACGTATCTTAATTAAAGTTATAATTGCTAAAGTAGCTTCGTTTGTTTGTTACCCTTTAACGTCTTAACTATATAAGCAATCGTCTTGAAATTTGACATAGAAATAGTAGCCCATATCCTTTTTTATTCCATATACTATTATGGAATAAAAAAGAACATGGGCTACTATTTATCTCGATCGAAGTTATACCGGTCATTCGGAAGAAGTTGTACATAAGTATGATATGATACAAATATTTAAATAGTTGTATCAGTAGTTTAGTACATCTAACTCGTTCTGCTTTGTTGAAAAACTATATGTGTGTAATTTGCCCGGAATTATTATTATTATGCACATTTATGCATTCAAAATATTGATGAATGAGTTATGGATGATACAGCAAAGAAAACTACGAAAACAACAAACATACAAAAAGAAATAAAGTGATCTATATTTCGACTTTGAAGTTTAAATAGTTAAGTTTTCTAATGTTGTTACGTTTATAAAGCCAAATGGAATAAGGTGAGTAACTTAGTTGTGACCGATCTCAAAGGAATGTCTATTCTTAACAACAAAGTTCTATATTTAGGTTGTGTGTCCTTATCAATAAATAGATATCTCAAGTTGAATGTAGTCCTCGCCAACAATGAACGCTTCTGACGGAAGGGACTACCGGTGTCAATCTTAATAGGTAAACAGTGGTAGATACGTACGATATTATTAATATTTAATTGTACGTTATATATCCAATTTCCCCCAAAATTAAATGCAAAATATAGTCTGTTAATATTTTATAACATTTACATATATTGGTAGATATGCTTTATTTATACAGAAATAAAAAAAAATACTACAACAATGAAACTAAAACTAAAAACTTTAGACTTCAAAATTTTATAACTATGTACATGAATTTAATGAACTTACTATGTTTCTGTTTTTCGCACTTGCACTTGTAGTGCGAGTTGGAACGCTGTAACGGACGCTCTGTACTAAGTTTGTATGTTGTTTTCTGTTGTTTAAACTTCATCCTGAAGAAGCCTTCCGGATGAAGTCTTTATCTTCCTAAATATATATTCCACGTGGTGGTGGGGTCGCTTTCCTTATTCTTCTTCGATACTTTACCCTGTTTCGGAAATCGTCCTTAGAGACCACGCACTCTATCATGTCTCTAGCAAATATTGTATAACCTCACGCCCCTTTCATGATCTACCTCATTTTCAATTAAATTGTAACTTTGACATCTAAAAATGGCGGATCTATAAAACAGACTTATACTTTAACATTTATTGAATAAATGCATGGTTAATTCGATTATTCCCTCAATAAGTTTTACAAGTGTAAAAATATTAAAATAAATTTAATTATTCTATTAATTTCAGAATGCATTATACTTTTAGTTCAAAGTCACATATGTGGTTTCATAAAGTTCTAAAATAGGGAATAGAGAATTTTTTTCATCGCATTGTTCTAAAATAGGGAAATAGAGAATTTTTTTCTTTTCTCTATCAGTTAGTTTGATTTTTTTAAATGTGGGACTATTTAAGCTAAGGTATGAATTTTAAACTATTAACTCTTACCCGACTCTGTAGCTGTTTCCTTTTTTCAGCTAAAAGTTAACCACTGTTCAGCATTTATAATAATAGTACGGATATTTAGAAGCTATGTCGCTTACAGTTGTTGATGTCTCAATATACTTCTGCCTTTAACGATTGAATATATATAAATAATTAAGTAAATTGTAGGAGGTGAGATACTCTAGATAAATAAATCGATCTAACGACCTCTGACGTGAAGTCGAGCAATAAAATCACTGTGCCATGTGATCCCAGTGGATATACGAATGTCAACATTTGTAAAAGTCTATCTATACACCAGAAATCCGACTTGTGGATGTAGACAAATTAACAAGTCAAACGTCTAACCGCAAACCAAATACTTGACTTTGTTAATACGGTCTGGAACTACGATGTCACAGATAAATAAATTATATACCGACTTTGATAAGGAGATTATTTTCAATTCTAGTACATTCCTTCCTAAATTTAGACTATATTTTGTTGATTGCACTTACGCTCTAATAGTATTATAAATTAAAAAAAAGCGTATAAAAATGGTGTTTAAAATGTTATTATCATTATTTGTGACATATTTAGTCTAAGATCAAAACGATTTTATTAAACTAATTATTTGAACTAAAATTGTAATGAATTCTGTAACATTAATAGTAATTATTTTATTAGATACTATTTGAGTGTGGACATTATTTGAGCTCAACTATAACTAAGACAATTTTGAATCGATTTTGATATTTATTTTTTTAGATTCACGACCCTGGATACTACTTCTCGCTTCTATTTACATTTTGATGTAACTTGACTATTTTTTTTAATGCATATTATTTTATTCCAAATACATGTTGTACCAATGTAAAAATCCTATCCTAAAACATTATCTTAGTTGTGATAATATTATCCGAGGAGAACGAGTTATTGTTTACATTAAAAATATCTTTTAAATGTTCTATAAATGAATTAATAAATGTCTTTTAAATGTTCTAAAATAAATATTGTATTTAATTGCCCCATAACAAAATACCATACGTCAAAATGTTCATGTATCACATTATATGTTACACTAATCATATGTGTTTCTATTTTTTAATCCATTTATTCTTATAATTGCTTTTCTGTTTTGATTACGTAGATAATTATTAATTATTAATTATTTTATTATAGTCTTCTTTTAATAACGTTGATTTAATTTACTATTTGCAACTTCGTCGGTAACACATGATTATGTTTTAACGACGATATAAAATTACTAATCCTCTTTTTCAGTACAAATAGTAACAAAGAAATAATAAATACTTTGATAATATTAAACCATTAAGAATTGAAAGCGAAAAAGACACACTCATAATCGTATTTATAAATATTTTTATTGAGATAAAATTAGCAATTTTAATCTTTACGGCATGACATACATAAACTAATTACTATACAAAAAAGTCTTTTAAAAGTATTTTGTGACCATATTATTTTTATAAATTTTATATATACTTTAATAAAACAAAACGCAAGAAGAAAAAACATGTATATTCGTCTCATTCGTCAAAATCCATCAATCAGTCTTGACGCTGGCGGATAAAGCAAGCTTGGTCTAATAATTGAAACTGTGACGTCATTATTGCGTGATAAATAACAATACCAGTGTTACTTCTGCGTGAAATAACTATAAAGTAGCAATCAGGAACAAATATCGGGACCCGATTATCTAGCAATATGTATATAATTATTGTCCATTAAAAATAAAATAGGAAAATCCATATTTACAAACATACCTTCATTTTATGTAATGAAAAACGTGTATTGAAATATTGTTAATAATGCTTCTCTAATGAGGTTTCAAAGGAGCTTCCTGCCTGTACATGTCCATGTCCCAATCTAACTGATTGGGACATGGACTATCTGCTGAGGTTATCTCTAGAGACTACAACATGGGGTGTTTTAGTCGGCCACGTGACACCCCTGGTTTTCAGAATTACGGTTTACCATCAGCCATTTATTGCCATCATCGTGGTATAAAAAAATACGATCTTGTTTCAAAATATAGTTTTATCCACATTTTTTTGTAAATCGATTTTTATAAATTAAAAATATAAAAATGAATTAATATGTGCGCTGATTGTAACATACGTAAATATAAAAAATGGACTAAAAATACTAATAGCTATACCAATTTCAATATTGTAGGTGTATACTATCCAAAAAGTTTTACGGGATAACCAGCTTACGAGTATCGCTTACTTTTTATGGACCATTTCATGGTTCCGGGCGACGTTTCATTAACAATCAATAAGGTTAGGTAAGTGATTTACATAACCCCAGACGTATATTTTCCAAATAAATAAAGTAGTCTCTACTAAAGATTGATAAACTCTATGTTTAGAAGATTATAAATTGGAAGAAATAAGTACAAAAATTATGAATAGTATTAGGCAATTACGTAGTGAATCTTCCTAAAAATATAAAAGTATTTTTTTAGACAAGAATTGGTTAATAATAGTAATTTTTGACGAGTTTTTCTCAGTTAAAACTAATTTCTGTATTAGCTACTTATTTAGTACAATAAAAGTGAAGCTACTTATTTAAGTAAAAAAAATTAAAAATATGGTGAACTTATTTTCATATTTAACAAGTATAAAATGTTTTTAAATTGAAAATAATATAAATATATATACATATATTAAACAGTAAGAATATAACTATGTAGTTTTTAATCTATGTTTAGTGCGCAATACAGTGTTTTAATACTAGTGGTCGCCCAAATATTCGAAGATTCGACCTTATTTGTTTAGTTATAAATTTTAACGATTTTATTAAGATTCAATTAATAGTCAAAGACTTGTATGCGTGTTTATGTAGTAGTGTACATGGTAGTGTGTACAATATTTTTTTATTGATTTGAAGTATTTTTGCATAATATTAAAAATATTAATATTCTGAACAACTTCTCTGTATAAACTATAAGTGTGCGAATTTTCATAGTCCTTCGTCCACGCAATTTTCGTAAAAAGCCGTGCAAAGATTTTGCTCAATTTATTAACATACTTATAATAATGACTAACTTGTGAGTGAACTCAACTGATGGAAAAAAAAAACCATTAGGTTATCCGTCTATATTTAATGTTGAAAATTGTCTTATTGAGGGCGAGCATTTAGGTTAATATCAAATATTTCCTACAATTGAACATTACTTTGGAATAATAACAAAGGAACTACCATTCAGCGCAACAATAATTATTGTAACCATTATACATAAATTATTACATTATTCTATTCAAATATGGACAATAATTGGTACATCTACTTAATATAACCTACATATGAAAAGTCCTTCATTCCATAATTAGGTGTAATCCAAATATAAAACGTAATAAATAATTTCATTTATAATTATGCGTGAAGTAGGTGGTTATTAGTAACAGGTTTATTGACCCTTACCACCATTGACTATGTCAGATGGAGCTCCATGAGAACCATGGTGTTTCATTCCTGTAAATTTAGATTACCTGACTTGACATCGCTTGTTGAGCATTTTTTTAGTGACGTTAATGAAATGGTGCTCTCGTCTGGACTATTATATTGTATTGTATGTTCTACTTTATTTTCCGCATTTAACTTCTCATTTGGTCTGTTGTGCACTAATGCTATGATAACAACAACGATAAGATTATTCTACTTTATATATGCACACCGAACGATTATATATAACTATATAGATATGTATATTTTTCATTATTATGATTGCTATTCACCTCAAATATAAATTTTACGCATACTTTCATTCCATTAATGCGGCATCTACTACCTTCTGTCCTTTCTCCTCTACCCAAAGGTTATGTAGAAGAGCTTGCTTAACCGACAATCGTCTTTTGTAATAATAATAAACTCTTTATTGTGCACAAAGAAAAAGTACAATAAGAAAAATAGTAAATAGAAAATTAATAAGAAAAGGCGGTCTTATCGCTATAAGCAATTTCTTACAGACAACCTGCAAGAGATGACTAATGTATATGGAGAAGGTAGATAGCACACAAGACACTATAATTATTAAATGTACTTTTTCTACACTATTACTCTGTAAATTGTTTCTTGTATCACATTTCTGGTGCAATTACGATTAATAAATAAAATAAATACTTACTATTTCAGTCAGGTATCAAAAGCTAGATGGAAACATATAAATTAGAAACAAAAAAATCAATGTGGCCAATATAAAAATAGAACAATTTACATGTCAATATGGTGTGATATTGGGCATAATATATTACCTATATCGATTATGTGAACTGACTTGAACGGGTCTAAATGAAGAGCCCAATTGAATTCGTGTTCTTTACCTGTGAAATTAGGAAATGTCCCATACCTGTGTTGAAACTATCCATTCACATCAGCACGTCAGGAATGAAGTGAATGTAACTAGTATTTATAGGTTTATAATAGTCGGTTTGATTGTAAAAATATTTTAATCGCTTCCTATTTTAAGGAGATTAAATTTAAATGATATACATTTTTGAATGAGAATCAGGTGCAAATACATAAATATAAACCAACTTTTAATAATCACAACTCTAACTTTTAACTGGTATTTTATTGGTACAAATAACACTAATTATTATTATATTTATCTATAGAAAATTTATAATATGAAATATTTTCTAAATATTATACACACATATGATAGAGTCGTCTTTATATACAATATTATAAAGTCAATCAAGTTAATTCAACCGAGAAAATCTCTAAATCATAATGAAAACCGTAATTATGTAGCTGTAAACAGACTATACATGATTATTACAACATCATTTCACTATTTTTTATACAACAAACAATATTACTACTCATATTACTTAACTGGTTATACGTCTTTCAATTATCTCCACTTTGTAATATCTTTAATGTACAGTCAATATATACCTACATAAAAAGAGTAACTTCGTGTTGATAAAATACGAATTTCTATTTTTTTATGCCCTCGATCAAGATCAGATTGGAACAGGATCAAATGGATAAGTGGGTAAGCCTATTTGGCGTATTTTAACGACTCTCCAATTCTTTTCCGTTCCACTTCAGCTATTCAATACGCAATTATATAAAGAAAACGGTTATCATCTGATCTGTAAGGCAATATTGGCGATCTTTCAGATAGCCCTTTAGAAAACTTACTTTTGAACAAAAGTTTCGCAGAAAGTTCATAACTGGAAATGAAATCTGTCGGACAGGGATGAAAGCTGCAACTTGGATTTACATCACTAAGATATTTAATTAAAAACATACTTTATTCTAAACGTGACATTAAGTCACCGTTTAAGTTATATTAAAGTCTGTTAAATGTTCAGAAGTGTACAGAGTAATTATTTAAATTCCAGAATAACTTTTTATTGTGTTTTAAATTTGCCTGTTAACAATTTAAATGCGGGTAATAAATTAGATACTTTTAAATTGCGATATTGTTATCTTGTTATTTTTAGAACTTTTTTAAAATACATTATTTAAATTATTAACCGCGTCCTAACACTTTAAGTTAGGTTTAAAAGTAACTTTTTTTAAAATAATTATTAATTGTTAATAACAAAAGATACGCCGTCAGAATATAAATTAATTAGTTATTCTTAGTGAGATAAAAATTTACTAAAGTTAATTATTTTTTTAACGTGGTTACTATAGCAAAAGTTAAATAGGGAAAAATTATTTCATTAGTATTATCTTTTTTCTATCTATTTAATTTATGTACCTACTTAAGTTATTGCGAATTCAATATATCTTATTTTATTACTGTATGATAAATAATCGGATTTCAAAATGGTTCTCAATTTGACAATTTTTTGGTTTCATTATTGTTGAATATTTTTGCATCCTCAGATAATCATATATTGTATATTAAGTTATATATTAAATCTATAAACTTCAAATAATAAAAAATAGAGTATAATGAATATTAATTTTAAATGCACGAATTAGAATTCATTTTTCATTGTTGCAGGTTGATCACAGCGTGTAGGATCATGTGTTGCTTCAGCATACTATTAATAATATTTGACTGTTATTAGTGAAGTGGTTGTGAATACAAATTCGAAATGCGGTTGCGTGGTATTGTGGAACTAATACTACTCGGAGTACAGGTGTGCGGGATTGTTTTAGGTAAGTTACAACACACTTATCACTATTAACACAGTTCGTTGAAATGAAATTAATATTTAAATTTTAAACAATTTACTTCATCCGAGAGACTAATAACAATATGAGGATAATTCACATCTTGTCTCAAGATTTATTTATATGACTAGACAACTGACATATTTTAAAATGCATACATAATAGCTAAAACGTAACATAGCAAATACCTAAAACGATACAAAGAATCATATTAATGAATTTGTATTCATTAATATGATTCTTTGTATTGTTTTTATGTGTGTACCGTGCGAGGAATCGAACCCGCGATCATTGGAAGTAAGACGGTGAGCTAAACCGCTAGACCTCTAAAGCCGTCACCGTTACGAGGAGAAATGTGAGTATTTTATGATTCATCGTATAACTTCGATAACTGACAATTACTGAATTATCTGAAATAATTAATATAATATATATATATATATATAATTAAATATAATATAGAATAGTGTATTCTAATTTATTAATAGAAATCGTTTTCCTTAGTCGATATTTGGACTAAAGTGCACCAGCCGTGCATACTACCATGACCATGTTACCGTAAATGTTTGTTGCAGTTGTTGCACAAATGTTGCATAACCAATACCACAAACATTTATCGTTATTCTGTAATTTCATTGTCATATCTCACCCTTCCAACTATGTAACATTATATTATCTGTGCTTCCAACGAAGCACAGCTTACAAATCTCCATATATAGATAGATATAGCTGTACCCGCAACTTCGTCCGCGTGGGATTTAACAAATATTTTATTAGAGAATTTTTCTAAAGTAGCTTAAGTTACTCCTTATTACATCGGCTACCTGCCAATAAAAGTCCCGTCAAAATCGGTCCAGCCATTTCAGAGATTAGCCGGAACAAACAGACAGACAGACAAAAATTGTAAAAAATCTTATTTTGGTGTATGTATCGTATTTATATTCATATGCATGTAGTAAAAACGGTTATTTAAATATTACAAACAGACACTCCAATCTTATTTATATGTATAGATTACATTACATTAAATTGTACATTTCTTTAAAACCTTTTATAGGTAGAAATATCTACTCTTAATGGAGCTCTAAGCACTTCCCCTCGTTATGATGTAGATTAACACGTAATAACAGCGAATATACATTACTCTGAACGTCCCGCCCAAGTACCTACGGCAGATAATTTGATACTTATATGAGATTGCCGAAAGACAATAAGTCTCCTGTACGAGCCTAAAACAAACGGGGGCGCTCCTTTCACAAGCAGATTATTTCTCTTCCTACGTAAAATGAACAGCTGTAAATTGTCGCGAGGATTAAGGATTTTCGTGTAAACTTCTTCATCGCACTTAAGCCAGAGCACTTAAACATTATTAGGAATGAGAACAAGGGCAAACAAAACAACATCATCAATGTGTGCACGTTTCTCGATCGGCAAACTTCTTACTCACGTACGTAGTCCCACAAAGTTGCTTCGAAGAGGTTCCCTAACAAAATTTATTCGTGCGTCTCAACCATTAGTGACTTTCTGCTTAAACAGGTACCTAATCTTCTTAATTTGCGGTGTGTTATGTAGACAAGATGAATTTAAGGCATTACGTTGTTAAGATCACGTTAACAATTGTACAAAATTCATGGGGATACGAATTTAATTGGCTTGAATTTTTGAACGTGAATTTTGTCTTCATTTCTTACAAATTACTTGGGACACGTATACATGAGAGTAACTCAATATCGTACATACAAATATCTAATTTTTATTAGGTAATAACTGCACGTTCATGCCGTGCCACTGCATATTCAAAACAAATTACATTAGTAACTACCTACTTTAAACATATCTCAAAATAAAAGTGTTAGTTAAAATATTTCTTAGGATTTAATCAATATTATGAATATACGATACAACCGACAACGCATTCAACGGCCTGACATGTATATTATGTTGACCTGAAGAACAGATATAGAGAAGATAACTGTAGCCCCGGCATGGAGCAAACAATGGATGGCTCAGGCATATTTTATTCTATTGATTGTATTATATACGTACTATATGTGGCCGAGGTTTTGAAGCGCATGATATTTATAGCCTATAAATTATTCTGATGTATAATCTATATAGTATAGTAGTAATACTGTAAAGTTTCAACAAAATCCCTTCAGTAATTTTTGCGTGAAAGAGTAACAAACATCCATCTATACTTCCAAACTTTTGCGTTTATAATATTAGTAATATAACATTATACTCGCCGGTTACAGTGACACAACATTGCTGTACACGCTGGATAAGGCTTGAATTATAGAAGACCACACGACTAATTTCATACAGAATCCACTCATCCATCCAAGGACTAATTATTTAAAACTAAAGTTTTCACTCGGCATTATCGAGTTTTAGTTCTTGCTCGCTCACACACCGAAGTTGTCGGAAAAGGGACGGTGATAAAATTACGCTCAATTTATTCCTAGGACTAGCCATTTGCAGCACCCGCCACTCGGCCCCTTTCGAAGTGATTTTGGTTAAACCTACCCCACCCTTGCAATAGAAACTCTAGAAATAACAATGCAAACAGACAATTGGATTTAGGCTCGGTGAAAAATTAGTAAAGCAAAAATAGAAAAATTGATAGTTATTTAATGGAATGGTAATAAAGTAAATATTTCAAACTACGAAAAATTTCAATCGCGTTCAAAAAGACTGGTCAGATATTGATCAAATTTATATAGTACCACATGAACCACTAGTTTAAAAAAAAATCTTCTAAATCAGTTCAGAATACTTAAAAAATACAGATTTGATTGAAAACGTATTTATTCTTCTTCTTTTTTTTAAATATTATATAATTTTGTGGAAATAACCACAGATTGTCAAGTCAAATAATAATTTTAAGCATTTAATGTGGTATTTTTTTAATTTACCGTCATATTCACAATATATGTTTAAGGATTTGAATAAAAATTTTAATACAGATGCAGCATATTCTACATAGATTTACGCAATATTATTTTTGGGCGAAACTCACGTTGACAAAACAAAGGGTTTCAACTCATAAATGTCCAACAAATAGTTTGAAATCCTGTAATCGTTTACGACTCGGCTGACATGTTCCAGCTTTTGAATTTCGCTGCTTATTCAAGACATCGTCTATCAATCTCATTTTACCAGCCGACAAGGACAGGCCATTTCGGCACAAAAGGAAGTTGAACAATCGTGTCACAAACAATATGATATATGACGATTGATTCTTGATAACTCACCAGAAAATATGGAGGTGGGATAAATCGAACGTAAACTTATTTCTTTTTGCAAGTTCTCTTTATATAAAAAGGATACTGTGTTACTGCAAAAATTTATAGTCCATCTATAATATTTATTTGAAAAGACAGCAAATGTGTCATGTGTGATAACGTGGTATTTTTACTATTAATTTGATGAATTTTATTACTGATTTAATTTATTTAATTTGTAAAATATTTTAATTTTAAGTATTAGACATAAATATGAGGAAAGAAAATATGTTCATCATTCGATACACGCAACAGTAAGCAATAGTAAAAATAAAAAATAATCACTATCAGCTCAGGATATGCCGTGATGAAGCTCCATGTCGTATGTATTCTGCGTATGAATTGAAAGCCTACTATTAGGTTTGCCGCCACACCTTCTCAAATGTACCTAAAAATGTGATTAAATCTCATGTACTTAAACAAAGTTGTGCCTGAATTTGAAATTTATGACTACTTCAACGAGGATTTTCCATCTCCTTTGAAGTAGTCATTAGTAATTAAACCAATTTAACACGTTGGATTCAAGTATAGAGAATGAAATGTGAGTGTCTAGCACTCAGACGGCAATTGACAATCCCTCTGACCACCAGATCTGAAACAAGTAAAAGATTTTTTTTTTATTTATCAGAATAGAAAGAGACATGTTTATATATAGTATATTCATGCTATAACTGTTAACCTGCCATGATTTTGAGATTTATACCAACTGACTCAGATCAACAAAGTAATTACATTGACTCGTGGACTGTACTTTGGTTATTCAAATAAATTGAAAAATTACAGCGACAATCCCACATGTTGAACTAATGTTTATATTTGTCACGTTGGTATCTACTTCTACTTGGACAATGAATTTATTTCTATTACTAGCTGAACTCGCTACTGCGCAAGTATGGCATACAGAATATTATTAATAACTCGGGTCAAGTCACAGAGCGCCATCTAGTCCTAAGCTAAGCGAAGCTACTGTTATGGGTCTAGTACCCATATGACTGATTTAAAACTTAAATACTTTTTTTTACAAGTACATACATAACACCCGTACATCGTTTAAGCCATTCTTAGACAAAAATGTTAACAAATTTGGGTTGGGTTTTATTCCTTTTATAAAGTCTCCGATCATTTTCAGCGGGTGCGCAATAAGCATACTATCTAAAACAATTATATAAAAACAATATCTAAGTATTTATATTTGTATATAGTCCTAAAATACAAGCTTTGTTTATCTTGGGACTAGATGGCGTTGTGTGAATTATCAGAAATATTGCATTAAAAAATATAAATGCGCTTCAACATGTAAAACAGGTCCATTGTTCAGTGTGATAGTGTGTGCTGATAGTGATTAAAAGGTGAACTAAATGTTATAATATAAGTATATTATAACATTTAGTTCACCTTTTAATCTCATGTTATAGAATCGTCATCATAAAAACACTGAACAATGGACCTGTTTTACATGTTGAAGCATTTTCACAAGTTAACAATATTGGATTTATATAGAAAAGCGTAGCTTGTATGTACATATATATACAAGATTAATGTAAAGTATATACATATATATATACGGTTTATCCGTTAACCGTTTTCGGTTATAATTCTGAGTTTTATACATCAAGATAAAATTATTTCAGTTTAATTTTATATACATATATATATAGCGTAAGCGCGAAACGCGTAGCTTATATGTATATATATACAACAAATCATGTAAAGTATATATATACACACGGGTAATAGTAATTACAAATCCAAGTAATAAATTAGAAAATCTCGTGACTTGCGTGTGAATTAGTTTCAAATATAACTAACTAGTGTGCCCCGTCTTTATTTATGTGCACTTAAAATTATATGTCTTATTATTGGTCAAGACAAAAAGTATCCCATTTGTATAAACATTAGATATAGTTACCTATGACGTGATAAGCCTAAATTTCGTGTAAAATTATTCACCTAGGCAAAT
This sequence comes from Achroia grisella, assembly GCF_030625045.1. Lineage (NCBI taxonomy): Eukaryota > Metazoa > Arthropoda > Insecta > Lepidoptera > Pyralidae > Achroia > Achroia grisella. Next base: position 693,441 of record NW_026712845.1, read on the forward strand.
GACAAATCGTATTATCTAATATTTACGTGAAATATAATTAATGTTCTTGATAATATTATAATGAAAAAGTAACATTTCTTGGGGATTTCGTTGTGGAATTACTGGACCTATACTAAAAATCCTTTCACTAATAAAAAGTTAAATTATTCTACAGGGATTAAAGAAAGTATAATTTAGATACGCTTTAAGAAAATTGGATGTAATAGCTAGAGAGAAGAAAATTAATCACGTGATCCATGCAGAAGATCCAAAATTCTCTATTTTTTTATTATTAAAATATGTCATGTACGTATTTCTAAGAGATACAATTACAAACTTTACAAGATTCAAATCCAAAGGTAAAATAATTATTGCTAGTTCTAATAACTCGCGTTTAATATTTCGTCAATTAAACTTCCACGTACTCGTCTTTACTGTAGTGTTACAATGAAATTTTTGCAATTCATTTATGAAAGTACTAGCTGGACCCGCGATTTCATTCACGTATAATTTTTTTAATGAACCCATTGAAAGAAAACAAATTCTAAATTTAAAGATAAACTTATCACATGCATTACTGAAAACCGCAGCTTAATCGTGTCTCAGAATTTAAATTTTGAATTTTGAAAATAGTGTTTCTCAAATATCTTTCATTACACAGCCACTAAATTATATCTTTATTCTCCGTATGTACATTCTACATCAGTTGTTACAAATTTAAAAAATAAACTGGTTCGATAATACTAATAGAATAATAACACACAAGGACACTTCTAGTAAAACTTTTTTCGTTAGATTCACATGTTGGAAGGGTTTATTATCAAAATCGCTAGCAATGGAATCTTTACCATATGATATCAGACGTAAAGCTGGTCGAATGCTTTACCGGATATATGTTCGTTCATATTTTGCACGTTAGACATTTCCAGATCCCATTTCTCTGCATACCTATTATTAAAAATTTTATTTTTCTACAAGTCTTATAGGTACTAACCAAAGTTTTACTGTACGATTCGCCCAAAAGAATAAGATATCTCTTGAATAAGAAATATAATAGATTTATCATTTAGTTTATACAACATTTTTGAATATTGTACTACTACTACTATTGGTTATAGGGGTCTTCCTCGATTAATACACACACTAAAGAATTTTCAAAATTAAATATATCATATCCCGAACATACAATATAAAAAAAACTATTACTTTTATTATTAGTATATATTATTACCTTCCCGACTAAAAAGCTATATGGCGTCGTATAAATGCGTAAGTTACAGACAATACGGCTTCATATCTTAGCATTCCAAATTGTCCCATATGTCAGTCCCATAATCGCTGATAGTATTGACATAAAAATTCTAGTGTAGTGTTTAAAATTACATAGTATTATTATTAAGATATGTAAGTATATATTCATAGTATCAGATAATGATAATGAAAATGCAGAGTATTGAAGGTCTACAATAAAAATTGGTTAAATAAGGCTTACGAAAAAGAAGATAACGTATTTACTATCTAACGGTCATATATTTTATAAATTCTATGACACGAATATAATATATTTACTCGTACTAATCCAAAATTCGGTCGCAGTCACTAAAATTTTCTAAATGTTTAGAAAATTGAAGATTGTTCTTAAATTTTCTAAACATTTAGAAGCATACCATTTTGGAGTTGTCATGTAATAAATAAATGACTTAATAATGACAGTAGAATTTTACAGTAGGTCAGTTTGTTTTGGATGTTAAATGACGTAATTAAAATTAATTAATCCTTAAATAAGCTGACTTTAGAACGAAACAACCAAGAGTTGGTTTTAAAACAAAATATTTGTGTCGGTCAAAGATTTATTTTGTTTATTCAAAGGTTTGAGATTTGTATAATTTATTCATTGGCGAGTACACTTTGACTGGAAAGCTTTTGACTGAATAAGAGCAGGAAACTCTTAGATTTTCCTGTTTTAAAACAGGAAAATCATTTTTTTAGACTACTTTTATTCCAAGGAATATTTGATCTATACTAGAGACCCGCCCAGTCCGCCCGATCTCATAATTTTATTATTTTTATATATATGTATACCTTTTAATGGCAGATAATGGAAGGGTGTTCTTAGCTGCAGGAATGGTTTACCAGCGGGACTCCAGTGGAGGTTGATAGATGAATAAGAGGTCAGGTCAGTTACGCCATCGTTACAATTTGACCAGGAATTTATAATGGTGATTTCCTGAGGTTACATCGTGGAGATCAATCTCACATGGTTCACTGCTAGCAATTGGGTCATCAGTCCACATTATACATATTAAAAATATATGGCCTTTAACACTCTGGAACAATGCAACATACATCTTATTTTATAATACACTTAAACTAGATTTAACTATATTCAAACGTGATTATTTAAATTGAAATACAGTTCATTTAAATGTAATTAGACACCCTACGGTACACGGTAATAAGGTACAAAATAAACATTTATTCATAATACAGCATTGTTATAATGACAAAGTGATCACAGTTACAATTATCCATTTCCAAGAATTCCTTTTTAACGTACGTGGAAAGTTCCGAATCCAACGTTTCGTTAGACTTTAGTTCCCATTTTAAAGCCGTCAGCTTTTAAGAAGCCCTTCCTCTTGAAAAGGTTTGTGACTGTAATTAGATTCTCTGAATTACTTTGATTCACTCTTTGAAGTTTTTTTTGTTAATATTGCCTTAGGTGAGGTCCTGTGCAAAGCGGTTTCGTTTCTGAAATACAAAGATTTCGCTTTTATTATACCGACATTGTAGGTTAGACAAAATGATTTTATAATTTCGTGAGTATCAACAAAGAGATTCTGTAGCATTAAAGTATTCAATATATAAGTAGATGTATAATATAATAATTATAAATTTCTAGCTACCGGTTTCGCACGAGAGATGTTTAATTAAATTTTAATGTTTTATTAAAGTATTAATTAATTAACCTATTCGTAACATAATTTCATTTTAATCACACGACTCCAACTATAGATTACATGTAACAACTAATCAAACATTTGATACATTCATTAATTCAGTGAACGCCCTGCCGAGGTTTTCTCACGGGACTACAACATGGGGTTCTTCAAGAAGGGTATATTAAGGTTTCTTAGGTGGCCATAGGCTGAGGTAAACATTTACCATCATATGGGGAGTAAGCTCGTTTGCCACCATTGTTGTATAAAAAAATCAAAGTCAAACCTAAGGTTGTAAATATAGAACTTAAATAAACTTAGCTCATGAGATATACTACGTTAGGGCACTATAACTATATAGGTAGTATCTATCTATCTAGATATATATAGTTAGATAGATACTGATTTATCTATAGTAATAATCTACATAATTTCAATGTTCTTTACCAAGTATTATAATAGTTCATGATATAATCTACTGATACGTATCAGAATTGATAGTTTATTGCATAAAGTATACACATGAAAAAAGATGGTCCAATTTAGAACAGTCCCATTTTGTAGTCAATTTACATATATCAAAGTGGGCTAGTTACACAATTTATAACTTAAGAACCGTTGGACTCATTTTAATGATTTCTGTTTTGTTGGATTCATCTCACAATTTTTGCCACTCACCTTTATGGGAACCGAGCTTATTTGTTATCCCATTTCTGAAAAAAAATAGTACTTACCCCTGAAAACCAAATATGATCCATTTTTGGGTCGTGAGGATAGCATCGACAAACCGTGGATTATATTTATTACGGTACAGGGAAGCACATAAATCAGCCGTTCGATGCTCGATTAGGTTTGATCGTAGGTTACGTAACCGCCTCATTTGAAACGTAGAAAGGACAGGCGTATCCGAATGGTAACAGACACATCTCAATTAATTAAACAAGTTCTGACTTCCATTTACTTAATTAAGGTACAAACTGTAAGTCTGTGGTTAGGTAGGCTCATGTAAATGCTACTTTGTCTTATCTATACATCGTCACAATAATAAAATAAATATGATATTTAATTTTTTTTTTAATTGTCAAGAATGTCACTATGACAAAGTACATATTTCAATACTAAATACAGTTGTAGTACCACGAAAATATTCAAACAATTTCATTATTCGCTCAACTGTTTGTTACCTTTATAGTTTTATAAATATTTACATATTGAATAGCCCATGCTACATTCTGGAATAGTGAAGTTTCAAACAGTGAAAGAATTTTTCAAATGCATGCACCCATTTGAAAAATTCATTCTCTGTTCAGTGGTTCAAGATTTTACTTTTCTCATAACACAATTTGGGAGAAAGATCTCCCTTTGTAATATTAAATCAATATAAATTTAAAATAGTTAGGACCTAATTAATACCAATAATATTCTTTAAATCTCACATTAAACTTTATGACTTTTAAAACACATTGCATTTTTCATTGCATTTCATTGCATTATTAATCTAAACTATTAAATCTTAGCATTAGTTATCAAACAATAATAACAAGTAACCACTGTATCTTATTAAATGAACATAAAGCGGGTGTTATTAATTTTAATGGACGGAATGGAATGTTCTTATTCGGTAAGCCTCAAGTTATAAGTTTGAACTTCGTCTACTTTCAAACAAAGATCTACGTCGCTGAAGAAAACAGTTAAACGATAAATTTCTGAAATCATATCTCGCTTTCGAATTTGTTGTACTTTAAAATTGTGTTACAAATATCATTCAGACTGAGTTATCGAGGAATACTTTAATTTGTTCTCAATAGTAAGTAGATTTATCATTTCATTCACATAATATTGTGAACTTATCGAGTAAACAGAAGTAAGTAACTACAAATTGTTAAAATTAACAAAATAGTCTTGAATTTTTTAATTTCCACTATTGAAGAGTTCGTCAAACACTAGTTATTAATTTATTTAGAATACTTCACGACCATTCCAAAGTTTATAATCAGACGAATTATCAACGTATGATGTGATGGTAAACGCAAAAGATGACATTGTTTGCTTATTAGAAATATTTTCAAACAATACACTTTTCGCACAAAGATTTATTTGTTGATTTTTTAATGTAAGTTGGTATTGTAGACCCTTTTGTCACGATGCTCTCTTTTTTGATAAAATGTTTAAAATTATAAAGCGAAAGTACGTTTACACTATACTGAAAAACAGTTTAAGAGCAATATCGCCCAATTAATTTTATAACAGAGCCCCTCATGATCGCAAACACATTAGGGACACTGATGAACCCAATTACTACTAGTTGCATTCACTGGCAATATCAAATTAATTAAGAAAGCAACTGTGGCTCGCGACGTAAAGTTCTCACTAAATAATTTGTGATTTACTACGACACCTTGTGAGGTTAAATTGAAGGTTAATATTAAACTTTCATTTAACCTTTGGTAAGTGTCAAATTGACGTATACTTTTATATCAAGTTAAATATGTAGCTATAAATTGTTTATGGGTTTTGATATGGTAAACAGTACACTTATATTAAATACAAGTAGTTCAGCTTTTGTTTTTTGATGATTATGTGTTTTAAAACTAATTGACTTGTAATAATTTATATTTACCGAAGCAGACTTTCTTTTTTATAGCACAGAGGACAAACGAGCTCGCGGCTCACCTGATGGTAAGTGATTACCGCCGCCCTTGAACACCCGCAAACCTAGAGGAATTGCATACGAGTTGCTGGCCTTTTTAAGAAGGAATAAGCTCTTTTCTTGAAGGTTTCAATATCGTGCAGACTTTGTAAGAAATACCTGTACTACATATTTTTTTACAACATAGGGAACAAAGGAGCGTACGAGTGTGGGTTATCTGATGGTAAGTGATTACCGCCGCCCGTGGGTGCTCATGAGTGGCGGTAATCACTTACTGGAGAATTGCAGTGAAGGACTAACCGTTTTTCTTGAAGGTTTCATTATCGTATCGCTTCGGAAATACCATTGCCGGCAGGTGATTCCACAATCTGATTGTGCGTGGCAAAAAGTTTCTAGAAAACCGCACTGTTGAGGACTGATGGAGATATTCAGTGGATTACATATATAGCAGTAAATATAATTTACTTTCGTTCCGATCACAGTTGCACGTTACATACAAACTGCTACTTAGCAACAATACTTATTTTAAATGTGATGGATTATAATTTTTCTTCTTAAATCAATGTGCCTAATATGAACCGCCATTACTCCAGATGATCAGGATGGTATTTTAATTTCTGGCGGGTTAGCCGTCAAGTAGTTTGCTTAGTAAGATATTTTTGAAGTTAATAAAATTACAAGTTATAGAGACATGATACGATGTTTATGATGTTTATTTATATGTATAGGTGACGACTACCACTTACCAACAGGTGGGTCATCATAGAAACCATATGAGTCTGTCAATGTATCTTCGTGATAATATTTAGCAATAAATAATATTGTAATTGTGTATACTACCTACATTTTTCGACATTTACAATAATATATAAATATAGTAATAATATAATATAATAATAATATCTCAGGGCAATTTCCACAGCGCCATCTAGACTCAAGCTAAGCAGAGCTTATGTTATGGGTACTAGACAACTCATATAAATACATGGATACAATTTTTTTTTGTAAATAAATACATATTGTACATAGAAAACATCCAGACCGATATAAACACTCATACTCATGAATACAAATGTTTGTACCGTGGAAAAATCGAACCCACGACCATCGGATAGTAAAGCGGTGTGCTAAACCTCTAGACCACCGAGGCTGTCGATAAGTCGAATATGGACTGGAAGTATGTAATATCCTCTTATCGGTACTAGAACTAAGTTGTGATCTGCATTTTTTGGAGTACATAATTCCATTCCTCGGCGTCGGAACGTACATCGTATTGCAAAATGTGCAATTTGTTCCCGTCTTGTCTCAGTTATTATGTTCAGAGCATTAATCAAACGCCACATGGCTTCGCAACGAACGGCTTTTAGAGTCTGCTTTTATGTTATCCCACCGAATGATCAAATTTAGGAAGTGCACATTAATCTGAGATGAAATCTTTTTATTATACAGTAAAAAATTTACTGCTTTTCTATAAAATCGTTAATTCAACCTTTAAAATGGGGACAAAAAATAAGAAACATGAAGGTCGTTATAGCTAATAAGCGATAATTATAAAATTATAATCATGCAATACACTTGTACACATATATACTGTTAAACACACTATAGCAATTCACTTTGTTGATGATATTGCTATAGTGCGTTGATTAAATAGATATAAATATGACATTCAAGCATTATAAAAATTATACCATTAAGGAGGTAAAATAAAATAGGGGATGAAAGTTTCTACGGAAATTCGTTACTCGTCATATATTCCATGCGGACGAAGTCACGGGCACAGCTAGTTTTTAATAATTGCGGAGATGGTAATGTGTGAGTTAAACATAATTAAAAAAATATTAATTTGTAATCTTCTTTTGTCTTTACATTTATGAATAAAAGTTTCATTTATTGAAATCCTAATACAGTAAGTAGTACATGAAAGGGTGATATTTTTGGGGTTTCTGACATTATGGGATAAAGCGATGCTGAGATCGCAACGGGTACGGCCATTCATTTCCATTCTCTCTCCCAAAAAGTTTCTTAAGAACTTTAATAAAATCTTTGACTCGACTGGCATACATATTGTCGAGATTGCGAACCTTTTCCACATAAATTGATATTATGTGAGAGTAATACTTATTATATATGTATATGTAATGAAAACCCTATCATATGACAATGTACCGTAACATAATCTATTAATATTATGTTGATAAAGCGGTTATGATTCTATTTTCAATTTTTTATTTTTTTACTGGTGTAGTATTTATTACCCTCTAGTTGACTCCACTACACCCTGAGTTTGGAAGAAGGCCTTCTCTTCTCTAATAGTATAAAATAAAGTCATAGGTCGTGTTTATTAGTTTCCACGCAAAGGTACGATATACAATTCGATATTTCCAAATATTGATACACAATTCACTGATATTTAGATATATTTTAAGAAAAAGTTGGTGTAGACAATATTTTTTAAATACACACGCTTAATATAAATGTCCAAAATTAAAAATTAAAAATTATAAAAAATCTACTTTAATGTTAAAGCTAATTCTAATTAAAACGATTGCCCAAATTTATATGTTTTTAATGCTGTTTTATGCAATATACATAATATTAATTCTACATAGATGGAAATATTGTTTACTAGCTGTACCCGCGTTAAATTTCTATATATAAATTTCATAAAAAAATATAGCCTAAGTGTTATTCTGATCAATAAGCTATATTACTATAAAGTTTCATCAAAATCCGTTCAGTGGTTATTGCATGAAAGAGTAACAAACATCCATACTTTCGCGTTTATAATATTATTATATATATTAAAATATTACATAACCCGATCGAAATCTATACGAACTGCTAAAAAATATACAATATCATATAATGACATATTTAAAAAAGAAACTACTTCCTTCTACGTAGAATAATATTTGAGGCAAGCAGCGAAATGCCGTTTGTCTCAAAAATTATTCTACCCATTAGAAATAATTAGGACATGTACCAATCAGTCAATTACATCCCATAATTGATTAGAACAACCCAACATACAAGATGTGTACTTATATAACAAGAACTGTAATTTACGACTGTTTCTTTCTATTTTTGAAGATATACCAATAATGTGGATGTATGGTATGACAAGATGGACTAGATAAAGAATTAGTATAACCAAATAAGTATGAGTGTAACGCCAGTAGTGGCGTTATCATAATAATGATAAAAGTCCCTAAATAAATGTAAGAATAAAAAAAAAGCCAGTATTGGAGAAGATGAAGAGTAATCGTTTAAATTTTGAGTGTTATATTTGAGTTGTAGATAGATTTAATCCTAAGATCGAATATTGACTATCTTTTATTTAAAAAAATCAAACGTAGGCACTAACAAAATCTAGTATGATATGTATCTATTATATACTACATTCACAAGTTATGAGAATCTGAGAGAAGCCGGGGTTAACCCTTAGTATTGTGGAGCATTTTTTGCGCGCATATGAAATGAAATGAAAAGATATAACAATTATATAAATTAATATGTACATCAAATATAAAAAGAAAAACAACATAATTATAATATAGAGGTAACAATGGGCGGCCTTATGGCTAAATAGTGATTTCTTCATTAGGATGGAGAGGAGTGATTATATGTGTCTGGTTGAGGTATAACAATTAGTTATTGGATAATGGTGGTTGAATATGGTAATTGAATAATGGATATGTTTATTATATTTTATTAAATGGTTTTCAATCGGTATCCAGTATTTATCGTTACTTGTTATATGTTGCGGAAAAGTTTTAATAAGCAAAATAGTATGCATTAATACTAATACTTAAAACATGGTTACTGTACTCCTTACCAGGAAAACTTACTTACGAGTAAGTACTGCAGTTAAAAATGTCTTAATTTACCTCTACGTCTTTCCTTCAACTCGTGAAAATATAAGGAATTTTTACGTCGTAACAGTTTTCTGAGAAAAACTACTTTTAGTCATTTTTAAAATCCTAATTGCATAATAAAAATATATATAAATGAAAATACTTGTATAAAAATTTTAAAAAATTGGGTCTCCAAATATATTGTATGTTTTGTATAATATAAAATAAATGTTTATCGGTTCATAAGGTGGGTGGACTATGAACAGATCTTCCTTAGTAGAATATATTATATACTAGCTTCCCACCCCGACTTCGCACGGGTGTACATGTATTATACATATACACCTTCTTGAATCACTCTATCAATTAAAAAAACCTCTTCAAAATTCGTTACATAATTTTAAAGATTTAAGCATACATAAGGAAAGACAGAGACTGTATTTTATACTATGTAATGTTAAATGAACAGTACTGCGGACAACACGTTAACGTAACTACCGTGATACGGTTGCACAAGGACTAAGATGTCCTACTTATAATTTATCCTTATCTAGCCCTTTAAGTCATTATCATCAAACATCAAACACTACTTACAAAGCAAGCTGCTTGACGACTAAAATAGGTAGATAGAAGTATCCACGCAGATGTCTTTTTACCATATCTGCTTCCATTTCGTACCTTTTTCCTTATTAATTCAATATTTCGTGATCAATAAAAGAACTAACTGACATTATTATCGATTAATTCGATTGAAATCTATATTGATATTAGACTGCACAGAAAACCTGCTGATGCGCCATATTTGCTGGCTATTTTAAATAATGGAAAAAATATAACACAAGATTTTCACAACATTACAACCGCCGCACAATACGGCTTCAGCCAGAAATTCGACGCTGCTCTGTTTAATTAACTTTTGAACCGAGCGAAGTACAGAAATTTAATTTAGGTTTGTTAATAAACGGTTGGGATGAGGTCCACGGCAGTATAGTGATCGTGTTTACATTGCACTTGATTAATATAATGAGTCTATTCTATTATATTAATGTTCCCAAATCTCAGATACGAACACTCAACAAAATTGTAAGACTTGCTGAATATTTTTATATTACACAAATCATAGTTTTTTTTATTAATATCTCTACCCTTCAATTAGGCAAAATAATTCAGCAGAAAAGAACTATGCGAGACACTGATATATTTTTATTGTTATCATGTTTTTTTTACGAAGTTTCAATAAAAGACCTGGTATTATTTTAGTTGAGAAATAAATCATGTAGTTTGTTAGGGACAAAATTGCCAGAAAAAATATAGATAATGGACTCTATTATGTACCTACTAATTAGGCATCAATTATAAATAAATATTATCTAGTTATTACAAACAATTGAGGTAGATATACTTAATATATATAATAAAATAGAAACAAGCTAATATTTACACACAACCACAATATGGAATCAACTTGTGTGTGTTCCAAAGCGATATGATATTAGAAACTTCAAGAAAAGAGCATATTCTTTAAAGGCCGGTGACTCATCTGTATTTCCCCTGGTATTGCGGATGCTCATGAGCATTGGTAAATACTTAGATCCTATCAGTTGATGTGCCACAGGCTCATACATATGCTCGCTATACTATAAAAAAACTTACTATATAAAAGACTGGTATTCCCAAAGAGAACAAATATTATATTTGAAATTTTAGTTTGAGTCCATTATTTTGCAAATCCAGTGCTTGTATTATGATCTCGGTTTTCCGTTGTCCTCAAAAAGATTTCTCTCAGAAATAAGACGGGCTTGTTGCAATTGCACTTAGGTATGGATACTTTGATCTTATACAATTGTTTCTTATAATTCTGTCAGTGAAATCAACGTGGACGGAATGTAAATATAATGGAGCAGGAAAACTTGCTGCGTTGATACTAATAATGAAACTAGAGCAACACCATGGCGGGAATACTGACCAACTAATTAACCGTCCTATATTGAAAATATAGAAATTAAAAATAATTACAGATTAGTTGCTAGCTTAGTTATTGCTGTTTGCAGAAAAAACAGATAAAATTAACAAAACTAAAAATTTAAAATAAATTGTTAGAAATAGCTATTGTTTAGGGTTTTTTGTTTACATAAATAATTCATATTTTTTAATATAATTTGTTATTTTTACATATTGTTTGTATTGTTATTTAATTTTCAATTATTACATTGCAAAGTTGAATATAAAGAATGTATAAAATTGATTTTATTTACTTTATGCTTTCATTTAATAATTATTATACAAATACAATACTTATTCTAGTTATATATAGTAAAAAGTTTAAAACTAAAATCATATTAAACCCGAGTACAAAATGTTTTAGCATTCCGTAGATAAGAAACGTCCATTCGAGAAATGTAGGGACTAGAATTTGAGTATCGCAGAGTAGTATAAATAAAAGCATCTGGAATAAGATTGTCCGCCATCGCAATTTCCGGTTCCGTAACACGAAGCGGAATCTATCTTTCGAGCGGAACCGAATTTACATTCCATCGGTTTATTCCATCCACCACTGGCCGAGTCACGAGTGTAAGCAGCTTCGAATTCAACGTTTTATTAAGAGCAACCGAAGTATTGCCTCCGCTTGTTTCCTTCCTCTGACTTTTACGACTTGCATACATTGTATTCATATGGATTTCTATTTGGAATAAATCTAGAGTAGTAAAGTTTTCATTAATATACGTCTGTATTTTATACTGTATAATAGTTTAGTTTTAATTATGTGTAGTGGCTGTATAATATGTTTCTTAAACTATTTCTTGAAGGTGTTTTACGGCAAAGTCCTTTTCTTGATCTATATTTACCTCGATTAAGTTTACTGTAAAAGATAAAAATAGCCTACAGGACCGACATGATAATTAATTAGTCTATACAAAAAAAGCGGAATAATCCGATTATAGCTATTTAGTTACCTACCTACCCTACCTACCTTATTTTTCACGGCATTTTTACAAATTTAAAAACCATTAATTTAGTTAATACCGTAATTTGCAATTTAACGAGTTTTATACAGTTAATAATTACGTCCAGTTCGTAAATAAATATAAAAGTATTTATAATTAATTACTAAGAATTTTATGAAATACATAAACGTTTCACTCCAATATATAGCTATGTTTCTTTTATAGAAATAGACAGATGTATTAATTAGTTAAATTTTCACTGAAATTTTACAGATAAAGCTAACATTGAAATCCCTCTAACGCATGTTTAAATTGTTTTAATTATATACGGGTACCATTTAATTTAATTTGTTTTTACTCTAACAGCTACACACGGGACTGAAATGGGTTCTAACTGGAGTTAATTGGTATGAATGCGATTTATTTGTCTATGGTTAGTACGAGTTTACCCAAATCATGCTACGCAGAGACGATTGAACTCGATGGGGCACGCTTAAGAGATTACCATTTATTACGATTGGGTAAAGGTGTATCTTCGGATTTTTATGGTATATAAATATATGCTATATAAGTTATTTTTATAACATAATATTATATACACTTGCTTATTTATAGTATATTTTGGTAATATTTATATCCTATATTAATATATTTTACTATAAATACGTTGTATCATATGTTATATTTTATTGTACCTAATATTGAAGCTTGGTATACTTGTATTAATACTATTGTATTTATAAAACTAATATTATTCATATAATTACCAGAAATTTATTATGAATATGTAATTATTATTTTGTCATATTATACATGGCTAGAAGATATGATTTTGTACACAACAACCCGTAAATCATGTTTACTAAATAAAAAATATATATATCAATATATACATTCTAACTTTACAAGTAGATCTACTACAATAATAAATTATTACTTTATTAGATTCATATTCCATTAGACGAGATAGTGCTTTCGCGAATTTTTACTCCAGATACGATCGAACTCCATAGGTCTTAGTTTATAAATAATTCAACAAACATCTACGGAAAAGAGGAGTTTATTATAATATCAGACGAGATGATGTCCCCATAAGTTCGGTTTCTACGCGTAAATTTATACGTATTCTATGTCTGGTTTAGCTATATTTTATTGAAATATGAACATTACATACATAAAATCTAATATACATATAAGTATTATAAACGTATACGTGTATCTGATTGTCTGTTTATTACCTTTTCATTACAAATCGAATAAATATAATAAAATAACTAAATTTAAGATTCGACCAAGAACAGGAAGATACTCGTAGATTTTATCACGGGCGGGGATACTTTTATTAAAATATAAAGCAGGTGAAATCGATAGTAACAGCAAGTAATCTAATTATAACTTTTTTTACATAATTTTAACGCACAGTCTCAAATCTAATTAGTGTAATAAACTGATATGCTTTTTTTTCTTAAAATTTTTAACATATGTAAGTTTTTTTTTAATTGAAATACTGAACTAGCTGGCTACTGTACTTGAACAGTAAGCAACGTTATCATGTGACATCCGTGATACCAGTCAGGCGTTACCATTTCACTACATATTATTTTAAAACGTCATCCGCTAATATAGGACTTTAAAAAAAAAACTTTATAATTAATAATAATTACATTCTTTATATCTGTAATGTATAAATAAACTCAAATGTTTTACAAATAAAATCAAATTACAACATCTTTATTCAAATACCTATTTGAAATGGACCTCCATTACAGAGTCTTATGATATGTCAAATCTAATCCAACTCACTGATCTTTAATGGTTAAGAACGTTATTTTGTGGATGCCCGTGATACGATCGATAATCGATACGTTCGTTATGTAGAGCTTTGTTAAATTTCTAAATAAATAAGTAAAATAAAACATGTACTGCTTTACCTAATAGTATCTACTGTGAACATCCACTATAATATACTGTTGTGTTCTGGGATAAAGGGTAAAGCACCAGTACAAACACAAGAGGCTTAACGCCTTAGCCATCAAGAGTGAGTGGTTTGGTAATTGGTGATCTCACCACCTTCCATTAGGTTTAATATTAGCATAGACATTGTGATAGACGGTGCAAGTAACTCAATTTGATTGGTAATCAAACACGTAACACCTAAACTATTAGCATTGTTAGAGAATGTATTTATCAATTCGTTAATAAAACATTAAAGATACATTCGTATTTTAATGCTAGTATACTTTACTGTATTCATAAATCCTCAAGTTTTTTAATAGCATAATATATTAATCCAAATCTATTCACACAACAACTAATCACAACAAAAACAGAGCTTGTGCTTTAGACACTGAACACCTAATGGGAATACTTAAATACTTTCTTTACTAAATCGAAAACACACAGACCAATAACAATCCTCGACCATCCAAAAAAAAAGTTCCTTTATTTTTTAATTCTTACCCCCTACGCCTCATTCCGCAAACTCAAAAACGGGACATTTTTGAGTGTGTCGTACCATTCCCACAGTAAACAAAAACAAACATTTGAAGTATCAAAGTTCCTTTATATACATTATGAATTCAAACTTTTCTCTATTTGAATATATATTATAAGGAATATGAAAGCAAAATATTTGAAAGATACCTCTTGACCACGAAGTAACTCAAATAAGAGCACAATTGTAATACAATTAGCTTATAGTATTGAATATGACGGCGCGGTTAGGATTTCCGATCGTGATACCATCTAATCAAGAATCTCAATCGTCGATTATTACATAGCTCTTTTAAAGGCCAGATCTATTTGAATATCTTTTATAATTAATAGATCAAAGATGTTTAACGCACAATATATTTATTAAAGTTCTATATTACAGTTTACAGAACATTATGATAAAAATATAAAAAAAGTTTACATTATTACAAAATGTTCTATAATATACAATTCAATGTATAGATACTAAATTTTCTCTATATTATTAGGTGATATTTTTTAATATATAAATCACACATAAACATAGATTAATAACACTAGTCCACTAGTTTTTTTTAATAAACAAATAATTTAGTATTTGTCACCGAATTGCTTCAAAAACAGGTTGATATTTTTATTATTTATTATTGACAATTCTAGTTTCATCCGCTTGTAAAGTCTTTAATATTAGAATAGTGTTTAAGTCAACATTATTATAGATAGCTAAAATGACACTTACTATAATATGAATCCATAATGATAGTTATTAGGCAGTTACCATGTCGGTCGATAACGCGTATATATAGATTACCCCCAAATGTGGCCTAAATGTGAAATGTACCAACGTAATAACACCTGTATTCATGATGAAAGTAAGATGGATTTAAACTGTATAAAATATTTTGTTTAATTGTAATTAATAATAAATGAATTCGAATTCAGAAACATTTATTTAAACATGCTTTATTTGAAAGAAGAAATGTGAAGACACTCTGCTTTTTCTCTTTTCAAACAAGATTACAATATTAACCAATAATATTATATTAATTTGAGGATGATTTACCACGTTGGTCAAGCAATATTATATATATATACTACAAAGGATGACAACTGGCTGAAAGATGTGCTTTATCTACCGTGGCAGATAGCCGTCGTCAGAGCAGTGACTACACAATTTCATATATTAGTTTTATAATATATATTAATTAATATGTATGCTAGTTTATAAGGGATTTATAATATGGGCCTATTAACCTGAAATAAATAAATAAATAGGGATGAAAAGAAGTGGTGAAATAATCTCTATTCCTATGCCGTCATGTCAAGGAGAGCTTGCTTTTAATACACGCGTTTACAACTTAACTTTACGACTTCAAAGTTAGTAATTTGGGTCCTATAGTGCCCTTGAAGAAACCGTATACGACTTTACGACACCAACATAACAGATTTGATCGCAATTTCCTACGTCAAAGGGTCCCCCAGAGGGACAACTGGTTAATTACAAAATTACAAGTTTATTATAAGTTATATTTTATGCATTCAATTCACATATTGGCCTGTAATAAACTTTGACCTAAATTATATTCGGTTATCTCCGGATATAATAGAGTTATCATATTTCGGGTTTCGTGCCGGAAAAATTAACCATCTGGATGAGGGTAATTGAAGGAGGGGAGGGCAATAGAGGTGGTAGGCATGTGAATACCAATTCTATTGTCCTCTATTATTATTTTACTAAAATTAAATGCTATAATATATATGAAAATCGTGGTATTGTGTTACGAAAATGATCTATATTTTTTCAATGTTATTTATCAAAAAGACAAGAACTGATAAACAAAATACAGGTTTACACTCAGATTACCATTACATGTAAGTTGAAAATTTGAAGAAATAAATTATAATTAAGTTAAGCACCCCGTTTTAAGTATATAATTTTTTATTTGCAACATAAAAAATGGTAATTAGTCAGACAATGGAATAATATAAACTGTAGTAACATTGCTCTTTGTTTCAAGATAATTGGACATGAGCAGAAAGAAACTATATGCAAATTCATAGTTTTAAAAGGCTTAATTAGGTTCCTTTAAAAAATAATTTAAAAATATATTAGAGGTATGTTTCTAGAAATGCATAAGGGGCTAAAAGTGTTCTATGTGATTAAATAATTTTGTCTTTGACCTTTATGTATAATAACATCGAATATTAGCAATGTATGTGTAATTTATTATAACTATAATACATATGAAATAGATATACATATCTATCTTATATAACGTATTCATATATTTTTCTTCACTATTTATATCAAATAAAAATAATTATCATCCTCAGAAAATATATTTATCTTAAAATATTACCTTTCACAAAGTAAAGTTATACAAACGTATAAATGAGCAACAAGCGAAAACGTAGAAATCAATATTAATTATTATGAACTACATCTTCCCAGTAACAATGGAGTAAGCCGAAAGGCTTGTTAAAAAACCGATCGCATGAAAATTAGAACTTTAATAGAATTTCCTTGGCGTAAAATTGGTCGAGGGAAATCTTACAGAAGCACAGGACCGGTTTCGCTTTACAAATTATAACTTGTAACATGAATTAAATTGGTTATTATACAAAAACTACGGAGTAAATTGAAATATTTGGGATATTTAAAATTAAACGACAATAATTCAAATTATTATAAACATAGATAACTTCACTACCACTACACTACATCAAAATCTACCTCGATACACGTATTACTCAGTATAGACAATGATATAATTCTGTATTTCCTTTTGTTCACTGGGCAAAAACTGATGTTTGCTTTACAAAACTGTATTTTTTTTTTACTAATATGATGTAAATATGCATCATAGCGTAGCGCGCGAGGCCAAAAGACATTATATATGTGTCTAACTCACTGATTATGGAATCACCCACAACAAACCAAAATAATTCTAGAATCGATTATAAGCTCTTTTTAGATAAGAAATACTTACATACATATTACGGGAAAATGAGCGATTGAGGTGCTGCGTGCAAATCGTCGACTAAAATTGATACTGTCTTTTTTATCCTATCTGTAATAACTGTCGTAAATGAATATTACTATATAATTTTCTTATTCCCTTGAAATTTACAAGGAATTCAAATATATACTACAGAAAATACAATATACGCAAGCTCTTGAGTAGACTGAATTATGACATCATTTACCCTGGGCCTAGTAAAGGGCAGGGGAATGATAATTTTACCTTAAGTGAATACACGTTACATACGAGTATTAGAGAGAAATATTGCTAATACATTTTCGTGACTTTTTCCATGGGGAGACGAACTTATTTTTGTCTGTAGTCGATAATGGTATAGGATATTATATTTCCTCGTACAATCTTTTTTTAACACTGTGCTGTATTATTATAATACTATGGTACATTTTGCAAGAAGAGGTAATTTATATCTTTAGATTATAAGATAACTATCTCGCCTGGTAAACGATGTGTTGCCATATAAATTATTTCTGGAACGGGCCTTTATAATAATATAATTTAATATATAATACAATAATTTGTTAAAAACAATTCACTTAAAAACAATTTCTTTTTTCGGACTACTCTAATGTAGTTGGCTGCAGCTGGCCTTTACAGCTTTACCGGACGATAGGGGGCGAATACAGATGGCAATCTGAACCCGCGGAAAGACTTATGGAGCGACTGAAAGCCACCTCCTACCTAACGGATACGAGTTTAGTCTAAGGGCACCGCTAGGAGTTCGAACTTCGGCTCAGGCCGTCGTAATTTCGATACCAGATTGAATTGGACGGGGGATCGATCGGAGGTTAGTAACAATGAACTTAAGACTATATACCTGCAATTATAGCATTAAACCTCGTAACTATTTGAGTCCAAAAGTAATTAATTGGGCTGTTATATTTATTACACAGTGGTTTCAGAATACTGTTAATACGGTCATCACCCACTATTATAAAAATAGACTACGGATTATTCTCAGACCTAGATTTTATTTTTATTTATTTATTTAAACTCTTTATTGCACCAGACAAAGAAAACACACAAAATGATGTATTACATAAACTGATACAAAAGGGGGTCTTATCCATAAGCAATCTCTTCCAGACTACCAGTAGGGATAATAACATTAAGATAAGAAAGGGGTAGGTGGTGCACGTAATGAACATAAATTTATACATATACATTTGTACATTATATATCTATTAATATATATAATAAAATATAAACATACGTATACATACATATACTTAATAATGCACATATTTTCAGAAAATATGAGGGGAACTAAGAGACAAAGAGGACAATATGGACTTAAAGAGAAAGAAAGTGGAATTTGACAGACTAGTAATAATACACCAAAAATTCTATAAGCGTAGTCTAATAGCAATACTCGTAATTTTTTATACTCATGAGATATATAGAACTATGCAACTATAACAAACTTTATTAACAGTATAAATGCAAAATGATGTTTGTCTGTTAGCTTTTTATGGGTAAATAACGGACTATTTCTCAATTAAATATGGCTTGAGGATAGAGCACAGAAATAAGATATTTCCCGACTTCCTGCTAGTGGTGTCTCGGTATACAAGCAGAATTATCTAAGAAAGAGTTTTTTAAACCTCACTGGAACAGGACAGTGCGTATATCATATAAGGAAAATATTTTAGAAAATAACATATTATTTGATTTATCGTCGGACATTTTACTGAACTACCGGACGGTAAAATATTACTTGTATCAACAAATATCAATATTCTCCGTAAAGGGTCAGGCGAAGCGAAGTAGGTACAAATCTATTGATAGAATGATATATCGAAATAAATGATAAAATGAAATATTATTATGTATGAGTAACTCGCCTGAGTAGTCCTATCCAATTTTGTTATAAATTGCCTCGGAAATAATAACTCAGGACATTTCACACAGTTCCATATATTTCCAAATTAAGCAGACCTTGTAAGCTTGTAATATGAGTACTAAAGTTATTGTAAATATATATATATATATATAAATAATATACTACAAACCCATGAATTGCATATAACGTGGGATTGAATCCTCAACCATCGGAAGTAAGACGGAGTTCTAAAAGACTTCACCACCGAAATCATCGTATTAACATTCAGCATATAATAATACACTAAATCATATAAATATAAATCATGCCTAAAAAATCTACATTTTATATATATGCCGTTAAATCCTCACGTAAAAGTTAAAAAATCTTAGATCTAAAGGTATATGATTTTAATCTTATTTATTTTAAATTACTATTGATAATTATTATGTACCTACGGTGTATACCTATATATAAAATAGTCACTGACCCGGCAGACGTTGTCCTGTCTTATCACAATTCACATTCGTAAAGATAATAATTCCGCGCAACTTTTTAATGTCTTCCTATATAAGAACCTTCTCCTGACCAAATACAAACTTACAAATACACCAAAAAAGAATTATCGAAATTGTTCACGCGTGTCGCATAACGCAAGGGAAATAGGGATGTATTTTTATATATGTTTAAATGTTAAATGATGAAAGGGTACTCAATTTCATCCATAATTTACTGTATTACTTTTAATACAAATTCAACATAATCATGAGAATTCTTTTATGAAGAAAAAGAACTGAAATATTTATTAGATGAAGAACAGGCTTTTAAAAACAATTTTACTTGTAAATCTTGAACTTTATTATTATTAAAAGTAAGGAAATGCTCATTTTCCTGGATCATTGTAATGAAAAGGTTTTTACCAGTGTGCTACTTATAAGACGAGTGGGCCCTTTCAGGTGGCATTTTATCGATATTAAAATAGAGTGCTGTCTTCTTAGAATAAACCCAATGCTTTGAGTATATTAAATCAATATATTAAAAGCAATTCGGTCTATATCGAGACGGATTAAGACTACATGCGTAGGTAGCGAATAAAACGATCAAATATATTTGTCCAATACAGAACATAACATTTTTTCATCCCTTTTTAATAAAATTTACCCAGCAGTTTAATATATACTATAACGATTATGGTCTTATAAATGTTGTACTTACTTTAATCAATTTCCAACTTAAGGTAGGTTAGGGGTAGGTAAGGTAGGTACTGAGGTATCCTATTACAAACAAAAACTATAGTGCTTTTTGTTTGATAACATTCAAATTCAAATCCTTTATTGCAACATTTTTGAAGTGTCCTGGTGTCCTATATTTTTTGTCTTAATAAATACAATATCTTTCCTTCTTGAGTCGTATAAGATGGTAATATTTAAGTATGTTTTTTTTTGTTACAGTTTCGGGAATGTCGGACGTATGGGTGGAACTGCGTGCGCCGCGGTTCGTAGTGCATCGCAATAGCGCCGTGCTTAGATGTGAACACAATGTAGACCCAGACTCTCTATATAAGGTATGTAATCTTTATAAGAAATAAAATGAGGTTGATGTGATATAATTATCGTCCCCGTCAGTCAGATTGAGAATACATTATAATGAGATTGTAGTCAGTTGTAGACTATCTGACGGTGGATTTTTATGAATGTAAATGGTAAACAAGCTAGTCAGCTTCATTGCTTTCTATCGACAACTTAAAATAAATACAAGTTAAAATCGTTGCCTACCTATACATTTCATAAATAAATGAATATATTTCTTTAGTTTGTCAGTAGAGGACAGTTCTAAACTTAAATGCTGTCGTGAATGTTTTTTTATAAGAGAAGCCCTGTTATAACATATGTAGGTACTTAAAACACTCCCTATGATAAGCTTTAGCCGCTGAAATATATATAACGTATTGCAATAAATTTTCAATGCTCTCAATAGTTTATTAGTGAAATTTATTAATAAATCTAACTGAGCGACACTGTCCGTGACATTTGAAAAAATAATAATGTAGGTATATATACCATATATACTAACATGTTTTTTGCATCCACGTACATAGAATGAGTTTTTTTTTAATTTTAAATGTATGTAAATGAGCTCCAGAGCACCTTAGGATATTCTGATGGTTTTATTAGTTATAGCCGCATCTGTCTTGTAGAAAATCGGACAAACTCTCCCATGAATTGTCTCAGTTTGAAATTTTAAAAGTTTCTATTGAATTATTGACCTCAGAAATATTACATTTAACAGAACGAAGCTACGCTTCTAGTAATGATCCACATTCAACCGCTAGAATTTTATACTTCAATTTTTAACTCTTCTGAACAGAATGGTAATATTAAATTTAATAAAAATCGAGGACCTGGCACGCCATATCTAAAATATCACTTCGTGAATTAATAGTTATCTATATATAAAATTTAAGTGTGTGTTTGTAATTTCAAATTAAAGTTTTTCAATAAGTGTATGTGAAAGTTATATATACTTAAAAAATGTTTGTCTGTTTGTTCTTGTTAATCTCTGTAACAACTGGAGCGATTTTGACGGGACTTTCATTTACAAATAGTTAAGTAGTTAATAAAAGATAATTAGTTATAAAGAGTAATTAAGGCTACTTTTTTTATAAAATAACAATAAAAATTTAATTCCATACGGAAAATCTTGAGTAACAGCTAGTTTGTATTATAATTCACTTTATTCATAAACATTAAAACATAAATAATAATTCGAATTATAATAATTAATATAATTCAAATTAATATTTCTCACATCCAAATTTAGAAAATATGTGGATCATAAGAAGCGAAAAACGATTTAATAGCCAAAGTTAGTCTATAAGATATTTTCATCAAAAAAGAGTAATAATTTACCACAATTGTCTGTGATTTTCTGTTGCCTTGCAGCATTTTAAGTTTAATATCGCTTTACAAAATAGGTTCCAATATTTTCACTGGCAATAAAGCATCCCTCTCCATTTAAGCCTTAAAAGAATTTATATTTTCAATGAAAACATTCTTTCATGCACTTGTTTCTAGAATGGTATTTTATTTTAAATTCACTGCGTTATTGTAAACTTGAGTATGAATTTTATGTATGCATTTTTAATAACGTTTCATGCCATTTCCACATTGTAAATTCAAGACATTTATTCGACTTCCGCTTAAAATTCTTGTTCAGTTAGTTATTTTGCCTTACAGAACTATAAAATAACTTCAACCCCGGGCACTGTCCGCCAATTATATGGCTTATCAAACAAAGGGATATAAAGTTGTCTGCAGCTGTAACTCGGTTTCTACGATTAATTCTAATGCAAAGTATTTAGGTTTGAGGTTAGGGACGTGATAGTAAAACTACTGAATGGGAAAACCATCATTCTGTCCCATAAAATGGTAATCCATAATCGAGGACTTCGTAATAGCATTTTTAATGTCGTTGAATTGACACACAAGCTCACTGTAATAAAGTATATAGGATGTAACTGTCACTTACTTATATGAACAGCACTACGTTCATCACGTAATCATGAGACACCCGTGATGTCATGCCTCTTTTCCCGAAGTACCCGTAGGTGAGACAGTAGTCTCACTAGTATTACACGAAAATCTCTATTTTGAAGATAAAATAAATGCTCATGTTTCTCGCCAATGATGTAGTTTTCAATAGGATGTAATATAAAAATATGTTTTTAAAGTCAAAATTATTAAGTTTATCCATTATAATAATAATAATGATAGTCCAGGATAATTCTCACAGCGCTATCTTCTATCTTCTTCTTGTTCTATGTTATTCTTCTATCGTCAAATTCAAACGGAGATCGAAATTACGACGGCATGAGTCGCGATTCGAACCTATCTAGCTAGCGGTGTCCTCAGACTAAAGTATCGTGTCCGGGAGTTGGCCTTCATCCGCTCCATAAGTTCTTCCGTGGTTTGGAATACCATCTCCATTTGCAGCTGTGGCCCACAACATTAGAGTAGTCTGAAAAAAAGCGCAACCTAGTCTTAAACTAAGCGGAGCTTTTGTTGTTGATACTAGACAACTGATATAAATACATAACATACACAGACATTATCCAGACAATATAAAAACAATCATATTCGTGAATACAAATGTTAGATTCGTGCGAGGAATCGAAGCTGCGACCATTGGAAATAAGGCGGTTTGCTAATAATAATATAAATAAATAAATCAAATTAATCTTTCATTGTTACAACGTTACCTTAGTTATTTATTACATTATTCACATGAATTATCCTGTTGCCGAAAAACCTTTAATAGGCCAGAGTTACCGTTTTACAAGTGGACTGTTTCGTATTTCTTATACTATACGTAACTGTATGGAAAAAATATATTAAGAGAAAACACTTTACTTGGGTAAGTAACTAAAAGAAATGATTTTTTTTTAATTCAACATATACACTTTAATGCAGTAGTGTCTTTAAACCATATATTAAAATGAAATATGTATTTTTCGTTTTATAAAAAGTTGAGAAATATTTATGTTAATTTAAATGTCTTTGATCAATTAAAGAAAAAGGAAAATTCCTTTTAATTATAATATTTTATTCTGTATTGTGAGAATCATAGAAAAATAAAGTTCTCGCTCCCTGTATCAACTTTATTCAACAAGATTGCCTTAAAATTCTAATTATATTTCTTGGTTTTTTACAAAGTTTAATCAAAGATATCAAGGTAATAAAACTTAACTAGATTTTGTAAAATAAGTATTCAAGTGAGCTCGTGACTCTTTATTTGCAAAGTTTTGTTTATTTACGAGTACTCCCTTATTTTTTACTTCGCTATACTACTACATATACATGTGTCACTACTCCATTCAACGGTGAATTTATCCTTACTAATATATATATGACGGTAACTTTGTTTGGTTGTTTATTTGTTACCCTTTGATACATTAAACTACGCTGTTTGTTACATTTTTTACATATGCTTGTCTAGAGAGACGGTAAACACTAACCGTTAGGTGACCCGCAAGCTCGTTTGTTCCCTATACATATATAATAATATACATGTATACTTCGTATTACGGTCAATTAAAATGATATACCGGTGGAGAGGTAAATTAATTATAAGCAGATAGATAGATAGATAGCAGAGGATATTAAAGTATATAATTTTAATAATAATGAATATAAATCATATCCTTCCTTTAATCAATTCCTTTATATTCTGGAGATAAATTTATAAATTATAGTATGTATATGCCAATAAATATTTAACATGACCACAAATTAGAATTAGAATTAGATTAATTCCATATTATTTTGTCTCAGTAGAACTTGAGAAAAGATTTATATTTCTAGAAACCAACCCATAGAGGGTTGGTTATTATAATTTATCGTGAATAAAAATATTCCTTATTCCTTATTATATTTATCCTTAATTGTTGAAGTTATATTACTATTACTATTTTTAGATCTTTTCATAAGAAGTCTAAAACAAAAATACCTTCATGTAACGAGCAATTTATATTAATTAGCATTAAGAATAATTATATCAGAACAATATCAATGTTTATATTTAGAAGAACAAGATTCATATTTATATATAGAACAATAAATACAGAGTTCTATTTTAATCATATTAGGTATTTATAATATAATTAGATACGAACAAGGAAAAAGAAATCTTTGACAATATTTTATTTTTACACAAATAAATAAAATGGACACCAGTGTATCAAACAAACAAAAGAAAACGAAAGAGGAAAGTGAAAAAAAAAATTGTTCAAATAATAAGATTAGTTACTGAATATAGGTACTTGACGGCCTCGGTGGTCTAGCGGTTTAACACACCGTTTTACTTCCGATGGTCACGGGTTTGATACCTCGCACGATGCCAACATTTGTATTCAAAACCATAATTGTTTGTATTGACTGGGCGTTTTCTGTGTATATAAAAAAATCAATTTAAGTATTACTAACAATTATTTACTACCATACAATAAGGTCTGTTTAGCTTGGAACTTGATGCCGCTCTGTGAATTTTCCAGAGTTATTATTATACGCATAAGGTAATTTTTTTTTTTTCGGACTACTCTAATGCTGTTGGCCGTAGCTGGCCTTTACAGCTTCACCAGACGTTAGGGGCGAGTGCAGATGGCACTCCAAACCCGCGGAAGGACTTATGGAGCGGCTGTAGGCCAACTCCTGCCTGACGGATATGACTTTAGTCTGATGGCACCACTAGGGGTCCGAACCTCGGCTCAGGCCGTCGTAATTTCGATCTCCGTTTGAATTGGACGGGGGATCGATCGGAGGGGGATTAATATAAGCTGACTACTGAATCAGATGATTAAACACAAATGTACATTTTCCCAGGTTGTTTTCTTCAAGAATGGCCAGAGAATCATGAAGTTTGTTAGGGGTCGGGATCCGCCCTATGAGCCTTATAACTTCACGGGGGCAGATATCAATGTAAGTAATTATTATTTAAAGTTAAGTTAATCATCATCTACTTATTAATAGGCATGTAATGCGTAAAAATGAAGATCATATCTTAAGGAAGGTGTTACATATGAATGTGGCTAGTTCTAAGGGCAGAGGAAGACCGAAAAAGAGGAAGAGGTAAGAAAGGGAGTAAATAACGATCTGACTACGAATAGGGATGAATGGAAGAGAAAAATATATTACTCCGCCCCAAATAAATAGGATAAGGAAGAAGCAAATGATGATAATCTTATTAAACCTGGCCTCACACTACTAGGTTCAACCTGAATATTGTCCTATAAGCATCTGTTCCGATTGGTGTATTTCCAAAAAGGGCGGGGCGTAAGGCCACATTCGTCAATAAAATGGTAGTCGCCTGGAATGTTTCTCCGACTAAACCTATTAATGTGAGGCTAGATTAACACTTAGGTTATCTTTATAGAATTTCATTACGAACGGTATAGAGCTACTTGTATTAATCAACTGACCGACAATCTAATGCGGTACATTAACGCCATTCGTAGCGCAGTGTTTTGTACATCAAGAGGTCTAGCGGTTTAGCATACCTGTTTACTTCTAATGGTCGCGGTTTTGATTCCTCGCAGGGTACTAACAATTGTATTCATAAGTATGGTTGTTTGTATTTACAATAAAAATGTATCTAAGTATTTGTATCAGTTGTCTAGTAACACTAGCATTGCTTAGCTTGGGTCTAATTCGCACTGTGTGAAAAAAATGTGTACTTAGTTTCGTCATGGGGCCAATTTAATTGTTTTCATTTTATATGTGATTTAGTTTCTTTTAAATTTATTTACATTTAATTACCTAGTGATATATTATAAATTTTGTCATAACTACTACATACTAGTAAATTTTAATACGGGAAAAGTAAACTTCAAAATTACTGCACCGATTTGAGAAACTATTTTACTGTTTGAAATGCTCGATATGCCTATGGGCGTTCATCATATTTACAGGTGACAACATCTCTTACTATTCCATATAAGACAATAGTTGTGATGGTATGGTGATTAATAATTAACTCTTGTATTCTTTTATAGATTTGTATAGCATAATAGTTATGCCTATTTCACGGTTTCACCCTACTTTCCCTTTAAAATGTAGTAATATTTTTCAAGCTTTCCACCAGGGTATGATCCCGTTTATTATATAGACGCTCCACCAAGCACCCACGTGGCCGTTTATAACTCAATTCACTTTTATGAGTGTAACAAATTAGTTGTAAACTCGTGAAAGCCTACCTTATAAAATAATATACACGCCGCTTTTTATCAACTAATTTTCTACAGACTAACGTTAGCTCTGCAGTTGTTTTCTATGTATTTTAATTAGCAAATATGCTGATGGTCTACCTATTGGTAAGTGATAATCCCCGCCTATATTTATAAAAAAGCACTGAATATCACATCATCATGCATCTGTCGTGATAACGCTCGTGCATTTTCATTTCTAAGGACTAAGATGTCATGTAACCTTATCTATTAATTTCATCGCCTTATATCTTATCCATTAAACCAAAACGAGCTGCATGGCGACTGAAATAGTAAAACAGAAATATCTATCTAGACAAAGAGTTCATCTCGAGATAGTTACAGCATCTTCCATCTATCCCATAGAATCATAGGAATAAACGGATGGTTGGATGATGCACTGACAGTATACGCTGGATAGGTTACGATACGATAAAGTTACAAGCTTGAAGATGAGTCAGGAATCTTTTCTCTATTATGCAAGTATACTTACCATTCCTCATCATTCCAATGACTATTCCTCTTAATGATACCCGAATGGGGATCGAAATTACGACGACCTGAGCCGAACTTCGAACCCCTAGCCCTTAGACGATAGTCGTATTCGTGACACAATGGTTTGGTTCAGTCGCTCCATAACTCCTTTAGCGGGTTTTATAGTTCTCTCTATATTCGCCCCTATATTCATTATGTGAAGCTGTAAAGACCAGTTCCAACGGCATTAGAATCGTTTAATAAAAAAAGACTATTGAGCCTTCCAATTTATTGCACCAGAAGTATAAAATAAAATAAAGAACATAAACAAATAGTAAGTAACACACACAATGCAGTCTTATCGCGCAAGCAATTTCTTCCAGACAACCTTTGGGAGAAGAGAGAATAAAGAATTTTATTCTGGTTTATCAATGATTTATATTATTATTACTGATTTATCGAACAATATTAAGTACATGTTGTACATAAGTCACATGTATATGTAATGTACACCACATTGTGTTTATTTTTTCTTATTTCTATTTTTCTGTTTTAATTTAAAACTAAGTACATGTCAAGGTAAGATTACTGATAATGAGGCGAAAGCATAATCGATGCAGATAAAATTCACGGCTAAAGGCCAGTAATCTCATTACGACAATAATGATTGATGAGAAGGGTAGGCATCGTTATTTCTAGAAGCGATAGAAGAGATCTCTTATTTTATTAATTTGAGAACATGGTACTTAAACGCGAAATAAACTTCTATAGTTCTATAATCTTTTGTTGTAATATGAAAGTGAAAGTAAATTTTTATATTTATATTATAATATATAAAAAATATTAATAACTATCTATATTATATTCCAACAATAAGGTTTTTCAACAGTTTTTATTAGTTTAGTGTTTCGTCCCATTTTCTTATTTCAAGAAAAAAGTGGTTAAGAATAGAACATAATAGTTCAATAGACAAAGACTTCTCTGAAGATTTCCTTAAAAAAATATATATAATAATGAATTTTCTTAGCGCTTAAAAACCACTTAAAAGTTATTAAAAATTTCTGCTGTAACTACTCAGTAGCCATTTAAAACTTCAATTTTGCTTGTTATAGCAGAAAACAGCACCATCAGAAAGTCAATCAAGATGGAAGTTTCTCAGCTTTAGTATAAAGCTAATAAAAGTTCAAAACGTTAAAAGTATGAAATAACGGAATAGAACGGATTTGAAGCTTCTTGAAATAACTTCATAATACAATCTTAAGTTGTTGAAAAGGAAACTTATAATCTGACGGTACAAGAAAATGTTTCATTGAATACCGTATGGATTAGACGGCTAAGACTGGGAGATTATGAGCTACGAGATTACACCAAGTTGTTACAAAACTGGCTCTTCATCCAACAATATAATTTCAGAAATAAAACTCTATGATGTTTTCAATAATAACGTAACTTCACGACTGTTATGCCAGATGAAGTAAACAGAGGCGTTATCAACTGTCGACATTACTGGATGCAATACTTGTCATTTCTCTGGGTATATTTGATGAAGTTTCATTTATAATGGCTCATTGCTAACAATGTGCTTTGGCAAGTTTACCTCCACAACTCACTCTGGAACGACACTCTGGAAACCATCATGGTTCAGGCCTGGAGAATTTATCAGAATCGATTTGACGTCCTGCTCATCCTGGCATCGTCCACTAGTTCTCCACCTATGTATAACGTTATCGCACTATTCCATTTTTGGCCCTTTAAAGAAACCATTGTGTAAGTGTACCGTCGACTATTAAATCTAATTTGACAAAGACCTCTGGTGTTCATCAGATTTGAACTCAGTCAAGGTATTCTATCACTAGACCACGACGCTCTTCTTATGTTTTTGATGTCGTCAATTATGGTTTCAAATATCATATGAATCTGTAGTCTCAGTTTTTCATCTATTTGCAGTTTTCTCATGTATGAGTCTATTTAAATTTAAAACCACGTACAGTGTGCACATAAATATGCAAATGTTCGTCTGGCTGTCGCCTACAACTTACAATATTTTCACATAAATTTCAAACGCTCAGTAAAGTGAGAAAAATTGTTGAATCATTTTAATATCTGTTTTCTAAAGAAAGTTTTAGTTATGCAAAATATATCACAAGAAAAATAGTATTTATATTAATATCATTAAAGCTTATATGAAAAATTATTTAAAAACTACAGTTTAATATGCATTTTGAAGTCCTTTTGAAGTCTGAACTTGATTAGACATAGTGTCTGTTTGTAACATTGAAATAACTTTTTAACGTTTTTACTACATGCATATGAATATAAATACGGTACATACACCAAAATATCATTTTTTTTTATTTTTGTCTGTCTGTTTGTTTGTTCCGGCTAATTTCTGAAATGGCTGGACCGATTTTGATGGGACTTTTATTGGCAGGTAGCTGATGTAATAAAGAGTAACTGAATCTACTTTTATTTTAGAAAAATAAAGTTAAATTCCACGCAGACGAAATTGCGGAAACAGCTAGTAAACTATAATAATACAATGAAAACATTTTTAGCTATATTCTTACATAATAAAAAAAATAGTCCCGGCCACTGTCTGTACGCTTATGTCTTTTAAATTACGCAACGGATTTAATAAAATTTTCAGCAATAGGTCAGAGTGATTCAAGAGCAATTTTTATATGCTTAATACATATACGAGTACACACTCAATAAACCGATTTCAAAATTATTTTAATTTTACATTGTTATATTTATGAGTTACATTTTATTTCCAAAAACTTAGAAATATCAATAATTGTTTCACCCATGCGACAGCTGGGTTAATTGCTACATAGTATAAAACAAAGTCATTTTCGCTGTCTGTCCATCCCTATGTATGCTTACATCTCTAAAACTACGCAAAGGGTTTTGAAGTGGTTTTTTTAATAGATAGAATGATTCAAGAGGAAGGATTATATATAATACATGTACATCCTGGCGAAGCCGGGGCGAGTAGCTAATCGCTAATATGGCAAAGTCAGAATGACTAATTTTCATACGAATTAAAGTGTAAAAATTATTAAATATCTAGTACGTATTATTTTAAGGTTGTGCAATTTTAGCTAAGAATTCGCTAACGTAACGCGGTAGCGAATTCCATTCCAACGTTATGTATAAGATATAGGACTCATGTTACACGTGCGAGAATGTCCATCGATTTTAGTGAGAATTTTCATCGATTTTAGTGACGTGCCGGACAGCGATTCTATCTAATGTACCGCCACGTACCTACGTCACTGTCGGCGTATAGATAGGAATTTTGTTTGCACCACCATAAAGGCTTTATAAACATGTTCATTTTTAGTCGAAACTTCTACTCACATTTCAGGATACAAAAACTATCGATATCCTTCTATCTCTTTGTACCACAACCGGTTGTGTTGGTGACAACTCGTCAAGATACTATACTGTCTATCTTGTAGGGACAAGTTTTTCTTTCATTTTACGTAAGTCTTTTATTGCTGAATGTATTTGATACTGTAATATCCTTGGCGGTAGGAAGGGTGAGGGTGATGGGATTTATTTTTTTAATGATAACTAATTTCTATTTCTCATAATGATGATTAAGTTAGGTCTACCTTTAAGCGATCTCTCTGGAAATCATTGTTGGTTTTTTAATGGATGAATATGGAATATTAGGTGTGTGTGTATACATTCACGAGTGTGTGTCTTCCTCTGATATTTTTTTTACAAAAATATGTTAACGAGTCTTATTTTTTCAGCTATTTCAATTAACGCCCACATCTATAACGTTAGAGAGGATGGATTTCTCTGCATCCGGACCGTACGCCTGCGAAATAGCTTTAGAAACACCTTTGTACTCAAAAGTATCTAAAATACACGAATTGAACGTAATTGGTAAGTAACAAGAT
Source organism: Achroia grisella (assembly GCF_030625045.1). NCBI lineage: Eukaryota > Metazoa > Arthropoda > Insecta > Lepidoptera > Pyralidae > Achroia > Achroia grisella. Next base: position 725,287 of record NW_026712845.1, read on the forward strand.
CTTGTTTTTATAATTTAGAGTTTTGTAAACTATACCTTTATTTGTTTCTTACGATAAAATAAGCTTCAATATTCCTTTCATTCTAATACTAAGTATATTATATAGACAAATAAGGTAAAACAGAAGCAATAATTTGGTTCTATTTGAAGTTAAAATAACTACTATTAATAAATACTAATAGCTTGTATTAGATAAAATAATTGGCGAGTACAATACTAATTAAGTCTGGTAATAATATTATTAATAATTAAATATGAAATAACAGAATGTATAATAGTCGATTAACATGATAACGCTAAAACATAACTCCTACTGTAACTCGAAAAATTGGTCACCTATTTTAATAGTACATCATTTTTAATTGAATGTACAATTGGTCAAGCTCTAATCTGTAGTGTGTTACGAACATATAAAAGTATTTTAGATGTGTACTACACTCTCATATACGTTATATTTACCTACATTCCATGTAGCAACCACAAACCATCCTGTACCGATAAACGTCCGGTAGAGTTCAAGGATTTCAACCATATAAGATTTCATATACAAATACAAATCATATACATTTCATATACACATACTAAAGTGAGTCAAAATACTATAATGTACGAGGTCAGAGAACCAAATTTAGCTAATATAAGAGATTTTATCATACTTTTTATTTGTACGCAAAATATTTTTAGGTTGGCAACCCTGGAATAGACTTTTGTCCTTTGAGAGCAATGCGATTGCCTAACACGTTTAATGTGCGGTGTCACATAATTTTATAACGTCTATCTTTGTCGTTACAGTTTTTATTTTATTTTATTATCATAATTAATTAGCCACTATCAAGTAAATAGTTTAATATAAATATTTGACCTACGTACAGAATCGAAACAAAAATTGATCTTATAACAAAATGATTTTTTTTTATTATAACGATGTAGCCTTTAGTTAATACATAATTATTTATGGTAATGTAATAAGTACTTAAAATATAACGAAATATTTATAGACGATAGATTATTTCACAGAATCATATATATCATCATATCTAAACATTCGTTTAGTTTGTTAGAAAATAAAATGCATAATATTTTACATTAGATAAAAAAACTTCTGCAGTACGCACCGGTCGCTTGTAGTTTGATGTTTCCGTCACAGCGGCTCTGTAGCCTCTCCCTTTCAGCTATAAAAGTTTTGATAGAAGTAATAAAATTCTAAATTGTAATCTCAATTTGCAGTTCGCCAGAAACACCGTCCGAAAATAAAAATAAGACACAAAAAGCTTTCGTCCAACGACCACCTGGAAGCGACGTGTCAGAGTGCCCCAGCTCACCCCGCACCCCACCTCACCTGGTTTATAAATAATATGAAGGTACGTACCCATTACATGAATATTTTATGCTAATTCTGGGAACTGGCAGATTTTATAAATGGAACACGTACTATATGAAACTTCGGTTCCTGATTATCAAATGTGAAATATTTTAATATACATTAACCACTCCTTTAAGTAAGCTTTACATATATGCCTAAAAATAAGTTATTAATTATAATAAACACAATAAAACCCACTCTGTTTTACAATAAAGTACTCTGTAGTCTCATTGCAGAGAACAAAAATTCACTACCCGCTTCAATTGGCAGCAGCTTCTTCGCTTCTTCGCTCTCTTTGCTTGTAGGGCGGGATACCGCTAAAGTAGTAAAACTACAGGATAGAAAGGCATACTTGTATGAGGGATGATGCAGTTCAAAACAATAGGCGACAATACTGATTGCCATCAGCTTGATTCTTATTAGAATCGCATAAAAAACATGGTCTTAATATCCTCCATGTTAACCATGGAAGCATAGTAAGGCATCTTAATTTCTTTCTTTCAAATGAGGTCTTATTTATACCATAAATAGATAGTGTTATAAAAAAAAGATTCTGATGTACTAAAATGTAGATGTGAATACCAGTACCTACTAACATTTTGTAGTAAAAATAAGATCACATTTCATCAAGAATATTCAAATATACCTAAGAGCATGCCTGCCGGATACTCTTGGATTAATAAAGTTTCTTGCTTTGTTTCAATTAAAAAACTTTACCAGAAAGTATAAAGAAACTACTTCCAATAAAGGATTATTGAATGAATCTTCTTCAGAAGAACAGGAATTTCCTATTAAAACGTGGTTTGGTTCGGAGCTAATTTACTTGACTTTTTAGAGATGCGAAATAAAAAAGGTAAAACGGAACTCTTTGTTTCCGTTGGCAAGTTTAGTCCTAAATTTACCCCAATTCTAAAGTAAACACATCTCTACTATCAGTACTAAATATCTGTTAGAATTTTTTTTTTTTGCAAATGCTTAGATAATATACCTACACATACCTACACTAAATAGTAAAGAAATGTAATAGCTATATCACTGTTTTAAATACTAGCCTAATATAAATGCAAATAAAAATTGTAAATGTTATTTTTACATTTTATACATTTTTCTTCGTGGTATACGATGATCACGTTTGATTATGTCCATCAATTCGTCTGATATACACACATTTTTAATATTTAATATATTAAAAATGTGTGTATATATTTGTACAAAATACTCATTATGTAAAGTAGAACTTGCACTAAAAGAGGTTTTTTATTTACAAATTTAAATGAGGCAATTTTAACTAACTAGACATAGTACCGCGTTTTAACTTTTAGCTTTACCGGTTGTAAGGGTAAATGAAAATTTTATGATACAAACCTTTGTTTCGTAGTACATTAAAAGTTTGTGGGTAGTGCTTTTAAGACTCGAAATTAAAATTAAACGAAATACAAGAATAATTTTATATTAAAGTAGCCATTAACCACAAATTCTCGTGAATTTTTGAGATAAAGGTTGCCTATGTCCATGACACAATTTCGTAACTTAAAGATAAGTCAATTTTGTTTATAATTGTGAAAAGATGTCAAGTAGACACATAAAAGGTCATGTTCTAACATGACATCTATAATTGATGAGCCTATGATTACACTATTTCGGATAACATTCGTGACAATATGTTTTTTGTATATATGTTTTAGCTTAACTACTTGATTGTTAACATAGGACCATAAAATGTGATTTGCGTGTATACCTATAGATAGATAGGTAACACTTAATAATTTCCTTCACCTCGTTTATCAGTTACTTAGAAACGTCGACTACATTATATCGTAAATAGTAAATAATTCAATAACAATTTCTCAATATATAGGTTTCAAAATTATTATTTATTTATATTGTAAACCGTGTCTTTACACGAATGGTGGTAAATAAAGATTCGAAGTTTCGTCTAGGTTGCACTAGCCATGGCCTCGAGCTGACTGGTTGAAAAACCTCGAGAGACATAAATATCTTTAATTATCATAAAATTATTCATGTTAAGATCCGATTAACAATATAAATAATGTGTATTAAACACGAAAGTTTACAAAAAAATTGTTGTATATTTAATATATATTTAATTTGTTTTAGATTTGTATTTCCATAAGTCATATTATACTGTGTGAACTGACACAGCTTTGACAAACCAAATTGTAGCTATAATATAAGCTAGTGGTAGGTACTTGCCATGCCTACCCTATTTATATTGAAAGCAAGTCACATTAGGCAAATTATAGTTACCCCCGGGGGTTCCTTCAAGGGCCTTGCCCGGTCGGAATGAATGAAGTTTCCAAACTCAGATAATCATTTAATAGTAATTTATTTATGTTTAAGATATTCTCGGTTTCGATTGGTTATTAACAAAATATTTATAAGTCATTTTCAATAAATATTTATGACCTTGTAGTTGCAGTGGTTTACGTATAGCCTCATCTTTCAATAGTCGCGATACAATCCTAGAATAATATTGACATTATGTTAAGTATGACTCTTTTTTCTAACTTGTTCTATTGTTTGGTGGGTATTTTTTTATAAATTAAATCATGGAATTAATTATCTTCTCCGACTTCACATGGATTCATATATTATTATAGTAAATATTTATTTTTAAACTTTCGCTTTTACTAATTATATTGTTACCAGTGCCTTTAAAAGTGTTTTAACATGTATAATTTTATGGTAAATTAAGGTATTTACCTCTCTCGACGTTTCGACTAAGTTACATTAGCCGTGGTTGAGTTGACTTGAGTAAGCTCGTATAATAATTGTACGAGCTTACTCAACGTATATTATTTTATTTTATAATTATAAAAAAATATTATTTTATTTTATATAATTATAAAATATTATATTTCGTAATTTTTATCACTTTTTCATTATCTGTAGGATCAACTACATTTAATTTTCAATATGAATATAGTTTTAGTGTTGACCAGATCGAACTTGCGACCTTTACACACAGGTAGTAAATCACTAGACAAGGAATCTGATCGATAATTATAAATTACTTATTTGTCTTATACACATTCTTTATGTATAACAATAAATGAATGAGCCTCGATCACCTAAATGATACAATATCGCCCACTTATAAATTATGTATGATGTAATGATAGCTAAAACTTTTATATCGACCGATAAGAAATGGAATAAGCCATGGAAGAAAACTATAATACCAATTTATAACTTCATGTATCTTTGTATTTGAAATCTCTACTAAGTGCTAACTAATGTATATATACTAGTAATATATAATAATAATAGCCCAGGACACAAACTACACAGGGCCATCTAGCCCCAAACTAAGCAGAGCTTGTGTTATAGGACCCCTATATCTGTCCCCTCCGATCGATCCCCAGTCCAATTCAAACGGGGATTATGACGGTCTGAGCCGAAATTCGATCCCCTAGCGGTGCCCTCAGACTAAAGTCGTATCTGTCAGACGGGAGTTGGCCTTCAGCCGCTCCATAAGTCCTTCTGCGGGTTTTAGAGTTTCATCTGCACTCGCCCCCTATTGTCCTGTGAAACTGTAAAGGCCAACAGCATTAGAGTAGTCCGAAAATAAAACTAAATCAGTATGTAACTCAACAAAATGCTATTGACTTTGTTATGAAGTATCGGAATAAATTTACAAAAGTACTATAGTTATAATACAGTTGATATATAAAATATCAACTGTATTTAAATTCGTAATATCAATATAATTTAACGTTAATGTAAAATGGCGTTAATTTTTTTCTCATAACAAACTTGTTTGTTATCTTTATTAAACAAATAAATTTATATAAAAATTAGGAAACACTGTGGAAATTTCATGTTTTCAGATTAAGCGGTTGATTAGTTAGTCGGCCAGTTTTTCCTTACGTTTATATTATAATTTAGTACGCCAAAAGGAAAGGTTAGCGAAATGGAAAATGAAAATGATTACTTTCCTCTGTAAAATTATATTTCCGTATTTTACATCACTTGCTTCTTATATAACAAACAAAGAAAGAAAGGTAAATAACAATTTATTGTTGATTTTTAAATTAGGATTAGAGACATAATAATAAGATTCAATGTTAAAATAATATTCATAACGATTTGAATCATTATTTCCGGCCACGGCGGTCTAGCGGATGAGCACACGGCTTTAAATACAATGGTCGCTGCTTCGATTTCTCGAAAATGTACAAACATTTGTTGTCATGAATATTATTATTGATATTGGCAATTCGCTATATATGTTACATATATAATTAAATTATTTTTTTTATTGGGGCTTGGACTATTATCGTGTGCTTGGGCCTGTGGCACTGTGACCTTCATAGATCCATTGTGCTTTTTACATAATTCGCTTAGGAGCGATAGTTTTTATATCCTCAGGATAGAGTGTAAACTTTCCAAAGGAGATATTACGCATATTCATAAGCATGAGTGAGCTACAGCCACATAGGATGTGTAGTTTCCTCTTCAGTTTGGCAAAATCTGCAGATTTTTGTTGTACACAGGCCTAGATTTGTCATATGTTTTTTTTTAATTTGCAGTATCCTGTGATTCTAGTCATCATGAATATGTTTTCTTTTACTCAATACCAATAATCTGTTGGAGTATTTGTTCGAGTAGCCGAATATTACGGCTTTTGAATGTACAAATCCTACCATTTTCTGCCAGTGCTCTTAGTTGGTTATTAATTTGAAATGTTCCAGTTTTGGGCAATAGATACTGAGATACCCATGTTGACTACTTCTCACTATGTAGCTGTGTATGGTCCTTACATGCAAACTTCCTCACAGTTGACCCCTGGTGACGCAATATATGATATGAATAGAAAAAGGTTATTGTTAGGATACAGTCAATCAATACTAAATTATAAAATTGGTATTTATTGAATTATTAATAGGTACCAAATTGCTTTGGTTTGTGATTAAGTATGTGGATATCGGTTGATAACCTTGTTGTGTTCTGTTAATGGAGCTGCAAGTTTCTTAAGATTTTAAAAACAATTAGAGATTTTAGTCGACAAAATGGAGAGCAGAGATATATACTTTTATATATCAATAGTGATATTAGTGTGTACTACTTGTATAGTATACAAATACACAATCTGTGATGAGAGTCGAATGTATCAATAAAAAAAATCGGTTTAGAATTGACGAATCATCACAAATTCTTAATGTTTATTAAATAGGTAGTAGCTGCAATAAATATACAACTGTATTTTTTATATAATTAGTATGAGGAAACTGACGGCAGGCATGATGGTAAGTGGTAACCGTTACCTATGTAGGTACAGAACAACATTACGATATCACGTTATCATGTGACGCCCGTGATACCAATCATGCGTTGCACTAAGATGTTATTCTTATTATTTCACTTCTTTTTACCACTCCCTAATAAAAAAAAACAGATTCAAAAGCAAACTGTTAGATAAGGTACCACTGACTACTAACTTCAGCCACCTAGACTATTTTTAACTAAGTCTACCTAGCTGAAATGTATTTTATTACTAAATTTTTACTAATTACTACTATTACCCTATTTCTATTCCGTATATCATAAGACCATTGATTCGTTCTTTTCTCTTAAGGTTGAATTTGATGTATTTAGCTATTTACAAAGACCATATGTTCTGTTTAGGTGGATGAACGACTAACAATACCCCATGGAACCGTGAACGTCCACCGTCATCATCACGGGATGCCGCTTTCTGTCACCAATTCATCGCTGCACTTCCCCCTCGCTACATTGCAGCTGTACCCTAACCAAACTATTGATATCACATGCTTGAGTACTATACCCAGTTACGCAAATGTGGGTGAAGGTTTTGCGGATGTTCAAAACCATACAGTCACAGGTAAGTTTTTTTATATCACGTAGGTGGCAAACAAGCATACGGCCCATCTGATGGTAAATGGTCACCGTAGCCTATGAACGTTCTTAATTTAGTTATTTTTACACTTTCGCGTTTGATATACATTGTTTATATCGTTAACCGGGTCTAACACGAATAATTTTACATTGAAATTGACACTTCTATTACTCCAGTCAGTTCATAACTACGTCTAGTGCAATCTAACCGAAATGTCTAAAATAAACAGCTAAATACTATAGGTACCTCCTTTTGCCATAATTCGGGTTAATATCCGGTTAACAATATAAATTAGCCCTTTATTTAACAGAGAAATACCTGAACGACCGAGCTTTGTTTCTGGACAATATTTTATGGTCTTTATTCTGGGTAAACTTCTGCGTAGATAGATTTTGAAAAGCACCTATCAATATAATTTTAGCCACATTTATATAAATAAGTATCTTCTCAATTCTTACTTATACAGAAAAAAAGACTACTTGTAAATGGAACGTAATTGAAAAGTAACTAATATTATGGGTTAATAGCTTACGTGGCTAAATGTGTTAGAAAGAGATAGCTATACAAACCTATATCCCCCTAATTACGCAGTTTGGGTGTAACATTACTTCGATGCTAATTGCAGAGACTAATTAAATTAACTAATTTTAGTGAAAATATAATACCACTACTCACACCCTCGTGAGTAATATTGTACGTAAAGTTACAGTAAAATCGATCTTATGTGAACTCATAAAAGTATTATATCTAATCAACTGTAATATCGAAATATTTTTTTTAATTGCACTGTTTAAAAATTCCCTCTAACCACCCCACTGCAAACATAAGCCTTTTTACATTATCGAATCCGTCGTATAACTAAGGGGAGTGTCTACAAACAAATTGCTTAATTAATTTTTCTTTTTCAGTGAACGTGGTTCGGTTCGAGCCCACGCCTACGCAGTTGCCAGTTAAAATTGTTAGCGAGGAACTAAATACGTCGTGCCGATGTAAAATTCACCGCTTAGTCCTAATAGCATTATTATTGGTGTGCCATTTTAGCTTCTAATTCACTGGTGTTGTTTAATAAAAACCCAAAAATTTTACATACCCTTATTGTACAGATAACCCAAATAAGTTTTAAGGTTATCATTTTAAGTACTCAAAATATATGTGTATTTTTTTTATGATACTTATACGTATATGGGTGGATCATACCATAATGAATCTATTATTAGTAAGATAATATTAAAATAATGATTTTTTGGTACAATATTTTAAATATTGTGATATTTAAGTTTCTTGCCATATCACTGATATTCGTAATATCATTGATATCATGATAAAAAAAAATATGTAAATATATCTGTTATGATAAAATATATACATGAGTCTATTTATATTTCCTGCCTAAATATTCTTTTTTAAATTCACGTACATGAAATATCTAGTGACGAGAAAAAAAAACAAAAAATGTAGTAGGTAGATGTTTATTTATAATGGATCAAGTAATTTTTGTTTTTGAAATAAGCATGTCATGGTTTTATGCTTATTACAGTTTAATGGTAATATTAATGCTGTAAGTTTTTTGAAAATCGTTATATAAATCTGACAACACAAATATTCTAGCAATGTGAACGTTATATAGAACTTTTTTTTATTCCGATTTCATTCTGAATTACCTATGTAAATTAATATTATGTTTACATTTATTGTGATAGTGCGTTCAATTATTTAAAAAATAGAAACACCTATAGATAACTATGAGCTTCGCAGCTTTTTTATCTCCTTTGTAAATTAACCTTTTAATTGTGTATGCGCAATAATGAGACTGAATTAGAATGCTAGGGTTTTATAATTACCTAATGTTGACAACCCTATAACCAGTTGCTAGAGACCCTTGTCCAGTATAGTGTAAATTGAGGCCAAAGCCTATATAAAATGAGGAATGAAATTGCTCGATACGACATGGACGAATGTCACAAAAAATCATAAATTAATAAATTAATTATAAAAACATACATATTATACATAATTATTTAGAAATAATGATAATTGAACAATTATTTATTTTAATGTTAATTATTATAATCACCTTATAATTACTCATTACTTGCTCCTTAGGCATTCATTTATTTATACACAGAGATAAAATATTTTCTAATTATTAAATTAATTAATTTAATGTCACAATATATATATAATACTTTTTATATTTTTTAATAAACTAATTTACCCTTAAACATCTATTATATTATATACACGAAGAAGACATAATATAAAATATACCTAATGAATATTAGAGCAAAATTAAAGATTATTGCAAATTTATTAAAGTCGTGAATTTCTGATATGTAAATTTAAAAAATGTCTCAAGAATAATAAATAATTTCGTTGTAAATTAATAACTTAAAATCCGTAGATTATTATAAATTAAATTCTTGCAATACGCATATCTGCCGTTTATCTAACTAACACCTTGACATTACTATGTTACTATATCTATTGTAGATAAATTCAAAATTTAAACATTAGTGTTAGTTCCCTGACAGTATTGATATAGGCCTATGAATTACATATATTAACGTAGTCCACATGTACTTTGAAATTATAGATGATTAAATAGTTTTTTTGTTACTCCTCTTTTATCTAATATCTTTACAAAGCATTTTCTTTAGTTGTGCTTCTTTCTAAAGTAAAAAGTCTTAAATGCACAATGTAATAAAGAAATTTCTCTGGTACATTTTGCGTTTTATATAACATAAAATGGTTACGCTTTGTTTGAATCTTTGTTCTTTATATCATACACGTCTTCTTCTTTTTTGACCTAGTCGAGTTTTTTAAATATACTTTAAATATTTATTTTTATGATAGAATACAGTGATTGAAAGTGATTTCATTAACACCATTTCCAATGTTCGTGACATTTAAACAACAAAAAAGTAATTAAAATGGTATTCAAAATGAGAACTAATCTAATAATAATATTTTGAACGGTTATTGTATTACAAGCAGTATTTCATGAGTTAATACATGTTTTAGCTATAAAAAAAGAAAATATAAAATATAATATTTCTGTGATTATATTTGTATTAAATTCATGTATAGAAAATTCGTTTAACTCTTTCATATAACCTTAACTTAAAACTAATAAACATATCCCGAAACAAAAAAAGTGATGAATCACATAGAACCTTTAACTTGTATTCTAAAACGTATTACTAACATATTACTTAAAAAAAGTAAGGAAAATCGTAATGAAATGAATGGCAGCAAATTAAAAAAATAGTCGGTACTTTACGCCGGCAAGAATTTAACAAGTATTGTAATTAAATGTTTCAAACCCCGCTTTGAAAGCGCATCTACATAGCTGAACTGGTTGAAACAATTTGTTATATTACTGCATTGCATACCAACCAAAACTACCTAGTGCTTAATTTCCTCTGTAAACTGCACATGCTTTCAACATTCAATTAAATTTTCTGCAACTATTACACTAGGAGTTAAACCCAGACCATAAGACATTTATCTTATCCTATATTTTATTGACGTTTACATTATGGTGTATAGGAATTATTCATACTCGGAGAGCCGCGGGTTAGTATATATTCAAATCATGTGCCGGAACAAGAAGTGCCTAAAATTGTTTCGGATCTTTATGTATTATACATATTGTGCTCGATTTATGGCGATATTGTAATATTCTATCATTTTTAGAAACTACTCGAATAGTCGTTTTAAGAATGATATTCATAATTTTGTCGTCGATACGATGTTACATGTATTTTTAGCCAAAAATCTTCTTTTTTTTGCTATTTTTAACTTCAGTGAATTTTTTTTAAAAGTACTACAGGAAATGTCTCTAGAGAATCTAGTATATATTTTCTACTATCTTAAATACTGCTGCTATATAGAGAGCGAATTAAAAATTTACTCTTGGAAACTTGGAAATTTTCATTACACATTCTTCATTCTAAGGCACGACAGCATTCTTAAAAATGTTGACTTGTTCTATACATAACTTCTTAGAAACCATGCAAGGAAAATATGAGAATATATTTAAAAAAATAGATGATTTAAACGTGATGGAAGTAACAAATAATGTTACGGGTAAGAAACCTATTTCAAAATACCTGTTCTATACGAGATGTCCATAATAAATGTCTCTGAACTGAACTCTTTATCTTTTCTTTTTCGTATTAAACCTAAAGGAAATTGAGTATTATAGTGAAGACCATCGTGCTGCTGAAGGTATAATATTCTTATAAATTGTTGGTCTTTGCTTTGTGATCACGAATCGTACAACAATAAAAAAACTGATTATATTTATTGAAAAAAATATCTCAATCAATAAAATAAATATAATACTTGTGAAATTATAAAGGTACTTTTTCCATACATTCATTGTGTATCTACTACACTTCTGTTGTATAAAAAATTTACAGATGTGCATAAGTTGCATTATATTGGCAATGATCGGGAAATTTTGGGCTCATTGTGGCAGGTGAATAAGATCACATTATAAATGTTTGTGAATGAATTCAAGATGCGAAACACTATATTTTCTTTAATTCTTTTAAAAAGTTTAGGAGCAATTATGTAACAAAACATATCATGATTAGGAGTGAGTATTTGTAAACAATTTATAAATGTTGTGCATCGGGGAGGCTTTTCGGCGATTTGTTTAATAAGTGTTTGAAATTAAATATGTATATTTTTATCATGTCTGCGTGTCTGTGACAGTCCAGTCACAAATAAAGGCTGTCGGAGCGATTGTTAAATATCACAGTTGTAAAAGATTATATATTTACCCCCTTATTCATAAATATACGCCTTTTTTAAACCGATTAAAGCTAATCGAATGAGTTTGATACTTACTTTAAAATTATTTATTTAGTTAAAGAAAAAGAACAATACAGTTGAATATCTTTATTTTACATTTAATAATATTATGAATAAGAGGGAAAATAAACTACTCATTTATCTTATTTAAATTAATATAAGGAAAAGAAATGCTTAAAGCATAAATAGAAAATATATTTTATGTGTTGTAATATAAGTGAAATTGTAAATGTGAAAGGGCCTAAAGACAGCATAATAATGTGTAGTTACTCTCTTGCTCGTAGCTTCCAAATGGCTTGGAAGAGAGAAGCCATTTAGATAGCAGTAAACTCGAGCAAAGGTTCCCCTATAGATAAATTCAACACATTATCGAAAATGACGATACGTTAAACGTAATACCTGATAAAATAACCTCTTAAACACTGCTCTGATACTGTAGGTACGCTCATTTCGCCTACAGAATATATAATGACATAGATTAATGGAGCTGAACATGAACGCCTAAATAAAATTAATTCATTAATCTTGTAAAGTGATATGAAATGCAAAAATGAAAGCTATTGCTTTCAAAATAATGAATGATATATTAATTTGTCGACATTCAAATCAATCACGAGTGGTGGATGAGGATTTATAAATTAAAAATAAACAAGCGCTGATGGGATTAAAGGTAAGTACAAATATGTACTCTCTATCTACCCCAAATGGAATGGGCATGAGCTTATATAAATAATTTTTATTATCAAGCTACGTTTTGTTCATTAATATTCAATGTTATCTCTATAATTGAAATTTGCGAGGAGATATATTTTGGCAAATTGCATAGGAAACTTATAACATTTAGTTGACTTGACTCTTAATTATTATTTAATTTAAATAGGTATGGTCTATTCACAGAAGATGTTTTATGAATCTTCAGTGATCTTTAGAATATGAAAAATAATGGATTTTTTTGTATATATAATTAAATATAATTTAGATACTGTAATAATAGCATAATCCTATATCCTTCATTGTTCATGTTACAGTATAATTTATTTGATGTTGTTTCTTCCTTTATACGACATTTTAGATTTTTTAATATAGTTTTTTTTTACTGTAAGTTAATTTAAGTGTCCTATTATAGTATAACATATCGGTCTAAACTCTTATGTATTAATATAACTTGGAAACATTTTAGACCTTATTTTTTTATTGTGAGTTAATTTAAGTGTATATGCATGCTGGTATATATTTTTTTTAAATCACCTGCTCTGTATTCTAAACTTTATAATGATTTCAATCCAATCCATTTTATACTGTCCTTTTGAAACGTAATGTTTTGCGATGATAGTTAACTATAGATCATGTCCGTCCTGATGACACAGATTTTGTGATATTTATGTTAAATTTCATACATGCACATACACTTTCGCATTTATGTTATTGATATGGGTGTTATTTATAGTTTTTTTTAGTCTAAAAGCACCCAACTGTTCTGTTTTCTTTACAAAAGAAAAACTCTCTCTCTAAAAGAAGTACTCTGTTTACAAAAGAAGGATATTTTTACTCTGTCTGGTAATAACGGAACAAACAGCCCTAAGCCAGACTGTCTCGCTCAAGCTGGTATGGATGGATGGATTACGTATAAACCTAGATATGTGGGACTATCCTACACAAATTGGGACGTATGGTCACGATACGCATAACCCTAGCTAGAAACCTCAAATACCAAGGCAGCGTCATTTAAACCTCTACAGAATGTCGGATCCTCCCTTTTAGTTTGTGTTTAGTACGCCATTATCTTCAAACTTGTTACATTACAACTCGTATAATAGTCTTGGGGAGTATTTTATTGCCTACTCCTTTGCAGTTGATGATTTCATCTCGTCTATTTAAAAATATGTATATTTAATAATAACTGACTTAGTTTTGTTTTTTTAGATAAAAGATATAATATGATCTATATTCATGTCTAATTTTATTAAGGTCCGTTCAGCCGTTTAGTATGAGAATGTAATATATATACAGACAGGTTTATACAGTTTTTATATTTGGATTATGTTTCCATGTAGAGACAGAGTAACAATGATACTAAAATGTTATTTACATTATACTTTATGGTTTTTATTGACATTTCAAGGTTGCAAAATACCATATCAGAGATTAAGTTATACTAGTGAAATAAAAGAAAAACTAGAAAGAAACTCCTATGTGTCTACAAATAGGAGTTTCTTTCTCTCTTGTCCTTTTGAATATAGGAGATTCTGACTTAATGACGTAAATAATTGTTGCAAGAAGGAAATAAACATATGCAAATAAATAGTAACAAAAGAGTAATTTACGTATCATAATTTATAAATTACTGGTTCATTATTTAATTTTATATTTACTACTGTGAAATTTTATAAGAAAACTAATATAACAGATAATACCGAAAATTATCACCTGTATTCAATGCTACGGACATAATAAGCAACAATTATTTTAATTAGCGGTTAAAACACATTGTAAAATCATAATTATATGACTTTAAGCGTCATATAATTGCTAAATAATGGGTTCTTAATAGTAACGGTAATTAAAAAATGAATAATCAATAAAATTGTATTACATGAGCATTGTTAATGAGTAATACTATACTGCACTGTTTGTAACTGGCCATTAATGAAACAAAAAATGTATGTGTCATTAAAAAAAAATTTTTTTTGTTTCTGAATTCTATATTCAAAAACACTACTTATAGCAGAAAACATTGCCAGTTACATATTCCGGTAATTGTGAAAAGTCGTATTCGATTTTATATTAAATGATGTTGATTGTATATATGTATGTATACTAAATATATAACCCTCTACTTTATTCACACACTATACTCGTCGCTGTATTCTCTAGAATGGATACAAATTATGATTATATTTATTTATAAATAATGAACTTTTCATTAAGTATTTTTGCGCCTCTTTATCACTTTGTTTACTCTTTGTTTACTCACCTGAGAATTTATGATTAAAACAAATGCTAATAAAAAATAAAGTGATTGTATTGTACAGAATAAAACTGCATAAAATTGATAATTTGACTATTGTATTCTATATTTATGAAGAAATTTATGCAGGCTATCAATGTCTTCCTTATTGCTATATACTCTTTATATACTTTAAGTATTATGGTAAGTTAGATTTTATATTGTAATAGTTAAATGTGAAATTATTGTGGACTTATAGCGAAATTTTTTTATCGGAACTCTAGTCCAAATGCTTTATAGATTGGTTGTCGATAAAACTTGTTGTCAATTATTCTTAAACATTTACAGAAGAAATGCTAAATAAATAATGTGTGTTTAGTAACGTATGAAAGGGCAATGTGGCCAAAATTCAGCGCCAACCAGCGTCAAAAACTATAGTCAAACTTAATTTTTTTAAATATTGTATTAAAAAAACAACTAAATTCTCTAATTTTATTAGCCATAAAACTAGTCATATTAATCTAATGATTACGCCATATTTCCTTTTCTACGTACTTTAACTGCGTTTGTATTTTCATTTTATTTAACTTTAAATTAGAATCTTATGAAACCAGACTAAATATATCATATTAATATACTTTAATAATTATTTATTAACACTTTGAAAATATAATAAAATTACTTATATTCTAAAATACATGATGACGTGTTAATTTTGTATTGGACTTAAATTGAATTTAGTTTTATAAATTAATTATGTAGCATTTATGTATGTTAAATTTATGGAAAAATAGATAGGTGAAAGTAGCGAGCTGACTGTAGATAAGTGCATATTTGAAAGAAATCCGGTCATAACGTGAATATCATAAACTTTGGGCATCCTATTAAGAAATTTAATTCCTAGAGATTCGACAGATATCATTGATTTAAAATACAGATAATATAGAAATTATTATATAAAACTCCGAAATCTTAACACAGGATCTAAAAAACTGTGCAACACTTTACACGTTACACTAAGGAAGTTCGATAGTGAACGAAAAGATTGCTTCATTAAAGATTCAAAAATTGTTCCCATTCATTCTTTATTCAAATTCATTCAGTTCCATCAACATGATTACTGTGTTTTGAATCATTAGACCTTGTGTATATTGTCATGGACTACTATTGACTACCCTAAACTTTAATATAGTATTAGATACAGGCCGTAACGGAAATATTATAACAATAAGAGATCTTATCACAGTACCTATAAAGCTAAAAGTGGTTGATGATATAATATAATAAATCGACCCCGATTTATTAAAGGTTCAATAATTGTTCTCGTTTATTCTTTATTCAAAGTCATTTAGCTCAATCAATACGATTATTGAGCTTCGTATCATTATACCCATTCCGTTTCTCATCATCTATATAATTATTTTAAGTATATGACTATCTGATCGATATCTCTGATGGTTAAATATTGGCCTCAGTTTGGCCAACGTGTTAAATAGAAAATAAAGGAAAGGGAAGGAAGTCTAGCAAGAATTGGTGGAAGAAATCAGTGAAAATATCTAGAGATTGTAATGGTGTTAGTGGTGCCTATGTTCAGAAATAGATGGTAGATGTTTAGATAAAGGAGGGGAGGGGGGGGTATCGTGTCGCATTTTCATTGGAAGATAAAGAACTCAGTCCGGATGTGAGAAATCTAACGCGTGCCTTAGGCCCGCACTTGGAGGACCATTATTATTGGTCAATGGAAAAAGCATTAGATGTGAAATTTGTTTTGAGAGGCACATAAAACATAACGTTTGAAGGTATTGTGGACTCTATACTTCCCATTTAGAATATGATCGTTTTAATTTTTCAAAGAACTTTGTGTACCTCGACAGATTTATCTACCAGTGAAAATGGTCCTTATTATTAATTTATTATAAAATTCAACGGTCTAAGTAATATGAAAATATAGAATTTCTATTCCGAAATCCTTTCCATTCGCCTAATTAAGACAATGGGTTTCTCCAAATATCCACTTTATAATAATGATATTAATGTTTATATTGAGTGTTTACCGTGTACACAGCTATCGTGCTGGTTTGTATTGAAATGTCTAATACATATTTACAAAATGTGAAATTTTATCTCTTTATAATATAAATGTATTACACGTTCGATTTACACATGTAAAATTCTTTTCTTTTTTATTCCATATAATGGTTATAAAGGCAAAGGAAGGCCGAAAAAGAGATGGATGGACTATGTGAAAGATGATATGGTAAGAAAGGAAGTAAATAACGAGATAACTGCGAATAGGGATGAATGGAAGAGAAAAACATTACGCCGACCTCAAATAAACGGGATAAGGAAGAAGCAGATGATGATAATACTCTTAAGCTTTTGAAGGCTATTTGTACATAATTGAAACGGTAAACAAGCAGATGGTCGATGGAAAGTGCCAATAATAATCACCCAGGACAATTCACATAGCGCCATCTAGTCCTAGTCTACTAGAAACTGATATAAATAATTAAATACACTTTTTGTAAATATATACGTACATTCAATACCAGATTAATACAAACAATCCTAGCCATAATTACAAATGTTTGTATTATGCGAGGTACGAGCCCGCGACCATCGATAGTATATCATATAACTAATCATATCACACTGGTTTAAACTGAAAAACAGCATACAAAGCAAACTGCATTGTATGAGTATCCCACTGATTCAAATCAAATTTAAAAAATCTTCATTCAACATGTAATCATACAATATTGAAACCTTCAGGAAAAGATCTTATTCATTCTTTAAAGGCCGGCAACGCACTTATAAATCCCTTGATGTTGCAGCTGCTCATGGGCGTTGGTGATCACTTACCCTCAGGTGAGCTGCAAGTACATTTGCATATGCTTTAAAAAAATTATCAATTAAGTCTACCGTGACTTTAGAATGCAGGAAGGACTAAGAAAAATAATTGCTTTCATAGTCTTCTTATGCGATTTACATATTACGACAATGCAGTATCACGGGGGTCACGTGATTACGTGATAGATATTGTGTAACATTTGACATGACTGAGGTAGACTATTAGCAGCTTGTTTGCCATTATAGAATAGAATACAAAATTCTTTATTCAAATAAAGTAATATTTAAGCACTTTTGAATAGTCATAGTTATTTTTTTATCTACTCATTCGAAAAGCTATCTCATCACAAGAAGAGCAAATAAGAAACCTATGTGTAATAATTGTAGTAAGTTTACATTTCTAAGTTGAAATGTTTGAATACAAACTACCAACCAGCACGAATTTAATAGAGTCAAAATATTCAATACACAATCAACTGGTTTAATTACTAAGTAAGATTAAATCAGCCCTAATGATTTGAGCAAATCAGTCTCTACAAGTAGCTCTAGTTCAGAAGTATGACGAATGAGCCAGCCATCACGTCGCTGGAACATATTTTAGGGAATCAAATGACAATTACATAAAAAAAGGTTATAATCTGGTAATAAATCTGATGATAAGGTACAGTAATTAAACAATTACCCGTTATTACAGCAATAATTTGATTTATAAGATGGAGGCTTGCCGCAACAGTGGGGTTGTAAATAGACTGTTACGTTACATTATAAATTACAATTAATTACAGGGCACAACAAGCAGGGTAAATGCTAATTGAAAATTTCGTCGCTCCATCATTAATAGGGTTTATGACGGAGATAATTCGCCTTGCTCGGATGACTTTTGAATAACAGTACGATGTCACTCAAGCTATAAGCTTGCTAATGTGTATAATAAGTTTACTAATGTTACAGCTTCATTAACCATAACACACTTTATAATGTCTAAGGCCTGATATCTTTGTGAACACAATACTGTAAGAAGTGCAGTGGAGTTTCTTACCTGTTGTAGTTCTCAGAATTGGACGGTTGGAATAGCAATGAAATCTGTACCAAATACCAAAATACCAATCACAAGTACCAAAAATGTTGTATAGAAATAATTGATTTTTATGATTACTAATGATGACAACCTCGGTGGTAGCTAACTGTATGCTATTACTGATTTCTATTCTTCGCACGATACAAACATTTGTATTTATGAGTATGATTATTTGTGTCGTTCTGGTTGTTTTCTTCGTATATTATGTATATATTTATGTATAAATATATTAAAGTATTTATATCAATCGTCTAGTACCTATAAAAGAAATTTTACTTAGATTGGAACTAGAGTGCGCTGTGTGAATTGTGAGAGATTGTCCTGAGATTTTGATAAAATTGACCGCCTCTAGTCAGTATAAGTACACAATATGTCTTTCTTAACTACCTATACCAAAACTAGTAAACCAAACTAAACAGTAAACTAATATTTTAATATACGAATATCCAGAATCAGCAAACAGAACTATGACTAATGTAATTCTGGCAAAAGTTCAGCCATTATTAAGTTACAGGATATATCAATCTGTGTGAGACCCGAGCAGGTAGAAATGTGTCTAAACCTTTACATCGCATGGGCACACTCAACTTACAGTGTCCCAGCAGATTTGAAGTGATATAAACAGATATATTTTGTCACGGGATTTGCTATATAGGATAACTGTACGGATCAGTCGAGCGCGCGAAAGGGCAAATTGTGCCTTTTGTTTTCATCCCGGGCTCTCGCCGGCAAAATCTTGTTATACCCAATGTTATGGACTTGTTTGTATTCACTGTAAACGTGTCATGGACTTCGGTAGCGTGTTATCGAATAATGAACGCTGTTATGAATGCTATGATCATCTAAGGCTGAGCAGTGACTTTGTGGTGTAACATTTGCACTTTAGTAGAGTAATAATAAATTTTGTTACTTATTCTATTTTGTTATTATAAAGTATATAAGTAATCTATATAATAAGATAGGTATCTTTCTAGACTGTTATCTGGATAAAGTAGACAGATGGATTAGCAAACTAACAAGATTTAATAATATGCTACAACAATAATATATACATAAACTTCGATAACTAACTTAGTACCAACTAGTCCCGAACTACTTAACAGAGTGTATACTGGGTATTAAACAATAGACAGACATACTTAAATACTTCTTTATATATGTATATAGATAAATATCATACGTAGAAAAATACACAAACGAATGCAAACAGGTATCACGTATGGTGTGGAAATTGAACCCACGATTATCAGAAAGCATGGTATTCAGAAATGAAAACAGATTATTTAAACGCACACAAATACATTTTGAATACAATATAGGTTGATTGTGCGATAAATTTTATAATAAAATTGTAACAAAAGTTAAATTGTACAACCAAAAATATCAACTAAAAAGTAGAAGAATAAAAAAACTTATTTACGCTAAAGTAGTTCCTAGTGATAAAAATTTTTTACTTTACGCTATTCATTCACATCACCAAACCTTAAATGTGATCATTATTTGCTACTTTCTGTTACATTATAGTTTTTTATTTTCCATTCTAAGTTATGTATAAAAACTTTAGTCGTAACCAACTATAATCATGCAAGAAATTACGACCAAAATTGCAATTACGCTGAGTGCTATAACGCTTATATGCTATTATACCTTTATTATTCCATGATAATTACCCATTAAGAAGTAAAATTATAATGTTTCACCACTTCTTGTTGGCAGAATGTCGTGAAAGACATGTAGGATAGCAAAATACGCTGCAAAACAAGGAAACCTTTAAAAATACCAACTAAGTGGGAAAGCAAACTAATGACTGCGCCTGCACAGTTTTGCTACATTAAAAGACCCGCACAAACCAGGAAATGGTATTTTCCTGTTAATATTCTCTTCTTCAGAAATAGTATTTTCCGCGGTGAGTCCTATGATTCTATCCCTTATCTAAATTCTTTCCGTACCCATCCTTCCTTAAAAAACCACTCACTAGCAATATCCCCTGGTCTTACTGGTATTCATGGGCCGCGGTAATCCTATCGTTAGGTGTGTCGTTGTTTACCTCCTTTACTATAAAAAAACATTAATTATATTCATGTACACCATTACGGCCATCACATGAAATTATAAGATAAGATATTTCAACAGAGAGTTTAGAAAGCAACATAACCACTGATATTTTTATATTGATAATATTTTTTTTAATATGTGTAATGGAAATGGCAAGTAAGCTGACGATACATCTGATGGTAAGTGATAACTGTCGCCCATATATATAAACTAGTAGTACTTCGAACATCCCGTTACTAGGTGATGACTATGAATCACTCATGCATTGTCAATCCCGAGTACTAAGATGTCGTACCTCTTATCCAGTAATTTCACTGCTTTATCTTAAAACAACACAACACAGCTTACTAAGCAAGCTATTTAGCTACTGAAATAGGTAGACAGAAGTATCTAAGCAAATGACTTTGTAGGATGTCTACATGTGTGTCTAAAACAGCGATGAGTATAAAGTAGCTACTATTTGCATACCCATTTCCCACAAACACTTGTGTGCACTTTGAATTGTGAGAACATCACTTATTCCACCCACAATGCGTTACACGTCGAGTGTTCGTTGTGCACAATTGAATATGAGTTCGGTTAAAATACAAATGTGTTGGGTGTTTGTAAACATCCAATATCTTTCTGTTTCGCGACAATTTATATATGAAGGTTTTCCTTCGACTTGTTTAACTATTTCTCTCCATCTATTTGTATATAATAATTTGATGAAAATAATTCCGAGTAGCCGAAGATCGGGCAGGTGTCGCACATCATTGCTAAAGAATTTATGACAGTGGTTCGGGATCCTTGAACCAGATTCCTGTTCAGAACAGCGGTGGACAAAATTAAGATCTCCAGGATGATCGCCAACTTTTACCTCTACTCGATGGATTTATATTATTTTTTTTAATTCCGCTACAATTAACTTTTACCTCAACAATTTTCCTGGTTGTTTATAGTTGTACATGTTATACATATAAACGAGATATTAATCAAGATAATATTATTTAAGTTTCCGATATTTCAACGCTATGAGTGTGTAGCTTATATATTATATTATCTTGTTTAGTAATGTGTACAATTCTTTAAAAAAAATAATAGATTCACATTTTGTCTCGTCCTAGCCAGGTTAGAACCTGACTAGGACGGGACAAATCGTCCCTAGCTATAGCGAGCCATATAGAGTATTTCAGTGATTTTGGCTCTGTTTTCATTGATTAGTCACATATTATTTATTTATGTCATTACGAAGTTGGAGCAATATAAACAACTAAACATTTAATAATAAGATAAATAATTCTTTGGGCATTCTATGGTTTCTTTTCTTTCTTGCAGTTTTTTAAATATTTTTGTCTTTTTTACTAAACTATATACTACCACTCATTTAAACTGCTTATAGATATGTTGTTACCTAACAGATACTATTCGTTGTTGGAAAGAATTTCTCTGAATTTTTATAAGAATTTTATTTTTTACAGGTTTCAACAGATATTCTATAACGCTGATATTGCGCTACAAATTCTTTGTAGCTGTGCTGAGTTATGTGCTTTTTTACCGTCACGGTACATAAAGCTACCTACCGTTGTACTTAGTTTTTCCATTCCATTTATATGTTTGAGTCACTTTTTGTGACAGAACTCATTTAGAACCATACAATATATATATATATATATATATAACTACATTTACATATTCAGATATAAAATGAATGAAACATATTTTAATTCAAATTCAAAAATATCATTTATTCATGTAGGACATTTTAGTCACTTGTGTATGTAAATTTTTTTATATTATTATTTTCCTTCCGTCCAATTCAGTATACAGGTTTAAATAATATATCTATATATGTCTTTCATTATTATCGCAGTCGTAAATTTTTTTTGTTTAGTTTAGTAATATGTCTATTTTTGTAAAATAAAATTATACTCCGCTTTGTCTCCGCTCCTAGTCAGGGTTAGCAATGACCCAAAAGCTGGTAAATATTTTGCCCAGAAGATGAATATGGCGATTCAAAGAGAAAATGCTGACAGTGTCAGATACCTAAGGGTACCTACACTGCCTTGTGTGGTAATTGTTTTTGAAATCATTTACAGATTTATAATAAATATATTTAACTTAAAAATTTTATAATATTTTTTTTAAAGATTTATAATAAATTATTTAGCTCATGGCTATAACAAATCCGTAAAGGAAATTCCCAAAGTTTTACACAATTATTGAATGAAAGCCATGATATGTATACAAGAATGAAACATATCATTCAGTTTTGAATCCAATCGTTGTGGAACATGAAACTAAAATTATTTCTATGTAAATCCCATCACGCCGAATGAATAATTTCAATTCAAATCCAAAAATATCTGTCGATCTTGTTTAAATCAATTGTATTCAGATTGGATTGAAGCTGATCCAATAATATCTTTCTGACTATGGAGTATTCAGAGTATACATACTTTAGTTGATATTAGCTGTTACTTTAAATTAAAATTAAAATATATAAAATTAAATTAGCCCAATTTAGTCCTTATAATATTAGCTAACTACTAGTAAAAGTCTGTCTATCAAAATCGGTCCACCCATACCAGAGATTAACAAAAACAAACAGTCATATCTTACTAATATTATACACGCGAATGTTTGTAAGTATGTATGGATGGATGACTGTTTGTTACTCTTTCATGCAAATAACTACTGAGTGGATTGTCTGACAAATTGTTAGCTTCTTTGCTGTTCAAGAAACAAAGACAACCTTTCCTCGTTTCTAAAACGAAACTGTCTTTATTGGAGTATGTATTTATTTGTTTATTGTATGGAGTTCTTTATTACCGCCACGAGTAATATATATACTATTTCTGACAACAAATATAATAAAAGCAGTAACTATTTGTTGTAGGAATAAGGCCGTTTCTTTCAACTTATGATTTGGCTTGATTAACTGAAATGAATTCTTCAAGATTTACCTCCCGGCTGTTGGATTTCGTGATCCGAATTCGGATATTGCGAATTACGTAAGTATCTACGAATTATATCTTAGCCCCCGGACATGTCTTGAATATTATGAGCCTTTTAATGAAGCTTTTAAATCGAAAGCAAGTTCCTTTTGCAATATGACTAAGGAATACTATCGTATCGATATAATATGTATTTTCATATGTTGAGAAATTATTTTAGGTTTTCATAGCTGCTACAAGTCAAAACTTAGTCTATTGTGTACGTATATGACTCATGTAGGTCGCAGATATATTTATGATACATTAATTTAACAAAAATAATACTAAAATATGCTCAAAAGTATAAGCCCATGTAGATGTAAAGAAACTATATGTAACTTGCTAACAATAAACCTTACACTATCTCAAATTAATTTGGCAAGTCAAACTATAAATTATCTTAATTACGACTTTTAGATTGAAATAATCCAGCTTAAAATACATTATATAAATATGCAAGATGATTAAAAATGTAAATGTTTAAAATTAAGTGTTACGTTAATAACAGCTGACACTGATCCTAATAAAGAGATTAAAATATTTCGAATAAAAAGGAATGTTCAAAATGGAGCTGTATGCTTAAAACACAACGAGCCTACAGAATCAAACCTGTTAAATTGAACACCCTTTTTCTGAAGTCGGTTAAAAAGGGAAATTGGCTACGTAAACATCTATTCTTTTCCAACATAAAGGAAGGCAGTTCACAAAAGCCGGGGTTGAAGCGATATCATCTCTGGAGCGTTATCGCTGGTCAAGATTTAGTTTATCAAGCGGCTACCTAATTTATACATTTGTAAGAACCACGAAATATCCGTCAAGGATCCATTACCTGGTGGCGTAAAATGGTCACAGTCACGATCTGCCATTATAATGGGCAACCATGAACTCTTATACATCTATAAATATTTAACACTGTAATCGAAATATAATCATCACAATATTTATATTTAATGACCTTGGTGGTCTAACGGTTTAGTACACCGCCTCACCTCTGATGGTCCTAGGTTTAATCCGCGCACAACAAACATTTGTATTCATGAATAGGACTCATTTTTTCTGAGTGTTAACAAAATGAATCCATTTTTTTAATATAATTGTATCAAATCCATAGAAGAAGCATTGCTTAGTTCAGGACTGAATGACTCTATGTGAACTGTACTGATTTTTTTCCTATTTTATTCTATTACTAAATCTAGAGAAACTGTTTTCACTCTTTCTATTTCCTTTCAAGCTCCTCTCTTTTGCTTGTAAGCCAAAAAAGTATAAGTTATTCGTAAAAAGGGTCGATTTAAAGTAAATAATAAATAATCTACATATCTCAAAAATAAGCGTTCACATTGTGAACTTAACTTATCATATTCGACGCGATCTCTATTCGATCCCAATTCAATTCTGTCAAAACTTACTCAACATGTTATGATAGTGGACACCTCCACACGCATTATAGTTATTATATTCGTATTATCTATATTTATAGATATTAATATCTATATCTATATCTAAAGATTATTATATCTATAGTTATAATAATCTTTACTTAGTATAAAATGAAGTTCCTTCCGCTGTCTGTTCGATTAGATCTTTTATACTAAGCTTAAGAATTTCTTAAATCTAGTTTTTAGCAATCGATAAAGTGATTTAAGAGATTGATTTATAATACATGTACCCGTGCGAAGCCGGGCCAGAATATATAAAGAGGTAGAATTATATGATGAGATTTTGTAGATATTTTATGGATAAAGTAAAATCATAGTTCATTACTTTTTGACATTATATTATTCTAGAGTAACATCCATACTAATATTATAAATTCGTAAATGTGTATTTGTGTCAGTTTGAGTAAAGATTAAAATATAAAGACGAAAGATAATTATATTACATTACTTCATTAAAAGAATGCATTCTCATTTGAACCGGAACTTATGGCTGGACTATAATAAAAAACTGCGTCTACTAAAAATAAACATGTTTAAGTAAAGGAGTGTAAATTTAAATAAAGCTTTGAAATGTGTATAACATATCTGTTATATTACATTTGTTTTTCTACAATGTTGCTCATGAACTTCATAATGCTGGCAGGGTAACCGCAAAATAATTTACATGAATTAGGTGCTAATGTACATAAAATTATCAGGTGTTGACCTAGCTAATATTTATTATGCGCCATACAGGAAATTGTGCCATTTAAAATACAACAAACCATATATACAGCCACGACTGATATCTCAGTTAGAGTAGTCAGAGACATAGTCAAATGCCGATGTTGAAGTGAACGCAATACTATCGAAGTCAACGTGGTTTTGGGCGAGCCTACCGCCGTTCATTTTTCGTGTTTATTTTTAGTTCAATATCGATGTTTACCTTACCGCAGAGTTAGTAAAAAATTTATATTAACATATTTTTTGTGTCGGCCAGATTTTGAACTCACGACCTCTTGGACGTAATTTAGACTACTAGGCCACGACGCTCACATAATTTAAAACCAGCCAATAATAAACGACAGTGCAAACAAGAAAATGTTGTTTCCGTACAGTAAACAATATGTTACGTTACGGAAGAGTATTCTATTTCCCTCACTTTATTTTACCTCAACGAAATGTTGTTTCCGTTGTCCGCCTAATTTCCACTAGCCCGCTAATCGTTATCCGATAATGTCTTTACCTCTCTACATACAGTTAACATGAAAGCCCATCAGGAGTGGATTGACCTTCACAACTCATAATTGCTCCCATAAAAGTTTCAACGCGGTGAGTACCCAACTTTACCACTCCATCAACAGTTTTGTATATCTGTTCAATAGTCGAAACTTTCCAATAACTGTAATTACAGATTTGTAAGTTATATTAGAAAACATTCCCAAATAGACATTATGTTGACGTGGGTGGTATGAGGGAAGTGCTTTGGCACCGAATTTACTTCGAATAAGTTTAATTATAAATACTTTTATGTCCAATAACTCACTGAAGTGGTTATGCCAATCATGTACAAATATTAAAAACACATTGCAGTACCGATCCGATAGCAAATTATATGTAATATTAAATGTTTATGAGTATATAATATGAAAAAATACAGTGGTATATTTATGACAATAGACCACTGCGCTACGTGTTATAAATGTTCTAACAAAATACCAAGAAGTTTCAAGAATATTTTTAAATTCTGAACTTTGCTTACAAATTAAGTAGTATAATCGCAACATATTATACAAAATATAAAATTGTTGTTGTCTATCTAATCTAATCCACCTTTTTGTCGGTTCTTAAACTGGATTCCGTAATTATATTTCATCTTTTGTCTACCTTGGATGATTATTTTTTTAATTTTTAATTGTACTGGCTTATTTTGTCTTGCTTTGTGCATTAAAAATATGAAAACAAATGTCTATGAAATCTACTTAGTCCAAATAAATAAATGTAATTTAATTAAATTGTAAAAAGTGTCAGCACATTTGCCTATGCTTCAAAATGTTACAATGTACATATAGATAACACAACAAAACAAATAATAATAATGATTTCTCATGACAATTCACACAGCCCCATCTAGTTCCAAGTTAAACTATCCAGAACTGTTATGGATACTAGACAACTGATATGAATACATGTATATATATATTTTCTATATACATAAAAATACCTAGACCGCCACAAACAATCATACTCATGAATACAAATATTTGTACCGTGCAAGGAATCGCACCCGCGAACATCGGAAGTAAAGCTGTGTACTAAATCGCTAGAACGAGGTGAAAATAGATCATTGGCAAGTAATACTGTTGAATTTAGGTTTATAAATGTAAACATGACAAATGATTATAACTGTATATACTCAGCTTTCATTACCTTTTATCATCCCTAGACTTTTTACGAAGTGGGTGAGTACCTATGTTTTGCCATTTACAGTTAGCCTCAAAGCAGTTTCTTTGTAATTTGTTTCTGTTAGAGGGTGATATAAGTGAAATTACAGGGTACGGAAGCATCTATTAAGATTGCGAAGGATTATCTCCGGAATGGCAACACATGAGGAATATTACGGGTGTCGCACGCTAACATAATCTACATGGAGCTCTTGACGTGTTATATATATATATATATATATATATACTAGTTGTATTCGCGTCTTCGTCCGTGGAATTTAACGAAGAAGTAATTAGTTTATTTAGTTGTACTGGACATTGCAACATTACTATATTTTTTATAATAAAAGTAGCCTAAGTTACTCCTTATTATATCACCTACCTGCCAATAAAAGTCCCGTTAAAATCGGTCGAATCATTTCAGAGATTAGCTGGCACAAACAGACAGACACACAGACAAAAATTGTAAAAAAAATAATTTTATATTTGCACCGTATTTATATTCATATGCAAGTAGTAAAAAACGGTTATCTCAATATATAAACAGACACTCCATGTAGTATATGTACTTTGCCGCCCACTGGCTCTTACTATAGGTCGCCTGTTAGTTAGTATAATTTTATTAAAAAGAAAAATATCAAATCAGAGAACATTGTCTCTGGTGTTCTTCATATAAATACATAGACGCCGGTTGCCACTTACCATCATCAAGGGTATCGTCAGTTTGTATTCTAATTACTTAAAAAACGATCAAATCAAGTTTACTAATATTTTATAATGATAGTTATTATTAAAAACATTTTACGATTTTTACCTTATGTTTTACTTTTGTTTATTCTATAAATATATATTTTTAATTAAGATAACGAACTTTTCGCACCTCTTCACTACTGTTTAAGCAGAACGGACCTACACAAACAGAATGAATACAGAACACTGCATATTTTTTTGTGCACAATGAAAGTTGGATTGTAGCTTTTATATTAGCTTCAACTGTTGTGTTTAGAACACGAGTTTCATGTAGTTTGAAGGCTTTATTTGCTTTAGTTTAACACCGAGGCAGTTTAAATTGTGAGAATAGGTTGTAACGTAGC
The DNA here is from genome assembly GCF_030625045.1 of Achroia grisella. Lineage (NCBI taxonomy): Eukaryota > Metazoa > Arthropoda > Insecta > Lepidoptera > Pyralidae > Achroia > Achroia grisella. The sequence goes on from NW_026712845.1 coordinate 754,209, forward strand.
ATATTTTTATGAGCTTTTATTTAACCCAGTTGTTGGTTGTTTTCATAACGTTTATACGAATTGTATAAATGTTTTTGTAAATTTAACTAAAATCATGAATTCATATTCTGCTTCACGGAGCGACCTCACCTTTCCCAAAATTTGTTTTCATTGTGTGGCCACTACACACCAGGATTACGTGAGTAGTTTCAGACCTTTTAAAACAAGTATTCCAAAATGGCAATGCAATATTATGGTGACTAGTAGATCCTTTCATTTTCACATTCAGAATATTATAAAAGTACTTAGAATTAAGAAACAAGAGAAACAAAGAGTAAATATACGACTATTGTAGGAGTAAAACAGAAATAAAATTCAAATATGAGTGAGGAATTTGAGGGTTTGATAATAATGACTACTGACTAGCAATGTCTTAATGCACTAAGATGACCTCCACGGGTCCCTCCTGGAAACCGTCGTAGTTAATTCCTGTAAAAATCCATCATAATGTGCGAACTAAACTGACTTCATACTTATCCTATCATCTTCCACTGGAACACTACACTGCCAGACAGCGTATACCGATAGCGCTGGCGAATGCTATTCCATCATCATTCATAAAAAAATAGTCAAATTGTACACATGCTCATTTTTTGAGATTATTAATAATAATATTTTACCTCTAAAACCCAGAAATAAATTATCAGACAGAAATATTTTATACTATATTATTACAACCCACGTAGATATAAACATACTCAGAGTGAATGAGTATTATTCCCATTCTTAGGTAATTATGTCTTAATATGGCTGAATATGTTCATTAAAGGTATTACGAGTATATAAATAGCATTACAAGGGTGAATTAATATGGAATGATCTATTTATTATTAATTATTGCCTATAATCATAGCCTACGCAATCTGAAGCCAAGACTTTGATTACAAGACGGGCTTTAGCCTTTATCAACATTTCGAATTTCTCAGATCTTATATTAGATAGACCGAAATAGAAGATCAAAACAACGACCACGCACCATTTGCGCCTTTAGCCGAATACGAGTTACTTGTAATTCTGCCTTATATTCAACCCACTTAAAAAAAGGGTTACTCATTTCGACTGTGTTTTTATGTTCGTTGCCTCGGAACTTTTTTCTAAATGAACCGATTTTGATGAATATTTTTTTTTATTTTAAACCTAGATGGAGCCTGTATGCACTATTATAATTGACCAATTCATTGAAGTCGATTATTTCGTGGTCCGAATACGGTATTATAAATGGCGATTGAATACTGTACGTATTGAATACGAGCTATCCATCTCTAAGGCATGTACAGAGTGACAAACATTGCATGTATTGTATATATATCCTTAGCTCAAAAAATACTCAAATGTAAAAAATAAAGCAAAGTGATACTGGAAAATACAAATTTTAAACGGCGGAACGCAACTCTTCGTAACAAATTTGAAATTATATTAAATTAAATTAAATTAATAGCTGATTTATTCATGTAGAAAATTTTAGCCGCTTATGAACATATTTTTTTTTTATATTATAATTTTTTCCCTACCGTCCAGTTCAGAAGAACTGGCCAGAAGCTCAATTGATTTTCTTTTAAAGCCAGAGTACCTACTTATTCATCTAATATTAAATATACCTTGATCATATCCACCCCTGGTACGGCCATAAAATTCCTTCAGCCTATAATATAACAAACAAAAGTGTACTTTAAGAGATTTGTTCTTAGAAACTTCCTATATTATCATTAATACCAAGATTAGAATATGAAATGGATCAATAAGTCCTTTTCAACAACTAACAGTTGGCGCACCAGCTTTTATTACCTATCGTAATTGAACAGTTCCAGGTTATTTCAATTGGATAACAGCTCGGTATGGCGGTACGAAATGATATTACTGTTTTAAATGGTTTTCTCTCCCAAAAATTGCAAATTTTAAACAATCTACAAACAAAAAATTGTTAAGTGAATAGAATCGGCGCACTTGCATATTTTTTTATATAAATGGAATATCAAACAGGCTATTTGCTCATCTAATAGAAAATGGTAATCGTCATATAAATGAATTCCCAGCACCACAAAATCCACTATAACACCCTTTGGTTACTGTCCATGCTTTTTTGAGATAAATGACAGCCTATGTCAAGTCGAGACGTAGGCTGTCGAGATGCACTCTAACTTTACATAATATTTCTTATCCTATTAAGACCCATTCAGCCGATAGTCGTGAAAAGGTAACGGAGAGGCAGACATACTTTCACATTAATTATAATGGGTATAACATATCCGTATACCTGACAATAGTGTATAGTCACACACCGTTTCATCCCGTACTAAAGTATAGATTTTTAAAAGAGTACAGTAATAAAAAATCATTATATTGAAGATATTGTTTCATCTGAAAATAATGTCTACAGTTTTAAATCGTCTTGAACATTCTTTCTCAAACGATATGAGTTTTCTAATGATAATATGTGGGTGACAATTCGAGCAACATTACGCTACGTCAACACTTTATTTGTGCATTACTTTTTCTCTTTAGGATTACTTTTTGTCATTGTAACTTTCACCCTATTTCTATTGTAATAAAGCACAATTAATAGAAAACAATATAAAACCTTAGGTACGTGATTTTTGTTCTTGTATCATTTAACGTCTAATATACCTTTTCTTAGGATTTGCTTTATGTTTTCACGTTATTTATGTCATAATTGTCGTTGACGTATATATTACATTGTACCGTGTGATATTCTGAGGAAATCAGAGCACATACTGCAAATAGAATAACTGTATATAGTTAGACTATTATTATAATCAATACTAAGCCAATGAAATTTTTCCCACCCTCTATGAAGTACATACGCCGTGACATAATAGTACCGGTATAAAGTACTGTGTACAGATCACCACAGTTCACACAGAACACAGTTCTGCCACGAATGCATTGACCATCCATCCAGTGTAGAAAACCTGAACCTGTCTGAAAATTAACATTCCAAAGCATCATCTGACGATTACGATGATGGCAGCCTATTGTCAACTATTTTATCAATAGGCTGCCGTATCATACTTCTGTCAAATATCTGTCTGTCATTGTATATTATAAGTTACTAACATAGTTTTATAAGTTTTTACTAACACAATATGGATGTAATCCGAATTAAAATAAATAATAATAATAATAATTGTCAACTCTTTTTATGTTTAATTCGTCATAGAAACCAAATAATCGGGTGGTGTAGCGGATTAGCACATCGCTTTACTTCAGATGGTCGCGGGTACGATTCCTCGGTGAAAACATTTGTATTCCTGAGTATGATCGTTTGTATCAGTCTGGGTGTCTTCTACGTAAATTATATATCTACAAAGAAATCAGTTGTCTAATACCCATAATCCAAGCTATGCTTACCTTAAAACTAAATGACATTTTGAGATGTATCCAGGGGTAAAAATAAAATAATAATAATAGCAAATAATTACTTTACTCTTTGGAGAATACTCCGGGAATTAATGTAACTTTGTCTTTCATTTGTGCCCTCAATAGTAGCTACCAGAATTAGTTTATATGTTAATTAAAGACATACGGAAAAGTACTATTATTATAAGCCATAGTAACATAGTTTTTTGAGAACTACTTAAATAGTGTTATAGCCTAGCGACAAACAATTTATGATATATTTTTTATTCTAATATGTATTCAATTTCCCATTATCCCACAATTTTCAGTACTGTATAAAAGTTAGTTTTAGCGGAGTTTTTTGCTACGCTCACTGATTGTGGAATCAACTACCTGCCGAAGTTTTCCCTAGAGACTGTCGTGGGATTTTTCAACAAGGATATAATAATGTTTCTTATGGGTCGGTAACGTACATGTGATACCCCTGGTGTTTCAGATGTCCAACTAATCGACATCTGAAACACCAGGGTTACGAATATTATCTTATCTATAGTTACGGTAGCCATTTACCGTTATAAGGCTGTATACTTGAAGACTGCTACTATAACTAGAACTCTTGTTTTTCTTGTAATGTTAAATTAATAGTTTAAATTATTTTTGTTAATTAGCGTTTGTATGTGAGTTATATAATAAATAGTCTATTTGACTTTACACAAAGTCATTCGTCGGCTCATAATGGAATAACCTAACATACAAACACACACATTTTGCATTTGTAATTTAAGTAGAAATTAATCTAAAATATTTGTGCCACTATGTACTCTAATATATATAACTCCCGTGTAAAGGTTGGATTGTTATAATAGTCATTACAATGGCCTCACCAAATATAAATTGTATGGTTGTTACTAATCACAACATTTTATATAATATATAATAAATATTTTCCTTCTTTGCACTATTCCACTTTATGACGACTCTTATAATCCCAAAAAATCTCTCCTTGTTAATCATTGTAGTATAAAAAAACTCATTCGGGATAATCAAATCGTATCAAATCTTTTCTGGAATACGTAAGCTGGTACCAAGCGTTTGCTTAACAGATCATTATACTTATGCATATAACTCGGGAAGTTTTAACTATATTTACCAACAACCGAGGACGCCACATGTACTCTACATTAACCTTTTCAAACTAACATTAATTTCTGTTGCTTGAGTTTACATTACACAGATAGTATTAACCAAAACACATTAGGTTGTTTTGTAATGTAACGTTGTTTGTTATATTTCTTAGATACAGACCTAGATGTAATATTATACTGGCTATCATCTTCTACTTCGTTTCCGTTAAGGATATAGGGCATTTTTTATACTATTTAATACCGCAGATTGGATTCTTCGATTTTTGATATTATCTCATAATAAAATATTTAAAACAAATTTATTAACGTAAAGGTTATATATAACGTATGGTTTTGGTAAATCAATTTGTTTTTTAATGAATATACTTTTTAATGTTAAGAATGATAGAAATGCGTTTCTGTTGGTACCACCTCATTTCATCTTCTTTTGTCAAACGGTGAGCGAACCCAACCTTGGCAGTCTTACGTCTATGAGCAACTGGATTTGTGCAGAGTTTCACAGAGCGGCAACAAATTTTGTGGAGTCACAGTATTAGTATATTTCTAGATTATTAATATTATTGTATTTGTATAGTTACTGTTTTTATTTTTATTATTTTTAATTTTGTTTTTTTTATTGATCTTATTGTTATCATTATTATTATTATTAATGTATGTATTGCATACGTTTATTCCTTGGTGAGTGCATTGGTATTATACTGTAATACTCACTAAGAGCATGTAATTTTATAAATAAATAAATAAATATAAATAATGTTTAATCTAACATATGTATGTGAAGACTGATAATTGAAATAAAACATAAATGAATGAAATATTAAACACACATTCGGTAAGTAAACTCTTTATACTTTTATTACTGTTCAATTTCGTTTAATTTGCGTTGAATAAATGAATTCCAGTTGCGTTTAAAAATTAATTGACGTTGCAATCTCAGTCTTTCCAATTCGAATAAAAAATAGTATATAGAGAATGAAACTCAAAACACACGTTCACTTTACATTTTCATTATTGTTCTCTTATGTTTTATTTTCTTCGTAAAAACGAATTTCAGTTGCGTTGAAAATTAATTGACGTTTATATGGCTAAACCGCGGCGTAGATTGCTGAAATTAAATGAGTTTCGTGGAAAGCAATATTAACTGAACATAAACGCTCAAAGGTTCGCAGGTAGCGTGAATTAGACGCATCTCACATTCAATTTATTAACCGACTTCGAAAAGGAATAGAATTTAATTAATTTGTATTACTCACAAAACGATTATTCAAATTCTATACATTATATAATCGAGATATGTATCATGAAATATTTCGTAAAAAGATGTAGATATTTCGAGGCTACATCAGAGCCGTTACAGCCATCTCCAGTCGACCCGTGACCAGGACTTTTGTAGCCGTGTCGAAATATCGGAAGCTCTCAAATAATATTATGAAAATGATCTGTAATAGTTAATTAATTATTTGGCAATTCTTTTGTGACCTCCCATGATACGGGTTCGCCTAGTGCGGGGTCCAATTTTAATATATTTGTAGGGTAATTTAAATGTATTTGTAGGTTAAATTTTATAATATTTGTAGGTTTGAAATGAATAAATAAAAAAAAAAATAGTTTAAAATAGTGAATACCATAAATTTCACAAGGCGGAAATAGAGGGAACAGCTAGTAGCTTATAAAACAAATACCCCACAAATAGTAAAAATAATTCTACTAATCCCATATTTTTTGCAGTAACGACCATCGGCCATGTACCATAGACATCGCTAATCACACCGTTCCACCAGTGAAAACTTGTTGAGACTCATGAATAATATTCCCTAAATTTCCAATTATTAAAATCCTTTTCTTTACACCTAATATACAAAGAACGTTTTTTAATTTAACTTCTAAAGAGGCCATAAAAAGGGGTTACAAAGTTTATATTGAACAAGCTACTTAGGGCAGAACTTGAAAGTTGCTATCCTTGTACCGGAAAAACAAATTATTGAACAAATTATTGTTATTGTTATTCAACGATCTACGTTTAGGTATATCTACGATTACTTTGCGAACTATGTAGTCGTTACGCGCACTTTGTTTACTTTTTGAGATAACTGATAACCTATGCCTGTCCTAGCGATATATCTTTATGTAAAATTTATTTAGGACTAGCTACTCGCCCCGGCTTCGCACGGATGTACATGTATTACATATATAAACCTTCCTTATACATATAAACTCAAACTATTAAAGAACTCGCTTCAAGATCCGATGCGTAGTTTTAAGATTTAAGCATACATAGGGACAGACAGCAACAGCGACTTTATTTTATATTATGTAATAATGATGATGATGATATATATGCAGTTTAGCAGTAGCATCATGGAATACCTTTACAAACAAATAGATAGACACACTATCGTATTTATGATTTTAGTATTTACTTACGTTAGAGTTAAAAATAAAAGCAACCTGGACTTTATTGTTTCGAGCTCATAGAACAACACAGGTGTATTGGAATCACTTTTTTATGTCAAATAAGGTGACAGGCCACATAAAGGTAAGTGGTGACCGTCGCTAACGCGTCTCTTAAATACGTGAAATAAATACACATTATTTATTAAGCATAAGATAAAAATCAAACTTGGTTAACTATAAAAACAATATTTGTTAATTTATATTTCTAGTTAAATTACCAATTATAGAAACACCTTCAACAACACAAATTATTCCTAAAGAGACGACAGTAGGCACGCCCTCCATTTAAAATGGGGAAATCTAGGAGATTCGGCCGCCCCGGGGGAGGCGAATGGATACTACCGGCTAAAACCCTGTGGTTTCCTCTGATCGCTACTTGCCCCAGGGTTACAGGATCAAGTGTATTCCACTGTAGCCCTGGCAGCAGACTCGTCCCCTGTTTCATTGGATTCCTATAGGAGTACATACGGCGCAATTTGGGCATTTAATTTTTTGCATCTTCTAATAGTTAGCAAATACTCTACTAATCTGTATAATAACTGGTATAGTAGTTCATTATCCATAAAACCCCATTCAACCTATTTCATATAACCTCACAATCCCCTCTGACGGAACACGAGAGTCGTAATTTTTATAATACTTACGATATCCCATATAAACATTACATGCTTACCTCAGCAAAAATGTAAGATATAGTCAGCAGCCGTTTTTATAACGCGAGCCTTCCGAACGGGGCAAAATGATGCCATCATAAAAATATAGGTGGGTAGATCTGCTGATCTACTTCGTCAGCATATTATATATTTCACATGAAATCGAGATTCTGGTATGATGTTTTAAAAATTTAATTCACTCCCGCAACTTCACAAGTAAAGTGATCGTTAGCACCTATATTAGATATTAAAATTTGAACACAATATACCTTTACTTCATTCTTCAGACTTTATTCCCAGATGGGTTAGACAGAATCATTAGCAAATGTCGATGTCGTGAAAAATAAAAATATGAATGACACTAGACAATTCACATAGCGCCATCTAGACCCAAGCTAATTTGATGTGGATAATAGACACTGACTGATAGTATTTAAATACTGTTTTTGTAAATAAAAAACATATTATATATAGAAAATATAATATTTATCGTGATCATCGAACCCGGAACTATAACAAGTAAGGGTATCTTAAACCGCTGGACTACAGAGGCCGTCAAATGCCAATGCTAAGAGTGTAGTATTTAACATGCCCATATTTCGATTACATTTGAATGAACGTGAGACGGTACGCAGAGAGAGTGAGCCTACCATTGTATCTCAGATTAATAATAATTTAATATCACTGTCTCTAACTATATTACTGGGTTGTCCGAAATATTAAATTCAAACACAAAATTTTGCCTCGGTTTTTTGCCGGATTTGAAATGAAGGCCCATAAGGTAGTAAGCCACTAGGCCGCAACGCTTTATATATATTATATTATTATAGTATAATAACTACAGTACTACACTCGTAAAATGCGTTTACCGCCTCTCCACCGGATGAAATTATTTAGTTGTTCCAAGATAAGATTTAACGATCCACCACGGACTGTGGCATTGCTATTGTTGGGATATTAAAAAGCCCAATATCAGAGATAGGAGAAATTGCTGAATCCGCTTATCTCCCAACCTTGGGAATTGCAAGTGAAATTATTCTGTCAGCATACAAAACCAACACTATCTGCAATTGTACATATCGCATGCTTAAACATTAATTGTATAAACTCCAAAAAAATTAAGGTAAAACAACTTTGAACTTTGCCAATTTCTAATTATTAGTCCCATTTAAAAAAAGAATAAAGTTTCAAGATATTAATTAAATCGGTTTTATATCTTAGTTTTATAGCGAAGTAACACATGGGTATTACAAAATAACGTAATTACCGCAGTACAGTTCCTATATATAAACGACAATTACTTCTTACCACCAGGTGGGCGGTCAGCTTGTTTGAAAAATCTGTCTGCAAACTAGGTAATTAAATTCGTTGATCCGAAATTTCATTATATCATAGTTCATAAATCATCGTGAAATTGTAAATTTTAATTATATATATGTGATAGTATACTATTATACAATATAATAATAATCAAGGAACTGTTCAATTTCAGCGAATCGTACATTTATTATTCTAATTTGAATTCAGGATATTTTTTCTTTTAAACCCGTTGTAAAAGAATTATTAAAATAATATTATATATTTGAATTTAGAACAATATTCAAGATTTCACAATAAAGATAGTGTAATAGAACTTCTATAATACTATTCATTGAATAGCATGTTAAGACAAAATATTTATTATTACAGTAATAATTATGAACACACTTTCGTAACGCTTTTGAACTCACAACAGCCATATCATCTCTGAGCAATCAAATAATAATGAAACCTTCATGAATATTTATTCCATCATAAATAGCAAATAACTATATGAATGTAAATAAATCTTTTTGACTCTGTACCTAATAGTAAAGCAACGTAATAGAAATCATAATATATGTATTTGTTTCCTAAATATTAAGGGACTAAATATCACTGTGCAATTTCGTTACAATCTAAATTCAAATTCATAAAATCTCAATGTCATACATAACTTAAATTGTTAAAATTTTAGCCGATTGCTTTCAACATATGTATTCTTTCCCAAACATGACTTGAACTCTTGAAATTTGTTTATGTCTAATTGACGGTCAATAATAAGCATGGTTATTAGTGCGTCAGTCTCAACTAATTCAGTTGGCAATCAGCTTGCTTTGTAAGCTTAGTTTCCGTTGTAGGGGTGCGATTAGGCAGTGAAATTACAAAATAAGCAACATGACATCTTAGTCCCCTGGAATGTCAATACATGAGTGATATCGTGGGTGTCACATGATAATGTGATGTCCGTAGTGCTGTATGTGTATATAGGCGATGGTTGCGGTAGGATGTTAGATGTTTATAAATTGTCGGACTCTTTAATCATTCTAATTTCTACTTTTCTCTTTTTATTTTCGACGGCCTCAGTGGTTTAGCGGTTTAGCACCGCTCTACGCCTGATTTCGCATGGTGCAAGCATTGGTATTCAGGAGTAAGATTATTTGTATATGTCTGGGTGTTTCTATGGATATTATGTATGTATTTACAAAAAAAATTAAAAGTATTTACATCAGTCGTCTAGTACTCATAACACTAGCTCAGTTTACTGTGTGTGAACTAGATGGCGCTATGTTAATTGTCCAGGTCTTATTTATTGTTATTATTTTTTAAATGTAGTTAGATAGAATATACTTTTATTTATTATACCGAAAAGAGAAAATTTACACTGAAACATTTATAAATACATTTATTTAACTATATTTAAATGTATATATAATACTTAGATATATTTAGAAAGATAGAAAGAATATTTACAGTATTTCAGATGTCGTTCACATATCATTTGAAATGGCTGTGTATAGTATAATTCAACAACAATCTATACAGTTAATTTACCGTAATTTTCCTACAATATTGTATATAGGAACATCAAAACTTGTTACAAGAAAAGGTAACAACTAATGTTGTATGTATTAAATGTATATTTGGTTGTATTAAATAAGTATAATAAAGATTTATTTAGAAAGACAGAAAAAATAGTAATAGTATTTTAAGTGTCGTTCACATAATATTTGAAATGACAATGTATGATACATACACACAACGACCGCTACAATCAGTTAATTTACCGCAATTTTCCTGTAGTATTGTATATAAAAAGACCAAAACTCGTTACAAGAAAAGGCATAACAGGGCGACGACATGTGTGAACAGAATATACTTGTGCTTAAGTGAAAATAAAAAGGCTGCCAAGTGTGCGAATGGAGCGCTGACACTCAGTAGCTGAAAGATATAGGAAATTGTACAAAGCATTGTTATTTATTTTATTACACATATATGATAGCGTCTTGACCTAATGGTACTACTTGAACTTATTTTGAAGGTCGTGACTTCAAATCTGGATGCCACAAATAATTATGCATAAATTTATACTTCTAACTAGCTGTTACCCGCGACTTTATCCGTGAGGAATTAAAATTCTTTTTATTAACATTAAAAATTATTAAGATAGAAGTAGCCTAAACTACTCCTTATAAAATAAACTATCTGCGAGTGTAAATATTTATATTATTTATAAATATTTAGAAAAAAATACACACTTATTATAGTTTACAATATGTAGTAAAAATATAACTGATTATTGTCTGTACATGAATGATGTAGGAGAAAAAGTATTATTGAAGGACATTATAACTGTAATAGAACCCAAAAAAAATAAGTGTTACAATTTTTGACTGATTGTCTGAGCATTTGTCCGCTGTAACAGAAATGGCTTAACCTGTTTGGGTGCAATATTCATTAATCCATTATGTATTGGTAAACATTACCTAAATATATGCGTATAATTTATACAAATCGGTTAACAAATAAAAAAATTACATGTTAGGTATATAGTTTAATTTAATATATATATATCACATAACAACTTATAGTGCCTATAGTACCTAAATTACAATACTGTCAGCTCAGTCTTCTGAATGCATTCAATGAATACAGAATGCACAATGTAACCGCAATGAACTAGTGACGTTACGCATAACAAAATTCTAACATATATACAGCTGTATTATATTAAATTCATATTTCAATATATCCTAGAGGCAATAATAGCGTGTAGCCACTAAAATATTGATATTGAAATATGAACTTAATATGTAGCAATTAAAAAATTATAGAACACAGTTCTACTACACACAGTTCGAGTTACACTTCTCTATTTTCTGAATTTTAAGTAATTAGTTGTACTGTTTTTCCCAAGAAAATAAAAGTTATAATAAACAAAACGCAATATTATGCAAACGGGAAATTAAATCATATATTTTTTTAAAAATCATATAGATTGTATTTTTTTAAGAAGCTACAAAAAAATAAAGTATAGAATTAAAATGTATTATTGCGTTATTTATTTTTAGATATTATACACGAAGGGGCTATTTTCAATAATAAACAATATACAAACAGGAAAATGTGTCTCCTGTTTTCTTGAAAATACAGTTATATTTTTGGAACAACCATCCTGAGTTTATTCAAAATTTACATTGTATTTTGATCATGTCAGCATTTATAAAAGTTATATTTTTTGAAGCAATATCCTTATTATATGAAAATTTAAAGAATACATTTTTCGTTTATTTTGATTGTCAGTATTAAACTGTAAAATATTGTCTGCCTGTTTCACCAACTTTATAAGGTGTGTTTCGGTTGTAGAGAAAAGGCACTAAAATTACAGAATAGGAGGACAAAGAAGTCATGCATATAACTACTCAGTTCTTCAAATGGCAACGCATGAGTGGTATCACTACAAAATGTTAAAAAAAACAGCAATAATTTTACAAGTATAGAAATATGCATACGTAAAATTATTCCTATTTCGAATAATTCCTTCAATAAAAGTGGCATATATAAAAGGGTATCAAAATAACAGAACTATTGATAAAGGTAATGGTGAACAAGTTACCAGCAACAGTTACCACTGATCATCAAGAGGTCTGTCATATTGTTTACAACTCTATAACATAAGAAAATAATATTTATAAATGTATAATATATACATATTTAACTGGATAAATAGATCAATTCTAAATTAATGACCTGTTATAAATAATTGTGATACTAAAATTTACGTTAAGAAATTATAGAAATGTATGAAAAACAGCTAATAACATGAAAATTTTGCCCCAGGCAACGACTTTAGTCTGTGCCAATCCGTTCATTTCAACTTAGATGAGTTGCCGAGTCGAGTTCATGTTAAATAAAATTAAGTATTCATCCCGTGTGATTTAGCTAAAAGCGTTAAACATTAATTCATTAACTCGTCTGCAAATAACTAACAATGTATATGTAATTAGTATATTATATTGTTGTAATAATATGTAACAATAGTCTTGTGTTCTAAATAAGTGAAATAGATATAAAAAAAATTCTAATAATACCAGTTGTACCACAGTCCCACCTACATGAAACTTATAGCCAATGTGTTATTCTGATGAATAAGCTACATTACTGTAAAGTTTTTTCAAAATCCATTCAATAGTTTTAGCGTGAAAGAGTAATAAACATCCATCCATACTCACAAACTTTCGCATTTGTAATGTTAATAAGATATACCCTACTAGGTATCTTAGTAATTCTACGCGAACAAAGCAGTTTAGTACAGTATTTTCTTTCGAGATTTACGTTCTATGTTTTCTTCCCTGTTCGGCTCTTACGACATTCTGGAGATTAAAATGTGCGGTGACATAATTCTTCCTCCATTACCACACAAAGAAATGTAGTAAGTACCTACTTTACAACAATATAAAAGCAATTCCACCTTCATACTGAAAAACATTGCGTATGTATAAATTGTCAGATGTATATATTTATACAGATTCTTCGTTATTAGAAGTAGACAACAATAATAAATTGTTTGTTACACTTATTTTACTGTTTCAAATTTATATTATTACAATTCACGCTTAAAACGTGTTTGTTAGATAAAATAGGTTTCTGAAACAAACATACAAGCATTATAAAACGCTAATATTGTTTTCAGGCACAATAGACACGGAAAACAATACCTGCCTCTTGATATTCGTGTACCAGAACCTTGATAAAGACAATGAGGTAGATAACAAAGAACGACACTGAAATTGAGATAATATTTTTTTTTATTTTAACGCACCAAGAATGCCTAACAAGCTGACAGTCCACCTAATGTAGTGTGATACAATCACATCTACATGTAACCCTCGTTATAACCTTATATATATATATATCTGAGGATTAATTTTAAGTACTACTTTTATTATATATGGAAAGATATAGAAACTTAGTTATGTCCATTTCGTAGCTATTTTTAGCAATAAAATTATTATTACTCACACTTTCGTACATTACATACTTTATTAATAGTAAAAAAAAATTGCTGCAACTCTCAGAAAGAAACACATCCTATAAAACAAGTTGTTTTACGGTGGAAATAGAAAGAGGAACCCACGCATGCGATAAAACGAACAATATCCGTACTTTACTCCTTATTTTACTTCCATTAACTTCCACCAACATAATTGTTAGATACACATATAATGTCGGAAAATAAACACCAAGTTCTCAGTTCTACAAACAAAATAATGGTTTCAAAATAACGGATCAACAACAAATTGTGAATATTCAAGCAATTTTTATATACCAACACGCACTGAAGGTTCTTCCTTGTATACAAATACCTATATCTAGTTATACACCAAGTCCGTTAAGGTCTAGACACAAAAGATTGAGTGCCATAACTTTAATTCTTACATCTATTTTATACTTTGCCTCATTTGCTAATATCAAATATTTTTAAACTTAAAGTCGATTTTACATTTATATATGCCATATGGTTCACTTCGTAGGACTTCAGTGCACATGACGGTACTCTATAATTTCACTGTCATTTCACTCTTCAGCCTGCTAAAACAAAATATAAGCCTTAGGAGCCGATTCTCGACAGGTCAGTTTATTAATTATATGTATATTTAAACACAATAATTACATTTTATTTTTCAATATGTTGTCTACACAGACAAGTTTGATTTTCTCCCAATCATAGATAATGAGCGTATACAGATTATCCTCAGTATCGATACAGACTATAATATATATATATATATATATTTAGGATAACTAGAATACAAACCGGAAAATACTGAATAAACTGCTTGAAGGAGTAGCGGTAGGTAGCTCACCTGCAGAATAAACATAAAGACAGATAATGCCGTTAGAGCCCAATAAAACCTACAGTCGATGATCAGCTTTCCTGGTGGTCACGACTATTAGACAAAGAATCCACTAAAGATTCTTGATGGTAGAAAATTAAAGAGGTCTATATATCAATGTAGATTACTTTGTGCAGTCAGACTCTGGTTGTAAATAATTTATACTCATTGAATAATAATCTTATTATATCTTTTACAATCCATATCCCAATTGAATATTGACAATTTTTTATGTTTACTTTGCTAGAAGAGGACAGTTTTGAACTAAAAACGTAACGTCGTCGTTTATTTTTATTATAGTAATTTAATAAATTAAATAATTATATTAATAAAGGCAATAACAGACAAGCAGAGAGGCTGGACTCACTGCCCACTATGAGTTTTAGCCCGTTTTGTCACGATTAATACGCCTTAATTTTACTATAAGGAGCAATTATAATAGTTTATTATATGACATAAATAAAGATGATGATTATTATTATTTCGGTATAAAATTTACATATATATAAAATCGCTATTAAGTTACTTAAGTATCAGTATAAAATTACTTTTTCATATGTCGACCCCACGGTACAAAATATTCATGAATCGGTCCGCGCGTGCCTCGAGCTGCCAAGTTAATCTCAACAAGTAATTTCCGACGAAATCTTTATGTCTTCGAAATTACCGCTGAACATTAGGTTAAGGGCCGTGTAATGATCGTTTTATTGAGCAGTCGGTAACAGAAATGTTCTGTACAAGGTCTGCAACTAATATACGAGTTTTATACGTATATAAACAATGAGTAATAACTAACAACATTTATAAGCTTCCTCACTTTCTTGTACACTAGTTTTTTCTTCAGTAATTACTAATCTGACAATAATAATAACAACAATTCTAGACAATTCAGCATCATCTAATCCCAAGCTAAGCAGAGCTTGTATTATGGGTACTGATATAAATACTTATGTAAGTACATTTTTGTAAACACATACATAATATACATAGAAAACACAATACACCAAGAAAAATAAAAACAATAATTACAAATATTGTACCGTGCGAGGAATTGAACCCGCAGCCATTGGAATTAAGACGACATGCTAAACTGATAGATCACCGAAGCTGTCAATAAAAATTTGAGTCTCGTCTATGCCAAATACTGCCTTAATACTACATTTTATTAAGATTGCCAACAAACAAACTCTACCATATCTGGAATTAGTATCTATGAATGCCGCTTTACAAGAACTACAATAGAAATTTCTTTGTTTAATTCCCCGAGTTTAATGGGCCTCTCTCGCAAGCAGAGTAATATTAACAGGCTTATTTCCTTTAATGGTTATACACATAATGCACATAAGTATGATTTCCTCTACATCGACATTTTTAGACTCCAAATTAATTAATTAAATAGAAATACCAGCTGACAGCCCACCTATTGCGCACCAGTAGAGGATGTTAAGATGAACAGGTCAGGTAGTCCATGACAAATTCACCAATAATTTTTTACGATGGCTACCAGAGGGAACATCGTGGAAGTCTGACATGGTACATTGCTAACTATGGGGCCATAAGACCACATTACTAACAATCTCTTTCCTCCTGATGGTAAGCGGTTATTGTCGCCTATATACATTCCACAGATATCCCGTAATCATACGACGCACGTGGTATCTCTGATGCCCTTCCAAAGGACTCAGGTATCATAGCACGGTACTCTATAGTCACTGCCATATCTCACCCTTCAACTGAAAGAATAAAGGAAACTGTGCTGATACAGGTGAATAGCAGTTCCCACGCAGATGACAATATTACGTGTACAAAGTCTAACTAATTATATATTCTTTGTGATACACAATACTTGTAAAATAAATATGAATATGCGTACTATGCGTACAAAAGTATAGTTACTTAATGGATTTGTATTTATTTTATTAATTACGATACTATATCATATAACAATAGTAGCGGACAAAACAAAATATAGTAAAACCGTTAAGAGATTAAATGGACTTCCGCAAAATAACATCTTAAATAACGCAAATATGTTGTATACTGTACTGTGTAATCAGAAATGCATTTTTTATTCTAAATTTGTATTTAAATTTATAGTTCTTTTATTCTACAATCTTGTTTATATTTCAACGTCTTAATAATCGTTCCTAATATATATATCTGTATTTCAAGTCTTCTTCTGTATCTTCTTTTTACCGATATACATATAAAAAAACCTACAACAAAATTAGTAATAAAGTTAGAAAGACTAGACATTGTAGTGAACTCGTATGTGATACACTATTTGTATGCACTAATTACATTTTCCCTATTTTGCTTACTAAGTCCATTAACAATAACAGTTTCATAATTACTGTGAAATTCGCGATGCAACGTTGAGTTAAATCTGTTCTGTAATAGTTTGTGCCAGTGGTGCAATGTATTAGAATGTCTGCCACAGGAATTACATACAATAAATAAAACAATGACAAATTTGGCTACAGTTTGCAACTTTACCGAATGCACACGTAATTGCAAAACTCTCATATAGCAGCAAGCGTCGGAATATAGGATTAAACTTAATCTGAATAATGAAATACTTTATTTACCTTTTATAATTTTCCGTATTCTTTGTTGTGGTAACGATAATAGAAATACTTGCTTAAATCGTTACCACCGTAATTTGAATTTAGCGCTTATTGAAACTATTAATAAATGATAATAATATGTTTTTATTATAGGCAACCAACAATATATAATAACAACCAACAACCTTAGTGTAATATGTACATAAGTTACATAGAAAATAAAACAACATATATATTTTAAGTATGCGGTAATGACATTATTAGCAGTAGTTCTACTACATAAGTGATAATAATATACAAGATATAGTGCTTAGATTACAAACATGAGAATGGATACAAACACATTATTACATACAATAAAAGAATAAATTGAACAAATCTATAGAAACACTACGTAATGCCAATAAAAAGAGTTACCTAATATCAAAATTGTGGTCAAACGGTTAACGAGATAAAATTGTAAATCCAATTGAACTTAATTTCATTGAATTCTCCAACAATCGACAATATGGAAACCCGGGCGGCTAACAACGCAGAAAGCGCAATAAAATACCGAATCCGTTCAGAATAATTGCTAAAAGTGAACGTTTAACGGATGATGGGTGTTACATTAACTATTAAGGGCCCTTTAGAATACCCGCAATCTATTTAAACGAGCAAAATTAAATTACGAGGGACAAAGCTATTAAAGTAAATGATTGTAACGCAAAAACATTTTAAACGAAACATTTTATAACGTGGTCCCGGTGGGCTGTTTAAAAGTTATGCCAGCAACAGCTGCTGGAGACATGTCTTAATGAGGGATATTTAGATGAGTTTAAAAGGTGAAGTGTCTCAAGTTGTCGTATATGAATTCTTGCTGTATGGTGACGAAAAGTTTCAGAGTTGTTTTAAATGTGGTTGCGATTTTTGTCATTTATGCAATGTCAATGATTTCTTATTTACCATAGAGATAATGTGTACTTATATGAATCAATTTAAATTCTAATACCACTTCTGAAATGTTCACAATCTCCTTTTTTCCATATATATACAATTATTATAAACGCGAAAGTATGTGTATATGTCTGTTACATTTTTATTACTAAATGGTTGAATGGATCTTAATGAAATTTAACATGAAGATAGATTATATTACGAAGACGAATATAGATTTGATTTTATCTAAAAAGCAGACGAAGTTACAGATAACTCTTAGTCACTTAGCAACGAAAGGAAGATTGTCGAAGATAAGTACGCCATTTAATATTGAAACTTCTTTGTTTATTTATGTAACTATTGTTATTAAATAAATATTGTAAAATTATTGTAACCAATGATATGATTTTACTGTTATAATTATAAAAGGGAAAACGCACTTTCAGTTATTTTTTTAATACAGTATGAGGTAAAACATACCTTTCATAAACATACGTACTACGACATAAAAATACCTTTAGTATTATATTACATTTTTATTAATTAATTAAGCTACTCCTTATGCCTCTCTACCTACAAGTGGTGATTTATATTCATTGAATACTGAGCCTTTAAGCATTGAAATAAGATTCAAATTATATTAAAACGGTTAATAACATTAAAAATATATAATACGTATATTCGTTTATTCGCCTACATAGTAATAAAGACATTTGAAACGTGGGTAGTCAAATAACATGCACCCTACATTGTACTATAAATACAAAAATATTTTATAACTCCAAAGGATATAATATATAAAAGGTTCTTTTATAAACAAAATAAGATTTTATTCTGTATAAAATACCTAACTCGTTTAATATTATAACATGTATCAAAAATAACTTGGCACTTGTTCATAATTATGTTAGGTATCTCTGATCTATATTAACAGCCAAATTAGAAGCACATAAAAATTACATTAAAAACGCCAAATATAAATATAATCACACGCAGCCTTTTAACAAGTGTTATAGTGGACTCATATAAACATAAACTGTAAATAAAATAAATATATACATTAATAAAAAGGAAACAGAACACAAGTTCTTGCAAAAATATAGCAAATACAATTGCTGCCGTACGGCAGATTTTTTGAGCTGAGTTTAGGTTAAAGAGTGATATATGGCAGTTAAATAAAAGGGCACGGAGGCACAACTTCTTAGACCTCCCGAATGATAACATAGAGGATGGTAGATACTATTGACCTTGCGTGATGTCATGATGTCTAAGACGCTATTTATGTATATACTAAAATATCATCCCAATCATCTGGATGAACGGCGGTCCTCCACCGTGCGTTTTTTCATATTTTTTTTGCCACGCACAACTACATTGTAAAGTCACCTTCTAGCAACGGTATTTCCAAGCCAATACAATATGGAAACCTTCAATTAAAGAGCTTATTCCTTCTCAATAGTCCGGAAACGCACTTGTAATTCCCCTGCTGTTACGGATGCTCGTGGGCGGCGATAATCACTTACCATCAGGTAAGCCGCAAGCTCGTTTGTTCCCTATGCTATAAAAAATAAACAACGGTTGCCGCCTACTAGGTGGGCCATCAGCATTCCAATTAAATAAAAAAGCAAATTATCTCATATTAATAAATAATTTATAAATCTAAAAACATTATAATTCCATTTCTTTACTTCGTTATGAACAACTCGTCTCAATTTTTGTTATTACGTTATAATTTGATTCAATATCTTGAAGCAATTCCACTAGACATTTTTTGCCCTTATCTAAATGTATTTAAAAATAGTATCATTTAGGTAATCATAGAATAATGTAAATTAGATTTTTTTTTTTTATTTTGTACATTTCGTATATTAATATGTGGGTAAGAGCTAGTATATTAATTACTAGCTTTTACATACGATATCCTCCACATGTCACTTAACTTTTTCTTTATTAAAAGAGTGAAGTTTTCTTTAAAAAACGAGTGAAAATCATTCATGTTGTTTCAGAAATCATAAGAACAATCAGACAGACTAACAAGAAAAATAATAAATAAAAAAATTCAATTTTATTATACAACAATATATATATAATACAAACGGACACTTCAGTTTTATTTATTTGTGTAGATACTTATTTATAGAATCAAAAACATTCTGAGTAACGGGTATAAAAATTATCACGTAGGGTTTTTTCAAAATGCTTAGAAATATGTAACATGGATCATCGGCGGTTGATAATATTTCTGTTTAGGAAAGAAGATGAAAGGATTCTTATTGGATCGAACTTCACGCGGTTCTCCATAATCGTAGATACCATCATAGTAAATTTCTGGTAAAATCGCCATAATAACAAACTGATCTGATTTCTCTTAACTCTAACTAATCCTCGTTCTATCATTTTCTATTCTGCTCCGTCATATACCGTTCGCAAAGATACATGCATTTTTAAATCAACATCCATAAATAAGTAATCGTGAACTTGCGCAGATTCTAATAAGTAAGTCATATAATCTTGCATTTTTTTTAATAATTATAAAATAGAAAGTTATATTAACCCCAAAAACTACAATATTGTAGCAAAGAACAGTCTTAATCACATCAACATTCAAACAAAATAAATACTTATCGTAGATGCTCTATTCGTGTATGAGCTATTGTACCACAGACAGACACACAGACCCAGCATACCGTATAACACCCCTTTCGAGTCAGGGTATAAAAATTCTCTACTCCCTCCGTAATTAACATTAAAGGAGAAATTAGATAGAGATATCTTATATACCCTTATCTATTTTATCCGTGATATGAGCATGACATCTAAGTCCTTTGGAAAGGCAACGCATCACGGGTGTCACATGATAACGTGATATCCATAGTACTGTTCGTTCATATATAGATAACAGTTACAGCTTAATATCAGATTGTTTACCATTACTATTACACAAAAAAAGAAATAATTAATAATGGATTAATATTAATTGTTTAATTCTGCTAAGTAAATAATAAAATCCATTTAGTAGTGAAATGCACTTAAAAATAACACCTAATTCGATAAAATAAAAGTATCTTATAAACAGAGTATAAACATCAAAACATTTCCAACATTTAATGGAACTGTTTAATCTTGTTGTATTTAAACCACCCATTCTCTCACTTGCCTTTCAACAACTTTCTATCATAATCTGCTTACATTGATCACTAGTACGTGACAGTGCCACTGAGATGCCACTTCGCGACCCCCGTCTGGCAACCTTTAAATTATCTTATGTTTCCTCTTTAGAACACGGTATATGGTAAATCATAATTAATTAAAAGATTATTTATTATGTTGTAAAAGCTTTATTTATACATAAATAAATAATAGCCCTGGATAATTTACACAGAGCCATGGTGTATCAGATAACTGATAAAAATACTTTAAATACATGCATAATATACATATGAAACGTATAGACCAGAACAAAAAATCATAATCATAAGTACAAACGTTTGTGTCGTACGAGAACTCCCAACTATCAGAAGCCGGAACTGAGGCGGCAGTGTGCTAAACTGCTGCAATGTGCAAAATCGTAAATAATGTTTGCCATTTAAATTATTTAAAGTATTACACTCCATTATTTGACGGTCAAGTAAAAATAACGGTTTCGGTTACATTTAGTCTTATTTCCAATATCGTATTAATTCACCTAAATACCGCTGAGCATCTTAATTGAATGGATTACACTTATTTCAACATTATTAAAAAGTTCCACAGCAACTCCAAACGCCTCGCCCACTTTAATAAATCCTTCTCGAAAACTTTTCTCGTAAATCAACACCAAGCAGAGTATTTTTAAGTCGCCATTTGCTTCAAGACATTTCTTGTGGTGAAACAAATTTCCAATTGTGTCAGATAGCGAGTTGATCTTCAAGCGACTGTCAAAAAATGCAAGTTCTAAATCTATAGTATTTTTTTATTAAAACTAAGAAAACTGAAGGCCGAATAAAAAAAATGTCCTATATAAATAAATAATAAATAGATAACCTGGACAATTACCACTGCGCCATCTAGTCCCAGGGTAAGCATAGCTTGTGTTATGGGTGCTAGATAACTGATATAAATACATAGGTTTTTCTTGTAAATACATAAATAATATTTATTTAAAATAAATCTATGTATAAATAATTTTAAAAAAATATACGTAGAAAATAACGATACCGATACAAACAATCATACTCATGAATACAAATGTTTGAACCGTGCGAGGAATGGAACCTGCGACCGAATCGAATGTAGATAGGTTTTTAGTCAAATTTAGTCCTTAGTCAAACTAAATTTGTTTAATATTATTGAATAACTATTAGTACAAAATCGTTATTCTTTGCTAATACAATAAAATATTAGATTGACGAAATTTAAAAATAAATACAACGAACTGTATGGAAACAAAATGAACTCACCATTTATTTGATTTCTTTATTTACTTATTCATGTATTTATAATAACACTAATATACGTTATAAATGAATTCTTAACTTTTTAAACAAGTATCGTCATATTCTTTTTTTATTAATATCACACAAACACAAATGACAGGTGTCAAACAAAAAGTTTATTCACGAGTTTCACTGCTCTGTGCTCTATATTTCTATATTTCCACGTTATAGCCGAATGTGAAAAATAGGGAAGTGTAGAGGGAAAACTTTTAAAATTAGAAAACATTTATACGTATACCTGTGCCACGACAATTATGTAAGTAAAAAGAGTAAATAACCAATCTTACTAATATTATAACTGTGGAAGTGTGGATAGATGGATAT
Source organism: Achroia grisella (assembly GCF_030625045.1). Classification (NCBI taxonomy): domain Eukaryota; kingdom Metazoa; phylum Arthropoda; class Insecta; order Lepidoptera; family Pyralidae; genus Achroia; species Achroia grisella. Next base: position 777,337 of record NW_026712845.1, read on the forward strand.
TTTTTACCATTTGCCGCAAGAACTACTATAACTAGAATTTAATGAAGTGCCCAGCGAATCAAGTTGGTTAACTGCAGTACTAGATAACACAGAGGTAATCCATGCAGACAACTTTTTAAAAAGTCTACCTCTTCTATTAAATGGATTTATCTGTCCAGATTGGCGTAATAAGTCTTTACATATCGATATGATTTTCTCATGTAGTTTCTTTAGAACTGCCTACGCTAAAGCATAGTCTGACAAGATGCCAATCAAGTATAAAAACTGATTACTTAACCCGTATTGGGAGATTTCACGAGGAAATAATCAGGATGTTCTGTATGGTTGATACAGTGAAATTTTAATTAATACTTTGTTGGGCTTATTTTTGACTTGTGTACAACGTCTTACGGTGTTAAGTTATTAGCCATAGATACATGTTGTTTAATAGCATACTTTAAAGTTATATATATATACTCGTACCAGTGGAGAATGACAATATGAACATAAAGTCAGGTTAGCACATGGTAGCAAACTTACCAGGAATTTATTACGATGTTCCCAGGGGATAGCGCATGGAGATCAAACTGACATGGGAATTGCTAGCAATTACTAACAATTCCCTTCCCTCTACAATAGTATTACAGTAATGGCTATATTAAATAAAATAATACTATATTAAAGGTTAATATTAATAATTTTATACAGGTAATATATATATAATAATTTTATAACAATAAATTATAACAATATTTTTATATAGAAGGCCAATAATAGTAAGGTATTGTGTAAATAATCTAAAGATTGTAATCTATCTTGGATGTCATATTGTCCAATCTCTTAATCTGATCTCGGCTACAAGCCAGAACATTCAGTTACAGTTTTTGATTATTTATCTATTTATATGGTTAGAAATTCTATAGGAAGTTCAGGTATATATAATATGTAGTATCGACTGCTTGTTACGGCATGAGTAAATTTTTCGAGAACATTCTTTTTCTCATTTAGTAAATCAAATAAATTCTAATTGAAAGTGTTTAACGATTAAATGTCCTTGAATGATCAATTTAAATTTTCAAAATTTAAAGATCACAGGACTTTTCAGCCTCTTGTACATGTCATATTTTTCGCTACCTTTACCGGCCAGTTTGGCTAACTACTTCAGTTGAGAAGAACTGGCAAGAAACACAACTAGTACATTTTTAAGCATTTTTATTCAGTTTCAATTTGGAAAACATGTATGACTCTTCGGTAGAATATTATTTGGACCTGTTATTTCAATTAAAATTATAGATGCTGACTTTCTACGGAGTTGACTGCGCCGTACCTGTCTCACTTATTTTAACAAGCAAATTACTTTTAAAGACAAATTTCCCTTGAAAGGTGAGTAAAGGAAGTAAAATTATAGGGACAGTTGCTTGACATCTTAGTTCTTCGATGATGAATCACTTGAGTACCATGATTTACATGATTACGAAATGTCAGTGGTGCTGTTCATATATATATAGAAGCGACTATTACCAGTTACCACTTACAATCAAATAGGCCGTCATTCTTACTTGAGATTTCAGTTTCATAATATTCGTGCATGGAATGATGTATGAACTCAAAGTAACAATTCCAAGAGATTTTTAAAAGGAAAATGAGAATGGAGCAAATCGAGTTAAATTCCGCTTCGGTGAACAATTTCATTTATAACAATTTGTATTCGACGTAATGATGTTGTTAACTCGAATGCAAATTGAAATACAAGATATTTATAACCATTATAAAAACAAATTATCTCACTTAATGTACACTGTGTTTGTGCAAGTAAAGTACGAGCTGACAGAATATAAGTGGAAAGAAACAGAGGTTGAAATGACATGGCTTATTTTCTTATACGCACTAATTATGTCATTATTATACTTAACAAAATAAGAAATTATCATGAAAGCTGAAAGAGTCTAGCCTACGATTTATTTAAGTTAAATAATTTTTCATTAGAATATTTTTAAGTTATTCCGATGTTTTAATTTCACAACAATTTTCTATAACTAATGCCGACAACTGTAACGTTATCTTACTGTGCTACTATAAAATAAAAATAAAGTCAATCAAAATACTTTCCAAACCCAATAATAATAAAAAAACTTTAGAATATCAAGAGAAGCTTATAAAGACGCCTATTTTTTCTGGTTAAATTACATAGTTATAGATATTGCTAACATGCAAGATAGAAATATTTTGTGTTTCAAAAAAGAAATATCGAAGACCAATAGCAAAGTCAATTTATATTTATTTTTTAAATTAGGTCGACCAGAAACCGGAACTAGGACATCATTTATATTCAAAACAACGCAATCATATTCAGCCAACTAACGCCTCGCAGTATCAGATGGGATTATTAAACACCCCCCACAGCTGCAAGCAGCATTTTGAGTCAAGCGAGTTTACATCAGAAGTGAGTTTTTAAAATGATAAAATTTCTAAAACCAAGGGGAGTTGTTTTGCAGTAAACTTAGTTATTCAACGCTTGGCATTAAATCCATTTTATTCATACTGTAAAATTCTCTTATCTCTATATAAAAAAAACAATATTCGAATTTTTAAAATAATTATGTTGAATTAAGTCTTATTTTGGCAAAAATATACCTATCATTCATTATAAATTAAAATTAAAATTGGTGTGTCCGTTTGTATTAAAATAACCGTTTTTTTACTACATGCATATGAATATAAATACGGTACATACACCAAAATAATGTTTTTTTCAATTGTTGGCTGTATGTCTGTCAGTCTGTTTATTCCGGCTAATCTCTGAAATAGCTGGACCGATTTTGACGGGACTTTTTGCAGGTAGCTGATGTAATAAGGAGTAACTTAGGTTTATTTTATTTTAGAAAAAATCTCTAATTAACTTTTTGTTAAATTCCACGCGGACGAATTCGCGAGTACAGCTATTAATAAATAAATCATAGTGGCTCAATAAAAATAGCACTATTCATAGAACTATAAAATAACCTGATTCAATTTAAATTCACACTAAGGATAAGAAACCAGCATTGACAAAAAACAAAAAAGAGTTCTATTTAAAAAAATGTGACATTCGATTTTCAAACAAGTACAGCAGTATACATCCAGCTGTGCGAAAATAATATATAATACATTTCCTTTTATTTTTATTGATGGCACCTCGTCGACTCTTTATTAGAAGACATTATGCCAGTGTCGAGTGTAGATTTTGCCCATTTTATTTAACGATGTCCAATTTTTAATTTTGTTTTATTATGCCCACGTTTAATTCGTACTTTGTAAACGTATGATATATGACATTTTGAATGAGCTCAACGATTAAATCATTGTCGTCAAGTTTATTTTAAGTAAAAGTTAAATAAAAATTTAAGGCAGTTTGTTTAGACAGGTAGACTACTTGGAATAGATATTCCATAGAATATCTATATATATATATACAATCTATATACATATACACGTTTAATTCGTACTTTGTAAACGTATGATATATGACATTTTGAATGAGCTCATAAATCATTGTCATTTCAAGTTTATTGTAAAAATTTATAGTTTGTTTAGACAGGTAGACTACTTGGATATTCCATGAGTAATATGTATATAGATTGTATTTGTGTATAACTTCATATGGGCATTTAAATAAAAATATTTTTTTTTAATTCAAAAGGGAGCTCCTGAAAAAAATAAAAAAAGGATATACCTAACATGATGTCGATTCATCGAAAGATTCACCGAAAGATTCCTCGAAAACGGTTGAGAAGCCCTTTGAACTGAGCACAAAATTGGGAAATATGATCATGTTTGCAAAGCCCAATTAAGAACCATTTCCAGGTATTTTGAAGATGCTCAACTTATTTAATTGCTCTTCAGTGAGGTTTAAATAACAAGAATACTTGTAATGAAGGTAAAAAAAGGAGTGCAGAATATTTAAAATCTACATAGAATGTTTAACAATCTTTATAATTTATTAAATTCTATGAAATATATTGCGAATATAGTCATCTCCGTGAGTACCCCTATCTCACCTTTTGCCTTCAAATAGCGTATAAAGTGAGACGTAAATGTATATATCTCACTTTATTTGTTTGGAATATTTTCACTATGTTTTTCTCCTCCTTTTATTAGAAGAGACTCGTATCAGATTATTAGATACCACAAAACAAGAAGTAAGTTTTGTGTGAGATACTGAGTCTGTAATATGTGTCATATAAATAACTGTGCTATAATAAAATTATAATATAATGTTCTATATGTTCAATGAATTAACACATTATTTTGGTTTCGTCAACAGATTCATTCATTTTCGTTAGTTCAGTCAGAACGTTCATTTTTAGACTGCGATGTAATTATGTTTTTTATTTCTTTTTAACTACTAATTATATGGTAAATTTATCATAATTTGTAATTACCGATAAAATTCGTGTAATATTGAAACTGATATTAAAGACAATCATCGTATCCACTTCTAGGATAAGAAGCCTTGTAAATTTCGTTAAAATATTCAAAGTGAAATAATAAATTACGTGACATGTAATCAAATTAACTACAATTTACAAGCTAAGTCACCCCAAAGCCTTAAATAATAACAGAGGCGTGGCGTAAGAGGGACGTGACAAAGACACAAAAACCCAACTGTGATTTTCTTAAGTAAAAAAAAATAACTGTATGTATGACTGATCTATGTAGTTAACACGCTAATCTATAACATTTTCTAGGTTTCCTGGAAGAAATCTATTGTTAGAGAAAAACTCGACCTTGTAGGTACATTACAATTACTGTATTACTGTTTTTTTTCTCATGTGTACGTACAATGAAGAATAGAGTATATATCTTTTTTTATTAAAATTTATTGAGCCTTCACATGGGTAGGTATGTAAAAAGTTTGAATTTGAATTTGAATTATATTCTACAAAAAACCTGTAAATACAATTTTTGTTAATAACTTACACATATTTTAGTAGATGCTTGCCAACTATTCTTCCATGTCTTTACACTACAATTTGAAGAAATTATACAAATAATTTATAATATATTTTGTTATCCTCTAGTATATTTGTCCATCTCATCGATTTCTACTGCCTAACGGTTTGCTATATAAGCTTTTCGGTCGAAGTGTTAATTAAGACAGTAAAATCAGAGTACAAAGACTGAAGCTACAATAGAGATAACATCAAACGAGAGAAATATGCTAACACGATTATAACAAATTGAACTACATAGGTCAGTGTTGGATTGTTGAATCCTTATAAAGTAATGTATAACATAGAGTGGACTATATTTATTGAAAAGAAAATAATTAAAGGAAAAGGAAGTAAAAATACGATTTCGACCTGGAAGAACGTCTTCCACAGTCCGAATACCAACCCCAAAGTAAGCAAAGTAACACCAAACTTAATCACTTTTGCTTAGGAACGTCCCGATGTGTATATGTTTCGTGGCTACGCACTCTAGAGTGTACATTTTCATAAAAACAATTATATTATATTAAATTAATATTTGGTTTTATATAGTTAAAAATACTGAGCGTCCTTTTTACGTCAGTTCTTATTTTCAATTGTTTTTTTATTCTAGTTTTGAAATTTAAGTGTATTTATTTGTGGCCAGTATTACCAAGCGCCCTTTGATTCAGTAAACAAGCCGGTGGTACAACCTGCTTAGACTAAGGAGGTTCGGAATACAGAACAGCGAGACTCTTTCTAGCACATAGGACGCCTACCGTCCTATGAGCTAGGATTGCAAACGTATACAAAATTTGTAGTAGAGCCTCTAGACCTCAAAATGATAGATGGCTATCTGCCTTCATTATTTAAGCTTAAAATCGTCGACTTTTGAAACCATACTACATATGCCATCTCGCTATTACTCTCCTTTTGGCAACTGAATAGTGTACAAGCTGATAGCTTACATGAAAAGCATGATAGACACAAAGTCGTTGTGTTCCATGCTTGTGCTACCTTTTCATGAGGACTGTCCGTAACCTGAAAAACTGTAATTTCAATGTCATAGCTCAAACCGAAATACAGGTAAGTAAAAATGTAAAAATATAATTTAGAGAGTTGAGAATGGATATAAGAGGACGACGAGAGGAGACGCCCACACATAATTTGTGGGCGTTTTAAATCGCGTCTCACAAATGTAACACAAATTACGCATAGGTATTGTTACACGCAAATTACGCGGGCTTGAAAAGTTTTCGTCTTGATACTTCCCAGTGGAAGAAATGTTAAAAGATTAGTAGTACCAAGCAAAACAACCGAGGTACACGTGTAAAGTTGAATTTTGTGCAATAACAGCCTAAGTATCTAGATTATTCCAAATTACAGTCGCAAACATATTGTGACAGTGCGGTGTCGTGAAATGTCTCTGATTCAAATTACAAAATTAGGTACTATCATCATCAGGACAGGCCTTTTCTAATACAATTAGAATACACAAAAAGCTGACCTGATGGTAAATGGTGGTTGCCTATAGATGAACAGCACCACGGACATCACATATCATATGGCTCTTAATGCCTCTGATTCAAAGAACTAAAGTACTGTTCTCCTACCCGTATCTACGGAATTACTGGTGTTCCATATTATACAATTCACATAATTTCACTACCTTATCTCACCCTTCAACCAAAACACAATTAACTAACTTGATTTGTAACTTACTCACATATGAGCTATGGATAATTATAAATTATTTTTACACTATTGTACGTATAGCTTTTAATTACTTGAATGTTAAACTAAAAAATGCACAAATTGGGCGTAAAGCAAATTAGACCATTAATACGCGACGGCAATGTAAATTTATTACATTCCTGCTGTAAAGCAGATTCATATTTTCATTTGACTTGAAATGATCGCCCATACGCCCCGAGCGGTGACTAGCCGCTTTATCTCGGAAACGTTCCTTTATTAGCCCTTTGTTCGGCTTCAAATTCCATTACTCCGTCATTCATGTTTACCAAATATTTTTCAACGCTAATGGGCATAGATTTACGGCTGCTTATTTTTTATACTATAATTGAGCTACAAGATATTGTGACAGAACAAAACGTATTATATTTTACTTTAGCTGTTGTTCTATAATAATCACACAGCCAGTAATAAGAAGTAAGAAAGGGAGAAAAGGACTATAACTATGTAACATACCTGTGGCATGTAGTCATGAAAAGGTAACAAACAGACGGATACACTTTCTCATTTATAATATCATGGATTAAAATAGATAATATATGATATATATATATGAAAAATAATAATTTTCTACATATTATTTCAGTTTTCCTACTTCTATTTTCCAACCGTTCATTGAACCTTTCCTAATTAGCGTCGTTAGTACAAGAGTCATCGTGTCAATAATTATGGAGTAAATTATTAGACCAGACTGTCCTTATAGCTAATAATGTTGTCACTGATTCCAACTAGTGCCATCACCATGCAACTGTTAGGCCTCAATGCACTACCTACTAAGTGGATCATCGATTGCGGTGAAACTCCGGATCTACGTGTTACGTACCCATATCGATTAGTACATGAGACTATTGTGGTCTAATCATTCTACTCCACTCACTAAACTCAGGTTGTGAGTTTGATATTTATACCTATTTTAATTTTCAGTGGTATTTTTGCAAAAACAATCGTAGAATTATGTTTTAATATAATTCTAAGATTACACACAGAATAGTTATTTAAAAATTATCTAAATGATCACCTGTTTTTATGAAAAATGTACCTTTTTATTCTAATTAAGTTAATATATGGTAATTTAATACACTATACACATAAAGCACTTAAAAAACAAAAGTTAATAAAGAAAAACAAATACCGTATATTTGTTTTTCTTTACTAACTTTTGTTTTTTAGTCTATCTTTTTTTAAATCCTACAGTCCGATGAACTCCGTTAATAATTAATATAAACAAATTTATTTATGAAAATATTTCAAGCTTGTCCTCTGCCATATGGGACACAAAAAGAGAGAAAGGACGAAATGTGCCCACATGGTAGTTAAATATTTATAATAATATATTATACGCTTTTACACAGTATTATTTTTAATATATGGTTTTCTTATTGCATTATTATTGTTTAAAAAATCTAAAGATCTTTAGTTTATATGGTTTAAAAATACTTGTTTTAACTTTAAATTGATATTTTAAAAGCTCTTAAATTAAATTTCATTGTTCTATTTTACCTAAAGTTATTATTTACTAAATATTCATTTTTCTTTAATATAGATAATCGAGTCTTAATATGAATGATTTTAAGATAAATAAAGGTCTAATTTTCGTCTCTCCATATACCAATCACAAACATATGGCTTACCTAATATGTTAATATGATTCTACAACCTCTAGGTAGATAAATCTTTCTTTTTTATCAAAAACTCTGACCATACATCCAGCAATGGTAAGAGGGACGACATAAATTTAAAAGTGACTTAATTTTAACTGGGAAGACAGCTTAATATTATTATCTACAGGAAATCCAGTAATAAATAAGTTTAAGCAAAGTGCACCAGTTCATAAATGTAGAGATACCCTGTGCTGTGTGTTGCGATCTTTCGTTGGACAATTTCGTGACAAGTTGAACAAACTGCACCTATTGATATGGACATCGCTGCACTACTGTCAGCTCGTGATCATGTTTGGTTAGAGCAACCTAGATTATGCGTGTTAAGACCCAATTATCTATATTAATAAAATGCAGTAAAGATGATATTTAAATATAAATATTAATTTTTAAAATAATTTTCTGCTCCTTTCTTCTTTTATCCACAATATGGAAAAAAGGCATATACTAAAATTTTGATTAAGATAATAATACGGATGACCTTTAACAAAACGATTATAAATTAATTTGACGGTATATATAAACAAACATTATAGTCTAGTCGATACATTTAATATGGATTACAAATTCCTCGAAAAAGAAACCAATAAAGAGACATAAAAAGCTTGTAAAAAAACAAATGACATACTAACCTCACATTCAAATTAAGAACAATTGTGAAAACCACTGAAATACGAGTAAATACTCTCTCCAATAATTTAATAGAAAAGCTGCGAAATTATTTTTTCGTGGGCGGACGATGGCATCAAAATTGAAATTTGACAAGAACAATCCAATTAAGGGTATTACGTTAAAGAACCAGGGCAAATCCGCCATTGTCATTAGACCCTCCACTAATTTACTTTTGGGCCCATACTTTGGAAAAAATACTTTTCGGCGGCTTCAATTAGCAATTAGTGAACGGTGATAATAATGCTTTTCTAAAATTAGATTAGCCAGTTACGGTTAATACAATATTTTACTTATTATAACGAACTATGTATAATGTAAAATCGAGGTTTGTTTTCATAACAACTTCATGCTGTCACTTTAGGACCAATGTAATTAGCTATGTGTTCATTTATATAATTATGATCTTTCCATGTTTGTTAATATTATACCAATTATTATATATAATTATACTGCATTGGCAAATGATGGTCCCGAGTTCTATTCCGCTCCACGCACAATCCAAATCTTAGTATCTTAGTATTCCAGAGCTTGTGTGATTCAATCTTTGTGGTTATAAACATATATATAATAAAGTTTTAAAGAAAGCAATTGTGTTCCATAGATATCTCGAACGAATATTAAAACCAGAAATTTATTTAAAGTCTGCATGAACATAGAGATTTCGTTGCTACTACATTCGAAGAACTAAAGTTTCTTTAGGTAAACAACGTATACATATATACATAAAATATCGTATATATCTAAAATATCGTAAAAGGTTAAGGTGAATATCTTTAATCCACACTAAACGTGATATTTTGATAACTCACGATACGGAGTTAACTCTTTCGGTTCAATTAAATTGAATCGAAAGAGTTGATATAACGGATACTGATCTTATTTACAAGTCCAAGTAATCCTCAATGCTCTGAATGCTGGTACTAAGCATTTTATATATTTATTTTATATTATATTTTCATATGTACTTAACTGGAATCCCAAATAAGCTTACGGATTATCTAATAATATAGTAAACGTTGTCTATGACATTACAAAATAAATCAGGTATGGAGCCCGTAGTGTCTTCTTGCGATAGCATTCTTGCAGACGAAAGATTCATAGCATTTCGTGATGATGTGATGATTTGATGATGCTGATGACTTATTGTTTTACATAATAGAGTAATCAATACGTAATTTGTGCAATATGTTGAGTAGACGAAAGAAATACCAATATAGTTTTTTCGTCTACTCAAGATTTTACACAATGTTAACGTATATAACAGACAGACATCTTTGGTACAACATTTCGCTTCCCGTCTACTACAAGCCTTTAAAAAGAATGCAGATAGAAACGGGACGTAACAAGATTTGCTCCCCTTCTCTTGTACCTATTTGAATAAATTGAAAATTATTTACACGGCACCCGCATGCACGAACATCGCATCGTTCACTTCTTTAAAGGATTGTGTGCACAGTAATTACATTTTAAAATAATTTCTAAAACAAACTCACACACTTGGAGATAGCTCAACAACTTTGAAATTGGATTACAAATTACGAAGGGGAAAATCGGACGAAAACCATAATAAAGTATTAAAAATCCTGCGGTAAACAACAAGTTATTGAAGTAGGTATTTGTGATGAAATTATGATGATTCGCAAAGCTGCCATTAACCTTTGCATTCCACTCGCCATCGACAGGGAATTCAGGCCCAAATGCTAGAACCTAAATGATCTCGGACTGTACGGTTTCAAAGGAACTTCCTTTTGCATATACTTAAATTGTGGAATGTACTACCTACCGAAGTTTTCTCGAGAGAGTATAGCATGAGGATGTTACAAGAGGGTATATTAAGGTTTCTTACAACAACACGCACGTGACACCCCTGGTGTTTCAGACGTCCATAGCCTTCAGTAACCGTTTACCACCAGATCTCCGTATTCTTGTTTGCCACCTACGTAAGATAAAAAGTAATAAGATAAATGGAAAAAAACTTAACAAACTGAATGTACAAAATTAAATATTCTTGGATATATGTTATAGACGGCAGTTGAAGAACCTCCTTTATAAAGTCGGTTGAAAATAAATTCCCGTTTCCCATTTGAGAACACAAACTGTCATCCGTATTCACACGTCGCTTTGGATTTTTTTGGATTAGATTTTCAGAGGTGTAAAAGAGTCAGCATTGTTTCAGATCCGCTTACATTTAAAGCTTTTAAAATGGGACGGTATTATAAAATGTTAAATATATTTCATTTTCATCAGACGTACGTTGCCACGAACGCATAAAACTGCATGCTGTCGTTATATCTATTTCTACGCTGGTTTTCTTTTGCAGTAGAAATAAAAAATATATAATTAGATCTGTCTCCACAACAGACACATTTAAAAAGAAAAATCTTATTATTAGCATCTATTTACACGAATCTTACTTTTTTCACTCTCATAACTTGTCTTGTGCAAATACTCTGATTTTAGTGTCGTTTTGCAAACATTACAAAGTATTTATGATGTTAATAAATAAAATTACCACCTTAATGTATCAATTTTATTTAACAGGAATCTATATAAATATGCTAACCTACGTGCTATATTTTATGTTATTGGAATAGCAACAAACTGATGGTAAGTGGTAACCGTCACGTATATATGCGAATAAAATATATGAGCATCCACAACAGTCACAATTATAATATTCAGTACCCAACTACATCATTCAGACGCATACTCGTTCACTTTTCCGCTTTTATCTATTTAATACTAGTATTTTATGTAATTGTAAAAGCGGTTCCCTAGGGATATGTATCCTGAGAGATATCTTCCTTCAACAAGACTGTCATCACAGATCACGGGCAAAGTAAGGAGTTACGAGCGTACCTGGCCTTCTGCTATGGCGTCTTGGTGCAGGAATCAATGATCGACGATGATGATGATCGATGAACCGATCACACACACAACACGCGCGGCGGTAATTAGTGTATATACACCTTGAATCACTTGAATCACACACACTATCTATATATATAAACCTTCACAATTCAATAGTTTATATTAAATCGTAGTGATTCAATTATTATAAAACGGAATTATGTGCAAGCGGCGTTTCCCAGACACGAGCGGGAACGAACAGAAATCGCCATCTTTTTTTTCCCAGCGGTGGTGCGAGTGTACTCGGCTCCTTTCGGCCCTAGATCGTGAATATGTCTTTCCTTGTCTATTACACGAAATGTGCATTTAAACTAGTTGTGGCGCAAACAGTAATAATAATTGAATTTACAATTACAATGTCCATATCTAATTATATATTTAACAGTTAACCTCTCATATACACAACCTATAAATAATTAAATAACAGCACAATGGACAGTGATATCGCTCATACGTTGCTATTCCTGGGAATTGAAACCTCATGCCACTGATCCTGTAATTTCACAGTCTCTAATTATACTCTAAAACCAAAACATTACCATCAAAGCTTACAAAGCAAGCTGCTTGGCGACTAAAATACTGAGACTGAAGTACATATATAGATGACTTTTTACATGTATTTTATATATAGGTATAATTGAAATCTTAGTGCTATTAAGTAAGTACAGAAAAGTTATCATGCCATACAATGTCAAAGAGTACGGATTAAATAAAATATTATTATTTATTACTATTAGAAGAAATCATTTTATTTCTCCTAATACAGCTGTTTAGTTATTTCTTCAGACGGTTATAATATAGTCTGCTCTTTAAAATCCTTATACATATTTTCCTTTGTCTTTCAGCGTATACTATTCAAATTTAAATACATGATTTACTTTGCAGACTGCTACACGAACAACTGCGTGATTCAAGCACAGTCTCCCTAGAGATATCATACTAAAGCTATTACGGAACGTAGGCGTTAGAACAGGGGAGGTCATAACGTCAGAAACTCAGGGCATTATGAAATACGACGCACAAATCCCAACTTTCTTATCTGTCATCGTTACATTTCTTTGTAATAAATAAAGTCATATAAATGTGAAAGTAAATATGTGTAAACTATATGTACATTATTTATTGCATATGTACATTATGTTGTTTAATGGATCAAACTGAAATGATAAAATATTCTTATGGGACTTTACGGTAACGCACCACATATTATTTTATTATTACATACCGTTCAATTTGATTAGTTATTTCAATTTAAAAAACTGATAAATAATTCAACTGAAACATAATAATAATCATTCCAGGACAACATCTAGTCCCAAATTCAACTACCTAAACCTTGTGTTTTGGGTACTAGATAACTAACAAATATATAGAAAACTTCCAGATCGATACCTACAATCATAATCATGAATATAAATATTTGTGCCGTGTATCGAACCCGCAACTGTTGAAAATAAGGCGCTGTGCTAGACCACCGAGGTCGTCATACAAATAAAACACTATTATTTTTTATATGATTATTTATTGAATATATTTTAGACTAGTAGGTATACGCGAACCCAGTGGATAATGAATGATATGGAAAGGAAATTAGATCAATTCACGAATTATGGCGAATTCAATAAAACTTCATCACATTTAGTAATAAGTATTGGCAACCCTAAAGACACAATTGGCTTAGTCACTGGAACGTCCGGACGCTCGGTCGCGGTGGACTGCGGCGAGTTCTGAGATCGAATCAGACCACAGACCCCTAGTGATATCCAATAATTTAATTATTCATTGATTGTTACATGTTTCTTATAATGAAATACATTTAAAACATTACTTTGAGAATCTCGTATTTAATTCACATCAATAATGATGTATGAATAGTAATCACACTGTGTTAAAAAATAATAATTAGGAAAGTAATATTAAGAATTAGGTTAAAATGAAAACTAGGCATAATGACTACCTAATATTTGTATATGTATTTATTAATTTTAATTCTTACTTTTATCTTATTTTAGTTTTTACAATAGAAGTATTATGAAAAATAAAATAATTGCAAAACAATATTAATATACTAGATCCGTTTTTTTATATAGAAGAGGCAGTGAAGATTTAGGACATCAATGAAGATGTCCTAAATCTTCTTTTTTCGACTTAAATATTTGTGAATAAAAATTGAATGCACGTAATTTCTATAATTTAACATTTTTTTACATTTTGCTTCATCAACAAAAACTTTCCTTTATAATCATAATTATCATCATCACTATTATGACATAGTATTAAACAAAGTCGCTGTAGCTGTCTGTCACTATGTATGCTTAAATCTTTAAAACTACGCAGCGGATTTTGAAGCAGTTTTAATAGATAGAGTGATTCAAGAGGGAGGTTTATATATATAATACATGTACACCTGTGCGAAGTCAAGGCGAGTAACTAGTAATTAATAATCAAAGAAATATCGCTTAATACGTACAGAACAATATAGTTTAATTGTAAACTTCCCACATTTTAACTAAATGATACGTTAAAATTAGTAGTTATTACTTTAAAATATCAAAAACGTTGTTATTGTTTAATTAAAACTCGAACTGCGTGGCCACCGAATTAAAATACAACAGAAACATAATGTAAAGGTACTACTCATTTCCATGGTGAGGGTTGAAATAATATTATTACCATAAAGGACGGAGATTCAGTGTTGTGGGCGAGATATCTCCGGATATCAAGAAGTCAGTGATCCGTAATCCAACCCTGTTTATAACTGAACAATAAGCCTGGGAATCAGCCGCGTGTGGCACGGCTCGGAGCGGTTTTACGGTTTACTAGATACAAAAACATATTACATGATAGTTCTAAATACTTAAGCCTATAAAGTTGTAATCATATGTCTCCATTCTTGAAGAGTTCGGTATCAAGTAGCGTTTATCTACTTTAACACAATCACGCATCCTTACCTGTCCCCTTCAATCGATCCCCCGTCTAATTCACGGGGATCAAAATTACGATGGCCTGAGCCGAGATTCAAACCCTTAGCGGTGCCCTTAGACTAAAGTCGTATCTATCAAGTGGGAGCCGCTCCATAAGTCCTTTCGAGGGTTTGGAGTACCATTTGCACTCGCCCACTATTGTCCGATGAAACTGTAAAAGCCAGCTGCGGGAAACAGCATTAGAGTAGTCCGAAAAAAAAGCAAGAAGAAACTCATCCATAGAGCGGCTTGTCATACAGAGTAGGGTTGACGGTACTAGACTTCGTGGACGATCATACATGCGATGGACCGACCAAGTCAAAGCAGCGCAGCGGTAGGCGGTCCCCTCTAGTATAGTAGAATGGCAGCCAGTAGGGAGAAATGGCGAGCTGTCATAAGGCGGATGACATCAGTCTCTCACTCCACTACATAATGACCAAGGCCGTTCTGACAAGAGCGTATCAAATAAGTAAATAATATAATAGGGTTATAACACATGCATCGTCTATATAATCAATCACGCATATCAGACATATTTTACACAAATACTTTCATATAACCAGCTCTACTTGGAGACAAGGGGATTATTAGTAATGTGAAACCCCATTGCATGTATCATGTCAGGTTAATCTCCACGCCGTTCCCCCCCAAAAACCATCGTAATAAATTCATAGTGAATTTACCACGATGGGCTAACCGACCTAACCTTGTGCTCATCTTATCGTCCTCCACTGGTGCCCCGCCAGCATAAACCGTTAGCGCAGACAGGTGCACCATTCCATTATCATTCATAAGAGTACCTCTCCATCAAATAAGTACTGCCTAATGATTTATTTACATTGCGTTCTCTAGACTTAACATCACCATCCATTATATGACTTATGCGTTGCAATTCCGGAGAAGTAATGTTAAAGAATAAGAATACCCTATAATTTCTCTGCTTTATCTCACCTTACAAATGAAATATATTATAAAGCAAATAATCTGGCGAAAGAAATAGACGGGAAAGTCTATCTCGTTAAAAAAAATCAAACTTTCTTTCTTATGAACTACATAAGAAAGAAAGTTTGATTTTTTTTATTCATAATACTCATAAATAATTCATTACTTCGTTACGAGCGTACTACAGTAATACAAAGTACAATATATATTTATTGTGTCTATCTACATAAAATAATATTTTAATAAGACACATATAAGAAAATATTATATTATAAGAAATAGTTCGTAAATTATATTTGCTTACTGTAAAAGTATTATGAACAATTTCTCTATTATTTTTCCTCGTCAGGCTTCTAGTACATTTTTCCTATTAACAACGAATTAAATTATTATTAAGAACAATAGGTACTTCTTTTATTACTAAAGGAAACTTTATTATAAAAGGAAGTGCTAGACAGATAAAACTGAAATAATTAAATTTCTGCTTTATATCTACAATAATAAAGCTGAATAGTTTGTTTTCGAACTACTTGTTAGAATTTAAAAATTCTTTTGCTGTTGAAATGCCTTTTTAACATTTCTTGTTAAAAAATATTCCTATATATACGCTGTATAACATGCCACGGACCAATAGTGATATAGTTGTCTCAGAATTCTTTAGTGAAATATAATATTTTCGTATGTCGTATGTCAAAAAAATGTAAGTATTCATATACTTACATTTTTTTGTAATCAATAACTTTGGACAGCTTGCTCGTTACTAAATAGGTCTAAACTAAACGAACGTGTATTATGGATATGAGATGACTCATAGACATAAATATAGATTTTTGTGTATATAGAAAAATATCTGAACCGTATATGTATGATCTATATCTCATATGTATATCACACAATAAAAAAATATGAATAGAAAAATGCATAAAAATAAAAAAACAAATATGACTCTAGCAACTAAGTTACGTTAAGCTATACATATCATCCCTATAGCGTAATAAATTTATTTATAATTTAAATTTCCTGTCCATAGGCATATCTATGTATAATATAACTCCAGCGGTTTTTGCCTCTGGAGTTGACGTGGCTAAGGAGATCGCCCCGAGGCCAGAACCTGCAGCAACTCTACTCTCTTAATGGGGTACAGGTTCGCGCGAATAACCCACGTTCATTCTTTTTGTACACAAAGAAAAGCACTAGTAAGGTAACATCCCTAACCCTAACCCTACATAACCTACACTGAGTGACGACAGACGGTCGTAACACAGACCTAACTATCCCTATCTAATGCTTACGTATATATGTCGTTGTGATGGCCAAGTGATCGTCTAGGACTCTACGTTGTTACGATTAATACCTAAGAAATAACCTACTGCAAAATATGAAGCCTACTTGATTATTATCTAGGAAATAGTAGTAAGAAATAAAACAAGGATTGAGCCGCAAATGAAGTTATTTATTTTCGGTTTTATTACGTGAGCAGCGTTATTCGATTCGTTATGTGGTTTAAATGAATTTAATATTAAATGACTCTACCACCCGTTCGGAACCCTATCTACGACCAAGAAGATACGGGCAAGAAACTTGGATTTTGCTCTTTGTTATAATAATGTTTCTGTTACAATGTTTACATGCTTATGATTGAAATTAATGTTATACATAACTTCTTAATATTAGAACTATCAGGAACCCAGCTGTAAGATTCGTTGGATGCTGTCGGAGGTCACCTTCGTCGCGTGCACGCGTCGTCTTATACCTGGATACCGACTCGTAGTTCCCTCGTAGTATGAAAATTGGATAAAGAAAGAAGATAAATATCTTAGTCTCATTATTGAAAACTAACCCAGTTGGAACTATAGTTGTAATATATTCTATCAGAATGGACGCATACGATAGTGCTACAGTTAAGTTACACCTTTAAAATAGGTTCGCGCAGGGGACCCACATCTGCTACTTCCTGACCACATTAAGAGCCCTTAAAACCCGACATAAGACAATCCATTCTCGGCACTCCTGGACCTAGATCTAACACGAGTTGCGAGAACAAGGTAGGGTTCTAGTCAGCCGGGCCTAGGAAAACTTACATCCAAGAATCGACGACACTGAACGAATCAAGTCATAACAGATGTAAATCTAGAGTCAAAAGTGAACATAACCATGGAGAACATCCGAAAATATTATATTTAACCTAGTTAACAGGCTTTCTGCCATCCACAGTTGAGTACGGCTGTGACCATGTACCCTAAGGCCCGATCGGCGCTGACATACCGCCCTATGCTGGTCAGAGAACTTGCTATTCCCACATCAACTTCGAGCAACTACTTTACGTCCATACAAATCTTGTTATTGTTGTAATGTTGATTTATGATTATATAGAAGAAATAAAATATATAATATTTGAATATTCACCTGATATTATATTCACACCACAAAATATTTAATTATCTATGCTCGAATCATTATGAGGTTAACAAAAATACGCGATCTAGTATTTGAATAATTCTATAGTTTAACTACAATTCGTTTTGTAATATGTATCACATTCGTATGATTGTATTATTCTTGAAAACCCAATTAGTTAAAAATTCAAATTTATAGTCCCAGAAAGGATATATTCATAACTCGTTCCATAAAGAGATAGTCAATGTCATCCCTTAATAGTTAATGTTATTACTCCGGTGATTATCTTCAATATGCTCAGTCAATATGTTCATATTAATGACGTGGTTCTTTTAAATATTCCATTTTAAATATTCCAATTTAAGATATTCTCCACCTTGTGGAAATGTACAAACATCCATCACAATAATTAAAGAAAGCACTGTCTTTCTGCTCAACATTATTCTTATAATTGCAAGTTTTACCTTGTAAAACTATACAAACATACAATACATACTTTTGGAAATTGCTGTGTTTAGGTTTGAAAATATATAATAGTTTATTTGTAACTTCCACCTTGTGGATGTGTACAAACATGCATTCGAGAAAAGAAAGGAAAGCTCCCATTATCCTTCAAAACTATTAAAGTAATCATATAAAACTCTTAGGGGTCAGACAAGATTTCCCTTAATATAAATGAATGATTATATTATAAATATTTATCAGTTATTAAGCCGTACTTAATAATTAAATATTAATCATATGGACAGGAGCACATTTAGTAAATCAATAACAAAATCTATTAAATTATTTTTAATAGTGTAGTTTTATATCAGAATAAATAAAATATCATCATCATTTCAGTCGCTCCTCCTTAAATATCGGTTCAGTAGTTTGTTGATTACACTGAGCATATTATAATAATTAACGTTTTGTCCATTACTTAAAATCTACTCACAGTTACAGCAACCGTTACCGAAGCTCGTTTGCCATTGTCACCTATATACATGAATGGAACCCAATCTTATGTATCATAGATATTACAATATCTATGATACAATTATTAACATCACCACGCTCCCCTCCAAAGTGTACCCAAATTATCTACCTTATGACTAAAATAAAATTACAATAAACTTAAATAATAATTAAAGTTTTATACGACCTGTCATGTGGTAGCTATTCTATCTCACCAATAACATTTTGACGTCGACGTCTCTCGTTCAGCCACTGTTGCACCGTCCCGGATTCATTATTCGTTGCCGTCTCTCAAGGAACACGGAAATTAACCCTTAATTCAGATCGACTAGTCCGCTAGTTCCGCTACTCGTTCCGACACCCGCTGCCTATTTCAGATCGACTACCCCGCTATCCGTTCCAAAACCAACTGTCCTGATTTCTCCGTGTCTCAATCCCACCATGACACGCATTGCCTCCCCGCGCCCCTGGTCCTCCTTACTTTTACTATTTTTTTTTGCTAACGACCCTTAAAGCAAATCTTAAACAAGGCACTGTCCCATGTCGTGCCCTGTCTAATAAACTTATTAATTTATTGTTTTAACTCGACATCTTCTCAGCTTGAGTTCTACCTAAGTGACACCACGTCTAATAAAGTATACTAATTTATGTTACCTAAATAAACAATACTTAGAAAATAAGGACCCTACAATATCTGCAAGTAGCATGTGAACGAAATACGAAATATTAGAAACACGATTGAGAGTTGTAGCCGTTTTTATGAAGTAATTATTTAAGTATCCGTTCCACGAACAAATCTTAATTCTACTAATATGCACTTACTATATACTTAT
Source organism: Achroia grisella (assembly GCF_030625045.1). Taxonomy (NCBI): domain Eukaryota; kingdom Metazoa; phylum Arthropoda; class Insecta; order Lepidoptera; family Pyralidae; genus Achroia; species Achroia grisella. The sequence continues at coordinate 797,349 of NW_026712845.1, forward strand.
AACATCACGTCACTTCTATATATTAGGTATTAGATTTATTTATCTAATTTTTATGGAACAATCAACATACCTAGTATGTGATCGTTACAGTAAGTAGTAAAAAAGTACCGAAATTGCACCCGCGACCATCAAGACGCGTGAGGTACGGACGACATGAAGCAGTGTGCTAAACAAATAATATAATCAAAGACAAGTGAACAAGTAAGATGAATTTTTACATAATGTGTATACCCGAAGAGAAAATATGAAAAAGAAAAAGAACAAGTTTCGTTACCTCCAACAAAGGACCCCCGAATGATGTCACCTCAAACGAAGTTCTCAACTCAATTTACATTTGAAACAGAAATAAAAAATAGTCAATTGTAAGTCAGAGAAAACGTGGAAATTGGATGAGGAGTGACAGAGTTACTAGATAAAAAAATCGTTTGATGTTGTTTTTATGACTTAATTAATCTGTATTTGTTATAATCTATTTTTTTATGTTAGCGTCCTAAGCCTAGTTGTACTAAGACGAAAAGGCGTAAATTCAAATCTGGATAATATGAAAAGACTTTAGGCCATCGGTATAGAGATTCAAACTAAATATATGATTTTATCAGATGTTTTCATTTATTTGTACGAGGCTAGTGTATTAAGGTGTATATGTGTAAAAAGGAACAAAACTAATTTCATGATCAGACCAGTGTATAAAATCGCATAAAAACTTTTTATATTTCAATATATTATAACAATCACGTCATAAGGTCAGAGAAAGGACGATAAAGAGCTAGTCGTGTAAAAGATGATATGGCAAGAAAGGGTAAACAACATGATGACTGCGAATACAGACGAATCGAAAAGAGAAATATATTACGCCAGCCCTAAATAATATGGAATAAGGAAAATGATACGATGATATTTACTTTTATAATTAAGTACAAAATTAATCAAGATATTCAATTTCAATCTAAATTCTCTTATCGAGGTACCCTGTAAATTTATGTTGGTGCGTTCCGTTCACTTAACACGGCGAGCTCCGCTGAGATTTAGTGGTAAACTTCCACTGCGCCTTTGCCGGAGAGAGGATTGGAGATTAATTTTAAAACAATACGTAGATATAAATAAGTTCCTGCAGTTTCACGTATACGTACGTACACTTTAACGTTCAATGGGCGGAATACCTATTTACTTGTCTTCGTTTTATAGTGTTAATTCTAAAAATTAAGGATATAACAAATTGAAAGCAGTAACTAATATAGTATTTCATTCCTTGAGTACAACTTTAACGAATTTACACTAGATATGTGTGTATTTGTTTATTTATTATATTACACAGTGCACAGTATAAAAGTAGGCTACATACTTCTAATTGTTCGCGTACAAATTTTTTGAACGGTTTCGTGACATTTGGTGGAACAATTAAACGATCAAGAGGTTAGAAAAAAACACTGAGAGTTTGAGAGTAAGATAAGGCAGTGAAATTGTAAGATATAGTGACATCACATTAGTACTATCACAAATAACATAATAGATAGTTGAGACCCTTAGTACTAGAATGAAGGGTATCATCACATGATAACGTGAGACTAAAAGACTCGCTTTTACATTCATAACTCTTGCTGACGTACTGGCCGCATGGTTTTTATAGTTCATATTTTGAATTTTTACTATTATGACATTTATAATACTTTTTGTAAAAAGAACATTAGTTCAATAAAAAAATTGATGGACTACAACAATAACATTAGGAAGAATATTAAGAAAGAACACTTTCAGATTGTAATATCGAAGATGCTCCGTTCACCTATAGGTAAACCGCAGTCATTTTTCTAGCTTGTGGTCTATTTTAACGAGCGATAGTATGGAAATTGAGATTTATAGTGCCAATAGTTCACCTGGAAAGTACTTAATTTTTATTCCAAAGTGCCCATAATGTCCAGTAATAATTATAAGTTACAGTCCTTATTAGAAAATAATATCTCTAAAGTTTTAGTAGAAAAACAAATATAGCCTCATCGCTTCTTCTCCTCTTTTCTTCTCCCAGAAGGGGTAGTCAGAAATATTGATAACATCATGATGTACACCATGCCAAATATATATAATATTGGCGTAAATCAAATCTAATCCATCCGTTATAAGTACTAAACTAAGAAGAAGTTATAATATGAACATTTAACAGGCGACAGAAATCCTTAAATATATTACTTCTTCTACATACGTATAAGATGATTTCGCACATAGAAAATATCAGACCAGTGCAAACTATTCGTACTCGAGAATACAAATATTTTTAGCGTTCTATGAATCGAACCCTCAACCAACGGAAGTTAGGCCGTTTGCCAAACCGCTAGACCACCCAGAACGTCAATATTTATATATATATAAATCAGGCAGTGACAATTTAACCATAACATGTCTTATACTCGTATGTATATAATGTGTACTTTATAATTTATTCCGTGCAAGTAATTCCTTCAAAATACGCACAAACCACTGCTAAAAGACGCAATTTTCAAATCAACTTCCCTCAGGTGGCTGTGAATTTAAATATTTGTGTAGAGAAGCGATTTTCTTCCTCTGTGAAATTCTCAAGCATAAAGTCCTCCTTTCGTGGCATTTTAAATCACCGTCCTGTGCAAATATTTCTCTTCACTCATCGCGGAATAACGTACCTAGTTTAAAACAAGGACGTTAAAAATATATCTTAAAATTACTTTGTCCTCATGATTGATACTAAATGACAATGTCCGGACCACATTAATTTCTGTTACAAAGTTTATGTTTCATAAAAAAAAACAATGCAAGTAGGATTCTTTCTACTTAGATTTATATACTTTGAGCATATGAGGTTGCGGCTAACCAGTCATTAGCTAAGCCTATAAGCACCCGCAACACCAGGGGAATAACAGGTTAGTCTTCGGCCTATTAAGAAGGAATGAGTAGGGGATGGAATTAAAAATGAATAGGCGGGAGGAGCGTGGACGTCGTACTATGATAAACACGAGAACATTTAACTCATGAGAGAGCTTATTCTTGCTGGTCAACCACTATTGGTTATATAGTGAGCTCTAGTGATACGTATATTACCTATATTACTTATCTGAAGGTATGTGTAGGAATGAAAATAATATTTCAAGGAAAGTGATACATATGAATGGGGATGGTTATAAGGGCAGAGGAAGAGATGGTTGGACTGTGTTAAAGATGATATGATAAGAAAGGAAGTAAATAACGAGATGCCTGCTAACAGGGATGAATGGAAAAGGAAAATATATTACGCCCTCAAATAAATGGGATAATGAAGACTTATCAAAAGATATGTTTTTTTATATAAATAAATAGAGAGTTGTAAGATGTAAAAGCTTAATTACTTTGTACGTACATTATAAAAATTTTGGGATAAAGTATGTATGAATATATCTAAATATGTATTCATATTTGCCATGTCATAGATAACATTACAGATAACATAATATTACATAACTATATTATATAGCTGCTTCAACAACAATAATTGGAAGGTAAACTTTACTGAGACAAACTTGGAAAGATGTTCAATGCTTTTCTCGTAAATGAAAAACGCGCATGCAAAGTGAAAGGCACTCTTTCAATAACAGTGTTGCAGTCACTTTTAGTATTTATGCTATATCATAAAGTACCTTTAACCGTACAGTATTGTGTTAGTATCTGAATATAATTATTTTTCTTGTATTGTAGTGTAAAAGATAATATTGTCCAAAGTATTTTTTTTTATTTGTATTATGTACGAAATCAATTAATAAATATTGATCTTTGTTTGGCTTATCTGTAGGTACTGTAATATGTATGGTATATATCTAAATATAACTCATAGGTGACTGACTGACATAGTGATCTATCAACGCACAGCCCAAAACATTGGACGGATCGGGCTGAAATTTGGCATGCAGGTAGATGTTATGACGTAGGCATCCCCTAAGAAAGGATTGTGATAAATTCCACTCCTAAGGAGATAAATTAACGCGAGCGAAGCTGCGGGCAAAAGCTAGTTATATATATAAACTCCCTCTTAAATCCCTGTATCCTCCGTATTAAAATCTATTGAGTACAGTAAAATATTTACGGTACAGCGGAAGCGACTTCACTTTATACTCTGCAAAGATACAATTAATCACTAGACGTATCATATAGTATGATTTATGCTTTAGTTATTCCTAGAACTAAGGCAGAATGCAATAACATAGTGAGGTACAAATAATGGTATATTGTAGCAAATGCAAAATTATGACACACTTTGTACAAAGTGTCTACGTAAATAAAACCTAAACCTAAACTCCGGTTTACCTATCAATTGTAAATCTTCAAGATCCTTAGGAATTTGGGCGATAGTGTAATGTACTCAGCGATATATTTGACGTGGAATGGCGTCAGATTTTTAACCAGTAAGAATCCGACTATTCTTATCGGGCCCTATGAAAGTTGGTGGGGCTCTATGAAATTATCCTGTCGTAAAAAAGAGACACTTTAGTCCAAGGCACTGACAACCTATGAATGGTATCATGATGACGTGATAGACGTGTAGACATAGCAACAGCTATTTATATATACAAGTGTCAATTAATATTAACCATGTTGTGGATCGCTAGCTTGTTTGCAATTAATACTTAAATAAAAAATGAGTGAACATCAGAGATAAATCAGACTAATTCAAATTACTTAGTACAGACTTAAACTTAATAACTTAGAATACTGTATGTGTTTCATCTATAAACTAGTTGTATTCAGGAACTAGCTTTTATCCCGGCCTGATCCAGCCTGAATCAATTATCGCCCACGTAACAATTTTGGAAAGCTCTTTACCTCCTTAATGAATTGCGATGTCGTAAAAGAAACCTACGCTTATACATATATAGTATTTATAGAAATAAATAAAATTGATGTGTCTGTTTGTAATTTTAAATTAACAGCTTTGCACGAAATTCATATAAAAGTCAAAAATCTTTGTTTACCTCTTTGTTTGTTACTGTTTCACTCGCAAACTAAGATGAAGTCGAGTGTTTTATTTTAAGTTTATATATACCTTATTAAATATAGTTACATCACAGATAATAAAAATACTGTATTCTAGCAATAAAAATCCCTTTACTACTATTTTCTAAGACATTATATTCTACTAAACTGCCTGCTACCTGCCATATACTATTAATGTTTTTTTTCTTTCAATTTGTATTAAGCCACACTTATTAAGGGTTTGAAATAGGAAACTAGAGATTTGTTGTCAATAATTGTTGTTGACATTGTCTTAAATTACTTTGCATAACTGTCAGGTGACACACGCCGATCGGTAATTTTAGTTCTGGATTATTTGCAAAATGACGTAATGACAAACTGCCTGCAACATACATAAGTGACTGGCTTTGTACGACTGACAATAAGAGCTCTCGCAGTAACTACGCACTAGCTCTATGTACTCGTATAATACACACTTGCGGAATTGAAACAAGCGTTAAGTCTAGACCTCATACAAATCCTCTCGCCTATTACTTCACGGAAATGAGAGAACACTCTGCTACAATAATTACGACCGTCACAGAATATGTGAGTTCATAGATCTGCGATAGAATATACAAGACTACTAATTTTACTTTTATATTATCTGAATATATGTCTTAACTTCAAATAAGCAGAGGGAACCTAGTGTTAACAACTTTAATTTTTAGATAATCTCTTGTTTCGTTTCCTTAAATACAATTCATAGAATTTATATTATATTTTATGGCGGGACTCCGTTGTTTTGCGGTTTCAAATCGCTTTTTTTAGGACAATACACACAGCACCATCATAACTATAGCTTGAGTTATGGTTACTAGACAACTGATAAAAATACATAGATTTTTTCGGAAATACATATTATTCATAAAACAACCAGACCGAAACAAACAATCATACTTATGAATACAAATGTTTGTGCCTTGCGAGGAATCAAACCCGCGACCATCGGAAGTAAGGCGGTGTGTTAAACCACCAGACCATTGAGGCCGTCAATTTTTGTAGTGGTAGCGAATTTCACATTTTATATAACGTAATAGGTAGTAACAATGGCATGTATATATGAACGACATCACGGACATTACAATCGTACCTCTCTTACATTGCCATATATTGCCTCTACGTAGTAATTTCGCTGCCGTATCTTATTCTTCAACTAAAACACATCTTACAAAGCTAGCTTACTCGGCTTCTGAAGTAGAAGTTCACTCAGATTACTACGTTTATACGTAGTAATCTGAGTGTACCAAACTACCGAAGAAAACTTTATAGTTTTCTTCGGTAGTTTGGTACATTTTTACAGTTCCAACGATTCTTGAATCCTCCATCAGATAGTATACAATCTAGTTGTTCACAATAGGTCAATCGTGGCCTCACCCGCGCGCTGAATCCTTCCTTTCTTTGGTATTGTGTATTTGAACGTACGGAAACGTAATTGACTTGCAATAACTTCTTACACGTAGTCATAGCTTCGGCTGCAGCCTTTATTGTTTTCATTCCAGAAATGGTAGGCCCGATACATGTAAAACAAGTAAATGCTCGATACTTTTATTCCGATACAAAATATTTTTTGTATTGCGATAGTTACTCGATATAGAAACGATAATACTTGGAATCGATTAGAAACATTTGTGTCTAATCTGTGAAATTAGTCAGAACTTTATAGCTATTGTATTTATTGTTATATTTGTAACAGAAAAGAAGTAATTTATGAAATAATTTGTTAAAAAAAATACTTATATCGCTACAACAAAAAGAGCACAGTTCAGATTTTATCTATTAGAAATAGAACAGAGTAATTTGGTGTATTGAGTATTGAGTGTTTAGGTACAACAATACCCAATGACACAAAAAACGTAATTCACAAAATGACACGAAGCCTTTATAGGTTCTTCTTCTTTTACCTGGCCTTTGTCTTATTTATTTGCAATCGGCCTATCGGGTCTTTTGCATCTTAGCCAGTACTGTCTGTCCTGGCTCGTCTGGGGGGTTACATAGGTTTGGCGTAAGTCCCTATTAATAACTGACTTATATATGTGAGGAGGGATCTCCCTTAAACCTTTATAGGTTCCATATAATAATTTCAAAGGTATATATCGTATAGTGTATATAGGTAAATATCTATACAATATTATATCGATATTTTAGAGGTACTTAAATGAGTTATCTCAAAAACATAAATTATTATGTAGTCAATGCGTAGGTATCGATATGTGGTAGATATTGGAACATTCCTATTCCATTGTGCAACTTGTAGAGCAAATTACTCGAACTCGAACGGATAGAAAATCGATTATCCAAACGAACACTAGCGAGTGTCAGCGGAATATCCTGCTTTTTCGTGAATTATTATGTTGTGCACTTAAACGCAGATACAGTCGTTGTGAAAAAAGATTCTACATAATTTACTTTGATTTGACGAGTACATAGCGATTTGTTATATCTCATTATAGGCCTCGGTGATCGAGCGGTTTAGCACACCGCTGCCGATGGACTGCCGATAGTCAGCGCCGGTTCAATTCCTCGCATGGTGAAAACATTTGTATTTATGAGTATTATTGTTGGTATGCATCGGGGTGTTTTCTAAGTATTTTATGTATGTTACTAAGCTGTATGCTGTCTATTAAACTAGGATGTAATCTATCTGTGTATAAAATTCTATTCTAATCCGTTCAGTAACTTTTGCCTTTAACGTATTAAATCCTCCGTCAATCTATACCCTTTAATATTCTCATTTACGTATAAAATTAGTATGTGAATTTTATGTTGTGGATAGAAATTAAATTCCTTTGTATGAAAATTAATTTCCATTTACCTGTGTATCTTTAATAAGGTACATGAATTTATTATCTTATATTATACATATAAACATAAGTTTCAAGATAAACCTATCTCAATATGGGTTAAATAGAGGTACCCATAGCAATTGCTTTATACAGACTGCTTTTGACAGTCACTTTATTTATGTAATCAATTTTTCCATTAATATTTTAATATAATTTGCGGTTGAATTCTATTTACTAATATTATAAACATGGAAGTTAATTTGTTTGTCTACTAAATTATGCGTCTTTGTTCGTTTGTTGTCAAAGGGACTGATGCTACCTACGTCATTTGTATGGAAATACGAATACGTAGTATTTGTGATTCAGAAGAACTTATGCGGCAGGAAATTCATTTCATTATTATTTTCAAAAACCATCCAAATAGTTAATAAGGTCTTATACTCTTATGATTACAGAAATTGTATTTTACTTATATGTAATAAAAATTTAAATTTCCGCAATTATTAACAACATTTAAAATTATTTTAAAACATCTTAACTTACTTATAAGCAGTCGAAGTCTCTATATCACAAGGCGAATGGCAATTTTATAGCTTCAATTATCGATTAAAGTACATACTGGTCGGCAATAAAGTGACCGAAGATCGTAAACCTTCTTTTGGAATCAAAATAAATAAAATGCTAATAACACCAGCCCCCTTTACTGTCGAAGTTAAACCAATTTCGTTGATCTCATGCTACGACTGTACCAAGGTTCCTTAAGTGATATTGTCTAAGTTTTCACATAATATCTTTCTGTCTGTAGCTGGGTGCTCCTTTAGTGTCATTGTTTGTGTGGACTTAATTTTGTTATTTGTTCGTGTAAGCAATTCCTTCGTAATCGCCTTTGGGACTACCAAGTTTCGGTAGCTAAGGAGTTGTAGTGATGCTATCCGTATTTTTTATAGCCAGATTCTTTGTTTGCGATTCGAGTTCTTTGTACACTTCACAAAACTTTATCTAAACTAATTTAGCGTAATGAAGGTGCACATATATATTGTTACTATTATCCAAAGTAGAGTAGTCATTTATTTGAATTCCACTATCTTCATCTAATTCCACCGCTATTAGCTTGTTTTGTAAGTTGTATTCTCTCTTAAAGGGTAAATGGTAAGAAAATTACAGAGTACGAGGGTTTAATAAATTGGACCTCAGGAATGGCAATGCATGGGAGGTCATGAGCGTCACACTGTATTTACTAACGCAACCCGGTATTATTCATATACGTATACAAGAATTGCGCGTGTAGGTTATCATTTTCTATCAGGTGAACCATCAGCTTGTTTGTGATTCTTATTACATAGCACAAATATCATAAAATAGAATAGAATAGAAGACCCTTTATTCAAATAAACTTAATTTAAGGACTTGTGAATAATTATAATTATCATGCTTTTAATCTACCGATAAAGCTGTCTCATCACAAGAAGAACGATAAAGTAACTTACGTGTTGCTCTTTTAAATAATCGTTGTAACTTTACATTTCTAAGTCTAAACGTGTAAAAAGTATAATAAATAAATATGTAGAATCAATTTAAATTAGTATTTGTTAATCTATAGAAATATATAAATAGATTAGTAGTAGTTAATATGTAGTGAAATAAAGCAATATCCATAAACATAACAAACCGTTGTATAACTAGCGGTTAACTGTTATGTTTGCTAAGCTTATTCAATGGTAGAAATCTACCACTTAAGAAAATCTTATTCAAAGCTACTCTAGCTTTGAGCAAACATTTCTATAAAAGTGTATAATAAATGTTTCTCAAATAATCTCCTTGTTATACAAAACCGTCTGTCTATACACGATAAGATTAATCTTCTATTTCTCTCAAATTCTCACTAGTTAAGTCAATGGACCCACATATTGATATAACAACTCTTGTCCTAACTTAACTTTGGAGATCGATTCAAAAAAGATGAGGATCAAGAGTACAACACAATAATATTTAAATTTACACAAAGTAACTGAATTCGGCGAGCGAATGATCGCGAATTTGTGTATTATATATGAAAAGAAGACACGATCCAAAACGGACCGACCAATCGGATGAAAATCGTGTCGTCCGTAGACGCTTTAAAACAATTTTGCCAAAACGTAAATCTCAATGTTAGTACTTACGTATTTACGTCGGTGCCATAAAACCGCCGGTAGCAGGTAACTTAGAGAGCCGGCCATTTTATTTACGGAGGGACTGTCTGAATACGTAAGTGAACTATATAGAGACACCTCATTAGTTGAATAGTTAAGGTCTTCAAATTCTCAGTTCTAGTAACCTTACCTTACGGATTAAATATAGGTACAAAAGTAATAAATATGATTTAGGTAAGAATATAGTTTGCATCATCACATTGTTGGACGAAATCGCTATTTAGCGATAAGACCGCAAATTGTCACCTCACCTCTCATATTAATTTATTTAATAGTTATATCTTTCTGTTAGAGGAACAATAAAGAGTTTTCATTCATTCGTTCATTGTTTGTATCCCACTGGTGGGCTGCGAGTCTCTCCATAAGAATTCATTGAGGCTGAACTACACATAAATGAAGGATATGTAGGGTTAGTCGTAAAAAAGTACATCAACTGTAAAGCCTGAAAGAATGCTTACGTGATTCCGCAGTTTAAAGGTTTTAGATTTTTTTTTAGAAAAATATGTTAAATTATATACCACTCACTGGCATTTCTTATAACCCTTTACTACCCCTATGTGTTAATTACCCTAACACACTATCAAGACTTTTGTTAAATAATGTGTTTTGATCAAGTGTAGGTATAACGTTTTCTGGCCTCTTCTAATTATATTCTGATTACATTACATCTTTATTCTGTCTACTAAAAATTTTTGAGCTGTTTTACGGTCAAGATGATAACTAAGTCGAGTGATATACTGAAGAAGTTTATTAATACGTTTCACCATCTACGCAACCAACGGAAATTGGAAATTTCTGAAACAGATTTTAGGATGTTTAAAATATTTTGCAATATCCTACAATTTAAATAAACATTATAAACGACCTCGATAACTTAAAATTATGTTCGAGTCGGTAGCGGGAATTTAGGTTGCGAGATTTGAAGTCTAACTACATACAAAATTGATTACAACTTAATAGAAACATTCTTTAAAGTTGTTGTAAAAACCAAATATAACATGTTATTTTGTATTACATTGAAGACGGCATTGAAAAATCTTGTTTGTAACAAAGGGACCGGCATTTTTTTATTGTTGATGATGTTGACATTATTTAACCCCTAGATTTATTTCAATTATAGTGCCCACGGGTGATCACCCGGTCCCAATGTGTAAATTTACTTCCGTTGCGCAGTGACCCACCGGTCACCATACTGACCATATGGTGACCGGTGGGTCACTTAGTGTGTTAAGGAGGAATCAGAGACATTGTAAATTATCGACGCCATGATGAAAAAGTAAAATAGTATGTTTGAATGCCTTGAAATGATGATGAATTGACCTTATGGGTATAAGTCAGTGTCATAAACTACAGGGCCACCACGCTCCCACGTTCTCTTATTTATTGTCTTAATACTATTTTGTAGTACATAAATTTAAATATATAGTATCCTATCTTACCCCAAATTGAACGTAATTTTTATATGTATATTGTATTTTTAGAGCGAGCGAGGTTTATTAGATAGAAGCGAGAATATGTTGCAAAACCTTTATGGAAATGGAGAAACAGAAATATTCTTTATTCAAATAAACATAAGTTTAATATTCCTATAAGCACATTTAAGCAATAGTCATACAATAGTTTTTAAATTCTACTCGTTTAGAAAACAGACTCGTCACAAGAAGAACTTTGCTATCGAATTATATCTATCCATCATCGAATCTTCTACCTCTATAGTTACTCTATGGTTTATGATATCAAATGTATAGGAATCATCTATTTTCATATACGTACTAGCAGTTACAGGTGAATGAGATCGATGGTGTGACTATAAATTTTAGTATTTTCAGGGACGTTGATTCTGAAGCGTTTACAACCTACAGGTTTTACTGTTCCTTCAATTCCATTGTCTTGTAACAATGTGCTTTACGACACATATATGCTTATGTATGTACAACTGCAGCTATAAATGATTTTATATATTTTAAATTAAACAGACTATGTACAATGTCGTCTGTATGGTTACCTCTGTCATAACTCGGTATTAGAGTTGTAAATTCGACACCTCGCAGGGTGCAAATATTTGTGTTCATGAATTAATGTCTGCGAGTTTCCTACATCTTTTATGTATGTATTTTTTAAATTTATTTAAGTATTTATATCTGCTATTTAGTAACCATAATACAAGCTCTACATAGATTGGGACTAGATGACATGATGATGATGATCCAGGACAACTTAATAATAATATTACTAATTTGCATTTTCTTATGTTGGTTTGTTACGCCTTGTCCTGAATACCACGCTTACAGGCTTGTGTGAGTATGTGTGTATATAATATTATCTTATATATGTTATACATATGGTATATTTGTAACTCAAATTCAAATTCAAATTAAAAAATCATTTATTCATTCACATTTTAGCCGCTTATGAACGTCAAATTTTTACATTCTAATTTTATTTATTTTTACCTACCATCCAGTTCGGTATATAGATCCAATTGAGAAGAACTGGCAAGAATCTCAATTGAATTACATTTTTTTTAAAGCCAGTTTAATTACAATGTATATTTGTGTATATGTCTAACATTAAGTAACTCATGTTATAGAGTGTAAAAACTATATTTAAATATTGTAAACATTAGAAAATGTACTAGACCGGTAGTCTATATCCGGGAAAAGTGGAAAAAAAGAATATGAGAGTCATGTAGTACTAATTTTCATGTCCTGTGATTATTATTTTTGGTTGTTTATTAGTTTTGTTGGCTATTTCATGATTATTACAATAGTAAATTGCATAACTGATTATTTATTAAATAAAAAGCCAATGTTTACAGACCCAATGTTTATGACAGCCTCGGTGGTCTAGTGTTATAGCATACCGCTTTACTATCTGATGGTCGCGAGTTTGATTCTTTTGTATCGGTCTGGGTGTTATATATGTATAATATGTAATTATTTACAAAAAAAAAAAAAAAAAATATATATATATATATATATCAGTAGTTTAGTACTCATAAGACAACCTATACTTAGCTAGACTAGATGGCGCTGTGTGAATTGTCCTGAAATATCATTATTATAATAATAATAGTATATCTACTCCAACATTGAATGTACATAATAGTGATATTGATATAAAATTATGTTCTACATAAGAGTTCTATGGGTCTAATGTGAATAAATATTTATTAATATTTTATTAACACTAAAGGTTATTGATATAGATCCTATTTATATAAATAGTACTCATCAATGAGTGTGACGAAAAAGCCTGTTACAATGCGTTCGAATATTTTATATAAGTTGGAAAATTTTCTTCACCACAGCAACGTCTCTGACCCTTTTTTATTGGGTTGCACGGGCGGTCACATGTAAACATAGTCAAATATAAACAGGCACCTAAATAAATAAATAAATAACTCTTCACACAAGTTGTGTTTGCATTATGCTCTCCTAGCATACACTATATATGTATATGTAGGTACGATATGATTTTTGAGAGAATTGCAAACTCGTATGTGTAATATTTTTCTTGTAATTATGTAGACTGGAAAGGTAAGGTAGGATAAGGCCGCTTTTTATAATTATACTGTTGTAATTTAATATATTATTTCACCAAATAATAACAAATACCACAGGACATTATTTATGTCTTTCTTTTCTTCATACGAAAACTACTACTAAATAAAAATAAATAAACTCAACATATAAATAAAATTAGAATGTCTCTTTGTAATATTGAAATTTTTTACTACATGCATATGAATATAAATATGGTACATACACCAAAATAACATCTTTTACAAATTTTGGCTGGACGGGATTATTTTTACGAGACTTTTTTAGCAGGTAGCTGATGTAATAAGGAGTAATTTTAGCTACATTTATTTTAGAAAAATAAAGTTAAATTCCACGTGGACGAAGTCGCGAGGCAGCTAGTATTAAATAAATAAATATTATATCTGATGGGAAGTGGTAACTATCGCCTATATATGTGAACAATACAATGGACATAGCGTACCTTGTGACATGCATGGCTATAACGCACGAGTGGTATTCACTAAGGGGTTACTATGTCTGAAGACTGCGATGTCATACATATCTGTAATTTCACTGCCTTTTCTCCCCTCTAAACGGAAACACAGCTTACAAGGCAAGCTGTCTCACAACTGAAATAGATAGAGACACCCACACAGACGAAGCCACGCGACGGTTTACATAGTAAATCTCGTTAGATAATCTCTAACCAATTAATCGTTGACAACTACTATAATATTAAAAAATTCCAAGCCGATTGACGCTCTAGAATTCTAATCGTCTAGGTACATATTACTTGCAATGATCACGAATTCGATTCCTCGCTGTAGAACCATTTGTATCATGTATCATTGTTTGTATTTATTTGAGTGTTTACAAAAAAAGTATATAAATTTTAATATCTGTTGTCCAGTAACTACAACTGAAGTTATAATTAACTTAGGATAGTGTTGTATGAATTGTCCAAGCATATTATTAATATTATAATCATCATAATATTTTGCAAAATGAACTAAAGACAAATTATATACCTGACTTAAACTCTAATAGCATAAAGCAGGAACACCCAGGACAGAGCCAATTAAGAGCAGCCAATTTCCAAAATCAATGTAGCTATATTAATTAACATCTATCTATGTATAATTACAATTAAAGCCATATCTCTACAATGAAGCAACAGGAATACATGGGACATAGTTACTCCAAGATAATCATATCGCAATATTTGCAATTAAGAACAGGCCAGTAAGACAAATATTATTTACTAAGCACTGCATAATACTCGGTTTATGCAGTGCTTAGTAGATAATACCTTTTACTTACATTCTACTGTTGTTATTTAGTATATAATGTCAATATTACTATGTACATTTCGTCAGTTCATTATCATCTGCTAATATATACATCGTCTCAACCTACAACACATGTCATCGTTCTGTTTAATATGTGAAATATTATGTGTTTATTTATCTATTTAAAAATATTTCACTTAACATCATAGGGTTAGGAACATTTATATGATTATTTATCTATTTAAGAAATATTTGACTTAAGATGTATAGGAACATAGGGTTCTCTGCAGTATACCTACCTTTCAAATAGTAAAAACATTTCCAAATCGATGCAGTAGTTCTAGAATTAACTCATACTCATAACAGAGTACACTCTATCTCTCTCTTTATACTCGTGATTTTAATAGAAATCGATTTTCTGTTATTATTCTGTTTATTTAGATATCAGACAACAGACTAGCATGCTAAATCATCAACTAGAAATCTTGTTTAATAATAAACTGCAAATTATGAGCATACTTTCCTGCTTCGTCATCTAGTATAACACTTGCGACGAGTGAAGAATAATAAGAATAGTATTTGTCTATTCTTATTAACTAATTATTTTACAATCGCATTTCTAGGTGATGATTTTGCATAAAGTATAGGTACCTAATATATTAGATGAGGAAGCCGGTTGTTAGAAATGATGACCATGTTATGTTAAGCTCCAAGGTCCCTACGTGAAACCATCATGAAGCTAGCCACGATTGACTTGATTATCGTTTAATCTTCTTTTAAATAGTCAGATAATCCATAAATTATCTTCGTCGGCGTATGTGATAATATCAAAAAGTACTGAAAGATTTTCATGCCGCTTTCATCCATAAACAGACTAATTTCTGAGGAAGGTTCAGGTATATAATTCATTAAGGTTTATTGTAATCTGGTTTAAATATAAGTGCCAAACTGGGGGCAGGCCACTAGTGTTATGATAAATTAATAATTACGCTTAAAAGAAACCATGACCGCCATCTGTCTCACGTTTAGTGAAATATGTATCAAAATATTTACTAGCGACAGCGCCATCTATGAAATTTGTTGTGAACTATTTTAACAATTGTAGGAGCATAATATAGCAATAAGTTTCTGTCGCAAAGTTTAGATGTCTCTAAAAATTAAAATAATATCAAGATAAAATTAATAAACAAAAGTAAAACACTAAACTAAGATAAACATATGTAGGTCTATTACAAACTTAAAATATGTCAAATCTACTACTACAGATAAGTTAAAATTACATTGTTCAGAGTGCTTTTTAGCTAACAAGAACTGACAAGAAACCTTCAATAGCGCTAATGAACGTTTTAACTATGTAATATTATGTTATCTGTGGTTTTAACTAATGAGCTCTGTAAACCTTCAATAAGTTTTTTTATTAAAGATACATGTTTGTCAAATGAGTTATACACGTATCTTTTTACTCAATTTTTTAATATTAAATCTTTTGTTACTTTTTTATGAAGTTGGAATGGTATATAAGCTACATGGTAAGCAAGTCTACCTGATGGTAGGTGGTAACCATACGCGAACAACACTACGGATATCACGATATCATATTATACCACTCATGCGTTGCCACCACCACGTATGACGTTGCCATTCCAGAGAACATCTTGTTCTCTGCAACGTCATACTTCGTAATTCATATGAATATCCATATTATACCTTTTTATTAAGTAGGTACGTTGATTCACGAAGAATGGATTTCTTTAAAACTGCCACGAGAACGAAAGACAATTGATACACGAAGATGAGGTTCCGGTAAATAACTGATGATGTGACAATTTTATCAAGTCTAGTCAAATTCAAGAGTACAGTCAGTTTGATATAACCATTAGATCCCCTGGACTCTTGAATCTTTATCATGTGTATAAAAATTTACATGTAAAAAATATTTTAAGGTGCCTATACTAGCGCCTTCAAAACATAATTTAAGGGGTTTTACAGATTCATTACCAGTTGAAGTATTTTTTATTTATTTAAATAACTTTATTGAACAAATAAACCATGGTTCTCTACCAGTCTCCTTTGGTATGAACAGTAGGTAATACAAAAATGCATACTTAATAAATTATATTATAGAGATTCAAATAAATAAACTGTTAAAGCTCAGAGACTAAAAATTAGAAATATATACAATTAAGTATAAATGCATGTACACTTGTAATCATTTGTGACATGTAAAAACATACAATGAGAAGATGAATAATTATTTAAGAGATTCATGAGATGACTATGGACACTTTGCTTGAAAGAGATGGAGAGAGAGAGAGAGAGAGAGATGAAGTTTGGGTAGTAAAAAACGGGCAAGAAATTAGATCTATAAAGAGTTGTGTTAAAAGCAAGAAAATCATTTAAACAAAAATTACTAATAATGGAGAATCTCAGAGATATTCAAATTTACATTTCAGATTTTCCGGAGAAGAGCTGATAGAATAAAGAAGAGAATGGCAATCTTTAAGTCAGTCAGTTAAATTGTGACCAGTATTCGGAAATATGACCAAATTTACCGAGTCTAAGTAGATGCCATCCGGAAATTATGTCACGTAAATTTCAGTAAATGTTTACTATACCCGGCAAACGTTGTTTAGCCTTGCAAATTCAGGTAGGTACTAATTTTTATATGTTCACTTGTATGAAAACACAAACTTTTATTACTTATGTAGCGTGTAGCATCCGTTTTAAGGTACAGGATCATTGTCTGGGATAACAGTGGGCATTTAAACAGTGCTTTCATTACACAAAAACAAATATCTGACAGCAATATGCGGCGCCATCCCGCGTACGTCTTGTAGGCCATTGTTGATCAAACTTAGAGTATTAACGGTACCTTCAATGTATATATTGGAAGTCTGTAATCATGTTAAACGGCATCAGGAACTTTTTACGAAAGCCAAGGATATATATCCACGTAACACTCGTAATGCAGAGAGGTTAGTTTTAGACATTATCCCGAGAACATCCATCCTCCATCAAAACAATAGCACTGCTATGTTTAATAAAATTTATAATAAAGTTCCTGATACTATCAAACAATGTAATATAAGGCATTTTAGGGCAACGTTACAGGAGTGGCTAATTGTGAATAACTTCTACAGTATAAGGGATTATTTGACATACAAACTTTAACTTCATGTAATTATAGTTTTCATACTGGTTGACATTAGTGGAATACTGTGACATTTATTATTTTATTATAGTACCTATTATAATGAATGAATAAAAGAAATTTAATTAAAATAATTATGATATCAATTTCAATATTTGCATACCCCTACGGTGCTGCATGTTGTGTACTTATATTATATTGTAAGATCAAAATTACCATGTAGCAAGCAAATAAATAAATTATCATTATTATTACACTTTTATTTTAGAATATCTGATTACAATAGTTTTATTTTCACTTAACCTTATATATATATAAATATACAATTTTTTACAATTCTACAGTGTTGCCACATATACTTTTATAATATACCACACTAATATTGGTATTAAAAAATAGGGGTAGTAGGATTGTTAGACCTACAATGAGGAACACTGGCAGTTTTTATATATTCTTTCATCCATATTCAAAATATGATGTTCTTTATATACATTTTGTTTTATACATTTCTGTCACTGCGCTCTGCTATAATAAACGTCTCTACACGCATCTCTCTTATTTTCATTTATTATTACTAGGATGATAGAAGTTAGGGATGTATGAATTTTTAAACGCAAAACTAATCTTCAGAAAATTTAAACGTAATAAATATTGTTGTGAAAAATTCTCATTACTTATAGATATAAAAAAGGTTCCATCCAATTCTCAGCGCTACTAAATATACACACAAAGCTTCATAAGAATCTGTCAAGCCTTTTCGGAGGAGTTTTGTTAAGAAACCGTTTGATATGAGAATTTTTTATATTATGTATCATAATAATTATTGCATTAATAACCATAGTACAAGTTTTATTTAGGACTTGATTAAAATTATGTGATTATTGTCCTAGATGATTATTATTATAATGTCACAATGTCATTTTCGTATACTTTCAATAGTTACATTTTATTGATGTGTTCAGTGAGCCAAATTATGCGTGGGGGTGAGTGAGATGACGTTAGTAACGTCAAGGAACAGTGGATCTAAAACCTATAAATTATTTTACAAATCCCAAAACTTCGTAGCTTGTATAATAATGGTTCTCTAAATTTTTGATTTTTTTTTTAAATTGGGATTATTATGTAATCGGATAGTTATTTTTTAGGGGCATAGAAGGCAAAGAAGCTGACTAAACATAAAGAGTTTGTGAAATTAAATACTAGTGAAATCTTTACTTACATTATAAACGAGAAAGTTTGTTTTTTGGATGTATATCTAGATATATATAAATAACACAAAGATTATAATTCATAAAGATATTGCGTGAATTATCCAAAATAAATAGGAAAAAAATATGCTATATCTGATAGCAGACCTTTGTAGAAGAAACCCTGCTTTATGGGGTTATGTTAGATTCTTCCTCAAAATTTTAATCAAATAGGATAATGTAATAATTAAAATTCCAAAATTTAAAAATATTATATTTATTAAGGTACTTCATATAAAGACGCCAGCGTATAACCTTAATAAATACCTAAGCCTAGCCTTTCAGTCGCCAAGCAGCCTTTTTTGTAAGCTGTGTTTCGGCCGTAGGGTGAGAAAATGCAATGAAATTACAGGATAAGAAGCATAACATCTCAGTTGGCCAGTCAATGGCAACGCTTTATCAGTATCACGGGTGTTATATGATAACGTGATATCCATGCTGTATTAGACGACGGTTACCACTTACCATAAGGAGCGCTGCCAACTTGCCATTTCAATTACATAAAAATTAAGTTTTTATTATTGGGGGGTTTGGGCTATTGTCAGTTGCTCGGATCTGTAGCTCTGCGACCTACATAGATATATTGTACTCGCTACCTAGACCCGTTAGCGATAAGAATTAAAGGATATTCTTAGGAGCGATGGTTTCTATCTCCTCAGGGTAAAGTGTAAACTTTCCAAAGAAGATATTACATTTATGCATGAGTGGGCTACAACCACATAGGATGTGTAATGGCGTTTCCTTTTCAGTTTTACAAAAAATAAGTATACTTGTCTGTTTTATGTTAATTGAGTTGCTATGCCTTTTACATAAGGCATAGCAACCTGAATTCGAACTTATCACCTTCTGGTTTCCAACAGCGCACCCGTCTGATCTGGGAAATGCGACTCCATGGTAACGAGAGCCCTGGCAACGCGCAGGTGGTCTGATCAGAGGCCTGGACAGCCGAATCGATCGTTATCACCCTCATGAGATAGAATGAGACAGCAATGTCTGGTATATTGGTCTTTGTCATGCATCATGGCAGCCATATATACAGTACCGACATATGCATTTATTATGTGTTTAAGTACCTCGGTAAATTGCTCGTTGGCCGTTTTCTTCAATTATTATAAAATAGTGCACCCGCTTGCGGGAATATGACCTAACGGACCAAACGGAGCACCAGTGGAAGATGATAAGATGACCAAGATACTCGTCAATTAGCCCATCCTCGAGAAATCAAAAGGTCTTAACTATACCTACACCCTATGGACACCTAATTATCAGGAAATCACGTGCCCGTTCCCAACCCTTAAGAAACCTTAATGTACCAGCCGTAGAGTCCAGCTGCGGCAAACAGTATTAGATTAGTTCCAAAAAAGTCTTGAAAAACCTTAATCTACTTACACTTTAGATAAACCTTCGGCAGATAATGCAGTCCTTGATGTAACTGTGCGCACATTTAAAGAAAGGAAGTTCTAGTAATTAAATGTAATTAATTAATTTAATACTAAATTCGACACAATGGCAATAAAACACAAGTCAAGCAGGAACTTAGTGAAACATAAATTGAGGAATCCGTAATACTTGCAGGATAAATTCTCAAAACGTAATTTGGAAAGAAAACTTTTGGATAAACTTTACAAATTATGAAACGAACTGACATTGAATAGGCACCTACTCGAATACGACGCCATTATGAATAAGGACCTCTATACATTTACCATTTAGATACATTTTACCACAGCGTTTACCTTACCATAAATAAATAAATGAAAGAATGAATAATTTACTACCTATCTTCTTTAAAACTTACTTACTTTTTTCTTCTTGCTTAAAAATATCCATAGACATTTTATGTAGTTTAAATGCCAAACATGTTCACAACCCTGCTGATAAGTATATGCTAATCGTCACCAATACATGATAACAGAACCAGCAGCTTACAACGCAAACTACCTGGTGGCTGAAGTGGATGAGTCGACTGATGACAGAGGTCCGGACCTCATTAAACATAATTAACTATTTCTGAAGTCTACTAACGACCTCAATGGTCTAGTGGTTAAAGCACATTAAGCTATTTCGAATCATACGCTAGAAACTTTTGTATTCATGAGTATGATTATTATTTATTGGTCTAGGTGTTCCCTATGTACACGATGTGTGTATTTAAAAAAAACTATCTACTGTCTAAATATACTATCTATATTAATGTACTTCTATCAGTTGTCTTGTACACCTTGCGTAGCTTGGGTCTAGAGGGCGCAGTGAGAATTATTATTATTATTCCAGTAACAGCAGTATAAAACCTACTTAATAGTACACGAGTATTAAAATACAAAGACTTACACGTGTTATGGACATATATGAAGTCTAATATATCTTTGGTTACATCATCATTATAATGGACGGGGAAATTACTACTCGGGCACTACCATTTCCCCGCGTCTTCGTCTGCGTTGCAAAAATACTTACCTATAACTTAAGTGCATATTTAATAAAAATAAGCTGAAGTTGCGTTGGATTTCCAACTTTAAAGTTAAAACGTCGAAGGTACTCTCCAATCGATTATATATTTCTTTTTTCATATGATTTAATCGATAGCGAACTGTTTTATATTTTATAAATAGGTAATAAATTTGATGATTTTCGCTAAATAAACATTATATATAGTGAATATCTAGGTACTGTAATTAATATATATTTTTAACTAAATATTACTATATTACTTGTAATTAATAGTGTGAGTATTATCGATAGTGGACGTATTCTTACAGATATTACATAGGTATCTACTATTTAGTACTTATATATAAAACAAAACGGGGTAGGCAGTCCAAGCAAACATATAATATATATAATATTTTCCCCAATGGATTCGTCATTCCTATACTATTATTAATATAATAAACTAGTAAATATTATAACAAATAACCTATGTGTTCCATAAATGACAATTATCCAACAGTGAGACAATCATATGTCAATACTAGCTAGCCCGCGGTTACCTACACTCGCGTGAAATGTATAACCTGTGTTATTCTGATGTATAACCTATATTATTATAAAGTTTTATCAAAATCCGTTCAGTAGTCCAGTAACAAACATACATCCATCCATACTTACAAATTTTAGCGCTTATGATATTAGTAAAATAATTTATCATAAATCTGTGAAGATGATTACATATAGAATATTTCACACAGCAACACGACGCCATTTTATCGTAGCGAACTAAAATGTCGAAGTTCAAAGGAAAATAGGTAGCTGCGTAGTTAGGTTAGGGCGCATGCGCGCCCTCATCGATCTCGCAAATTCTCTCGCCGGGTCTCATTCCCCCGCTGATAACAAATTGGTGAGTACATTACAAAATTTCCTCGCGTCACCAGTACAGTTTATTTCTATTAATAAACTTTTTAATTGGCATAAAGTTAATAAAAACAAGTGCATGTACCTAGCGGTGGCCCTGATCATTATAATCGCGAGCTTGGTTCGATTACATGTAAGTCACCATTTCATAATCTATGGGCTCTTTATTTCCTTTAATTACTTCTTATTCTCCTTTTATTGTTATTTGTACTCTGTAGTTGCTGGTGAAATTTTGCGCAGTTGATTTTGAAATATGAACATGAAATTTTGTGTAGGTATCCTTTGTTTTACATAAATTATTTATTACATAAATGCAAAATAACGAGTAACTACAAAGTACATAAATCTACTTAAAGTAATATAAAAAGTAGTTAGGTTTTCTAAATAATATTTTTGATATTATAATGTAGGTATCTCTTAAACCTATTTATATGGTATATAATCTGATATTATTAAAAACGTGGATATTAGCCTAAACAAAGGAAGAAGCAGAAATTTTGACAGTGTAAGCGGCATCCACCATTTTCCTTTGTTATAGCGATCCCACATAGGTCTTACCTGCAGCCCTAATTAATAACTAGTATAGTCATTAGCGCCCAAATGGCAGCTGTTTTCATAGCTATACCTATATTATAGTGCATTTTGCCTTTTTTTAAAAGAAATTAAGTACTTATAAAGGTAGCCATCAAAAATACTCGTCATTAATGGCGTCGCCCACGTGTTGGTCATAGACAAACAATAAATTATTTTATAAATATATTGATATTTCTAGTTTATTTAATAGACAAAGACATTGTATAAGGTTTGTAGATAATGGTAAACGCTAGCAACGAATAGAATTATTTCTCAGAACGATGCAAATATATAATATTAATATTTAGAATCATAATCTAAAGAAAGAAAGATGATAAATTTAATACGTAATCCTCGCGTAAAAACTTGATAAATATTGCAAAGTGCGTCAACATTTACCGACACATAAAATTTTGTCGACATGGAACAACATGGCGGGAAACAATGTGCAAATAGTAGGTCGGTACCAACGTGACGGACGATGCTTCCAGGTTCTTAATTGTGTAACGAAATTAGTATTAGTAGTTTGAGTTAGAGAAAAATATAGGATTAAATTAATTCATCCCTGTTCGAGAATTTTATTCCACATACTGGTACTCCTATATTTTTATCTACGTTAACAGAACTTGCAGTTATTGATTAGTGCATGCGTAAAGTGCAGTCCGGGATGGCGGCACCTGCGCTGTAACGACGTTCGCTATTTAATACCTAGCTCTAGTACATTTGCCTGAAGTACTAGGACCTGCGCATATCTGAGCGTCGTTCCCATCGATCATTCGCTTCTGGAAAACATAGACTGGAGGCTGTAAGCGTTCCAGATAGATAAATATAGACAAAATAATATATTATTAAGTGAAAAATCAGTACCGTTTCAGTTTAGATAGAATAAAATGTAAGATTTCTACAATGTGAGATACCAACAAGTAAGTGATTATGTAAGTTAAGCTATTTAAAGTTTTAATATTTCATGTATTTCCATATATAATTAGACTTAATATATTTATTTTTATACACACATATTTGGATTTTATATAGATAAAAATTTGATATGTTAATTAGTAATACAGACAGACATATTGAGAGTACCGTAGCCGTACTGTTTCTACGTAGACTTATATACAGAAAAAGTCGAGATTTCTAATCTGGCCACTGCAAAAAAAAACTGTTAATTTAAATGTCCGACAATGTAATTCTCTAGTGACGGAAAACAACAACAACCAAAACTTTAAAAAACCGACGAATGGACACGTATAATATTCAGAATCATAATTTAAAGTAACTAATATCATCATTTTTATTATTATATCTGACCCAGGCGTAAAAAATTCCATCATGCAATAACATGGCGGCAAACAATACGCTACAGGTTGTAGGTACAGACGCGACGCGACGGGAAAAGCTTCCAAGCTCTTGGTTATAATACTAAACGCAATTACTAACAATTATCGTTTTAAATTTTAAAATACCACTTATATACTACAGCACTCGATTATTACCAAATTCCAAATCTATCGATTTTAATGAGCTTCAAATAAGTATAGTATATATATAGTACTGAGTTAGATAAAAAAAGCAGTTTGTTGTACTTACTAAAAACTTCATTATAAACTTACTAAATTATAATCAGACAATAGAAGACAATGATATAAATCAGATTCTGCCTACGACTTTGGACGCCTGAACAATATACATTTAATATTTCGTGACAAGAATTTAACTTGTCTTTGTCTATTGATAATTTAAATTTGTGAAAACAATATATTTGTATGGTTAATCCGGATCGTTAAGTTAATCGTAAGTGATTCCAAACATACGTTTAGACATTTTTTTTATGGATATAGAACTTGCATTTATTGATTAATTGCATGCATGAAGCTCAGTCCGGAATAGCTGTACCTGCGCTGTATCGACGTTCGCTATTTATTATCTAGCTTGTAGTACGTTTCCCTGAAGTACTAGGACCTGCGCATATCTGAGCGTCGCTCCATCGATCATTCGCTACAGGAGATCATAGGCTGGAGGCTGTAGGCGTTCCAAATACATAAATAGATACAAAGTAATATATCATATAAGTGACAATTCAGTGCCGTTCCAGTTTATATAGAATAAAATTTAAGTTTTTACGATGTGAGATACCAACAAGTAAGGAATTATGTAAGTTTAGTTATTCAAAGTTTTAACATTTCATGTATGTTTATTTAATATTAGACTTTGTATGTTCCTGTATGTATGAGGATTTTATATAGATAAAATTTTTGTATATTATTAATTAGATATACATAGACATATTGAAAGTACCGTAGCGTATTTTTTACGTGGACTTATGGACAGAAAAAGTCGAGATTTCGAATCTGGTTAACCCAAAAATATTCAGAATCCTAATTTAAAGTAATTAACGTCATCATTTTTATTATTATACCTGGCCCTGGCGTAAAAACTTACTAAGTGCTTTAACTTTTACCGACGTAAATAAAATTTTGCCGACATGGAACAACATGGCGGCCAACAATGTTCAACAGGTTCTAGGTACAGACGCGACGCGACTGGAAACGTTTCCAGTCGCGTCGCGTCTGTACCTAGAACCTGTTAGAAACGTTTCCAGGCTCTTGATTATAATAGTTAAGGCAATTACTAACAATTCTCATTTTAAAAAGTTTTAAAGTATACAGTTGTTTAACAGTTACCATAGGCACGTACAACTGGTATACCTTGTGACTCCAGCACTCAAATATTATATCCAAAATTATAATTCTATTGATTTTAATGTGCTTTAAGTAAGTATTACTAGTAACTGAGTTGGATAAAAAAGCAAACAGTTTGTTAAACATATTAAATATTTCTTATAAACTTACGAAATAATAATAAGACAAAGACAAACTTCTGCCTACAACGCTTGAACGACACGAGTTCCTTTAATATTTGTTGCCTGGGATAAAATGTTACTTATGTCTTTGTTTATTGATAATTTGAGTTTGTCAAACCAATTTATTGGTACCGTAAGTCCAGTTCGTTATGGAAGTAATTCCAAATATGTATTTAGACGCCAACTTCTTTTATCTACGGTAATAGAACTTGCAGTTATTGATTTGTGCATGCGTAAAATGCAGTCCGGGATAGCGGCACCTGCGCTGTATCGATGTCTGTTATTTATTACCTACCTTTAGGTGCATTTTGTAGTACTAGGACCTAGGACTAGGACCTGCGCATATCTGAGTGTCGCTCCATCGATCATTCGCTACTGGTATCATAGGCTGGAGTCTGTAGGCGTTTCAGATACATAAATAGATACAAAGAAATATATTTTAACAGGTGTTCGAGTGCTGTTTTAGTTTAATCAGAATAAAATGTAAGATAGCTACCATGTGAGAAACCTACAGGTAAATAATTTTGTAATTTTAACTATTTCAGTAATAATACTTGTAACCTTGTAGATTTCATGTATTTATTTTTAATATATACCGAATATATTTTCTTAGCATATATCTGAGGATATAATATTAGCATGTATAAAGCATACATATTGAGAGTTTCATAGAAAACAACAATGTTTTCTATCTATCAAATTATAGACAAAAAAAGTCAAGACTTCGAATCTGAACAAGCCAAAAAAGTTTTAGTATCAATTTAAATGTCCGATTAATTATCCGGTGATAGAAAACCATAACAACAAACAAAACTGTAATATAAAAATCGACAAATCGGAACGTGTAACATATAGAATCAAAATCTGAAGTAACAAGAATCATCATTTTTATACCTGATCCTGATATAAATGATAAAAATTGCAAAGTGCGTCAACTGCTCGTGAATGAGCGCATTAAATTTTGGTGACATAGAAAAACATGGCAGAAAACAAGCGCAAAGTGCAACAGGGCCTAGCGTAGGTACCGACGCGATTCTACGCGAGATGCTTCCAGACTCTTAATTATAATAGGGACAATAAGTAACAAACCTCACTTTAAAAATTTTAAAATACAGATTTCTCGTATGTATTTCTAGTTGCAATTGCCTTATAACTCCAGCACTTTGTATATTATATTAACTAATTATATTACATATAAAATTCCAATTCTATCGATTTTGACTTGATAAATAAGTATTGCTAGTAACTGAGTTAGATAAAAAGCAATCAATTTTTTGTTTTGAACGAGTGCTGCTTGTAGGGACTGGTCTGCTCTTATCACTACGACTGATTTAATCTCATTGCATATTTATATTTGACCCAAAAAATTTGTGCTTGTTGGTAGTTTGAACGAGTGGTATATAAAAAACAAATTGTTATGACTATTCAAAAGTGCTTAAATTAAGTTTATTTGAATAAATGATTTTCTATTCTATTCTATTCAGATTGTTGTACATAAAACTTACTAAATATTATTAAGACAACTGATGACAATGATATTAATCAGATTCTGCCTACGGCTTTAAACGCCTGATCAGTATACTTTTAATATTTTAATATACTTTTCGTTATAGTTATGTAACTAATTCCAAACATATATTTAGGCATCAAATTTTTTTATGGCAATAGAACTTGCAGTTATTGATTAATTGCATGCATAAAGCTCAGTCCGGGATAGCTGCACCTGCGCTGTATCGACGTTCGTTGCTTATTACCTAGCTCCTAGTATATTTCCCTGAAATACTAGGACCTGCGCATATCTGAGCGTCGCTCCATCGTTCAGTCTCTACTGGCGATCATAGGTTGGAGGCTGTAGGCGTTCCAAATAGATAAATAGACACAAAGGAATGTATTTTGAGTGATATTTGAGTGCCGTTTCAGTTTTAGCTAAAATAAAATATAAGATTTGTACAATGTGAGATACCTACAGGTATGTAATATTGTAATTTTCACTATTCCAGTAATAAGCCTTATAATTTTTTGGATGTCATATATCTATTTTTAATATTAATCTGAATATATTTTCTTATCATATATCTGACGATGTAATCTTACCAAAAAAATTACCTATTATTAGAAATATATTAAATGTGGTAGCCTTGCTGTTTTCTACATCTAATTATAGACAGAAAAAGTCGTGACTTCGAATCAAACCAACCCAAAAAAAATTTTGGTATCAATTGCGACTAATTCTCTGGTGATGGAAAACACAGACAACAAACAAAACTGTAATATAAAAAATCGGCACGTGTACCGTAAAGAATCATAGTCAAAAGTAACAAGTATCTTTATTCTTATACTTGACCCTGGTATAAAAACGTTAAAAATTGCAACGTCAACATTCACCAACGCATAAATTTTGCCGACATGGTACAGCATGGCGGCAAACAATGTGCAACAGGTGTAGGTAGTGACGCGACACTATGAGAGACGCTTCCAGGCTCTTTATTATAATATATAACGCAATTAGTAATTAATCTTATTTTAAAATGTTTGAAGTCAGATTTCCTGTATTTGTTACTTGAACTTTATAACTCCAGCACTCCAATTTTACATATAAAATTCCAAATCTATCAATTTTAATTTGCTTTAAATAAATATTAACTGAGTTAGACAAAAAAACAATACGACAACTGCAGACAAATAATATAAATGAAATTCTGCCTTGGAAACGACTTGGAACGCCTGAACAATATACATTTAAAATTTCGTGCCTGGGATAAAATGTAACTTATGTCTTTGTCTATTCAAATTTTTTTTGTGTAAGTAACTCCAAAGACATAATTAGACGCCATTTTTTTTATCTACAGTAATATAACTTGCAGTTATTGATTGGTGCATGCGTAAAGTGCAGTCCGGGATGGCGGCACCTGCGCTGTAACGACGTCTGTTATTTATTACCTAGCTTGTAGTACATTTCCCTGAAGTACTAGGACCTGCGCATTTCTGAGCGTTGCTCCATCGATCATTCGCTACTGGAGATCATAGGCAGGAGGCTGTAAGCGTTCCAAATGATAAATAGACATAAAGAAATATATTTTAACTGTCGTTTGAGTGCCGTTTCAGTTTAGATATCGGATATATAAAATTAAATGTAAGATATCATCAATGTGGGATACCTACCTACAGGTACGTAATTTTGTAATTTCCATTATTGCAGTAATTGGGCTTACAATCTTGTAGATTTCTAATATTTAAATTTAATATTAAACCGAATATATTTTCTTATCATATATCTGAGATATATATAAAGTTGAGAGTATCGTATATATCCTTGCTGTTTTATACATATAATTATATATAAAAAGGGCGTAGAATTTGAGAAACCTTTAGAAATTATTTTGTATCACTTTAAATAATTAATTCTTCGGTGGCGGAAAACACCGATAACAAACAAAACTGTGATATAAACAATCGACACGTATATGAAGTAAAGAATAATATCCAGAATCATAATCTAAAGTAACGAGCATCATAGATGACCCTAGTATCAAAACTTAATAAAAATTGCAAAGTGTATCAACATTTGCCAGTGCATTCAATTTTGCCGGCATTGAACAACATGGCGGCAAACAATGTGCAACAGGGCGTAGGTACAGACGACGATACGGCGTCCATAGGTAGATGCGACGCTATGCGAGACGCTTCTAGGCTCTTAATTATAATATATGTTATGAAAGAATTAGAATTTTATAAGTAGTATTCGTAACAACTTTAGCTAGCGTATTGTACGCGCCAAATCTAACTAGAAATACATATTACTAATCTGTATTTTAAACTATTTCAAAAAGATTTTTTTTCTAATTACGTTACCTATTGTAATTGAGAGACTGGAAGCGTCTCGCAAAGCGTCGCATCGGTACCTACGCCCTGTTGCACATTGTTTGCCGCCATGTTGTTCCATATACTATTATCTACAGTAATAGAACTTGCAGTTGTTGATTAATTGCATGCATATAGCTCAGCCCGGGATAGCTGCACCTGCGCTGTATCGACGTTCGCTATTTATTACCTAGCTCTAGTATATTTCCCTGAAGTACTAGGACCTGCGCATATCTGAGTGTCGCTCTATCGAACATTCGATCCTGGAGATCATTGGTTGGAGGCTGTAGGCACTCCAAATAGATAAATAGACAAAAATAAATTTATATGTAAGTGAAGTTTGAGTGCCGTTTAAGTTTATATAGAATTAAATGTAAGATATGTTCAATGTGAGATACGTACATGTAAGTACTATGGTAATTTTCATTATTTCAGTAATAATACCTTATACTTTAATGTAAAATACGACAAATCGGCACGTTTAACGTAAAGAATAATATCCAGAATCCTATTCTAAAGTAACAAGCATCGTCATTTTTGTACCTGACCCTGGTAAAGAACTAGATAAAAATTGCAAAGTGCGTCAACATTTCTCAATGCATTAAATTTTACCCCCATGTTGCAACATGGCGGCAAACAATGTACAACAGGGCGTAGGTACCGAAGCGACGCTTCGGGAGACGCTTTCAGGCTCTTAATTATAATAGGTAACGCATTTAGTAAAAAACATAATTTTAAAAAGTTTAAAAAACAGTGTTTAGTATATAGTTTAGTAGTTTACCAGTTGCAATTGTGCACTTACATTTACATAGTTTACATTTCCAGCACATGAATATTACATACAATTCTCTAAATTTATCGATTTTATCTGCTTTTAATAAGTATTATTATTAACTGAGTTAAATAAAAAACAGCCAGGAGATTGTTGTACCTAATAAAATGACTAAATAATAATATGACAACTGAAGACATAGATCAAATACTACTTTTAACGCCTGAATACAACTATTAACATTTTGCCTGGGATAAAACATAACATATCTTTGTCTGTAAATAATTTGAGTGTGTGAAAACAATGTATTCATACGGTCAGTCCAGTTCGTTATGTAGTAAGCAATTCCAAACATACTCGTATATTTAGACGTATATATTTCTTTATCTACGGTAATAGAACTTGCAGTTATTGATTAATTGCATGCATAAAGCTCAGTCCGGGATAGCTGCACCTGCGCTGTATCGACATTTCCTATTTACCTAGCTCTAGTACATTTCCCTGAAGTACTAGGACCTATGCATATCAGAGCGTTGCTCCAACGATCATTCGTTACTGGAGATCATTGGCAGGAGGCTGTAAGCGTGCCAAATAGATAAATAGATACAAAGAAAATATATTTTAACTATCATTTGATTGCGGTTTTAGTTTAGATAGAAATAAATGTAAGATTTCTTCAATGTGAGATACCAACCTACGGGTAAGTAATTTTATAATTTTCATTATTTCAGTAATAACCTTTATGATCTTGTAAAATTCATATGTTTAATTTTAATATTAGAACATATTTTTCGACTCAAATATTTCACAAATTGGCCGGTGACGAAAAGCACCCACAAGAAAGAATATTAAAATTGTGTACTGTACCTAATATTAAACTTGCCAAATCGGCACGAGTAACGTAAAAAATAATATTCTAAAGTAAGAACATTTTTATACCAGTATCAAAACTTGATAAAAATTGCAAACAGCGCCAACATTCACCAACGCATTCAGTTTTTCCGATATGGAACAACATGGCGGCAAACAATGTGCAACAGGGTGTAGGTACAGACGCAACACTACGCAAGACGCTTCCAGTCTCTCAATTATAATAGGTCACGCAATTAGAAAAAACTTTTTTTTTAAACTTTAATATACAGATTTGTCATCATCATATCGTACCTTATAACTAAAGTAACACTAGAATAGTATATATAAAATTCCAATTCTTTCATTGTTACACATAATAAATTTGCTAAATTTTAATAAAACAACTGAAGACAATGACAGAAATCAAATTCTGCTTACGACTTTGAACCCGAAAATGTAAATTTAATATTTCGTGCCTGGGATAAAATGTAACTTATGTCTTTGTCTATTGATAATTTGAATTTGTTAAAACAATGTATTCGTACGATCAGTCCGGTTCGTTGTGTAAGTAATTCCAAACACATATTTAAACCCCTAAATTTAGTTATCGACGGTTATAGAACTTGCAGTTATTGATTAATTGCATGCATAAAGCTCTGTCTGGGATAGCTGCACCTGCGCTGTATCGACGTTCGCTATTTATTACCTAGCTCTTAGTACACTTCCCTGAAGTACTAGGACCTGCGCATATCTGAGCGTCACTTCATTAATCATTCGCTACTGAAGATCATAGGTCGGAAGCTGTAGGCGTTCCCAGTAGATAACTAGATTCAAAGAAATATTTTTTTAAGTGAAGTTCGAGTGCTTTTCAGTTTAGATAGAATTAAATGAAAGATTTATTCAATGTGTAATACCTACCAACAGGTAAGTAATTCAGTATTTTTTTAATATTTCAGTAAGAAGCTTTATAATCTTGTAGATTTCATACATTTATTTTTAATATTAGAACGAATTTTATTTTTTATCATATATCTGAGGATATAATATTAGCTTCACAAAGAACAAGCATTATCACTTTTATATCTGACCCTGGTAAAAAAACTTTATAAAAATTGCGTCACCATATATCAACGCATTAAATTTTGCCGTCATGGGACAACATGGCGGCAAACAATGTGCAACAGGGCGTAGGTACCGACGCGACGCTGCGCGAGACGCTTCCAGGCTCTTAATTATAATAGCACTCGAATAACACAAGTAAAATCTAAATCTATCGATTTTAATATGCTTTAACTAGTATTGATATTAAATGAGTTAGATAAAAAAGTAATCAGACCGTTGTACGGAATAAACTTACTAACTGTTAATAAGACAACTGAAGAAAATGACATAAAACAGATTCAGCCTACGACTTCGAAGGCCTGACCGCTTTCCGGGATGGACGCCATTTTTTTTTTTACCTACAGTAATAGAACTTGCAGTTATTGATTAGTGCATGCGTAAAGTGCAATCCAGGATGGCGGCACCTGCGCTGTATCGACGTTAGCTATTTATTACCTAGCTCTGGTACATTTCCCTGAAATATTATGACATGCGCATATCTGAGCGTCGCTCGTTATATATTTCGCATTGGTCGTCTACGGTACTAGAGCTTGCAGTTATTGATTAATTGCATCCATAAAGCTCAGCCCGGGATGGCTGCACCTGCGCTGTAACGACGTCTGCAATTTACCTAGTCCTTAGTACATTTCCGTGCAGTACTAGGACCTGCACATATCTGATCGTCGCTGCATCGATCATTCGTTACCTGGACAAAGGCTGTAGGTGTTTCAAATAGATAAATAGATACATAGAAATTTATATTTAACTAACAACTGTGTGCTTTAGTTTAGATAGAATTAAATATGTGATTTCTACAATGTGAGGTACCTGCAAGTAAGTTTAATAATATAAGTTTAATTATTTTTGTAATAAGTTTTGTATCCTTGAAGATTTCATATGTTCATTTAATATTAGACTTAATATATTTTCTTACTATATATCTGAGGATTTAATTTAGACTTTTTTATATATTACTAGAAATTTATAAATAAATTTAGAATGTTTATGATCTACATCGACTTAGAGATAGAAAACGTGGTGACATCGAATCTTACCGACACAAAATAACTTTATTAATTGGAAGTATTGACGCAATACTTAAAAATGTTTATAACTTCATCTGTTTTAACTTAATATTTAAATTGTTTTCATGACAACCTTACACTGGGTGTTCCTAGTATAAAAATGTAAATTTGTGACGTCACATATGGGAGGATGAGTCTCACATGTGTAACAAGTGTGACAATCGGATGATTAAACATCATAACATTAACGTGACGTGATTCAGGGATGGGTTCTAAATTAAAAGTTTCCATATAAAGTTATTAGGGTTGCCAGTCTTAAAATTCTTGTCCTCGTACGAAACATAAAAAATCCGTCAAAATGTCGTACATTAGCAAAATTGGACTGGTATACTTATTAATACGGGTACGGGTATAAGATATTTTAGCTGATAATTTTATTTTTCCGTAGAATTTTATATACATTAGCTTTTATATAAACTTTTGTCCTCACAATTATGAACAAAGAAAACATATTAGTGAAGCAGATATCGCGATTATTAACTAACGCACTCTCGTACACACAGGCAACATATTTTTTCTTAGTGATTTTTTTTTTATTTTAGTTCTTTAGGCGCTTATTTCTAGTATTGTATAATATCAAGTCGACTCCTACACGGTCCTCCCTGGTGGTCCTCCAAACCATTGTCGTTAATTGCTCACGATATGCTAACTGACCTGATCTCATGCTCATTCAATCATCACTCACTTGTCCCCGCCAATATGTATCGTTAACTGAGTTTAGTGTAGCATTACATTATCATCCAGTAAAATAAGACATTTTATTTATTTGTTTATATGAAATCCCTTTTATTTAAGTACAAAGTAATGTAATCAACTATCGAAAGCAAATACACTGTTCATTTAAAAAACAATATTATCTGCGTATTATTGCATATATTGCGTGATAAAAAACAACTATTGCCGTCATAATCGATTCAGTAACAAGGTGTGAATCATTCACGTGAACTCACATCAAAAACAATCGATACACGGGACACGATCGGTGTAATGGGTACGATATCGAATGTTATCAGTACTTTGTAATCTATGGTGATATTTACACTATCAAAGACATAGGATCATGTGCATTGTAGATATCTACATACAAAATGAAATAACAGGAAAATCTATAGTCTGAATCTGTTATTACCGACTGTGAAGCACTGTGGTAATTGACATAAATAATTTGAACTATTTTGTTAAAATAAGCATAAACTTTTAAAATATCTATGTATATCTCTCGCCTATCTAGAGGAAGAAATTGCTGATGCGATAAGACCGCTTTTTGTAGATTATTACTAATTTATATATCTATTTTCTATATATTTATTTAAAATTTTATATTATTATTCTTTATAATTAACCTTTAGTGCAATAAATAGTTAATAAGTATATATACAGTATTTAAAATAAAAATGATGCCTTTAAATGATTTAAACGAGAAGTTTTAGTACAACTTGTACTCCATTTAGTAGTTTTCAGCGACATTTAACTGATACAGAATGCTATCAGGCATTAAATGTATCCTCTATGTATAAAACTTTATATTTTCTGAAATATTAATAAAAAGATATTGGAAAAAAAATAAACTTAACAGATTTATCTAGAATGTTTTATTAGAGTACATCCGAAAGAATTGGCGAATGGAAATACAATAATTCCGCCTTTTGCATCATCTTTTATTTATTTATCTATAAACTCTTTACTGCATCAAGTATTTTATACACGAGTTATACTGACAAAAGATATAGTAGATGTACAAAAGGCGGTCTTATCGCAAGTAAGCAATGTTTTACTTGCTCAATACAGTTATTTTATATTAGCTGTGTCCGCGTTTTTTAGTAGTTTTTTCATGAACAGTAACAAACATCCATCCATACTTACAAACTTCAAGATTTTACTACTTTTACTTATTAATAAGATATTACTAGGTACCCGTCCCGGCTTGGTATATTTTAGGAATGTTTATATGTATAATACATGTACATCCATATATATTATACATATAAACCTTCTTCTTGAATCACTCTATTTATTGCTAAAAACTGTATTAAAATCCGTTGCGTAGTTTAAAAGATCTAAGCGAACAGACAGCGGTAGCGACTTCATTTTATACTATGTAAAGATATATATATATATGGTAACTAGCTGTGCCCGTGGTTTCACTCGTATACAATTTATAGCCTATGTGTTATGTCACTGGAAAGTTTAATCAAAGTCCGATCAGTAGTTATTGCGTGAAAGAGTAACAAACATCTATCAACCGATATATCCATCCATATTCGTTTTTTTTTCGAACTACTCTAATGCTGTTGGCCACAGTAGCCTTCACAGCTTCAATAGACGATAGGAGACGAGTGCAGATTGCACTCCAAACTCTAAAGGACTTATGGAGCAGCTGAAGGCCAACTCCCGCCTGACAGATACGACTTTATTCTAGTGGTTCGAACCTCGGCTCAGGCCGTTGTAATTTCGATTCCCTTTTGAATTGAATGAGGGATCGATTGTACGAAAAACCTTGCGCGTTTATAACATTCGTAAAACGTGATAACCTCAATTTTCACTTAATTACGCACTTACAGTCGTACTGTGGGATGTTGCATGCAAGTAAAAATAGAAATGACATTATAGATTCGTTCGGTCCCGGACCTAAAGTTGTGCACGCGTTTGAAATACTAATGTTTTGTTTGCCTCAGTTAGTTTGGCACGTCGTTAAATATTACTAGCAGGTAGTAGAGACATAATTATGTTAACCAAGTACTAGTGTTCAAATATACATTATATATAATATAGTATTAATATATAAATAAGCCTGGACAATTAACACAGCTCCATATAGTACCACGGTAAACAAAATTTATGTTATTGGAGAATTGATATAAATACTTAGATTTTTTTATTTATTTTTTTGTATTATTATGAAATGGTGCACCTGCCTGCGCTAACGGTTTACGCTGGCGGGGACCAGTGGAGGATGATAAGATGAGCATGAGGTCAGATCAGTTAGCCCATCGAATTCATCAGTAATTTATCACGATGGAGATTTTTTTATTGTAAATGCATACATAACATACATAGAAAACACTCAGACATAATATGACATTCAAGGTCTGTAAAACTTTAAACCTTAAGGGGCTAAAATAAAATAGAGGATGAAAATTTGTATGGAAATTCATCATTAATGAAGCTAGAACGAAAAAGAATAAAGTTTTTTCTTTGGAGTTTTTGGGTTTATTTGGTTTATTTTTTTCTTTATGTGGTCAAGGTCACTATTACATGCAAAGTACCATGCGGACGAAGTCGCGGGCACAGCTAGTATATAATATTATTTGTTTATATTAGTATCATGACTTCATTCATGTTTTCTTCAGTACAACAGTTGTATCTGTAACCAGTTTTTTAACGCGGAGGCGCAGTGTAACGTAACGCCAACAGCGAATTTGTAATGACGAAACAAAACTATATGTATGTATGTATATATACGTATACATACAAAACAACACTAACAGTACGAGTTATCGGCGCTTAGTTTACTACAGTGCCTTTATATTTTAAGTTAGTAATGAACTGTGGTCAGTGCTCAATAAAAATGAACACATTACACATTCTATGTGGTGTAACAATATTATCAAAATATCTTCATGTATTTCGATTATTGGCGGCCTCGGTGGTCTAGCGGTCTAGGACAGCGCTTTTCCTCCGATGGTAGCGGGTTCGAATCCTCGCACGGTACAAACATTTGTATTCATGAGTATGATTGTTTATATCGGTCTGGGTTTTTCTATGTATATTATGTATGTATTTACAAATATATATATATATTTAAGTATTTATATTAGTTGTCTAGTACCCATAACACAAGCTCTTCTTAGCTTGGGACTAGACGGCGCTATGTTAATTGTCCAGGGTTATTATTGTTATTCGGTCTTATGTCACAGCTTTTTAAGCTGGTGGTTAGTACCAGGGACAGGGCATGCCAAGTATCTCGTTACTTTAATAAATATTATTATTATATACATAGTAATAAATTAGTTATTTAAAGGTTTCAACTTCGAATCAATATTGACACAATGACAAACATAGATCAAATAACCGCGTTGAGTTTATTTATTTTTTATGAACTGTTTTATTGTCCATTGAACTCAATTTCCCTTTAAGGAGATTTCATAAAATCATTTTAATACGTGAATATCGATGTTAACAACAGTCTAGTGCAATATAAGCAGTACACCCATTTTGCACAGATATAATATCTTACTAACATTATATACGCGAAAATTTGTGAGTATGGATGGATGTTTGTTACTCTTTCACGCAATAACTACAGAACGGATTTTGATGAAGCTTAACAGTAATATAACTTATATATCAGAATAACACATAAACTATAGTTTAAAAGATATTATGGAAACTAGGCGAAATATAATGATAAATATTTAGTAAGTGTGATGCATACGAAGTTGGGCGGGTCAGCTAGTAATATTATAAACGCGCTTGTAAAAAGTTTATGAGTATGGTTGGATGTTTGTTACTCTTTCACGCAAAGGGTACTGAACGAAATTTGATGAAACTTTACAGCTCATACGCTAGAATAACACATAGGTTACAACTTAAAATTATATTATATAAACTGGGCGAAATATTATGATAAATGCCAAGTAAGTGTTATGCAGACGAAGTTGCGCGGGTCAGCTAGTAATAAATAATAATCCTTAACAATCCACTCGGCCATCTAGAACTTACATAAATTATATAGAAAACACCCAGTAATTAAATAATTATATAAATAATTCTCACAAACTTTTCTACCAATCTTCCCTATATCTAGTACATAGCTGAAATACAAAATGTACCTTTGTTCTTTACCTTTATCACATTTTTGAGTAATTACCAATTAATCGGTCTACTGGAAGCTTTATTTTGCTGTCACAAAAAGCGCGGGTGGACGCGCCGACAGATCGCCTACGGCCGGCGCCCGCGCACCTGCCGCCCCCTCCACTTACACACCTCCGCTCTTCATAGAATAAAAACTAATAAATATAAAACAATATCTTATATAAATATTATAAAATCTTAAATTATAAAACGAGTAAAAAGTTCGAAAGTTACCTTTATATCTACCTCACTTACTACACTACACATAATCAAGTTCAAATTCAAAATTTCTTTATTCATGTAGGTCAGGTACAGACTCTTATAATATATCAAATCTATCGTCAAATAATAATTTAATTTTTTTATCGTAACTAGGATAAATGCGGAAAATAGAGTCCATTATAAAATACAAATAGTAACTTCTTTATAATAACAGTAAACAATATACAATAAATAATATACACTGCAACTCTACCATGTAATCTTATAATTTCGATATAGAAATACCATAAAAACCGTCATAAAATAAAATATGTAATAGACATGTCATAGTTGTTTATATGGTATAAATATATAACTGGGGGCGTGAAAAAAACAACAACAATGCAATAATTGTTTATTGTTCTTTAAAAAATCTATTATCTCTGTACGATTATCTAAAAAAATCGTTTAATTAACAGTTTATTTAAGTAACCATCTTTATTGGTAGTTACCTAAAAATATAAACACCCAAAGTAGCTATTATGAAATCGTAAAGAGTTCCTAAGAGTAGCTTAAAGTCAGGTAGACTACCTACTCCTGGATCTGAATCACTTAATCACTAAAAAAAAGGTGGAAAAGTGAAAAGTTAAATTTTTTATATTTATTCTAAATTAATCAATTGACCGTGCAGTTTATCTGAACATTTTACTAATAATTTCATATGTTTCCCTTACTTCTTTGGAAAAATTATTTCATGAATACCATCACTGGCTTTCAGCTTAGTAAATCCATTATAACTACCCCAATATATATGACATGTCTGCATGATAATCTTTGACCGTAGAAAGCTTGAATGAATACTAGTGAATGGGTGAATGGACATCGTGTATAAACTTGATCTGAGTCCAGGCTCGAAAGGTTTACACACTGCCCTAAAGTCAGGGGCAAAATTGGAGCAGTGGTACCCTACCAGTTACACAGTTCCAATATTGCCCCTGATTTATAGGGAGTTCCCTAACTCCCTAAATCTATTTTTTAAGTCACATGATAGATCGTTAGGAACGATTATTGTGTGTAGCAAATCACACTACACATTAGGTGCAATAATGTTGTAGGCGTAAATCGATCAGCGGGAATATTGATAAGCGAAATTGAGGCCAATTTTAAGCTCTCATTTTCTAAGCACGATGCGACTAAGCATTCTCGACGAATTTAAAATAAGAAATTTCTATTGAGTTTCTTACCAATTCTTCTAAATTGAAGCTGTATACTGAACTGGATGGTAGGGAAAAAATTATTATATTAAAAATTTAACATTCATATGCGGCTAAAATGAATAAATATTTTTTAATTTGAATTTGAACTGGCTCTAGCAACTTCGCTACACACGAGGCGATCTGGGAAGTAATCCAGAGCACTTCCCACGGCTGCTCCTATATTGTCCCTGATTTTAGGTTTGTGTGTAGACTGTTTTAGTTTAATGTATATTGCAAATCGCAAAAGCTGCGGGACCGCGTTATCTAGCATTTAGTCGCGTGCATTGCATGACCAGCGTCGCATTTAGAATGGTTGAACCCCGGGTGGGATTCGCCTATGGTCCCTTCAATTTCTTAATGATAAATTGCAAATAGAGTGTCATAGATATTTGTCTAGCCATTTATTTAATACAGATAACGACATTGCCTGTCTGTTATAATCTGTTGTAATTTCAACTAAAATAAAGGGTATAAATTTATAGACAATAATTTAATTGTTTGCTCAAGTCGTTTTAGATTTAACAAGAAAAGTACTTTATTCGTAATGAAGTCTGTATTTATGGGATTAATAAGATAAACCCTTTCAATTCAGAATTAATTAATCTAATCGGCCAAAATAACTTTGAAAATTCTTTTATTAAAATCAAAACAAAAAAATACAGAGATTTTACGAGCTCGTACCCTACCTACATATACAAAAATTGTATGAGTTCGTACTAATAATATCAGTATAAATAATACACAACATATTAATAACCTCCTTCTCTTCCATTGTTTTAAAAAAAATGTTTACTTTATACCAAAGTAGGTAGATAAGTCTTGTGTATATTTATAGACAAAAATGCTGTTAGTAGTCATTATGGCATAAATTACATAAAAAATATACATTACAAGCCACACTGATAACCTTTGATTAGTGTTATCTCTTCCTCTCTTTCTTCCGTTAACTGATACCACGTGCACGGTTAGATAGTTGGTGACGCAGTTACGCTACTGACCCTAATCGCACCTTTATCCTAAAGCCTTGTGCAGACTGCTTTAAAAATTCTAAACATTCTCGTCATAGTGATTTTTCTAAAGTTATCTCGTGATCATTGATATTAATAAATTCCATTCGTTTCTGTCTGTTGTTATCCTATTATTCACTTCCTTTCTTTTGCATTTTCGCCTTTTTTCTGTAACTGTAATAAAGTAAACTGCGATTAGGCATTTATTATCTGATTACAGTGTGACGAAGGTATCTACAAAAACGAGGTAATCTGAAAAAACGATTGATTTTTAATCAAATTTAAAGTTCACAATTTTCTGCCTTATGACTACTTACATGGGTATATTATATCTTAATAAGAAATTATATATAAATGTATTTAATTATGCATAAACCGGATAATTAGTAATGTTTATTTAAATAGGGTTTGCTTACCTACGCGTTTAACAGGCTTTTTGAAAGAAACTTTATTCATATTTAAATGTTATTATTAATTTCATAGTTCAACAATACCTATATAAATTTCCATTACTACAAATATATTTATATATATGTTTACTATATGCAAGAGACAGGATCTAAAAAAACAAAATATTGAATACGAAATCAATAAAATCTCTATCACAAATAAAATACAAAAACAACTCTACCTACTCGAAAAACTTCATAAGGATAATCCAAAATCTTCATATAGATATATACCTAGATCGGTACCTATTTGGTTA
This sequence comes from Achroia grisella, assembly GCF_030625045.1. Lineage (NCBI taxonomy): Eukaryota > Metazoa > Arthropoda > Insecta > Lepidoptera > Pyralidae > Achroia > Achroia grisella. The sequence continues at coordinate 839,027 of NW_026712845.1, forward strand.
TTATACTTGTATCTTTGAAATATGTACTTGATCTAGTCAATACATAAGAAACAAGACATGCTTTTCTATAGACCCTCACAGCGTCAGTACCAAAACGCCACTTTATATAGTTCTTAAATCTGCAACTGAATATAGCCAAGCGTTCTTACACCTTAATTCAAATTCTCTCTGCAGGTTTCCGAGACAATATATATGTTTCTGGTTTTATGGACAAACGTCTGTATTATGAGAGCTTTCGTTGCTCGGTTGATATTATGAGGAACTTTTGTTATTAAATTTATATCTGGCCAGATAGAAGACATTGCGATTAGAATTTTATATTTAAAAACAGTATTGCCTTCTATTTTTCGGAATTTTTCGCCATTGATATGTTGTGAGCCTTTTACTTCTACCAATTATTTATATACTAGCTGTGCCGGCGGCTTCGCCTGCTTGATATTATAGCCTATGAGTTATTCTAATGTAGATATTACTGTAAAGTTTCATAAAATTCCATTCAGTACTCTTTGCGTGAAAGAGTAACAAATATCCGTCCATACTAACAAACTTTCGCATTTATTATTATTATTATATAATAAGATATTTTACTTTTGTATTTCACTATATTTACACTGCGGATTACCTACACTAAGTACTTATATAACATCCTCAATAGAACATGGTATACGTAGACATTGCAGCAGCAAATGCATTAAGAGCTAAAAATAGTTTCGCCACCCGAGTAGGGAGTAGAAAGTAATATTTGCAAATCGATTCTGTGTAATCGAAAGTTTGTCTATCGATTATTTAGCACATATAACACACTGGCTACACGCCCCGCCTTCCCACGAATGCATTTATCGCATTAATCTATTTTATTTTATTATTCAGGAAAAAAATAAACCCTTGTTATTTGTCGTTAAATTCGATGGTTACCCTCTTATCACTATCCCTACCGTCCATTTCGACTGGTTACAGTCAAACGGACGGTAGGGATAGTGACAAAAAATGTTGTATATAAATTATTTTAAATGTAACTTTCAATTGTTTATTTAGCTTTCTATAGGTAAAAATGTTTTTAAAATGATTTAATAGTTTTATGAGATTATTGATTACTAATTAAATTTAAATATTAGGAATATTTAAATTAAAATGTTGTCTGAAAGAGGTACCTTGAATTATTTTCAACAGTGAACACAACAATACTATTGTAGTACTCTGTGTTAATTATCCTAGGCTTAGCTACACAAATTCAAGCATAGTACAATAATTTACTATAATATTATAATTATTACTATAATTTATCCATATTTTACCGATTGTCTGCACTCCATATAATTCGTAAAATCACACAAAAAATTCACAATGCGGATTAACCCTAACGCTATCAAATTATTGGAAACAAATAACAAATCAAACGACTTCTTCACCTCGAATGTTACTGATTAGATAGAATAAAAAACCAGACAAGTGTGAGGCCAGCCTAGTACAACAAGAATTCCGAACGAATATATATATTAGGATTATTTTAAAAATTCTAGCCACCATTTACGGCCCTTGCAAAGCATTGACACTTATCTTGCACTATCACTTTATCATGTGATACTAATGACGACACTGAGTCACAGAACTAAATTATGTCTTTTATCCTATAATTTAAATGACAGCCTCGGTGGTCCGCTTTACTTTCGATGGTCGCGGGTTCGATTCCTCACTCGGTATTCATAAGTATAATGTTTGCACCGGGGTGTGTATTTTCTACGTACATGTATTATGTATGTATTTAAAAACAAAAACGCATTTAAGTATTTGTGTCTAGTATACACAACACAAGCTCTGCTTAGCTCGGGACTATATAGCGCTGTGTAAGTTGTCCTGAGTTAGTCCTATGTTATTAATATTAATTTCACTGCATAATACATAATACCCAACAACCGTTTTCTGAAATAGGTGGAACAACAGATAAGAGAATGTTACGTTGTGAGACTGAGGTAACCATGCAGACGAAATGCAGTCTACCTATAATTAGTAATAAAATTGTTTACATTTTTATTCAATTATATATAGTATTATATAGTATATAAGTGTAACGCTAAACCATCTTTCGCTACATTTATATATAGCCAACTGTACCGATGATATTATTTTATTAACCAGTTTAATTAAAAACAATGTTTATGTCTGACATGTGACAATGTCACAGTAAAGTGTAATATTGTAGTCACATGGAAAGTTAACGGTTTCCTATACACATGAACAACGCCGTAAAGAGATATTGCACTGTCATAATTAAATAGTAACCTACGCTATATTGATGCATTTTCAATATCTGCAAATAATTTTGCAAATCTTGGAATAGATCTGGTATAATCTGGTGGATATAACTCTATATGATTCAATATATATATATATATATGAAAACTAGCTGTGACTCGCAACTTCGTGTGTATTTTTTAACATAAAAAATAGTCTAACGCTTTCTATTATAGAATAGAGAAATCTAATTTTACTTTAAGTACATGATACTCTAACATAACTTTCTATAAGTCAAAGAATTTCTAAAATTTATCGTTATTATTTTTTGTGTAAAATAAATATTAGAAATTAAGTTTTGAAATTTATATTAAACCAAATTATCAAAATATAATAATATTAACATAAACGCAACTGGATTAAGGAAAAATAAAAGTCGGAAAAATAGAACCTTCTCCTTTTTGTAGTTGGTTGCTAAAAGCTTTTAATCATAAATAATATGGAAATGTTCACCACAGTCCTCACGTCGGTCGACTGGCGCCTCATAACTGCGCCCAAGTTATAAAATATAACTGGTTTTTGTAGTTATTGTCTATGACTCATTATAACAGCAAATTATAATATTGAACACAACAAAATTGCAAAGAACTATAGATATACGAATTTTAATAAAGACGATATCAGGTTACTTTACATATTCTTGAAAATTTTCATCACACCACAGCTTCAATATCAGATAGTACACGGTACAGTAACTCTTTTGAAATCGATTAACAAAATTTAAGTCATAAATTTGATTAACCGACTACAAAAAAATATTGTCTCATTTTATGTGTCATTAGTACTTTCCACGTGCACCGATTTTGAATTATCAAATAATATCTTTATTTTATATATAATTATCAAATATAACAAATAGGGCCTTCACTATAGGAGCAGGCCGATCAACCGGGGTAGGTACTCCCGGCGCCCACACCCTCGTTGTTAGTAAATATTATGAATAGGTACATTTTCATTTTGTAAATACATAAATAATATACATAGAAACTAATATATGTAAGCGTAACAAATAAACACAAGACAAACTAATTATGTCTAAACCTAGGTCATGTCTAGCCTCTAACGTGTTTGTTGAATATATAATATCTCTATAATTTAATGTAGGTATCATTATATTCTATGGAAAACATCCTGCTAGTCCCACATTGCATTATCAGATGTGTGTAGGTTTCTCCTTTGAAATGGCCCCATTTAGAGTAAGGATGTCATATTTCTTCTGCTGACGATGGTGTTACGTAACGAAAATAAAAAAAAACTCTTTTGAAAATATTTAAATAAGAAGATATTTTTTTATACGCGTAATGACTTATCTTATAATCACTAGATTCTACAATTAGTCCCTGATTATAATCTACTAGTGAGTAGTTTTTGAGATAAATCATATAATCGGCCCATAGAAAATATTATTTATATAATAATTATAACCTTCTAAAATATTTTCTAAGATAAAAGTTTATTACCCATCGTTGTGATGTCTATCTTCATATCAAATTTCATTAATATCCATTTAACCGTTTAGTCTTAAAAAAATAACAATCAGACAAACATTTATATCGGCATGTAACGTGGACAACGAGAAAGACGAATAGTTTTTTTTAATATATGTGTACAGTTATTTAGGCGGCTCGTCCTCGCTATTTAATACGGTTACGAGACATTGGTATTTGTGGAAGAATTTGTTAATATTGACACTCATATATCAATTAATAGAAAGATCTATAGGAGAAAAGACGTACAGCTGTAAAGACCAATTTTATTTATTTACTCTCTATTGCACCAAAAGTAAATCACAAAGAACATAAACAGAAGTAATAAAGTACAAAAGACGATTTTATCGCATAAGCAATTTCTTCCAGTTTCTATTATATATGTAATGCGAATTTAAGTAAATAAGTTTACAGCACCACTGATGGCAAATAGAAATTCTCACCTTTAAACATGATCAGACCCACGGACATTGTAGAGTACCTACATTTTAAGATCTCATAAATTACGAATAGTTTCTGAAGACAAATTATTACCTCGGTATGCTCTAATTTTATTTGTAAAAATATTATTACTGCTCATATTGCCAAACGATACAAATTCAAGGGTGAAATTCAAATTCTATAAACAGAATTCAAGTTGTCGCTTTGAAACTAAAAATAAATATACAAAGTATGAAACGATAACACTTTCGAGTAAAGTGCAATTGCGGCGTCTATTTAATTTATTGTCTGTGGAACTGACCATGAACTATACACTAGTATCATAAACAATCATAATCTAACATCTATGTATATTATCTCAATATAAATCACTAATTCTTTCGTTTGCGCCAACTATTCATTAATAATATAATGTATCTATTAATTAAAATACAATCCAATGACGCACCTAAAGTTCATCGAGACGCGGATCAAAGGGGCCGATTGACAAAACATTTTGATGCCATCTTATCGCACGCCCACACAAGTGTCCACACAATGGATACATACTCGGTTTTTTTGTTTACATAAACATCTAACAATGATGTTATGTCATGTATCATTTGATTGATACCAGTCATTTGGCACTCGTAAAATTTTGATCGACTAAAAAATTAGTTTACTTGTTGCTATGGCCACAGTGTATGAATCGATTAGTCATCGTATGAGCTTTTAATTGATATTCTAAATCGTCATTCATCATCCAATCCTCAATACCGTGAGGTTATGGTAGTTAAATTGGACAATGTAATCGCAGGTTGGCAATTAATGATCCGTAGATTAGATATAATTCTATAGATAATTTTTGTCATAAATATACCCCACATACATACATTTTACTAATGAATTATAATAATATCTAATACTTCAAATTAGAACTACGGCAGAAAAGTCAAACGGTAGTATACATAACCAAGGTGTATTTTACGCAAAGAATGCCTCTAGTGGACTAATATTATGAGATGAGGAGGCATAACATTCGAGTGTTCCGAGGATGAGGAGCACCTATCGTTGTCACAGGATAAAGAGATGTCTATGGTGGTGCGTGTATGTAGGCAATGGTTGCCACTTACCATCCGCTTTGTTTGTTGAGATGTCAGCTTTTTGACGATACTATTAAATAAAACAATATATTATATCTAAAAAGAATGCAATTATTTTACTTTAATTTTAATCCTAACTGTACCTATTTATTGGCTGAGACGGCCTCAATGGTCCAACAGTTTAGCACATCGCCTTGCTTCCGATGGTCGTAGGATCGATTTCTTGTACGATACTAACATTTGTATTCATGAGTATAATTGTTTGTATTGATCGGATGGTTTTCTATGTATGTTATGTCTCTATTTACAAAAATATACATATATTCTAAGTGTTTCTATCAGTTGCTTAGTACCCAAAACACAAGCTCTGCTTAGCTTGGGATAGATGGTGCTGTGTGGATTATCCAACGTTATTATTATTAAATAGATATATTTTTATTGTTCACAGATTCGTAATGGGCCACCGAGAATTTGTAGTCTTGGCGCTAAGCGTCGTCGGGGCCCTGGGGTTTATCCCCCATGGTTCTATTGGGGAAAAGGTCTGTATGCATTATTTTTAAAACTTATGTTTATGTTAATGTTAATTAAATGTTGATATTTTATGTGAAATTATAAACTTACTATTTTCTTACTATTTGTAATATATTTTATAACTTACTATTTATAATATATTTTATATGAAAACAGTAAGTTCATGAAATGATGAAATGTAACAAAATATATCGTTAATTGTAATCTACAATGCAATAATGATTCTACCAGATTAATATATTTCTGAAACTAAAAAATATCACACATATAAAACTATTTAGTATATCTTTAATAAAGTATATTTTTTACTCTTTTTATTATATAAACAATTCTTAAAATTAGTTATTGATATAAAAGTATTAAATTTACACTATATGAGTTTATCTATAAAAAAAACCCCCAACAGAGACCACAATCTTGAAAGCAATGTATTTATTTTTACATATTTGTACTAGGACCACATACTCACACAAGAAATACTTCGTGAGGTTGTGGAGCGTATGGGGAAGGACTTCAACGATGCTGCATCAAGCTACCTAGACTTCCCCCCGAGCGACCGCCATCTAGCGTTGATGGCCCGCGCCAGCAAGGACCTGGAGAACGAACAGCTCGACTACGACTCCCTGATAGACGGCAACCCCAACCCCAGCCTGCGCGACCAAGAGTACCTGCAGCACAGGTAACTAACAGGCGTCAGGTATATAGGCTACGGTAACCAATTACCATTAGATGAGCCGTACGCTTGTTCACCATAGTAGTATAAAAAAAACCTCACAGCAATCAACTGCAATGTGAACCAATCTTATTATTATTTATTTCAGGCTACTAATGGCTCCTATGATAAATACCTTACATACTAGCATACATATGACTTTATAATAAAATATAAAGTCTCCGTGATCACGCACTGATGACGGTAATCTGCCACGGTAGCACCGATATACCACCCCGTTCGACTATTAGTCCTCCTTCATGAAGGAGGTCAGCATGTTAGTGGACTTTAGAGAACCTAATTGCCTAGTGGTTAATTACTACGATCTATGGACTCCAAAGGTAGTAAGTTCAAATCAGATCACTCCAAAAACCTACCGCTTACCATCAAGTTCATTTTAAATGGAAAGCGTAGTTATGCGTGGTCATACAGCATGCTGTACTACGCATCTATAACTGTACAGTACGAATGGGCCAGCTCTAACCGTAAAATACCACATCTCTTCAGAATATCAATGTTAAGTTTTATCGCTTTTCGCATGGTAAGTCGAGGCTCCGGACGCCCGTCCTCCTAACTCCTATCCGTCTCTTTATTCCTTCCTCTACCCACTTCTTCTTAAAAGGCCGGGAAACTACTTTCATTTCTCCTGATGTTTCAGGTACTCATGGGCGATAATAAATAACCACTAACCATCAAATGTGCCACAAGCTCCTTTGGATTCAACAGTTTATTTATTTTTAGTTCGCTGTGGGGCCATCAGTACGTGACAGGTGGTGCTGGCGAGGGTGAACAGCGACTGCAGCCATCAGGCGTCGTCCCCAACAGGCAAATGATTAAGACCGACGCCGTTTTACCAGCATACTGCAACCCTCCCAACCCGTGTCCAGTCGGATATACTGGTAATGGTAATCACTTTAAAATATCAATTTTTTTTTATATTGTCTTTCGAAAAATACGTCTGCGGACCTCACTTTTCACTATTTTAGCCGCCAAATAACTTACTTTGTAGGATGGCTTTTGGTTTCAGTGAGATAAGTTAATAAAATCTAATCTAAATCTTAGAGACTTTTTTGTTTACTACGTTAGTAGATAATAAGTATAATATGAATAGATACTAAAAAAACAGTTATTAAAAATGTATTAAAATTTTATTATATTTTTAATAACTGTTTTTTCCATAGAAACTTTATGATATTATTATATAATGACTGCATATAATCAGTTCTAACAGGAAAATACCTACCTATTTTTTTATCAATACACATATTACAAAGTAGAAATACTTATTTTTTTATTATTAATCGATAATTTAAGAAAATTATGATTCTATAAATTCATTTACTTATAGAAACTGCTTTCTCAGCTAATAATATAAATTGTCTTATATATACTCGTAAACAGCGTCACTGGACACTAATAATTCATAAATAAATAATTTATGCATAATAAGTATTGATAAAAATATTTTTTATTAAAATAAGATTTTTCCTTCATTTGCTTTCACTTGTAAAATATTATTCTATAACAATACAGAAGACCAGGGATGCATAAGTGAGTTTGAGAATACAGCAGCATTCAGCCGCGAGTACCAACTGGCTCAACGGTGCATGTGTGATGGAGAGCACATGTTCAGCTGCCCACCCGACTCCTCCTCCGACTTGGACCTTCGATTTCCGGAGCACCACAAGAATCTCGTTGCCAAGAAATATAAGCCTGATGTTAGTTACGACTATTTATTTATTTATTAGAAACAAACAGCCTTGCATATAGGTACTACTTTAAATACATTCATAAATTTGGACCTTTAGTTATACGTAATTATTATTGTGTAGGTATATATAATAAGTATAATGATAATCCCTTTATTTAAACAAAGTTTAAATTTTAGACATTTATGTTCAATATAATAAATTTCATTCAAACATCCACACTTCCAAAGTGTCGTGTTTTTATAATTATTATGATTAAGATAAGATATATATTTTTTCCATTCCAGTTGCTTAAAAAAATAGTATATTTCGTATCTGCTTAGAGATAATAATATTCATGTTGCATTGTATTTTGTTTTCAGGTTGAGAACCCGTATTTAATGGGCGAGCGTCTACCTATCGCTGCCAAAAAGGGTTTTGATGTTACCGTATATTAATATGTGTAGTTATAATTAATTATATCATAATAATTAGTGTCTATTTTAACATTGTCCGGGGAGATTATACTCAAAGTGTCGTCTCTCCATTTATCTCTGTGAATTAAATGTATGGAATTTTCATATCTATTGCAACCTCATTTGGGATTAGTTTTTATGAGAACAGTTTTGATAGTTAAATAGGAGTATTCGGTGCATAATCATTATAATCGGAACCAAAATTGAGAATTTAAATTTTTTAATTAAAATTTCATTATAAATTTGAATATTTACAAAAAACGACTATCAAATTGGAGCGGATAGGTAGATAGGTAGGTTTCGGTATAGTTTTATTCACTAAAAGTGAATAAAGTTAGGTACACAATTTAAAGTTTGTAAAGTATATCGCATTACATATGGCTCAAATTTAAAAACAATTTCTCTACAAAAGTTATCGGAAACCATTAGACAATCAGTATTGGTCAATTCATAATATATTTTGTTTCACATTTCTACGCTTATTATAATTTCTTCAATTGCAGGGTATAAAGTTGGACCTAGTTTTCGTCTCTCCTAAATTTCGCTATCCTATCTTAAGTTGCAAATTTTTCAATCTATTCTAAACTGTCCTACATCTTATATTGAATAATTTTGAAAGTATAACTATAGAATAGTATATTTGAATCGACTACGTCGGTTTATAATGATTCTAAAATATTATATTACCCATATTAGTGTTTAGGATACGGTTATTTGCATGTAATATTAAAGGAATTACGGCACGCTAGTAATCTCACTTTCAAGTAGATATCGCTAGGTGATGACAAAGAAACTTTCTTGTTGTATTTTAAAGGAGTAAAGGATAATATGAGCAGTCAAATCATTAAATACTCTATAAATAAATATTTTTACTCCTCATAGGTAATACAAACAAATGTTACGTTCACCCATAACTTTCTCTATAAAGTCTTTGAAGATGTTGTTAATGCTCATACATTATTTTAAAGGAGTAATGGATAAAATGAACAGTCTAATGAGTAAATACTCCATAGATACGTATTTTTGCTCATCATAGATAATACAAAGAAATGTTATGTTTACCCATAACTTTCTCTATAAAGTCTTTAATGATGTTGTTAATGCACATACATTATTTTAAAGGAGTAAGGGATAAAATGAGTAGTCTAATGAGTAAATACTCCATAGATACATATTTTTGCTCCTCGTAGATAATACAAAACAAATATTACGTTCAGCCATAACTTTCTCTATAAAGTCTTTAAAGATGTTGTTAATGCTCATACATTATTTTAAAGGAGTAAGGGATAAAATGAACATGCTAATGAGTAAATGCTCCATAGATATATATTTTTGCTCATCATAGATAATACAAACAAATGTTACATTCACCCATAATTTTCTCTATAAAGTCTTTAATGATGTTGTTAATGCTCATACATTATTTTAATGATGTAGATATATATTTTTGCTCATCATAGATAATACGAACAAATGTTACATTCACCCATAATTTTCTCTATAAAGTCTTTAATGATGTTGTTAATGCTCATGCATTATTTTAAAGGAGTAAGAGATAAAATAAGCAGTCTAATGAGTAAATACCCCATAGATACGATATATGTATATTTACTCCTCATAGATAAAACAAAGAAATATTACGTTCACCCATAATAACTTTCTCTATAAAGTCTACAACGCTGTTATTGAAACTAATCAAACATCAGAGAGAAAAATTAGATTTGCCGTTATACTAAGTAATCGGGTGGTAGGGCGTGGGTACTCTGTCTCACCTATTTCAACCGCTAAGCAGCTTGCTTTATAGGCTGTGTTTAGGTTGGAGGGTGAGACATGGTAGTGAAATTACAGGATACGATAGTCCTCCAAATTACAACTCATGGGGGCACCATATGATGTCGTGATAACCATGGTGTAGTTCTTTTAAGCGATAGGTGACATTTAAGATCAAATAGACCATCACCTGGTTTGTATACTCCCGAAAGATTAGGTTGATTAAATCACATATTACAATCAAAATGGGAAAGTGTCTTGTATGTGTTGATGCAGTGACTGTAGTATGCCGAGATAGGTATCGTGGAGTTTTAGTAGTTCCAACATTTGAAAACGTGTGAAGGTTGACGAATATATACATTTTCCCGATCTGCAGTTTACTCGTAATCATTGCGGTTGCAACATAGGAGAGAATTATCAAGAACTCAACAACCATAATGGCTGTTATCGCAATTGGGGTATTCAGATACATTTTCAACAATTGATTAATACACCATTTGACAAATTTGACAAAATGACAACATTTGACAAATCCTAAATCCTAAACCCTAACTCTCTCTAAGGTAATAAAGCCTACCGCTGTTTCGGAATAATTTTTGGTTTTCATATCGATGTTTCCTTCACCCGAATCAGTCAAAAATATAAATTACTTTAATTAATTTAAGTTATACACAAAAGTTTGCATTTCTTGTCTGCTAGATTTGAACTCACTATCTGTTAGGTGGAATTCAGGGCAATAAACCAACAAGCCATTGGCTCTCAGGAATTCAATAATACGAAAAAAACGTGATATGGTTCCGTTATTTCTTTAATATTGCATTTAAATATATATATATATATAAGTTATATTGAATGAAGGTTAAATTGTGTAATTATCGTAGATATATAAAGACACACTGAGTAATAGGTAATACATAATAGGTAAACGTTAAAAATAATATATTATTTGCAGTAAGGGGCTATCCATAAATTACATCGTACGATTTTCTTCTTCCCTTCTTCCCCATACATTTTTTTTTTATTTTGCAATTCGATTTTGCTAATAAATCAATATAACATCAATTGGTTCTGAATACTTTGTACCTTTAGTATAGCATCCTTTTTTAATATAATGTTGTTTCTCAAATATACTAGACTACAGACTCTACTATTTCTCCCACTTCTTTGTCACACTATGTCAAACTGTGACGATCCTCACCCCTCCCCCACTTACGTTCGTCGTAGTTTATGAGTAACCCCTAAACCTACTGTATGTATAGTTTACTTTAGTTTAACAAATTTCTAAACGCCGAAGCTGTGAATTTTGTTAGGTGTAAATATATTTGCTGGATTTGTAGACATTTAATTTATTAATATCTTTGGAATAAGTAACCATCTCTAATGTTGAAGAACTAATGTAATATCAATAATATTTTCTAAGCGAAATATCGTTTTGAAAATATTATAAATATTAATAGAGATATGGAAAATATGAGAAATTACTGGAAAGAGGCTTGTCATCATCTTCCTCTGGAATGGCAGGTATCACTGGCATTACATGATAATGTTATGCCCATACTGCATTCATATATCGCGTACCTAATGCAATACTGAAAGTATTAAAAAATACAGATCGAAAATGCACTCTAAATTTTAAAGAATAAAGTCTAATACCAAAAAAGAACGTTTTTTTAGTCAATCCAGTAATGTATTACATATGCGATATATGCGACAGTCACCGCTTACCATCAGGTGGACCGTGAGCATGCTATTCTAATTAAACAAAAAACAAAAAAAGAGTTGTTCCATGTTCCTCTTTTGAAGTCTTACATAGTATTAATATAAATAGGCTTAATTACTTATATGGAGACATAAAGTGTAAATCCGTAGGTTATTAACAAAATCGATATATAGAACAATCGTCTGAATAATCGTAGAAAGCATGTAATATAATATAGGTATATAATAGGTTATAATTACATTAATTAAGATGGCTACACATAACACAATTTGTAACAGCACAACTGATTATTTTATTAAGTGATTTTTTTATAAACTTTTATTATATTTTATAATTATAAACATCTTATGCTATTTTTATGTCGTATTTATATTGTTTTCTAAGTAATAATTAAAGTTCATATCACATATTTAAAGTATATAAAATCCTTTAATTATTTATTAAATAGTGGGAACGAAAATATTCACTCCACATAAATGTTATAACTCTATATCTACACATAATAAGATGCAATCGATGTTTTATAAATTGGAATGTCATTTATTTTTCAAAATTTATTAAAATAAAAAAAAAATAATAATAAATTATTACTTTGTGAACAACAACATTGAAATTAATAATATATCTCTATTTACAACAAAATACAACAACAGTCAAATACACAAATGTACAGTGATATTATTCATAATTTTACAATATATCCAGCTAGTAGTTCTTACTTAGAAAACAATTTGTCTTATTTATATTATGCCTAAGTTGCTTAATCTTAAATTGTTTTACAGGATTTTTACAATATATTTTTTTTTTATCTCCAGTAAGCTAAGACTCTAGGTTTATTAATACATACGAAGAAATGACATTAAAGACGGGGTATAGAGTAGTGATAAGTATTAATAGTACTGAAAACATTTGAAAATGTCCGTAAATGATTTTTATTAGTTGATAATGTAAATAAGAAGATTATTATAGTATTAAAACGTAATATAATGTAAGTATTTCGCATTTCATCAATATTATGTGATGATAAATTAAATGGGACAAAATATATCATGCAATGTATATAAAATAGATTATAAAGTTTAGTGGATAGTAAAGATAAAGATAAGAAATGAATATATTCTAATAGCTACGTGTACTTAGTACATAATTAATTATTAATATTAATATTAAGTTGTAAATTTGAAAAACTCACACCGATATCCACATGAAAGCTTGTAGTGTAAATAATTAGGATTGGATTAATTATATTTAATTATTAATTAATGGATATTCCTCCTAATGTACGATGATGGCAACTCTATACTAGAACCACGAGGGCCAAGCATGTCATTATTTGCATCTGTAAATCCTTTATAATGGAGAAATTTTGAAAATATTCAACATCAAAAATTTGGTAAATTTACAGAATATGGTCTACTGTCATTTATAGTTCAGTCGAAATTAGATTATTTACCTTAAATGCACATAATACAAAAAATAATTCGTTTGCTGCACTTAACATCATACAGTATTTTCTACCAGTCAACCGTAGATAGTGCAGAATATATGGGAATAAGGCTGCCGAAGACCAGGCGACAGACAGGTAGACTCATGGTTACAAAACCTGAGATAGTAGTTTGAAATGAACACCAAATCTCTTTTTCGGGTGGCAGTAGACAATAATAATATCACCTTCAGAACACGTTATCACACAGTAATAATTTTGGTTCTTGTGGATTTTTGAGGTGGATCAATGAAGCCACTTCTTCAGCCATTAGGTAAAATCTTGTGCTACAGAGCGCGTTCAGTTCAACATTGAGACCCGTTGTCAAGTTCTATAATATAACACTAAAAGCATTATTTGTCGATTTTGGTATCGTCATATATGAGACCTGCAATTTGCATCACAGGGGTCTTATTTTTGAACCGATCGGACTCATTGATACCTATATAGCATCTGAATCATGGCTGAAGGAAAAACCACCTGACTAGTATTTACCGTTTAGACTGTATATTTTTTTAATCAACTGAAAATTTAGAGTAACTGTTTTCATCCCTCCGATGCCCCGTCCGCATCATACGGCGATCAAACTTAGGACAGATCACAGTTACGAAATTAGGAAATACAGACAGCAATTCATAGCAGTGCCCTCTGACTAAGGTCATATCCGTCAGGCAGGAGTAGGCCGTCGTCCGCTCTATAATCCTTCCGCTTTGGAATGCCATCCGCACTCGCCTCCTATCATTCGAAAAAAAAAGCTAATAATATCACCCACTATTTTTGTCAACATCTGCGTTAGGTGAGAATTGAGATGAATATTATTATACAGATAAGGTATTAAAAAGTAGCTTAGACCGTGTTCCCTATGGGACTGTTATATGTCTGCAACTTAACTTATGCAACTTAATTTAATATACCAACCATAATCATAACTTCTTTTTTTACGTGAAGAAAATCTTCATTCTGGCCCACCGCCTTAGGGGCCAATTTCCTTCTCGCGCTTTTGCGGTGACGACGTTCTCGAATATTACTGAGTCATCCAACTCACATAGACTCAGCTCAGCCGACTTCTCCGGCCTAGCGGCCCAGACTTTTCCTACTGGCAAGTTCTCCACTAACCTTGCGGCCAGTGAGTTCGCTTTGTTGCCGGTGTCGGCGCCTGGCACTTCCAGGATGCGACATCCAGTCACACCCAGTCGGACCCGTAGGCCGGTGATGCCGATGGCGTCCAGAGAAATTTTCTCTGAAAATTTCCCTTCCTCCGCTGCCGCCGGATCGATCGTCAGCGTGATCGCCGACGAGTTCGGCGCTTTCAACCGCCTATTTTTTCTTCCGCATTCTACCACTGCCTTCTTTTTGGCCGACTCAGCATTCTCTTTCTACAGAAGCAAAATGAGAAATTGGAGACGAATATTTACACACTTTGGCACAAACTTGCCACATTATTTCTTTGATATGGAAGGTTCAAAGTTTATTTTTCAATTTGAATATGCAGTATTCTATCTGTTTTCTTTTGTGTTGGTACACCCTATACGACTAACCCTGGACAATAACATTCATATATATAACCTGAAACATATGCATGTTTGGTTTAAAAAAGCAATTTAACTTTATTTTGATGACTAATCTATAAAAAAGTCTGTTCCTATTTATTAAGTACATCATATTTATTAGGTTGTTTTTTAAATAATAGTTAAATTACAATTTTGTTACTTTTTAACACCTTAAATGGAATACAACAATAATATAGTATGTTTATACATCATCCAATATGAACGTCTTCCTTAGTATTTACATATAATATATTCATTAGAATTAATTTACCTAGAAATAGTACCAAACTCTTGTACATTACAAAAAATTGAACATTGAAATCAGGATATAGATTTTTAATAATAATTTTAAGTCAAACAGAGATTCAAAATTATATAATTACTTAGATATAGTACCTTGTACATTTGAAATTGTTCCACTTGAAATCTATATTAGGTAAAGTTTTAATAATAATTTTAGGTCTAACAGAGATTATAAATTAGATATGGTATATAAATATAATAATATAAGAATTTAGTCGTAAATATCTGTACATAAAAAAAAGTCACAAAGAACTAGAAAAGCATGTAGTTGTGTACATAAATAGTTGTATTAAAATATTAACATATATATTCGTGTCAAATAAATTGCCTACTTAACGTGCTCTAAGTTATAATAGTGTCGCTTAAATAATAATTGTTCGTAAAAAAAATCTAATGCCGAAATCTCGAAGATGTTAGTAAAGTCAAAATGCTTATGGACTAGAAATTTATTATTTAGTATTTATATTTATTTATTTAGTTTTTTTAAGTATATAATCTTGTGCCTTACCTGGTCTGACATACGATGGTGAAATATGGACCACTCATGCGAATTGACAATGTTAGGTAACGGTTAATAGATGCAAGCAGAGAGCTGAAGATCGTGCCTTGTGGGATGCCTTAGTAAATCCCTATATCCAGCTGACACAGTGTAGTGTGCTTATGAAATTAATGGATAATTTTAAAATTCAGCATTATAAAAACTATCCAAGTATCTATTCTTTGTTTTCTGCGAAGGTTTTAATTGTTTCAAGGATTATAGATGGATATAATATCAGATCAGTTACACCATCATGGCGAATTCGCATAAATTGACTGCTATACTTTCCAATACCAAGATTTTGTTGAGCACGACCTGATTGGCACATTTTGTTTTCTTCCTGATAATATTTACATGTAAATTACATATATATTTGTTTCATGATATTTATTACCAGATTATTATTAGATTTACCTGTTAATATCAATGATAATAGGGCCTCCAAGACCTTCATTTGCATTTTAGTTACAAATTGGTGACACTATTTGTAACCTGAGATATTCTAAGTAGGCACTTTTTTTGGCTAAATAATCTTATATTATCTGTCATGCCTTTTGTCAAAGATATATTTAATTTTTAGTACTTTTCATTATGAACAACTTTTTTTTTAACTTACATTCATTTTTTCACTTATCTTTCTACCAGATGAAGTCTAAAAATTATTACGATAAACGAAGATCATTAAATTCCCGTACGAAATTATCTATAAATATAGTATCGTCATCATCTGCTTTTTCCTTATCCCATTTATTTGGGGTCGGCGTATTATGTATACTATATATTTCTACTATATTTATAAATAATTATGTATATTCACATGTATTGGCCACAAAATTTGACTGCTTCCTTTATTTATTTGTCTGCTTCCTATAAACTTCTAGTCATTAATACTATTCATTGGTGCGATCTGAAATTTAGAATTAGTATAAGAATGTAGCTATAATGAATCCATGGCGATTTTACCAAGTCGGCGAGAAATCACTCTAGTCAAATGAGTAGTTTGTATATAAATAGATATTAATTAAGTCCAAATTATTTTTAATAAACTAAAAGAAAATATATTTTTATATAAAAACTAAAAAATAACAAAAATAACTTAGTAATAGTCAGTAATATTAAGACAATGTTTATTCTAAATAATCAGGTTATATATCGCAATATTTGGTCAAACAATATAACATTACAAAGCAAAAAATATCCATGCCATAATTTACTAAGATTCTAATTGATTGACGACTGTATATTCTAAAACCAATGCATCATTGGCATCATATGTGTAACATGATATCCGTAGTGCTGTTCTTGTATATATATATAGACAACGGTTACCACTTACCATCAGGTATACAGTCAGCATGTCTGCCAATCCAATAAAATAAAAAAATAGTTTTCAACCATCTAAAATAAAGCACAGAATTGGGCCCTAATATATCTCTTTGCAAAAGTTTACGTAAATTATGGCACTAAATATTGTATTCACTTACAGTAATAATTAAAAATACAAGTTACCCACTCGGCCCTCAATAGTAATTTAATAAGTTAACAGTTTTCTATAATTTTGTTCCGCAAGAACCCTCTCGAAAACAATAAAAAAATAATGCAATCAGTTAGGTCGTTCTCAAGTTATGGCGTGGCCGACAGAAATAAGGATTCATTTTTATATATATAAATTTCATGTTGCCATATCTCTTGAAAAAATTTAAAATACATAGAAACAATGAATCAGAGTCACCTAGTTCCTAGTCGTCGACCGTTTTGATTAAATGTGTAGTTTATCAATTCAAAGTAGGTATCAGATTAATATTTTATTAAATATTAATATTAAAGAAGTATCACAATTAAATGTAATACAAGTTTTTTTTTCTTCTTTTAATTTAACGGTAAGAAAATGCTAACAGTATCAATAGTGTACTTCTGAAAAAGATTTTTTTTTTGTCATGTTACTACATTTCTATTTAAATTCCAATTTTTTCGTCGATTATTATGTCTGTGTTGCCACATGAAATTTTGTACAGTTGGGGGTGGTGGGAGGGTTGGGGGGGGGGGATTGATAGAATGAAATTTTGTAGACATTATGAACAAAATTTGGGGGTATACGGACGGTTACTATCGGAATGGCAACACTGATTATTTTAACCTTAACTTGTCAATCATTGCATTATTATAAAATATTCAGTTAAAATTTGCTCATTTTTCATATTAATAAATATGTATATCGCATTTTTTTTATAAAATTATTGAAGTTAATAAATTATTAATTAAAAAAGAAAATTTTGAGACCAGACAGTTCAAAAACATGGCTAAATTATGTAATCTATACAAATGAACAATTAACTATTTTTTTTTATTTTACATACGTATAATACATAATCCGTAGCTACTAGTATCTGTGAAAATATTTAATAAGATAAAAATAGACAACAGCGTGTCCCTCATACTGATAATATTGTAGTATTTACCATTGTAATACATTAAATAGGAATGATATAATAGATTACCGCAATATACCTCACGCGTGTGAAACGTGTTAGTTAAGTCTTATTTACTAAATAATTCGTTATTGGCAACACTTTTCAAAGTTTATATTTCAATTTATGAATATTTATTTATATTAATTTATTCTCTCCATAACTCTATCACCTATATTTTAATAATTTCACTACATAAAAAATTAATCTGGCGTCGCTTTATTTCAATTATTTTTAATAAAACATGAAAACTGTGTATTGTAATTTAACTCGAACATAGGAACATCTGTTATAATAAATATGAATTCACTATGTTACCAAATTACCTAAGATAAGCTGATTCATCTAGATCATGATTCGATTATAATTTTGTATAAAATCAGTAATAAAACAATACATATTAATAATAATAACCCAGGACTATTCACCATCGTCATCTAGTCCCATGCTAAGTAGAGCTTGTGTTATGGGTACTAGACAAATGATATATTTTTCTAGTACCCATAACTATAACAAGACAAACAATCATACTCAGAATACAAATATTCATACCGTGCAAGGTATCGATCCTGCTACCATCAGAAGTAAGGCGGTATCCAAACATATATTCAAGTTAAAATCAATGCAGTTCCCTCATACTGAAATTTATAATATTTTTACCATTTCATTTAAAAAAATAACACTATACTTATATATTATTGTATTTATTTTACAATATGTGTATTATTTCAATAATTGTATGAATTATAATTTATTAAATCATCGTAAAATTTTAAAAAGTTAACGTGTAAAGTATAGGTTATTGTAATAATTTTAACTAGTTATTAACATTATTCTAATACGTGTATATTCTTACAAGATCATTGTGGATTATTAGTTTTAAAATCTAAATTAATATACTAATTTATAAAAGATATTATAGGTAGGCACTTACTTTTAAAATAAAACAAACCGAAGTGATAATATTGTTCATAATTATGTAGAGTAGGTGAAAAACTTAGTAATAGTATATGTAAAATGTGCTAATGAAGGTACTCAAGTAATTATAGACTTCGTATAATCTAGAATACTTTTCTCTATTATAATAGAAGACTATAGCAGTTTTTATTACAAAACTCCTTTATTCTTTGAGTTTCTTTTTTTGTAATTTTACAATAGACTTTCTTTTATTACTTACTAATTTTATGATTAAATAATATGTGTATACTTAACTATGATTAAATTAATTATGTTACAATTATTTATTAATTTATTATAATAATTATTTATTAAATATATTATAATAATTTATTAAATATTTACATTCTGTTTATTATCTCTCGTTTACATTAAGTAATTAGTATTTAATATAAGCTGGAAATTGATCTAAAATGTAAATATGCTGTAGCTGAATATCCTTAAAAACATTAGATTGTATATACTAAGGCTAGAAGCCGATTACTAGAATATAATAAATGTAGCATTAACGGTCTCAGAGACAGATACTATGTTAAATTATATTTAAGATGTACATACGAACCATAACGGTTACAAAGATACACGCAGCAGACCAAAGAACCTTTTAATTTGCGAGGGTTGAACGAACGAAAGTATGTCTCTTATGAAACCACTCAAAAGGTCCGGACTAGTGCGCGCCCTTATCTTCTACCCTAGAGTATGTAACAAATTTTGCCGACTTCAAAAAAAGAGAACATTTTCACTATCGACAATATATTTTTGTTGACTTTTTTTAACAATGTACTTGTTATATACTCCCATTTAAATTTGAAAAGAATCTGATCAGTACTTTTTGAGTTATCCTTAATAATGTCGTTTTTTCCGCAATCTGAGCACGGCCACATCTATAATTATATCAACAGGCTGCAATATACAATACCTAGCTTAAGACCAAACTGCGAAAAAAGATAGGGATGCAAGCGAATCTGGACCAAATTTTATGTGTTTGATACATTCTAGAAATTTATATTTATGCGAAATTATATCCTAAATTTTTATTATTATATAATATGGAGAAGATTTTCGACGTACATAATAACTAGTGACATCATTCTAGTTGCAACGGAAAATTGAATGGTAGTGACTTATATTATTCCGTTGTCATTTTCCTGTTAATTGATAAAAGAATTTTCCATCAATATTGTATCTATGTCAACTTCGTACCTGTTTCCATTAACTTTTCTGTACGAACATCATACGAATATAGTTTCATATATCAATAACAATGCATATTCGGTCACCAACGCCTATGGTCCTGAGTTTAAATCTTGTCCAGGACGAAACATCACTGTTTCAAAGCACTTTTAAAAAAAACTATATAAAAACATGCTGACTCTCATTAATAACAGAAAAAAACACTTTCCTAACTTTACGAAATGTAAATAACACTTTTTGTAAAAATAAAATTTATTTTCAATTTACACAAAAATATGCTTTATATAATTAAAAACAAGATTTGTTGTTTGTTCAAATGAACCTCGCTTATATGCTTTTGTGTCCTGTGATAGTCTATGTTTTTTTACGTACCCAATTCGTTGAGTACTTATTTAATAATCCTTAATGATAATTTTGTAGAGGTTTCGCATGAAAACGAAAGGTTACGACGGACGAATTGAAGAGATCGGCTTAGGATGTATCGTACTATTCAACCTTGTTTGTTATTTTCATAAATTAAAATCCTAAATATTAAAAAAGTAGTTTATAATCTTTCGTTAAAAAGTATAATAAGAGCTGTACTTTTTGTAAAGCATATCTTTCATCCCTCGTTTTTACTAGTTATGTAAACTTATAATAGATATATTACATTACAATGTATATTAGATTTAAGGGCGCATTCAAAGAAGTAAAATAGAAATTAGATGTAAATAATCAAAATTTAATTATAGTCCACATATTAGAATTATCATTGTAGAGTTAAATGTATATATTATTATGTTTATTTGGTGGGGATCATGTCCTGTATGTATAGTTAACGTATAGGCTCCAACGTGGATTGTAATTCAAACAGCCAGCTCGAGTATAAAGTAAAATGGTCATAATATCTGTACATTTGTAGCTGGTTAAAAATCGCTCCAAGGTGAATGTTCAGGATAAGATGGAAAGACATATATGAAAATTTTTTAAAAACATTTTATGTTTACTTAAATTCACTGAAACCATATCAAAGAAGTAGAATGAAATTTCAAATAGTTAGTTGTATATAAGTAGATATTAAAGGGTGTGATGGACCAAAGATAAGATGAATGGATGGTATAAAAAAGATATGCATGAATGAGTGGACAGATTTAAGAAAATATAATGTAGCTTATTCTATACTTATGTGAAAATTATGTACATACAAAAAAAGGACAACTTTACATGGTTTATGAATGAACATAACGTTCGTGTATAAAGAAAGAAGTTAGATATGAATAGTATTGTATAAAATATGAGCAACAAATCTCAAAAACTAGTAGCCATATATAATCATCGATCGATAATATTAAGTAACTAAGCAGTTGTTAATAGTATTGTATGGACAACAAGTTAAAATATCAAATACAAATAGATATCAATCGGTAAAATATTACCGATTGATACATAATAATGTACAATGTTATTAAGAATCCAAGCTTTCAATTTCTCTATATTTTGCAATCAATTGTTTACATGCTTAATTATTATAGAATAAGCTAGTATTAACAAATGTACATTCAGGCAATACGAGTTCGTGAGCATAAATATGGAGGTAATATTTGCGTAAATAGATATAATATAGATAATTAGTAGATATTAATTGAAATTGCTTTCGTGAGCAATATGTTGAACTGTATATATAACACACACACACGTACGTACTAAAAATCGGCATTAATGAGTAGCTGTAAATATTTCTAGTTACCTTATAGTATATAACTCTAGAAATAAGTTATTGGCTACACTGATTGGAATTTGATAACCTTAAAAATACTAAATTCAAAAATATATAGTCTTAGTAACATTATAAGTGAAGCAAAAGTTCAAGTACTTAAAAATAGAAAATAAAATTTAAAAAAAGGTCATGGACCTTCTAAGGAAAATAAGAGCGTAACTTATAAAAAAAAAATAAGAAGGCATCTTGTATATTACATTACTCGTGACTGTTCATTGGCTGCAGTACATAATTTCTTATCATTTTAATTTATATTATTTGCTTAAATAAGACTATTACTTATTGTATAAGCTTTGCAATAAAACAATCTGACTGACGCAGTAAGAACGGAAGCTAAAAACCCAAATAATAAAATAGAAAAGTGGAATAAAATTAGGGAATTTAAAATTGTGTACCTAAATGAGAAATGTAGAGATAGAGATACAAATGATGTTGCAATAGATATTGTGTCTTTCACTTGCTTCAGTTTAAATAAATACGTACATAATCAGTGTATAAATCCTGTGTTTCTTTTTGTACCCTTCTCCCATTACTCACTGACAGTAGGTATACGTAATAGACCTTAATTTAATAGATATTAGGTACTTACCTGCGAGCTCGTTTTGTAAACTGTATAATACGACCCATATTTCTCGCTGATATATTGATGAATAATTTTAAAAATCGATTATTGTTTTATCTTCATCATTACAAACAGAAAACTAATTCTTACCTCTAATATAAATTAATATATAATCAAAGACTATAAATTTTATGCTGAAACGAAAATAAATGGCATCCCAGATGTATTTAAGAAAACTTCTTAAGGTGACGCTTCAAATATAATTGTTAGGGTTTAGTAGCAAGATAAAAACAGTCTTGAATTCTCGAAAGCTCCAGATCAAGTTTTCTCCATTCTCAACTTAATAACATCAATCGATTTATAGACCATAGCTTACACACGCAACTTCGTCTGAATCACACTTACTTGACATTTATTTTTATATTTCGTCCAATTTTCATACTATAATTTTAAATTATAGTCTCTCATATAAGCTATTTTACTGTAAAGTGTCATCAAAATCCGTTTAGTAGTTTTTGCGAGAAAGAGTTACAAACATCCATCCCTCCTACTACTTTACAAACTTTCGCGTTTATAATATTAGTAAGATATAATATTGTGTATAATACTGTTATGATCGGAGCGTGAGATTAGGTCGTGAAATGTCCTCTACAGTAGCAACGAATCTTATGACAATGTGCTGTTCATTTAAGTACCAATATAGGCGACCTTACTGCTCACCATCACACGAGCCGAAAGTATTCCACTTCAAGTACATAAAAAATATAAATTATTATGTGCATTAACATTTGCACATAATATTCTGAAACTAATATAAAAAATTTACTAATATAAAAAAATAAAAAAAACTTTACATTTTAAAAAAATATTATTTATTTTATACATATATTATATCGGTATAATAGTATGATGGTCAACTGATTACAAATTTTGAATATATATGTTTGGTTTGGTTTGTAGTAAACTACAAAAAATCACAATGGTCTCACAATAAAACGACATACTCATACATTATACTGTAATATGATTACCAACAGTAACAAAACGACTCTATACAAAATGTCAATAATAATTGTCTTTACTACACATTTTTGTTTGTAGATAAAGCCTGTCTTTAATATTAGATGAGATGGCAGAAAAGATGATGTAACGATGATCAATATTGTTAATGAATATGAAACATTTAAATCCAGTTAGCACATTTTTAGACATTTACGCACTTCAAATTTCTATATTTAAATTTCTGTATTACCCATTTTATAAAGTTTAAAATTTATGTTACCGATAACGTATAATTAAAGTATTGTATACAATAACCAGGCGATGTAAGTATATACCTTACTTGTATAGAACTTAATCTAAGCCAGTAGTCATAACATATATTGCCCAGGTAGTGTACAGAATATCTTAATTTTACACATATTCCAAACACGTAGGTACATTTCACATGGCTTACTTTTCCATAAAAAATTTGTATTCGTGAAATAGCACAGCTAAAGACAAATCTATTCCATTCGAAATATATTTTGGTAACAATATTAAGATTAAGTTATTATGTATTATTTTATCAAGTTTTCTATAAACGTCGCTCTGGGAACAATTCGAGTAATACATATTCGTAAAGTTCTAATTGGAATTAAATTAAGTACATTTTCTTATTAATTCTAATACTATATTGGAATATATCAAATTCTATATAACTAACACAACATTGGCAAGATTCATAAGTCCCACTAACAGAAGTATACATCCCTATCATAATAATTATACCATAATTTATATTATTCTACACGGTCGTGTTAAGTATCAAAACATTGGCTAAAAGAATAGCTATGCATTCTTAAAGTATAAATGCTGCATTTAATTTGCATCGGAATAAAATAATATTATCAAACAATCACATCAAGCTATGTAAAGTTAATTGAATGGCCACTAAAATAATTTTACGGAGGCTAGTTTCGTAAGTGTGCACCTCACTTAAGTCTAAATTGCAATATTGTATTAATGCATATCGTACATATTACGTTATATAAATAAATTACGATAGCATTTTACTTACATTGCTACATATCTAAAGTACTTGCATTACATATAGTACGAGTGTATGTATCTACCTTAGATCATATAAATGGATATATTATGTAAACAAATGCATGTCTTGAGTGCAAGCAGAGATCATAATAATATTTCAGTGGTACCATTAAATCCTACGTACGTACATGTACCTTTATTAGTTTGCAGTATCTACTCGTCTACGCATATTTTGTTCACAAAACAACACGACTAATTGCGAATAACGTTACATTATGTACTCATAAGCGTATTTCGTTTAACTACAATACTACTAATATATACAATTACAAAATTATAAATAATAAATCAATTTACATTATTTCAACACTTAGACCTGGATCGTGTGGCTCGTCATATTATGAAGAGAGATTTTTCTGCGACTATAACTAATATCACACATTCTGTAATAACATTAGAGAATCGATATTTCTAATCACAGGAGTATCATTCAGCCTAACATGGCCAGATTCACCGCAGTTCTTAAAACTCATTACTGAGTGCCACTATTGTTTAAAATAATTAGTTTCGCTACGAACAATTAAAGCTTTGCTTGACGACTTGCAGTCGAAGCCGCTCCATCAAAGTAATTCTACACATATAATAAATGTGTGCATCACATTACGTCATCTTATTGACGTATGAGAGCACGCGATCTGAATCTGTTTAATCAGTTTGTACACAGTCCGCACTATGAAACAAGCTACTTACCAAAACGTTTGGTAACACTCGGGAATTCCGAACCCGAGAAGTTTTCTTAGTTTCTTTGTTCCTCTATCACCCTTCAGATGCTTCGAAGAAGCATGCGCACCTCGATCGCAAACCTTGACGGTTGTACCGTCTCGTGTGTTTAAGATCCTTCGCCAAATTAATATCAATTAACGCCCACCGGTAAACACTTGCACTGTTTAAT
Source organism: Achroia grisella (assembly GCF_030625045.1). Classification (NCBI taxonomy): domain Eukaryota; kingdom Metazoa; phylum Arthropoda; class Insecta; order Lepidoptera; family Pyralidae; genus Achroia; species Achroia grisella. The sequence goes on from NW_026712845.1 coordinate 865,020, forward strand.
CTTTTGTAAACGTTTGAGCCTAAATGGCGGATTTTGTCCAGGACAACGAAGCTTCACTGTCACCCATATCATTTTCCTGGGTTTACAAAAGGAACATGACTTGAAGGCCGGCGGAGGACGCTCCTCGTTCCCGTCACGTCGTCGAGGACCTTTCGGTATGTAAAACGAATTGCACTGACCGTAACAGAATTTATTAATCACAGTGGTTGGCAGACAACCTGGCTCCCTGATTTTCTGAACTAAAGGCTCCGTTTTGCACCAATCCTCCTTCAGATATTCTTTCTTGGTAACCACAAGAGCGTTTTTCGAGGACTTGAGTAGTTTTCGGAATTCCACTCCGGCTGGTATTTCAGTACTTTCATCTTGATCGGGAGCGGAGACGATCATTGTTTCGGAACTACCATCGCCCAGCTCGTTTCTTTGAACGTATGATGAAGAAGCCGTTGCTTGTTCAGCACGTCGTCGTTCGGTTAGTATTTTCTCTACATGCTCAGTATTAATGATGTCCAAAATGGAATCGGTCGGCGTAAACGGTCTCCTATTGCCAACACCAGCACCGGCGCAGACTCCACAGGCAGCCAAAAAAGCCGCAGCCGCAAACCAAAAATGAGATTTGATCACGGTCTCCATCTGTAACAAAAATAATTATTATGTTACATAAACATAATTGCCGTGACACGATGAAGTTGCAAATAAGGCTTCTCGTCTATTTTAAAATCTGTGGGTTTGCGTCGAGCGGAAGTCGTAGGTTAAACTCACGGTGTATCGAAAGATGGGAGCCAGCATATCGTAGGCAGTGCGTCGGTGTTATTGGTCCGCGAGCGCGCTGTGTGCGTGTGCGCAGGACCGGCCGGCGGAGCAGTAATGAGCGCAAGAGCAAAAGCGCCTCAATGGACCACCGCTCAATGAAAGATGACTCACGCACCGCGCCTCCGTCATAGAACCCGTTACCAGCACACAGAAATGACACTTCTAACATGTGTCTCAGCTAAGCGTCCGATCCGACAAAAGGTTTCTTAATCGCTTTACCAGAGAATTAGTTTGTGACCAAATACACCATCTGTTTGCAAACAATGGTATGACTTCAACTTTCCTAGATAAGGGTGACTATTATTGTCTACTTAGCACCCGGAGTTCTATTGTTATTTAACTGTAATATACATCCTGATAGATTTAGTGAAATGAGTGTCCTTTGTGCATAATTGACCGATAAACAATGACAGCTGCCAGATACAAAATGTTTGATGCCTGCTACTTATAAAGTTGATATCCATAGTCTCTCAGATGTCACATAATTACCGGCATAATATGATCCCTCCGTGTTTAGAAACTGGAGAGATTCTCTCACCTATCAGGGCGCTAAGATCCGACGCCTGTGACCAAAAGCACGTCGCGAGGCGCCGGCGCACAACGCGCACCAGTTCTCAAATGTTCACGTTTCCGCCCATTTGTGCTTCCCACAATGCCCATAGAACTTGTATAGAGCATCCGGAGCCTTCTGCGAAATGTAGGCGATGTGTGGGTGCGCGCTGTATTTTCAATTGCGTTTTTAACAAAGTATCGTTAAAAGCGTTCATCTGGTAAATTGTCTGAGACGCCGACGCAGCACGCCCCTGAGGTGCATCAAGGGTTGTCAAACAGAACATTTTTATTAAGATATTAATTATTTTAAAAACTATTCATGAATTTGGCAACCGGTTAAGAACCGGTTGTCTAGAAGAATTGTGTATTTATTTTTATTCTAATTTAATTCTTAAGCTGACATTACCCTTATCCTGATATTTCTATACCATTAAAATACTATTAAATGTTTCATCTACTATATAGTGGCAGTAATACAATAAACATACATACAATATACTTGTAATATTTTACAACGAAGAAGTGTTATTAATTTGTAAAAAAAATTGCGTAAGAATTTTTTCTGCACACGTTAAGACTTACTCAAATTACAATTTAATAATGTTGTTAGTCTTATAATCCTTTCTGTTTATGAAAGGAATCATATCTGTGACTTTACTACTAACGCTAGGCCTTAATAGTTACTTAAATGATATTTGGTCAACAAAAGGTGTATAATGAACATTATCTGAAAAACTATAGAAAATTACAGAGATATTAACATCTTAGTTCTCTGTATGATCACGTATAGGCAATGATTGCCATTTACCATCAGCCAAGTTATTTAATTTAAGTCATTCAGTCATCAGTTACATAATAAAAAAAATCTAATTTAGCTCAAGTCTTGATATTCTCGTAGTACATTTTCTGTGTTATCATAACACAAGGAATAGGTATGTCATGAGCCTAATGAGGATCGCACTTTTTGTTAGAAAATAAATAATGATGATATAAAATAGTAGTAATAAATCGATAAATAATATGCCTGCCCTAACAGTATACCTACGCTAACATGCATTCATTGCTAAATGATGGATGATGAAGCTAAAGATTAAATTTAGGTCAAGTGTTATATTGTAAGGAATTCACTAGGAATTTGCGACGGGACAATTAAATTTATTAACGATTTTAGGTGTAACGTAAATGTAAATTGTATAGGCCTATACTATACAACAAAAAAATGTACTATATGTATAAAACTAACACGAGAAATATTTTCACAATAAAAATTTGCAATGTTAACCCTAACCCTTTATGAAATAGCTTATCGAGCAGGGTGGTAAAATATGAAAACATGCATATTATATTTTTAATGTTATAATATAATCATTAGTATTCAATTATAAAAATATAATGTTTAGTTCAATCAAAATATCCTTAATGCACTTATAGATATCTATAACGTCTATCTATAAGTTATAGAACTTATATACTTATTCATTCACTTATTATTAATATAGATTATATTATACTAGCTACTCGCCCCGGCTTCGCCCGGATGTACTCATATATTATACATATGAACCTTCCTCTTGAATCACTCTATTTAAAAAAAAAATTCAAAATCCATTGCGTAATTTTAAAGATTAAGCATACATAGGGACGGGCAGACAGCGACAGCGACAACGACTTTGTTTCATACTATGTAATAATGATATATATGTATATTTTTCATTATTCAGGTTTCATAATGTAATAAATTAGGTTAAAAACATTATTTAATACATTAATAGAAATAATATTAACAAAGGACTTACTTATCTAAGAGAATATGTATATGAGAATACGTTATAGTGACAACCCAAGTTATATAGATGCACTGTTAAATGACTTAACGTCTATTACATTGGATGTAAAGTCGAATATATTTTTTTAATTTTCTGTGGTATCCGTATCCCTTTTAGGAATATCAGTGGATCATAGTCCACACTCATTAGTTCTTTATGTTATTCCTTCTCTTTGTTTAAGCAGATATGTACAACTGTACAATACAATATATTATATATAATATTATAATTATATATATAGGGCAACGGTCACCATTTACAACTTGACCGTCGGCTTATTAGCTATTTCAATTACATACAAGAAATACCTACTTTATTATTTAAGTAGCTACTCGCCCCGGCTTGGCCCGGGTGTACATGTATTATATATATAAACCTTCCTCTAGAATCACTCTATCTATTTAAAAAAACGCTTCAAAAACCGTTGCGTATTTTTAAAGGTTTATTAAGCATACATAGGGACAGACAGCGACAGCGACTTTGTTTTATACTATGTATGTAATGATGATGTCAATAATAATAATGAAATTGGAGATGACAACATATTTTATTTATGGATGAAAATGGAATCATTTATGCTATGGATGGATTAATTTACGCTAATGTATACGCTGGGGGCTCCTGGGCAGGATTATAGTGTTAGCATGTAGTAAGGTTAGTTGCCCCATCATGACCCAAATTCACCAGGCTTTAACCAGACCGTTTTTGGAGGGACCACGTCAAGATCGATCTGAGATAGTATATTCTTAATAATGGAGCCTACAGCTGGCAGCTTTTCCCCCGTTCTTAAAATGTTGTATTATATTGACACATCTTTTATTTAGACTTGTTTGCGAGACCTCTTGGGTATAGGGCCATTTAGGACTCCGAGTACTGTTAACCAATCTCAGCTAAAATTTGAGAATATCTTATTAATGTTATAAACGTAAAAGTTTGTGAGTATGGATATAGATGTTTGTTACTCTGTTACGCAAAAACTACTGAACTTAGTTTGATGAAACTTTACAGTAATACAGCTTATACATCATAATAACATATAGGCTATAAATTTCACGCAGGTGAAACCGCAGGCACAGCTCATACTGTATTAAAATAACCTACAGTTATTATTCAATATTAATTTAATGTAAATAATTGCAGCATCGTGAACATAATATGTAAATCGGAATACGTCTAATTTGTGTTATTAAATGACGTAATGATAGAATTGTATAGGTTTCTGTGACTCGCCTCAGTTGAAATCAGCATCAAACATATTCATAAACGACAAACTTCTAAAGAATCATTTTAAATAATTTTTCAAGTAATTTATGTCAATTTCTTGCAAAATATGAAAATAACTTTCACCTTTCTAGGTGAAACATTTCGTAAACACAAGTTAATTTATTGCATGATTTTTTTATTAATAAATACTATTTCTACCGTTCAGAACCGTATGATCGCGCATCCACAGACAATCTATATTATTGCAGAGAAGTGCAACATATTAAATAAAATATTTATACGGGACCAGCGAGCGTCCTATATGAATTACACAGATTTTTACACCTTGTAACTTAATAGTTGTGTTAGAAATGAAACGTTGATAATGTAAAAAATATTGTATTGTATTTTTTAGATTTATTTTAGTTTTTAGTAATAATATATATAAATAACCAAACCTTTAGTTTTTATGATTAAATAAAGATGAATAAAAGATATACATTTTTTATTCAAGTTAAGCCAGTGTGTAACACACGAAATACCTATCTTTACGACCATTACAATTTAAAACTTTTAAAATAAAATACATATAATAAATTATATGCAAATGATTAAGACTATATTTCACCGAACACCAAAATAGGAGTCGCAAGGCGAGAATTTACGGCCAAAGGAAGTTCTTATAAATGAATAGTTTTTTTTACGATAGAGGCGCTTAGAGGCTCAGGAATTTCATTCATACTCGTAGAATGCTCATTCAATATGATCGTTTTGTTAACGTGAAAACGACAAAAAAAAGGCCGTAATATGCGTTAAAGCGACCCTTAGCGACAGAACGTCTGCATCGCCCACGTGTCTACAGAGTGTTCCAAATTGCACCGACAGGTCATTGACTTTGTTATGTAACTTTTGTAACCTTATAGCCTATAAATATAACCTGACGGTGTGACAGGTAGCGATGATTTGTATGACGTGTAATATGAAGGTTATTTTTAACATTTTTTGATTTCATATAAAATATACAGGTAAGTTTATACACGAAATACAACGCGGTATGATGTTATGAATATCAATTTTGTGTAACCGTTTCCAATTATAATATCTGTCTAATCTTAAATACCTGTGTAGCTAGTTCATGTAATTCTATCCTATTATTACATATTTCAAAACTAGATTTTGAATACATATACAACATGCATTTTGTAATCAATGCTGCATTGATGAGTTTTTGTTACTGTTCTCATTTTGTATTACAGTTACAAACAATAGTGTTTATTATCAGTTGTCATAAATAAGCGAGCCTTATCCGTTAACTAAAGAAATCAATTTATAATAATTACCTACTTTATATTTTCATATAGAACATATTAAATATATAAAGTAATTATTATAAAAGGCTTTCAAAAATGTAATGGAAATATTTTTAAGAAATAGGCCAATATATTTATTGTAATGTCTTTAATTATTACAAAAGGAAAGCCATTTATAATAATTACCTACTTTATATTTTCATATAGAACATATTAAATATATAAAGTAATTATTATAAAAGGCTTTCCTTTTGTAATAATTAAAGACATTACAACAAATATATTGGCCTATTTCTTAAAAATATTTCCATTACATTTTTTTTAAACACCCTATATTACTCTCGGGCTATGATCGTATACAAGGGCTCAATGCATTGGCATTCGATAAAGAATGTCGGCCTACTTCTAAGAATAATCCCGACTAACTCATTCTAATACCCTATTTTGATATTACAGCACTTGATTAATAGTTTTATATTTAACCATATTTTCTAATACAAATTTTTGTATTTATAAACTAACAATTCAGACAACACCGTCTAGCCTAATTAACCAAGTAAAAAGAAAATAACCGAGTAAATAGAAATACTTAAATACAGTTTAATTTTAAATTAATAACAATCATGGTCATGAATATAAATGTTTGTATCGTGAGAATATCAAACGTAAACATCGCAAGTAAGATGTTGTACTAAACCACTGGAGCACCAAAACCGTCCCTAAATAAATACTAGACAACGAAAGCTACATGCAATCATCTGCAGTGTTAAAATGTTAAACAAATAAAAAAGTGTAGAGTCATAATTTCATACAATACATATTTTGGTTTAAGTAGCGCAAACCTGACTTCGTATATTATATATTTTTTTTCTTTCTTCGTATATTATATATTTATAAAATATTTTTTAAATATTTATAAATATATAATATAATAAATTAAGCACCTGATATAATACACAAGATAGTAACGGTACAAATGTAGCTTTATAAGTCATGATTTAATGTGAATAATATTGTTTTAATAAGTATTAAAAACAATCAACACATAGGTACATAGATATAAAATACGACGTAAAACGTATGTACACAAAATTAAAGTACGTTTTGCAGTATGTTGACAACAATAATAGAAATCTGATATATTGTACATACAATAATTACTAGAAATACACGTCACTGATTTATACAAAAATACTCCGTTATTTGCGTAGAAAAATTATATCTATGTACTTACAAAAACTTGTAATCCAATACCTGGAACTAATATTATGCAACGGATGCCAGAATTTCTACTTAATCTTCATACATAAGTAATATACATTTTATTTGCAGACTAATACATATACACTAACTAAGCGATAGACCTCTTTTTAGTTACTTATTTACATAGTTTTGAAAAATGTTTTGAACACAATTTTTTATTTTTTATTTTTGTTTTAATAAACTAGTTATAGTAAACTTGCTAAACATATACGCCTTGCAGGAAAGATTGGTGAGTTATTTCCATCATTACAGACATTCAGCCGCTACCAGCCATAAAACTAATATTATAAAGTCACTGTATTCTCCCTTTGAATTCAAAAATGAATCTTTATTTTTGTAAACGTATTTGAAAATAATATGAGCTAAATTTCTTGTCAGTTCTTCTCATCTCGAAAGCATTGCGAACTGACGGTAGACTTGACATATCATAAGAGTCAGTACTAGACCTACACGAATAAAATGTTTAGATTTTTGGTAAAGTTTGTAAGTTTCGATCTTCGATATAATCTATTATGCTAATAAATATTTCTTATTAATTTATACTTCTGACCGACTCTCCGTTAAAGGAAGAGCAGATATCAAACAAATTAATCAGCGAGACCGCAGTAACCTCGCAGCACAATACAACGACTATTTGAATAGTGAACATATGCAACGTTTCCACCACAACATAAACTGTTGACAATGGCTCTGACTATCTCATCTGACGGTATATGAAACATATAAAACTTAGTCATATATAAATTAAGTAAAGGTTTACTGATCGTGTAAAATATTGAAAAAACATTGTATTATTACAAATGACGATGATATTAAAATGCTTAAATTCAAAAAGAAAATAATTTGTATATATTAATCTTTTTTGGATATATATATATTCTTTAAAAAATTACCCTCCGATCCGATACCCCTTCCAATTTAAAGAGGGATCGAAATTACGACGGCCTGAGCCGAGGTTCGAACCCCTAACGGTGCCTTCAGACTAAAGTCGTATCCGTCAGGCGGGGAGTAGGCCTTCAGCTGATCCATAAGTCCTTCCGCGAGTTTGGAGTGCCATCTGCACTCGCCCTCTATTGTCTGATGAAGATGTAAAGGCCAGCTGCGGCTAACAACATTATAGTAGTCCTAAAAAAATTTTAATTTTGTTTTCTATCTGATTGTTATTGAATATTTTGACTCAACTAACACATTGTTCTATAAATGATTATGACTACTTACGATCATTAGCATTACGTCAAGGATTTCGGATCAAATACTGATATATTGAGATAAGATTAAAATATGATTGAATAGGTAAATCATAAATTCAACTGAGGTTTCAATCAGGATAGCACGACGTATACATTACAAGACAATCAGCGTAGGCGCTTTCGTTAGGTATAAATATAATACGCGCCAAAGAGGCGCCACAACGCATTGAAACTATAATATACAAACATATATAATACCATGCAAGATAAAGACCGTGAATTCGTCTACTTAGAAAGTAATTGAAATGTTCATTCAAATAAACTTAATATAGGGACTTTTAATAGAATAGTATGTGTCACATTAGGAGGGAAAGAGGATTGTTAGTAATGTGGACTGATGATCTTATTGCTAGCAATGTACCATGGCAGATTGACGTCCACGCAGTTCCCCCTGGAAACCATCGTGATAAATTGATGATGATGATTGATGGATGACCTCATGCTCATCTTATCATCCTAAACTGGTGCCCCGCCAGCGTAAACCACCAGCGCAGGCGGGTGCATCATTTCATCGTCATCCATAGAAAAAAAATTGTCACATCTTTTTCATTCTACCACTCAATGGGAACGCAAATTCATCACAAGAAAAACGAGCAAGAAACTAGCAAGTTGCTCTTTTAAATAAATGTTGTTCTAAGTAAATATAAATCAAACAAAACCAAAATTAATCACAAAAGTCAATCGAAAAAACAAATCGAATCAATGTCTATTAAAAAATATACTGCTATTGAGTAGAAGCAATATATGCATCATGACTAGGACCCTCACTAGACACTGCAAATTCAATAAACATATGACAAAATTAGGCCTGAGATTAACAACAATTTGCAGATTTATTAAGAAAAGAAAAGGAAACGCCACTACAACAAAGCAAATACACATTAACAAGGTAGCATGCGACAAACTTTCATTTAAGTTTAATTTTTGTAATCAAAATTAAACTATGCTAAGGTTAAATTTACATCCACACCAAAATTAATTACAATTTGTTCAGTGATTTAGGCGTAAAAATGTAACAGACGAATAGACAGTGTTAATTTCAGATAATAAATCGTGTGGATAATAACATTACTCAGCATGCAATCGAGAATCAAGAGATTGATGTTATGCTTTTCTATGTTACAAATTTCCACAAGCATGTAATTAGCAAATATTTGTTCACATTTGATAATGGCAGGATACTAAAGGTGATTCAGGTATCAACTTTTATCAGTAATTTTATTATGAAATGTTTCCAATTAGAAATATGTAGTTATTCTACACTTTCTTCTAATGGTTGTCATCGACAGGAAATGTATTCATCAAAATTTCGTTTTTATATCAATTGTAGTACCTATAACACTTGCCTTGGCGCTAGAAGCTAGCGCTATGAGGATTGTCCAGGTCCATAATATAATAATCAGTCTCCTTTATTAACAATCCTTTTCTCTCCAGGGGGGAAGAGTCTGCTAATTGGTAGATATTAAAAAAAACAGTAAGAAATACTCTATATTCTGACTGCAATAATACCGCAATAACTATTATTGTCTTCACAATCTATTACTTAGTTATTGTGTTATATTTTTCAGTATAAACTTTCAAAATAAATCTTTTACATGCGAGCAGACTATTTAGATTAAATATTTAATTAAATACATTTGGCAGAACGCCACATTATTACACTTACGAACACACTTACAGCCTTGCGTTTATAAAACTTGACCATGACCACACAATATACCAAGTAAAGTGAATCGTCCCTAATCAATTCATTTTGATCAGCCAAGCTCCGGCGCCGGCGCAGTGAATAAATCCGACAAAAAATGGGCCACAGAAGGCGTCAAACGCCAGGTACGTTTAATACCAGACTTATAAATCAAATCGGGAGCTAAATGCTTATGACATTAAATTCTTTATTATTCACACGGTCCCGAGCAAAAAAAGGGACAAAATGTCAATGGGCAACGGGCGGACGCCCCGGCGCGCCGCCCTGACAACCACGACTGGATTATAATAATAGCATATTAGGTTTCTTTTTTAAATGAACAATTAAAACGTGATTGGAACGACACCTAAGCATGGTTTTGGTGTTACTAATTCGCTACGCAGCAGTTTTATACCTATGTATATGTGACTATTTCCCATTTCTGAGAACCTACCTTTATTGATGTTAGGCGTTAAATGTAAGAATTCATTTCAATATTTGGGTACGTTCGTTAGTAAAATTAGTCATTAGATGACGTTATCTCATTGACGTTAATACCGCCATATGTCTTTCGTGTTCCTACACAATCATCTCATGTATCGGGATACGGGTTACGGGTAACAGCTTTAAAGTTGCTTAATGAAATAAAGTAGAATAGATACTCTTTTAATAACAATAATGAATAATGTTGACGTTTTTCTTTTTCTTCTTCTATTTACAATAAAAATCTAACAATATTCTAATATAAGTATTGGCACACTACTAACGATAATCCTGGTAATATGAATTCTAACGATTTTCTATTGGTCTCACGGTTATGAAATTGACCTGAATGTTCCGCAAATAAAATATTGCAAACAGTCTATCTAACGTAAGTACTTTATCTAAAATAGTAAAGTAAATGAAATTGGAACAAAAAATAGATTTCTTTAAAAGCCACCCATCAGAGGAATTTAGACGAAAAACAAGATAATACTCACACTTCTACTTCTTCTAAAAAGGAAAATCTACCTTCTCATAGAATAACCTACTCTGTATTTATTCTAAAAAAATAAAGAGCTATGCAATAAGAACCCGAGTGAAATCGGGGCGGGTCATCAGTTTAGACCACTCATCAGGTATAAATTGAATCCCACAGTAACACAGTGAAATATTTCCTGTGGTATCGTCTAGACAAAGTCTAGACTGAAGGTCGTTTTACTAACGAAAATTACACGCGTTGCTGTTAACTTGTTTGTGCAATTGACCACAGGAATTACTTTTAGTACCGTGAGAAATAAACTTAATTAGTGATTCACTATGAAACGCCCAACGCATCTTTAATTGTGCGATTTTAGTATTTCAGAATAAGGATGTTCATTATAAATGTACATACATGAACAGCACTACAAAATTCATATTATCCACTCATGCGTTACTATTCCAGAAGACCAAGATATCGGGCCTCTTATCCTGTAATTTCACTGCTTAATCTAACCCTATAATCAATACAAACGTAAACAGCCTCCTATACACCATAGCAAATATGTCGGATTGTCCGCTTCAGAGGCGCTGGACATCACTGTACTGCTGAGGACCCAGTACTTCTGGACGCGGAATTAAATTGAAAGGATATAAATTGTAATTTACTAACATAATATGGAGGGATATCGGAATTAAATTATAAATAAAACATATTTAACAAAGCTAACTGTTTGGTATCTGAAATAGGTGAGTCTGAGGTACCTACCCATGGAGACGATTTTTATAAACTTTACCACGGTAAACGCAGAAGATTATTCATTAACTCTACCTCGGTTAATAGATCCTTCTTATCTCCTTAGGTGACTATACTTACAGTCCTCAAAACCATACGTAAAATGTGCTTACATCTTCTTAGTGTATGTCTATAGAAACTGCACCCTTTAAACGATACGTCTTTATAAATAAAACTAATAAATATTTATGCGTGTGCATCTGAAACTCGTTTAAATCTTTCATTCTTGCGTCTTGAGCTTTTAAAAACATATGAATCAATTTGATCCACTATTAAACGATTACGATGTTTTAGACTTCTAAATGTCTTAATTTATCTTGTGATATAAATATACTGATTTGTTTCATAACAATAACTGATTACAGTGTACGCAATTATATATCAACGGAGTAACCTTGTAAAATTAAAATATAACTAACAATTCGCCCCGATTTTGCACGGCTAATTCAATTAATTAACATTAAACATTAATATGTTTTATAGCTCAACCTATATCAGGAATTACTGTGTTTATGGATGAAAAGCACATAAAAATCTACTCAGTACTTCATCATATGATTGCGAACATACAGACAAACAAGGAGGAGACCTACTTACTTTAATCGAAAGAAATATTACACAACATCAATAGAAAAATACAAATTTTCTGGAATGTATTAATTATTCATTTCAAAGTCAGTTAAAATGTCAACAATAATTTTAGAAATTATAGTATAATAGACACCTCATTAGCCCTGTGGAATGCAGTCTGATTCGTGACATGTGGTTACAAGTTACAATCCCACGCAATTAGACATATTAACTTAACCGTTTCGTATGTATATATATATATATATATATATGTATAAAGATATTATAATATATAATATAATATTAGTTACATAATAAATATTAGAATTCTTTGAATTACAGTGTACCTGTATTTATCTGCACTTGTGAATGTACTTCTTGGACCCTGTACGGCTTAGTAACATTTGACTGACTCCTAACCCCACGTTATAGTAATAAAATACTAATAATACTAAACAGAATGTTTGTGTTATTATATTTACTCCAATATTTATAAATAGCTATTACCTACCTAAACAAAAAGGTTACCTTCCTGTAACCATACACATATACATGTGTCTATATCGATGACGTAATAAAATAATCATGCATTACTTAATATAGTACACTGACGTGAGCAGTAATTGGTCATTGTCCTACAAATTGAAAGAGAAACCGTGGTTTGGTCCATAGAAGGTTGAACGTACTTTATAATTACAGAGATGTCATGAGAAATGGGTTTTCACACCCCATTTAAATATCCAGAATTGAGACTTCATTGGTGGTTCACTACTGAGAGTGAAGACAAATTGAACACACATTTATCTAATGGCAAATGGGAGTCGTCGTCTTAAACAAATCTATGGTATAGATTAAACCTAGGTATTTACGACCACGACTCATTGGAACCTTTAAAGAACTCCTAAAATACTAATCAAATTTTAATATCACATGGACTGAAATGGACAATACTTTTAATGTTTTAGCAATGGTTGATCAGTCTTTATCTTTCCTGTCGGAATAATTATTATTCATATAATTTGCGTAATACTTTTTATTCCAATATTTGCTTAATACTTTATAAAGAAGAGTCTCGTAATGCGCGGTATATACATAAGAAATTATATGTGAGATTAAATAGAATAATTATCTCTATCTATCCTCAAAAGACTTACTGATAGACTATTTAGAACGATATAATACTAAACTGTTTCCCGAGATCTATCTCCTTTTTTTTTTTAAACAAAAAATTGCTTAGGTTTGCCCATGTGATACATTATATTTTCACGTCAAATTTTATTCCGATCCGTTCAGTCGTGAAAATGCAAATGTTCACTATATAATTTTGCATTTTCACGGCACAGTCTATCGCATTTATAATATATTTTTTCCTCTAGATTTTGGCAACAAATTGTCATTATATAAATGTATAAACTTTATAACTAACGTACTTTTACAATACTCATTGAGTGTCGAAAATTTTTACATAAATATATATTACAGTTCATGTACTATATATTATATTATATCCATATTAGTATGGATTGTCAGAAGTTCCACTCCATTACGCTTCGTTATGGCCTATTTATGCCTTTAATCTAAAACAACACTAGATATTTTCCCACACAAAAAACGTATGTATTAATACAGAAATAAGTGAGCGCAGATCATTTTTGCAAAGTTGCAAGTATACATTATCTTTCCGGATCAAAATTTGCAAGTCTATTTTGACCTACTTATTTCTACTAATACCTTGTAATGGAATTCATTTATGACATGTCTTGTTACAAATGTGTTGGTGTGGATAATGTTCGTATTTAGAGTATTAATGTTGTTACTATCATATAAACTGTATGTATGATCAATCAAACTCAAGACGGCATCGGTGGTCAAGCAATATTGAACATCGCTTTACTTCAGAAGGTTGTAGGTTCGACGAACATTTGAATTCATGAGTATTATAGATTATATCATATAAAATATCCTAAATTATTAAATAATAATATTTTACTATTATTTATTAATTTAGGATATTTTTTCCTTTTGTGACCGTCAACATTTTTTATTACTCATTAAAAGTAGGTCTAGTTTAGGTACAGGAAGTTCGGTGTTTTGGAATTTTACTTGATATAAAATGTATATACCTAATATAAAATATTTAAAGAAATGATATCGATAAATATAATCTCTTATTGAAGTTTTATATCTGTGTAACTGTAATATCAGTAGAAATTATGTAGTACCAAGGAAAAATAAAATAAAAGCTTTTTAAATATCACCGCTTTAGAGGTACCTGATGAAGACCGTGTACCCTGACCGATGGCTGTCATATTCCAATAATTTGACATTAAACCTATTTGGTATTCCATAATCAGTTTTACTATCTACATTTATTTAAATATAAATTTTATTCTTAAATTAATGAATTGACAACTCGGATAAAAATATCTTATGACCTGTCTTATTTTAAACGATGTATCTCACCCTGCTATGTGAGGACTGGCGAGGAGTCATAAAATTTGCATAATTATCGGCTGCCATCGCTTCTACGTATAAATTCATTATTAAACAATTGTTTGTGATTGCACCTGTAATTTGCACGGGGCGTCAGTCGTCATTATGTCGCGACTTATGCGCGTGCGCAGGATTTAGCATAACAAATAATAGACACGTTATATTCTATAAGTATTGCGCGGAATATTTCCGGTAATGTATACATCTCGGTGGACATTCCAATGGAACATCGTTTTTAAGGTTCCGTAGAGAAGAACCCCTTCAAGAATTATAATTTTAATAATTATTTTCCATTCCTTTTTCTCGAAACGAAATTCAAACCGAATTTTCTAGAATGCAATAAAAATTATCAATCAATTATATGCGTTGAAACTAATCTTATATATATTATATCCAAAGTGATATATTACCGTAATGTTATGGGGCTTTCTTATTTGTACTATATTAGGTACTGTTGAGGACTAAAACAGTTTTTATGGAATAGAATGGCAAACGTTTACTTATATACCTTCCATATGGTAACAAAACCATAGATAGTGTTACCATATGGAAGGTGTCATACTTCTATATCTCTAGTAGAAGTTATGGTAAGACTTATAAAAAACAATACTATACTATAATGTAATAGACTGGCCAGGGGCAACACTAGCCTTTCTAGTCTTGTCTTATTAGATTTATTTTTATAAGTATGATAAATGAAATAATCCTGTAAAATTAAAATTTTAATTATCATGTAAGAAAATACTATTTAACACCTTTGTAAAATTACTTCGGTTATTTGAAGTTCAAGAATCCAATTGCAAAATAACATATCTTTTAAATACTTAACTAAATGTTACTCATAATAATTATAACGGAACCCTATCACTATATTCCCAACTTCTTGTCAATTGAATAAATATCCACATAAGTACTTCATTAATTGTATAAAATGACAATAACAATGGTAATTGACAATAACAAAAGGAATAATATAATAGATAAAGAAGTAAATTTAAAACATATTTCAATATTAATACCTATAAATATCTAATTATTTAATAGGTAAGCTTTTATAAATCTAATATTTTAGAATCTCGCTCGTGTTACGGTATATGTAATCGTAGTCCTCCGAAACTGCTTGACCAATTTTTATGAAATATGTGTTGTATATACATTTTTTTTATTGGATGATAATGGAGTGGCGCACCTGCTTGAACTAACGGTTTATGCTGGCGGGTCACTAGTGGAGGACGATAAGATGAACATGAGGTCAGATCAGATCGCCCATCATGACGAATTCTGCAGGAAATTATTATGATGGTTGAGGAGGTTTTATGACGAGGTCAACTTTACATGGTATATTGCTAGCAATGGACTCATCAGTCCACATTACTGACGAAACGAGGATTCGTTTCCTCCTGTGTGGTATATTGGGTAGGGAGTAGCTTGTATGCTTTTTTTTATACCGATATGTGATAAAGGTGGAGGAAATAATAATCTATCTACAAATAATTTATATGGCAAAACAACGTCTACCGAATCAGGTAGTACTGATATATTATAACCAGTTTATCAGACCTGATGAATGTCCACCAAAAAACGATTTATAAAAAATAAATAATATGGCTACCACTTGCCATCAGGCGGGTCACCTTGTTCTTCTTTCATTCTAAAATGAATATTAATAATAAAATTGACGCTCTAAAAGGGAAATGAATGAACAACAGTACTAAAAAATAATTCTTACATTAAATTCATTTTAAACTTCAAATCAAGGTAGGTACAAAGATTAATATCAAGAAATTTCAATTCATTTGATTTTACGAAAGTTACGTCGTCGGAATTCGAAATTTAGCCCAATTAAAGTTTATATAGAGATGGATTGCAGAAATCCATTATTTATTTTACACAAATGTTTATAAAAAAAATATTAATTTAATAAAATAAATATTACACACACTACCATTCATTTAACACTAACAGATATGTACATGTAATATATATACTCTTTCGTTTATTGTCCTTGACAATAGAATCTTAATAACATTCAGACTTAATTAAAATAATTTATGGTCGAATTTCGACCACTGGGTCTAATGCTAGTAATTGCATAATCATTTGCAACTTTATTATTTATTACATCGACTGCAGTCACAACTTAATAACACTACGGCCTATATAAAAATGGACACGTGACCAGTTTAACACTTACTTATAATTCTTGCTAATTACAAACCAATAAATAATGTTTGGCTTAAGATTATCTGCATTCCTTTATAATAACATAATCGTAAAATAGAAGGAAACCATGCGACCGTTTCCAGTCCGTCGCACTTTGATTTTATAGCTAAATATCGACCGAAGGACGATGAAGAAAAAATTTTCAGGATGTTAATCCTGAAAAATTTTCTCAAGTCCTTCCTTCTCTCAAAAAGTTGGTATGTATGTAAAGCAAGGAGTGCTATGCAAGGCTGTGTATTCCGCCGCTCTACAGAAAGCTGGCAGGGTACCAGTGGAGGATAATATGATGAGTATAAAGTCACATCAGTCAGTCCATACTGGCGAATTTATCAGTAACTAACCGGTGGTTCCCGAGGGAAATGCGTGCAGATCGATTACTCATTATTCTCTCCCACCCGAACTATATAAACCCGGACGTCTGTTATGTTTTTCATGAGTAATGGGAGCAGTCTGAAAACCAGCGCTATATAGGTGCACCTCATTGAGGTTGTGCAAAAGAACATAATATATCAATGTTACCAACTTTGTGTGTATATTTTCTTATTCTTGTGTATGTTTGTTAATGTTGACAATAAAGTTATCAATCAATCTGTCTATCTAATTATATTAACTCAATTTACTTACACATAGTCGATAGGTATAAAACTATCGAAAATAGTTTACTATCCATCAAACGGGTGTTTGGCATAGTAATAAAACGATAGCTGATAATCGAATAAACACTGTGAGTCATCAATCGAATGGGCTTGTATGTGTATTTATGCCCATACGATAGCTTTTTAGAAGCGCATTGGTTGTGTCCATTGTAAGTATAAATACGAGTTTTAAACTAATTTTATGGTTGTTCACAATTGTACACAATATAGGAAAAAGATATTTATTTAGATAATATTAAAAACGAGCTTACGATATTTCGACACTTCGGTCGACCGATCTATATTCCTATATCAAACTTCGAAAGCTCTTCGCTAATATCATCATTCTCATCACTATCATACAATATGTACAATTTTAAATACGTGTTTTATTGATTTCGGGACATTTATATTAAAAATGCCCTTTAACTACAAGATTTCGTAAAAAACAAAAGTGCAAATACACGCTAATAGCAATGAAATTAATTACCATAATAACAGCGCAATGAGCACGGCGGGGTAATCAGTACGGGGATGCTAAAATATACAAAGTTCTTCTTCAACAACGACAACGGATGCTCTCATCAAATACTATCAAACTGTCCAATACCCGAAAATGAAATTTAAAATAACTTCCTAGACGTAGAAAGAAGCAATTGCTTCGGATATGAGTCAGAATCCTTATCAAGCCTACCGAGTATTATTCGATAAGAAGGGATGTTAAAGTATAACAGAGCATTTAAAAATATGTACGAATATTTTAAAATGTCGTACACAAATGTAAAATGGACACAGATCGTCTAGACGTCACAATATTGAGCACACAGCAAAATTTGGCAGGAGATCGACTGTTATCAGGCGTCTGTACGATTTATTGGAGCGATTGGCACTAATCTCTGTTACCGAACACACCCCGTTAGCGGCTGCCTACCATCGTACAAACCGTAATATCGTCTAGACAACGTCGCGGCGAATTGGCGGGAAATCATTAGATTATGGCGCGGAATTTTCAAAAACATTTTAAATCATTATTAATGGCACATAAATTCGTTGTGTGGCTTTACTATGTAATTTTTTTCGGACTTTTATTTTTATATTCGTAATTTATTAGTAATTATACATATTTTGATGAATATTTATTTTAGATTATTACAACTTGCTGATAAAAGAAAATTAATTGTCTGGAATTATATGACATTCTCTTAACTACGATCTACAACGTCATATTATTGACATACTTGTCATCGACAAGGAATGAATCTCTACACCTAAGAACCGAAGTAGAGTATGTTCAAAGTCAGGCTCGCCTATTTTACCAAGCAGCTTGCTTTGTAGGTAGAAAGGTAAAAAAATATTGAATCTGAATTCTTTAATGAATTAATTTACTTATGTTTTTCACAAATACAATATGAATAAATAATAGTTTTGGTAACAAGAAATCCCTACTTATTTTAATGTGTAAACACTAGCTGTCCCGGCAAACGTTGTTTTGTCATATAAATTAATAACGCTATAAAAAAATAGGGGTTGGTGATAGAAGGGTGAAAATTTAGGGTTGTATGTATTTTTTAATGATACATAATAAAAAAATAATGTTTAGGGGTGGACAACCCTTATCACTTAGGGGTATGAAAAATAGATAGTAGCCGATTCTCAGACCTACTGAATAGGCATATAAATTTTCATAAACATGGATCAAGTCGTGTGAGCAGTGTATGGTAACTAACATTGTGACACGAGAATTTTATATATAATATCATATTATTTATACAGTTACTCAGCACGAGCAAAATTTTATTCAATATTACTACAAAAATGTATTAGCACCTGTCTGTTAGTACTGCACAAATAAATCTATATAATAATACGTGAAACAAAGACTTTGTACGTGTTTTTTAAGAAAATTGCGCGAACGTATATATATATATAGTGAAGGAGTGCAGAAGGCTAATATTTTTTGTATTATACACAAAAAATAAATTAAATTAGTACTACTATATATTTGACACACACACTTATATATACTATATTGATATACTCTTTTGTTTATTGTTAATCTGTGGCTAAATTGAGAATGTTTAATATTGTTTGTCTTTATTCTTATTTCTCTATAATCTCACTGTAAATATAATTTTGTCATTATCATTCAGCACTGACACTCACATGTCTGTGTATAAATATAAAAAAAAATATTTACCACAATATATAAATTTTGTGATAAGTACCAATCTATTGTTAATCAATAATATTATCTTAGATCGTGACCATAGTAAATATTTCTCGTTGACACACCGGCTTGTGCCAGAGTCACGCATTGTCAACCGAGATTACAATAGACATGCCCACTAATAACAAATTACTTAAGAACTGACGTAATGTTTAATTGATCAATGTTGATTCTCTGAGTAATACAGATACCGAACGCTTTAATTATTTTAACACTATTTTAGCACGAGTTGTGTGTAGTGCAATCGACCAATATAATCAAATCTATTTAATTACGAGAAGCAAAAATTTTTAACCCTTCTTCCGGAAATTGCTTTGACGGAGAAGTACGAAATTTCACATACCTATAATTTATATAGACAGAACGAGTGTAGAATTCTAATTTTATTTTAATTACGCATATAAATATAATTTATCTAATAAATATTACACACAGTTACCATGTATTTGACTCACACGCTTATATAATCTATTCTTTATTATTATTAAAGTCTGTGGTCAAATATTTTTGTCTATAGTCTTACTGAATGTCATACATAACCATAATAAATTCATTCATTACAATATACATTTCAGTTTTCTGTGATTATAGAAGTATATAGTCAGTCTGAGTCTCTCAGTCTCAGTCTGACAATAGGACTTCAATAATGTTTGAACATTAACTTATATTTTAAATTAATTGTAGTCAAATTTCGACCACTGGTCGACTACTAGTATAATTAATTAAGTAAATTCGTGTTGTATTAATGGTCAAGTCATCAGTAACGTATAAGTCAAGATTTTTTAATAGATTATCATAACAAAATATATATAAATATATAAAACAAAATATATAAAGTTAGTAATTCGTTTTATGGCAATTGCGTAAGGTTTTACAATAAAATACCAGAGTCTGTTATAAATCTGCCAGAAAAAAGATTTAAATGTCAAATAAAACAGTTC
Source organism: Achroia grisella (assembly GCF_030625045.1). NCBI lineage: Eukaryota > Metazoa > Arthropoda > Insecta > Lepidoptera > Pyralidae > Achroia > Achroia grisella. Next base: position 885,763 of record NW_026712845.1, read on the forward strand.
CTTTGCAAAAAAGCTTACTATAAAATTGAAGAATTCGTTAACGATAATAATGTTTTTATAGAAAAACTTTAAATCTATAGCACTGACAATATTATCTGATTACATTAATAATGAGTGCGTAGCGACTTCTATGTTGATTATCGCATGCCTCTTACTTGTTATACTGTAATTATTTATATAAAAAAAAACATCTATTAAAAAGAGCAACACACAAGTTTCTTGCTCATTCTTCTTGTGATGAATCTGCATTCCGAATGAGTGGTAGAATCAAAATATGACTATTCAAAAGTGCTTGTAATGAGTTTATTTGAATAAAGATTATTTCTATTTCTATTTCTATTTCTATATATAATTATGCTATGTCCTTGTCCACTTCTGATTATATTAATACACATAATTCGTTAGCCAAAATTTCCTAAATTGAGGCTTATGTTAGAATGTAAAATTATTATTGATAACAAATAATAGCCAATTATTCATTTATTCACTTTATAAAAGGGGCGTCTATTAATTACATGAGACGACGGGGTGGAACAGGGTGTAGAGCCGGAGTGAGTGAGAGTGGGGGTATTATTACTTAAGAAATAAATCTGTTTTTTCTTAAGTAATAATATAAAATATTATGAAAAAGTATAATTAAACCAATTAAGTAAAACATATTTTTCCACTAGAATACGGCTGAATCACAATTAACGCAATTTTAAACTAAAATCACACCCGATAATTAGGGAGAAGGTGCCAAAACTCACGACACCTAACCAAGTGAACAGAATAGGTTGAATAAGGGTTAAAATCGCTTAACGAAAACAACAGTGATGATTAATAACAAATATCAAGCATTGAACACAGTATATAGAAAGTCTCTGTCAAATCATATATACTAAATTCTGCGTAACGTCACTATTCACTATTCATAAAACCGAACGATTCAGGAACAATCGAGTTCAGGCTAACGAACGATCGTAACACTGACCATCATTTATTATTCGATTATGTAATCGGCTTATTAGATCGATTTGCGGCGGTCGCTCGCAACGAGTGTCCAATGCGGCTCGTTTGACTTGTTACTTTTTGTACAGTGAAGTCATAAGCCATAATATCATCCATGTTAAGGTCTATGTTATACAATCATACTAATATTATAAAGCTGAAAAGTTTAAAATAATGATATCTCACTACAATTCACAGAGCGACACCTAGTCCCATGCTGAGCAGGGCTTGTGTTATGGGTACTAGACAACTGATATAAATACATTGAACATTTTTTTGTAAATACATTTATTATATAGAAAACACTCAGTCCGATACATTCAATGATACTTATGAGTACAAATGTATGTACCGTGCGAGGAATCGAACTCGCGACCAGATATAAGGCGATGTGCCGAGCCGCTGCACCGGGGCTGTCAAGTTTGTATGTTTTAACGCAACATGCAAACAAAACTATCAGCTCGTGACCACGGTTAGTGCAAACTTTGAAATGTCGAGAGAGGCTTAACTATAAACCTTAATTTACCATAAAATTATTCGTGTTAAAACCCGGTTAACAATACAAAATATGTTTAAAAAATATTAAAGACACAACTGTCTTTGGGAGAAGACAGTCTGAGGGTACCCCAGGAACAATCTCAGTTCAAGCATGTTACAATCCCTGTTGGAATAGAAAAATCTATTGGAGATTAAACCTGTGAGACCGCTGTTCAGTGGCAGTTAACTATAATTTGTAACACTTGCATAAATATTGGCAATTTATTGTCATTGTATGACTAATAGGCAATAATGATGGATATGTAACGCCTCCGCACACGTGGTCTATTATTAACTAAACTGGGTATATTATTAAAATATTGCGTACGTCTCTAAAAATAGTAGTGGTATATATGTTACATATAATAGTTAAGGTAATAATAGTCAGGATATAGTACGAATTATAATTTACTATTCTTAAAATCCGTCTATATGTAATACTGTTTGGACTAATTATCGTTTATAAAACTAGTATATGAGAATTGACACAAAAAACTTCGATTTTCACAATTTAAATCTGAATACACTTTTATGAATAACATAACTGTGGCAAATAATGTATTAATATTCAAAGATTACTTTTATTTAGTATGAAGATATTTCATAATAAAAAAAAATATGAAAAAGAATATTTCACAGTAATAGATAGAAAAAATTATATACCCTGATATATTCAATTATTTTATTTATATCATAGAAGTTCCTTAAATCTGTATATATAAAAATGAATTGCTGTTCGTTAGTCTCGCTAAAACTCGAGAAAGGCTGAACCGATTTGGCTGATTTTGGTCTTGAAATATTCGTGGAAGTCCAGGAAAAAAAGGTTTAAACAGTGATAAAATAATTGGATGTAAAATAGTAAAAACAACCATTATATTTTCCCATACAAACGGCTGATACCTGTCAAAAAGGGTGCATTCAGAAATTTATTGCGTAATTAAACTTCAAACATCCTTTGACATATTTAATTTTGAGGCGAAAGGAGTTCGCAAGGTCAGCTAGAATTATATATAATAATAATAATATATAGGATTATATATAATATAGTAATATATCGGTACTCACGCGATATGAAATATGTATTAATTCCTATTTATTTAACAGGATGGTACACTATTAATTATAGCATCGAGTACTTAAAAATTACATCTACTACCTTCATTCTGTGTTAAAATATTGAAAAAAGGTTTTAATTCAACTCATAACTAATAATCAAAATCAAAAATAGTAGGTATACATACCTATACAGTGTAGATACCAATATAAATTTATCTATACCTTTAACATAATATTTCATTCTAGCCCACACAATTGTGGTAGAATATAATTTAATCCGACCGCTACTATGATTCGCCTTAATCAAGCACCTCCCAGGTAATAGATAGTCAATAATAATTACAAGTTGATCTACGATAAGTGCCAGCACGCGTGACTGTCTGTCACACAAAACGTAACAACGTGCATACACAGCGGATCCACAATGGCATGGATACGACATATTTAATCTGACACCGTCTATAAATTATCTATTAACAACTGTGACATTAATTAAATACATATTTTAAAATATAAAACTGTATAATATTATCAAAATATATTTCAGCCATTTACACATCTTAATCTATTTGGCACCCTATTAATATATATCAGGTACTTTGTATTTTTTTTTTCTGGTAGAGTCCTCATTAAATGTATTTGCTCACTATGATTTCAACTCACATATGCGTACGTATTCAAACACTTTGTTTTTCACACATTATAAAATGGTTTATGGTCCAAAATATTGAAGTAGCTAACATAATAATTAAATTAGTCATTTTTAATACATAGACATTCGAAGACACAACATTAATTTCATCTATTTTAATAACCTAATGTAACAATTAAAATATTTAAAATCTGTGTTCTGTCATAAAATAAATAAAACGTAATTGCATTTTAAACAACAAGTTTAAATCCAGGGTTACAATAACCGCATTATTGTGGTCAAATAACTAAACTAATCCGATGAAATATTGATTGTTAGATCGCATTAAATATTCTAGAGAATATTTAAGCAGATGACTCAGTACCAATTTAGGACACACCTACTTAATTAAAATACGTTTTTGACGAAGAACTATGTGCTTTAGTTTTATTACGGTGTAAAATTAGACGAGACACCTGTTACACAAACAAAAATATACTATTTTTACAAAAAAAAATGGATGCAATGACTCATTCTGTTGTTTGACGCAGTCATATTAATCTTTTTAATGTGAGGCAGCAGGAAAATTCGTATATGGTTAGCGTTCATTAATTTTATTATGGTATAATTTGTAAAATTTCCTTATACTATTCGCTACATAATATTTTGCGACAGAGGTATTTTAGTAGATAAGTATGCTTGTGTTCAGACATTAAAAAAAAGACTGAATATAAAATCGCCCATAATTTTGTAGTTTTTTTTTTTAGATTTTCTCAATCGAAGTTTACGTTTGTACTATAAGCCTAGTTTTAATGTAAGATTAATTTTTTAATCTATAATTTCAATCTCCGTTTCCTTCTAATGATATTACGGCTATAATCAAGCATTAGTTGTTTTTTTAGACTAAGTTTAAAGTTATTTTTGAACCATTTATTAACTACTCAGGTAAAATAAAATAATATTAAATTAAGCGATATATTCTGTGATATCTGATAATATCGGCAAATGCGTCAAAGAAGCCTTGTCCAAATCTTTCGAATCTTTGACCGCGCGTAGTTCATTTTAGGGAATGACATCATGGTATTGTTTTTCTCCATAAATGACGGCATTAACACGTGTCCCCAATTTAAAAGAGAGCAATTTTTTGCATGCTGGACTTGTAACAAGTTCTAAACCAGTTATCTTGTAAAAAAATCTTGTATTAAATTATCATAACTTGGAGTCGTGTGAAAACTGTCGGATTGTTTTTTATGTATAGCCTTTTGGTTACTAATCATAATGCTAATGAATGCTATTAATTAAATATAATCGTGGTGGTCTTCTGGAATAAAGAATAATACATGTTATTTAGAATCAGCGTGTCATGTACCTGTTGTTGATTCATCGTAGTTTGTTAATGGATGGTGGAATAGTAAATTTACCTGCGATAACGGTATTTACTGATAGGCCACCAGTATACTTTGTTTAAACTTGGCAAATCATAACTAAACGGTCTCAGTAATTTTTTTTTTATGGCTGTTAATGGAATGGTGCACCCGCCTGCGCTATCGGTTTACGCTTGGAGATGACAAGATGAGCATGAGGTCGTCAGTTAGCCCAACGTGGTAAATTCGCAATGAATTTATCACGATGGTTTCCAGGGGGAACCGCGTGGAGGTCAACCTGACATAGTACATTGCTAGTATTGGGTCATGAGTCCACATTACTAACAATCCCCTTCCCCCTAGCGGTTTAGAACACCGCTTTACCTCGTTGGTCGTGGGTTCGATTCCTCGCATGAGTATGAATTGTTTGTATCGATCTGGGTTTATCTATGTACATATAAGTTTTGAATATTATGTATCTATGTTCTTATATTAGTTCTTTATTACCACAATTAACACAAGCTCTGCTTAGCTTAAATTACTGTCTAATGTATATAGGCGATTGTTGCTGTGTACTACCAGGTGAGCCGTCAGCTTCTTTAACATTCCAGGAACATAAAATAAAAAATATAGGTACCTATGACCATGACTGTACATCCAAATGAAGCAATCAGAGGCTACATTATTTGGTTAGATTACCAACAATAGGTGTTGTGGTGAACGTGACACTCGACATGCTTACATTTCGTCGTGCATCCTCGACCATCTTTGAATTAATTATAAAATAATAAGAATAATATAATTGGATAATAAATACAGCCCCATCTAGTTCCAAGCTACGCGGAGCTTGTGTTATAGAATAGAATCTATATTCTAGACAACTGATAGACATACATAAATATATACTTTTTCTAAATACATATATAATATGCATTGAAAACACTGAGACCAATACAAACAATCATATATTAATATGATCATTCATTAGAAAACAAGAGATGGTAACGTGCGAGCATCGAATCTTTGACTACCTGAAATAAACCGGTATACTTAACCGTTAGACTATTGAGGTTGTCAGTTAATTAAATAATCTATTATTTTTATATAATGAAGCAAATTAACTTATGAATGAACCGTTCATATAACTTATACTTAGTTTCAAGGAAAATAACTATAATATAGTAATAAATTCATTCTAATTGGCCTGAGGTACTTGGTAATTTTATTCGATATTAATTGAAGTGCTGCCTACATAAATATGGGAGAATTTATGTGTTCAGTTAGATACAGAGACCAGATATGTACATTTGACACACCTACCTTTCTTGCCCACGTATACGTTTTATATGTGCGTTATTTGAGCTCTAAGTATTCGATGCAGTTACGAGAACCTACTCTTATCCCTGTTAAAATTTAGAAGAAATCCATTCGTCGTTAAATCTCTATAATATAATTACTTTGTGTGTTATAATAACCTTTTCCGTTAGCATAGCATAAAGCATTATTCCTTTATCATTCATTTCAATAGATATTGATTTGTCCTTAGACCATTATATGCATATATTAGCAACAAACCATAGACATAGTTTTTTGTTTCTTTTTATTTATGTAACTGGAATGGCAATATAGACCCACCAAATGTTAAGGAACTCTCGCCTATATACATTACATTATCCTGTGACGGCCTTTATACAATATATTGTCAGATAAAATTTATTTGACAATATATTGACTGATATATAGACACTATTTCTTATAGTATTATAAACAAAATGATAAATAATACTAAAAAGTAAACAAACAATTCCGTTCCTAACAAGCCTAAGTCATTTTTTTATGTTAATTGAATGGTAAAGAAACGGTACAACCGATGGTAAACTGTAACAGTCGCCTCTATACATAAACAGCACGTTACATCACGGGATTCATTCCAGAAGACTAAGATGTCATGAGTATTATACTGTAATTATAACGCTTAATCAGCATTCTATAACCGAAACACAGATTAAAAGCTGTTTGGCGTATAGACAACTTTCTACGTCTGGTAACTTAACGTAACATTGTAAGATTTTGGCTACACTCGGTAAATTCCTGTGAATCTTCTTGTTATTTCAAATAAAGTTTCTTGCTGTAAACACCGTAAATCACACTATTGACTTCTGCTCCACTTACCAATTTATTTGATTTATATCCTACTGAATACGTGTACTAAATCATAATTTAGACATACTAACATTTGTCATTTTCTACAAAAATAAATTAACGGAACCGACCAGTCATGTTCATCGCTGTAATTATCCAAATAGAACAATTAAGTCTAAATATTTTTATTTACTTTTTAACCTTCAATATGCCGAAATTTTATATTTTCATTAATTTTATTCAAAATTCAAAAGTCATTTATTCATGTAGGATATTTTAGACGCATATGAACGTCAAATTTTTACATTATAATTTTACTTTTTCCCTACCGTCCAAAAATTAAATTTAATGCCAAACTCTTAAAAATAACAACATACTTCTTATATAGTAAATGTTAATTAAAAAATATATATTGTGTTATACGGCTCTAGATAGAAGTTTTTTTAATAAAACCTCAATCTTTTTATTACCTAGCTCTAATTGTAAAATATCTGTTACGTAATTATTGTTATTCAACTATTTAAAGACAATGTCAAATTAACTATAATGTTTGAAAGCATTTAAAAATAGAATAGTATTGGTTATTATTTTTTTCTTATTTCACTGAACTAATGTAAATATAGAAATAGTGTAAGGCTTTTGGAAACCATCTACAGATTATTTTTTAATTTATCCATAGAGTAACCGACTTGCCGACACCATAGAGCTAAGCAGCACAGAAAGCGTAGCATAAATCAGTACATGACCTCACCGTTCTTATCTGGCTATGTATCTATTCACGACAATGGCCAAGTGACTTACCGATAGACATTGCATGATAATCATTAAAAGCCAATCATAATCAGTCATCCTGACCTGAACCAACTCAATAGATTTAAATAAATCGGTTACGTCACATTCAAATAATCGAAATAGAATTAAAGAAATTAGAAGAGACAAGTATTATATTGTACTTATGTTATAAATAAATAAACTGTACTTCATTAATAAAATAGTCAATAGTGAGATGGTATAGTATGGCTCACTGTAAAACAGTCAGCATGCTTGCTTATCTTTATATTAATTTAAAGAAACATGTTTGATACTAAAAAATATTCAAATTCGAAATTCAAATTCAAAATATTTTTTTCTCTTCTTTTGGGTCAGGCGATTTGTGTAAAAATATCTTTATTTTTGTAGGTCTATTACAGACTCTTATGATATTATTATGTCAAATCTACCATCAGTTCGGAATGATTTCGAGATGTAAAGAACTGACAAGAAACTCAGCTCGTATTCTTTTCAAATTAACATTATATATGTTTACAATAATACAATTAATTTTTAAATTCAAAGTTGGGAGAATTGAGGGACCATATGTGTTAAACCTGCGGTTTCTACGCTACTATCGTAGCTATCATGCAGTTGTTATAGTCGTCTAGAAACCTTTCAGTTGGTTTAAAATAAAGTCCTGCTATGGCTAACAATATTAGAATAGTTAGAAATAAAAATATAGAGTTGCAGTGTGCGAAATCAAAAGTGTAAATCGTTTATTTACCTTACAATCATAATTATTACATACCAATACGTTTATTTATCACAATAGCACTCTAATAAGAAAATAAAATTTCAATAACATTAGTACGGCAAAGTAGCAAAGCATTTGTATTATCAGCGCATGCAATGGTACATACCGGATCAATCTAGTGACCCAAAACTCAATTGCGTGCTACAGTTCTACTGTCTAAATCTGAAGCTACATTAAAATTCAAATCAACAACTTATTCAAAGGTTTTTAAGTAGGTACATATTACTAATTGACAATACAAATAGACGTGTACGTTCGGTTATAAATTATTATAATTTAGTACGACGCGTCACAGTATTACGTATACCTATTACTTGTAACGCTTACTTGGTGCGCGTTAAGTAATTATTGATTCAAAACATGTACATGTGGATGATTAGTATCCGTTATTGTGGTATCTAATTTAAATATTTTGAACATTTCAATAAAATACACTGGAACCCGCCATCGCTTGGATAACTGTTCAACGGATGGTTTGTAAAGTTGATGCTAAATATTAACAATAGCTTTGTTTAATATATGTGACCTGAGCCTGATTATGAAATTAAAACAAAACTATAAAATACTAGGCACATTGATTTTAAGAGAAAACGTCAAATTAATCCATCACATTTAAAATAAGTATTCATGTTGCTAAGTAAAAACCCCAGTGGTGTGCATATAAAGATAAGGATAAACTATACATATAAAGATAAGGTTAAACTATATATATATATTATATTTTGTTACCTTATTTCCACTCATGTGCCGCTTACTTTATTTTTATTTATACTTATCCTAGGGTTGTCCGGAAAAAATTGCGTTAGTGTTAAGACCGCCTTCTGTACCTTCTTCTTTCTTTAATGTATTGTTATATATTATTTATTTTTTATGTATCTACTTTTAATATTGGTGCAATAAAGAATAATAAATAAAAAAAGAATTATATACATAGATTGCAAAAGTTAAAATATAATAATATTATAAATCTAGCCGATGTTAAATAAGATAAAAACATACATTACTCCGTTACGGATAACTGCTGGTTAGCGGCGTGATAAATCATAATGAACGTTCAATTAAAACTGAACGTTTTATTTCCCCACGTTAGTCATAACCATTATGTCACGCGACACCGCTGCTTACTTTTGAACATTCCGCCATTCCGATCTGTTATACTACACTAGTTGAATCGCGTGATTTTGATCATACATTAACATATTTAAATTAGGTAGGCACTAGAGGGGGGTTCTCTATATTTTTTTTTTATATGTATATATAAACAAAAAATCTAGATCATACCATCGCATTTGTGTCTAAATTCTAACCTAATTAATACTTAAATAATACATCTTTTTTATTTACATTATTTTTTACTTTCTCACATCGCTTATCGCTGAAAACGGTTGACTTTCATAAACAGATAAGTACTACCCTGATTTTAGTATAGCCTTTTCGACTATCTCTATATAAAAGAAAAATAATAGAAAATAATAAGCATGCTGTCAGTAAATTAACGGACAATGTGTAAGCAAACCCGTACAGTATTGTTATATATACAGACATTTGGATTACATCAGCAGTTCACGGTTCAGGAATCACGTATGATCCTCTCGTCACACGTGGTTACACCATAATATACTTATTCACTATGTTGTTCATTAATTAATATAAGTAATCGTTATTATTAGATTGGTTACTTGTAATAATAATACTCATAGCCTTAATAACAATATTACATATGGGAGGTAATTGTTCATAAATATTCAATGCAAGAAATGTACCAAATTAATTCGACCTTAATTAAATTTGTCACAAACTGCCTACCTGTCGTTAAGTGGCCCCTAAACTTAGGTAGACGTTGGTCAAAAAAGGGCATAAGTCTAGCAGTTTGACACACCACCTTACTTTCGTTGTTCGCGGGTTCGATTCTTCACACGGTAAGTTTGTATTGGCGGCGATGTGTAAATTGTCCAGAGATATTATTATTATTATCACATGTCTACATACATATATACATTTATATTAATTATTTTTTTATTTCAATTACACTTGTGTACAGAGGAGAGCACATCATGTAATTAAAAAAATACTCAATCTAATACTACTTATAGTTCATGATTATAAACCTGTAAATGGATATTATTACGAGTGTATACGACCTCTGTTCCGTCTATCGTTATAATTTAGTTTTTTTATAGTTTATAATTAATTCTGCAGATATGCATATTATTTATTTGAGAATATCAAACATTCTCCACCCAAAAGTTTTTTGTATAATATAAGTAGTAAATTCCTAATTGTATATTTTTATTATTATTATATAAAGTAAGTAGGTATAGATACCTACTTACTTTAGATAAATATATAATGGAGACACGTAATGCCTTCAATTAGTTGGACGAAATATTAACCAAGTGTTTGTTTATCTCATATGTGATTTTCCTTCCTTCCTGTATATTTTGCCATAGGAAACAACCCATTCATTATTATATAAAGTAATCATTATAATTATATCATCATCACTATCATCATACCATATATTAGGACTGTTTAAACACATCCTCGAGGAAGATATAATAAAATTTATATAGAAACTAGTTTTAATTACACCGCTATTGATAAAAATTATCGACTACTCATGCAAATTGAATCGCACTAACCAGTATCGCACTAACCACAACTGCTACAAAAAAACTGATTCAAAATCAGCGCACCCAAATTAATAAACATACTACTGAGTAAAACCTCGTGCAACAAAGAACAAGGCAAATTTTGTTGTCCTATGTTATTGTTCCATATGATTTTTTTATAATGAGGAGAGTAATGGTACTGACTAATAAAATCTCACACCTATCTCACATCACATGGTATATGATTTTCTGACTTAATTTTAGATATAAACACATCAATAAGTAAATAATGTTAACAAACTTGCTTTTAAAATAGGATTTGAGCCCAATTTGTTGCCAGATATTCTTAATATGATTGAACTGAATTGTAGGGGAAAAATATTATAGTAATACAAAACTTTACTTGCATAAGAACTAGAATATTACACACGAATAATTGGTTTTTCAAATTGAAACAAGACAGTAAGTAACATAATATCTTTTGTCTTTTCCTCCTTTATTAACGATGTATTTGTGCTGTGTTTTTCTATTTGCTTCTTAAAATCTCTTGGTGATAAGAAGTCGTAACATCATTAACGTCAATTTGATTATATTCTGATCCAGCAAACGTTGTTTTGCCATACAAATTATCGCTATTAAATATATAGGTTGACGGTAAAAGGGCAAAAATAGGGTGTTGTATGTTTGTTGTTATTTAAATACAATAAAACTTGTTATTCAGCAATCAAATAAGGTATCATACGATACTTTGATGTCTAGACGAATTACAGATAAAATAACTTAGACGATCTGAGACGTCTAATATGCAAACAATGGAGTATTTGTTACACTATCAAATTATTCTACCCAACGAAATATAACGCCAGAAGACGACGTCTAGACAAACAAAAACAGTTTACTCCACAAATAACTGCGGTCTATTGTCTCAAAAGTGGCTAGAACATAACAATAATAAGCTTGCAAATTTCTAATGATTATTACAATAAAAAGAACATAAATAACATAGTATATCAAGGCGAAATCATTTAGTATGTAACAGTGATTTTATATTAAACATATATGCTGATTACATCATGCTACTGGAAAGAATTCAGTAATTTATGTCCAATTACTTTTTTATAATATAAGTATGTCATATGACAACGTATACCAATGAGTAGTAATCAGGGAGGCAGCCCCTCGTTTCCGTCTCTAAACCTTTGTGAACTCGACATGATGGGCTAATTCACCAGAATTCATGCTCATTCATATTTTAAACTTGTGTCCCTCACGGTAAACCGTTATTTCAGGCGGGTGTGCCCCACCATCTTAAATAAAAAAAACTCACGCAGAACCAACTTGATCCTAGATTGACATGGAACATTATCAATTTACACCATGAAAAAAGCTGATGACCCATTTAATTAGTCGTAACCGTCGCAGAACTATGGACAGCAGGGGGTTATTTTTTTTCGGACTACTCTAATGTTATTGGCCGTAGTTGGCCTTTACAGCTTCACCGGAGAAGGATATTAGTACTGTATATTAATAATCCCATTGCTATCAATGTACCATGTCACGTAACTTCTATGCGGTTTTGCGGTAATACGTTAAAATTTAACAGTTAAACTAAACCGTAAAAAAATATTAGGAATGAATACCAATAGTTTTATCAATACTGTCTACTCCAGATTTGTAGATATAGTTATCGGTACATTTAAAGTGTAATAATTTATTTAAAAATCATTAATACTCGTACAATTATATAGGTTGAAGTCCGAAGAAACGGGGTTTATACAGTTAATTAGTATTATTGAAATGAAACGACAATAATAATTTGTAAAATGTTAAACACTCGTAAAGTGCTGTGATTGAAACTGGCGCCAACAAAATAGAGCGTGGTACAGTGAGAAAAACAAGCACACTCTCATTTACACGACCTGCACAGACGAACGACTTTTAATCGCGACGATGTGTCAATTACCTTCTTAGTTACTATACACATTATAGATATCTACTTGAGTTTATTTTTGTAATTAACTAACAGATTAATTAATAAAGTAAAACTTGAACCCTTGTTAATTATATTTATTATAAAAAAACACTTAAATTATAAGTATACTCTCTAACATATATGTATTTACAAATTAAAAGTAAAAGATCTGTGATGTTTTTATTGTACCTCGACATTATAAACATCCTCTGCGTGGTTATCTATGTCTCAAGGTAGTAAAATTACAGGAGACATAACAATAATCATAGTCTATTATTATGCCACAGATGCAATATACCATATAATAGAATAATAACAATAAAAAAATAGCCTTCTATTCATTATTATGTAATGTTAGCATAACGTGCGACATTTTACTACTATCTATATTTGTATGAATAACCTTGTAATTTTACAATGTTATTGTAGTGCGAGACACTATTTTATGATATTATTAATACGTTCATTTATTAATTATTCTTTTTTCTATACTATAATTATTACGAAATGTGAATTAGCACTATATAAAAGAAAATCTTCATTAATTATTATATTAAATATATTAATTGATCATTAATAATTAATAATATCATCATCAATCGATATTAATAATAATTTCATTATACTGTACATGTCGTAATAATAAAATATAGATAGAATTTTACTATTTTTTATTTTCGTCTAAATGTATCTACGTATATTAGTCCAATAAATGTAATTAAATGTCGCTACTGCAAATAAATCGCTCAAGTTAAAGTAAAAGTTGCAAGTGTGTTTAGATCGTGAGGTACAATTGAAATATGACTAGCGATTGCAGGGGACAAGTGGTTTTATAACCGGTCCATCAGCTAATGAGCAAAATAACGATGAAAACTAATAATCATCAGCTCCATGATAAAATAGTGTAAGTAGCATCCTGATACCATTGATTTCATATACATTTCAATACTACTTTGTTGCTTTGTTTTGGTGCTTGTAATAAGAGATAGGGCAGATTCGAACTGACATTAAATATTTTGTTTTTGTTCTCTGTGTTTTGTGTGTATTTTGTTTGTATGCTTGTACGAGTATGTGTTATGAAATATTATAACAAAAAAAATATTTATTAAATTGTTTTTACAATATTATTGTAGCTAAATATAAGTAACTTCCAAATTGACGCTATGGTATTTTTAGATTAACATCATTGTTCCAAATAAATATCTACCTTTATATAGAGTTTTCTCTTTTTTTCTTTAGATAAAGAATATCTGGTAGTTTGTAAAAATGTGATCATAGTCGAATCATTAATTAAAAGCAGTGATCAAAATGTAACCACTATTATATGATCTGCACCTATATTATATTACTAGCAATAGTGCTTGTAAATTGTAATATAACTTTGACAGATAAGACAAATAGAGTTAGTTTATGCAGCCAGTTGATAGACGCGCCTGTATGGCGACATGTTGTAGGCAAAATTAGAATTCATGTTACTTATTTCGATCCACGACCTCACGTGCCCATCTTGATTACAATAAATTAAAATGCATTTTATTTTATGTATATCGGGAATTTCAAATATGGAATAACCTTATCTAGAATATTTTCACAATGAGGGAGATTTATTTTGTGCTCCGCAGTACTGGCCAGTAAAATATGTTCGTCTAATCAATTAACTGTTTACTATTCTAAGTTCAAATATGGGGCGTAATATAAAATATTTTTTTATTAGGAATGCGTCACTAGGAATTAATATATTTTTAAATAAACTCTAATACCAATTATTTTAAGACCGGCGTATTTTAACTAATTGAATATATAAAAATTTCGACATATTAAAACAAACATGTGAGAATCTAACTATTTTTACAACAATTGCAGTTTGCTACCTAAATTTCAGTTCAGTTTTCATGAGGATGCAGCCGATAGTTATAAAATGTAGTACTAATTACTCTATGGATAATGCTGGCCAATAAAATGCATTCATCTCATAACTTTTGCACTCAATTGTTTGTAATTCCAAATTCAAATTCGATATCGAAATACTTATGATGATTGAAAATATTGTACTAAGATTTAAACTGTAAAACTATTATATCCCTTGCTTAATATACCAAGTCCAAGTCACTTAAAAAAAACTGAATTGTCTTGTTTTAAGTATCGCATATTTGCAAGCAATTTATAGATTGTATAAATTAATAGAATATTATATTATCTGTGATTAATAGTATCGCACGTAGCAGTAGCATCCTAGAAAGCAGGCCCGCTTAAGTGAAGTAAGCCCGCCACTATAGTTCATTGCAGAGATTCCATTTAGTTACTGTTTGAATATTCATGTGCATTTTTATACATATCATTTTTCACAGATTAGCTTGTACATGACGGACCATAGGGACCAGTGGAAGAAGAACACTCATAGAATATAGAATACATTAATTTGTATAAATAATAATGTTGATATTTTATATCCCAATAATTATTTTAAGATTAAAATATTAGGATATATAATATCAACGAAGAACAAGACGACAACGAAGGTCAAAAGGATAAATATCTAAGTAAATTCTGCATCGCACAAAGAAAAATGCCCCAATAAATTAACGTCAAACAAACCGAGTAAACATGACTGTCCTGTATTTATTATACCCCATTGTCTACTTGTTTTGAGATTTATTTGTTTTACTATGTACGATAACTTGCAGAGATTTTAATTATATCCATACTGATATTATAAATAGGTAAAGTTTATGAGTTTCGATGTAGGGGGTAATCTCCGGTACTGTTAAAAAGATTTAGATTTTTTGTATTTGTAAGTAATATTATCTTATTCGTTAAGTGGACTATCCAATTATCGCTAAAGATATACATATAACATCACGCTTCAACCGCGAGCGGACCTGCAATGAAAATTTGTGCATAAACGTGGAAAATGTGAAATAAACGATATATGTATATACTAGCTGACCAGCAAACGTTATTTTTACATATAAATAAAAGTAGTTATTAAAAAATAGGGGTTAATGATAAAAGGATGAAAATTTAGGAGTGTATGTATTGTATGTATTTTTAATGCTACATTATAAAAAAATAAAAAAAGAGGACAACCCTTGTCACTTAGGGGTACGAAAAATAGGTGGTAGCTGATTCTCAGGTGTACTGAATGTGCATGTACAATTTCATAAGAATCAGTCAAGCCGTTTCGGAGGGATATGCTAAGTAACATTTTATGCCAATTTTATATATATACTAGCTGTCCCGGTAAACGTTGTTTTGCCATATAAATTAATAACGCTATAAAAAATAAGGGTTAGTGATAGAAGGGTGAAAATTTAGGGTTGTATGTATTTTTTAATGATACATAATAAAAAATATAAATAAAATATTTTGCCAAAAAAAAAGTTAGGAGTGGACAACCCTTATCACTTAGGGGTATGAAAAATAGATAGTAGCCTATTCTTAGACCTACTGAAATAAAATTTTATAAAAATCGATCAAGCCGTTTGGGAGGATTATGGTAACTAACATTGTGACACGAGAATTTTATATATAAGATAAGAAGATATACTTAGACTCATTTTTTTTTGTAAATCCAATAATCCATACATAATATATATTGAAAGACACCCAGACTAATGCAAACAATCATACTCATTAGCATAAATGTTTGCACCGTGCGGGGAATCGAACCCTCGACCGCTAGACTACAGAATCCGTCAAAATTTGTAGTATTATATAAATATACATATGTACACCACACTACTGTACAGGATTGAAAACAATGTTTGGCATGTCGTTATATTTATAATGCACTCTCAAAATATACCATCGTAATATTCTCACATTCAGTTTATTACAGAAACAAAATATACCTATCTACTACCCAGTAATCAACAGGGTCGTCTTCAAACCTGCTATTTTACTGAGAGATCTCAGTAAAATAACCACAACTAAAATGAAATAGTGTAGAGCATATCTATGCTCTAGATCTAATCTAATCACTATTTCATTTTAGTTGTGCTTTAAAACAAGAGTACGATCGGGAAAAGTGAAGCCAGTAAATGGCATATGCAAACTTCAAAGTAGGTAACTACTTATTATTTTTGTAACTAATGAATCACAGAACATAACATGTGCAGATTTTATTTAATAATATAAACGTGAAGTTTGATTCTTCTTTTTTGTTTTATACACACATATGCATAGACCTTTTTGTCCGTAATGGGTTCGCATATACAATAAAAAAAATAGTTACCTATTTGGTTAAATTGGTGAATAATCACAGTAACACGAGTTAATAAGTAAAGCATCCGAATAATTCATAATAAGCTATATAAGATAGATATAAGATATTAAGAACTATATCTGGAGTATAGCTTTGTATGCATGTGAAACGTGGACATTAACTCAAAAAGAATAGGTCAAACTGGAAACTTTCGAAATGTGGTGCTGAAGAAGGATGGAAAGAATTAACTGGAAAGATAAAGTAAGAAATGAAGAAGTATTGTACAGGGTGAAAGAAAAAAGGCAGATATTGAATGGTATAGAAAGTAGAAGAGGAAAAATGTGTGAGCACTTGATACGGTACGATGAATTTTTGAAACTAATTATTGAGGGAAAGAGGGGGAGAGGAAGACCAAGGCACAGTTACATCAAACAAATTAAAGACAAAATTGGAGTCGTGTCGTATCAAGGCTTAAAGAGTGTGATGGAAGATCGTAGAAAGTGGAAAGAGCTCCACCAACAAGAGCGTTGCTCTTAAGTTTATGAATGAATATATAAGATAGGTACTGTACAAAATATAGTATATATTAAGAGTGCATCATGTTTTATAAATTAACAAACTGCCGTAAATAATAAATATATTATACATTAAAAATATGTAATATGCATAATTTTTTAACGTGGATGAATGTGGTACCTGATTGTCACCATTTTTAGAATAAACTATTTTTGGAGTAAATTTTATTTATACAATACAATACAACATGTTATAGACTTTTGCAAATCAGATTTCAGTTCATCCACTACAATCAAAATAAAATCTTATCTTTATAATATTACAGTTTAGTTTATATTAAGACATGTTATATATACAAAGATCAACAAATCCCTTATCAAAATCCTTTGCGTTAAAACAAGTAACCGTACAAACAAAAAGACCTGTATAACGACTCTATTGTATCCTGTATAAACTCAAAACGTACCTTCTTTAAAGAAACAAATGAAGATCAACTTGTGTTAAACAATCAAGGAACTCCATTAAGATGTCACTAAACTTCATGGCTGGCACATCCCACGCACTACAAACATATATATGTAACTGCTAAGATTTGATAGCAAATGTCACAGTATTAGCTAACTAAATAATTGCTATTGCTACAGATAGATCAAGATTAGTGGACTCGCTTGGCCCGCCCGGCACAGACTGCTTGTGGATCAGACAAACCCGTGAAAGATTCAGCAACTATCCGAGTACATAATACATGCTAGTATATAACGTGAAATTAAAAATTTACGCGTTTAACTATTTTGAAATAAACACGGTAAATATTTCAGTATGGTTTCGTATAATGCCCTTATTTATAAAAAGTAATGGAAACTTATTTTCACTGTTAAAATTTTGTGTAAAGCTGAAATACATAATACTGTTAAGGTTGAAATTAATAAAGCAGTGTAATGAATAAAGAAACATCTCTATGGTGTACTTGATATATCTATTCTAATTTACAACAGATAGATTATATCTATATTAAATATTATGTAAACAAATTATATCGATGTTATATAGAAATATCATTTTAGAAATACTACTCGTTTGTATGCATTTATGCATGTTGATATAACGAATTTGGATGCTAAATTTCACTTAAAGTACCTAGTTCAACAAACTTCCTGTAGCATTTTGTATTTTTGGCCTTTGATTTGATTTTGACTTACGAACGGTAAACAAACACTTTTAATCTCGTTTTATTATATACTTAAAATCCCATTTTGATGAGAACTCTTTATATACGAGTAAAAGGTTGGTCTAAAAGTAATCATATATTATCTGATTCAGAAAATCGAATAAAATCGATCTACATCGTAGGTTACACATTAGACCAGACTAAAGCCGAAATTAGCAATGGAAGTGTTATTAATAATGGGGACTATTGACCCTATTGCTAGCCTGTCAGTTCAACCTCCACGTAGTCTCCCTTGAAATCCTGGTTAATTCCAGGTAAGTTGGGTACAAAAACAAACCAACCTTTCTTCATGCTCATCGTATCATCTTACACCGGAGCCCCGTCAACGTATACTGTTAGTTATGGCAGGTGTGCCATTCCATTAACATTCAATAAAAAACCAAGCTCTCTTTACTTTTTAACCATATGTATATTTTATAGTTTTGCATACTGTTCTTTTATAACCCCTGTGGCTGGCGGCACTCCTGCTTGCTGATCCCACCTGACGGTAAGTGATTACCGCCTATGAGCACCCGCAGCACCAGGGGAATGCAATTGTTGCAAGTGCGTTACCGGCCTATTAAGAAGGAATAATATCTTTTCTTAATGGTTTCAATATCGTATCGGTTCGGAAATATCATTCTTGCATATTCTACAGAATAGTACGGAATGGGCAGATATGCGATTGCTCTAATTCCATCCAGTTTCCTGGCTTCACTGACGGAACAGTTGTATTATCAGACATTTGAATATTATCATTCCGTCTTATTCATATCGCGAAATATCAACAACTGTCAATTTGAAACGCTCGAACGCCGTGCAAATGGCACCGATATTCTGCCAAACTGCTCTACAGGTTATACTAAATACTAAGTAATAGTTTCCCAAAGGGACATACATAATAATTGTTTTATATCATCATTACATAGTATAAAATAAAGTCGCTGTCGCTGTCTGTCCCTATGTATGTATCTTTAAAACTACGCCACGGATTTTGAAGCGGTTTTTTTTAATAAATTCAGTGATTCTTGAGGAAGGTTTATATATATAACACATGTACATCCGGGCGAAGCCGGGGCGAGTAGCTAGTAGTTTATAATTTGATAATGCACCGCCCACATGAATCTCTCTGTTTGCCCTATATTGACTGCGTGAAAATGTCTCTAGGTTTTAAGTCTGCCATGAGCACTTTTATTAGTGTATTTGCACATCGAAGTTTTAATACATAAATAAATAGGTAATGTAACAAATATAAAATTGTGTTCTTATGGGCATCCATAAGAACCGCCTTGTTTTGTTAGCATTAACGGAATGGTGCACCCGCCTGCGCTAACGGTATACACTGGCTGGGCACTAGTGGAGTTCAGGTAAGGCCAGTTTGCCTATCGTGGTAAATTCACCATGAATTTATCGGGGAGCAGCGGAGGTCAACCTGACATGGTACACTGCTACCAATGGGGTTATTAGTCCACATTACTAACAATCCCATCCCCCTAAAGAATTGAGTTTGATTGTGATACAGAACTCACAATGTTATTAGCACCCATTCGTAGTTGAGGAGTACTATAATTTGATGTAAAGCTACAGAATCCGTCTTGGTACGGCCTTCCTAAATAACCTTATATAACACATCTCCTAACTATCGACGTAATATCCCGATTTTAGTCATAACTAATAGGTAATTAGCATAGAAGATGCGCTAAGTTTGAGAACCTCTGTACTATACACTGGCATGTACGAGCACATACAACGTAGTTACATCGAGTTTATTGTGGCGATGATATTTTACTGTCTATTACCTATATTTCGTATGCAGCCGGCGCCGAGCTCCGTCTGCCACGTGGGACGCCGGCGCCTCCAGAAGCGTCCCACTTACTTCGCTATTAGTGTTACCAGCTATCATAGGAAAATATTCAGGATGCAACAACCAACCGTATGAGCGATCGATACATTATATACTCTACTATAACTCTATATATAAAAGATTGATGGCCTCGGTGGTCCAGTAGTTTAGCACACAGCTTTACTCCGATGGTCGCGTGTTCGATTCCTAGCATAGTGCAAAAGATTTGTATTCATGAATATGATTGTTTGTATCGGTTTCGGTGATTTCAATGTATGTTATGAATTTATTTACAAAAATAAAATCTAAATATTTACATCAGCTGTCTAGTACCCATAACACCAGCTCTGTTTATGGTGCGACTAGATAGCGCTGTTACAATTAACAAGGTTATTTATTTATATTCAGTTATTTATTTATTTAAGAGTTTAAGTTTATTTAAATTAAGAACACGATATATAAGCCGACTATCGAACCACTTGCTGTGACCTTAGTGTAATGTCATATACATCAGGCAGGGAAATAGGATGTATAGTAAATAGGGATATAGTCTGATATCCAGTAGCATTAGAATAATTTGAAATAAGAACGTCCAGCGAGTAATTCTGCCACGATACAAGTTCGCAATTATAGGTGAACTGAAATAGTTTTTATATGTTTTGGGTATTAGTGGTGATGAATATTAATTACTTAAAATATTTATTCCATTAATTGTAATGATAATTGGATGGATTAACATTTTATGGCAACTGGCAATTAATATTTTCCACCAAATTCTTAATATATTAAACTATTAAAAGCTAAAATTTATTATACAATAGTATATACATATAATAGACTTCATTTGCGTGTACATTTATGATAGTGTAAATAGCTTTTTTGTTAATCTTAATTATAAACAATTAACATTCTAATCTATCTATTAATAATATTAATTAAGATATATTGCAGACTATTCCGAAATATATATACATATATTATTAAAAAAAACTCTTCTATCGCGTCTGTCTGTATCTTCACGATAATTTCAGGAACAACTCTACTGAACTACGATTTTCATGAAGTTTTCATTTATCAACATAGTAATTATAGACGAAGGTTTATATGTATACTACACGTGCAAAGTCAGGGCAGATCGCTAGTAATAGAATATTTTAACCCTTGGGATAAATTGTGCTAAATTATTAATATATTATAGTTAAATGGGTTGTAACATAAACAATTTTATGGTAAGTATATAAACCGTTGAACTGTTTTAATATATTAATAATGTGTACTAAAAGTATAAGATAAAGTGAATCCTATTGAGGTTCCAAATTGTGCATTCCTTACTTGCAACCCGACAATTAACTTTAGAATATTGTCAATTTTACATTTCCTGTTAGTTAAAATGTAGTAACAAGTATTGGGAACAAGATTCACCTGTACAAAGTTGTATAACCGCAGGTGAGCAAACATTCACTGAAACGCTTGTATATAAATAGGTATTTTAGGTACTTATATTTTATCACGAGGTTACATAAGCCGACGACACCGTGCTTACTACAATAGTCTATATATTTGTATACAATAATTGGATTAAATAAAACACAAAATTTTAAGTGACTTCACTTAAAATTTTGTGTTTGTTTTAATCCAAGCCACAATGAGTATTAGGAATAACCTCAAACAAACCAGTTAAGAAGGCGTTTCTGAGACTAACGCACACAAAACGTCTGTAATTATAATTGTAATTTCTTATATTTATCTATATCGGTAAATAATAATATAAAAAAATACACGGAGAATGGACATTTACTTGAAGTATTGTCAAGAAAATATATAATTAAATTGTACAAGAGCAGAATTATAAGCTTAAATACAAATTTAGAATATTAAGATATATTTGATTAGCCAATTACAACTCGCACGGACAAACAGTCAAAACTTGTAGCAGTCTGGTGGGTTTAGCGCTGACGGCATACGCTGACGAGTAAACAGTGGAGGATAACAGCATGAGCATGAACTCAACCTGAGTTCATGCTCATGCTGTCATCATGCAGTGAGTCCATCGTGGCGAATTTACCGGAAATGAGTCATGGTCGTAACAGAATATACCCGTCAGGTAGACATTTTTTAGAGCCCAGTAGGTCTTCTTCAGTACTTCGTATACTTTTGTGTACGTATCGTAACTTTTATGACGATATCAGTGGATTGTCTTTATATCATTTGATAATAGAGCTACTCGTGATTTGTCTTCAACTGGTACGGTTTGGCTTTACGAGAACATTTCACTTGGACTCAGTAGGTATATATAATAAGTAAGGTGTTTATATGGATATTTCAAAAGATGATAAATATGTACTGTTTGTTTTATATTTGACGGGTGCAAATCAACTGAATTGAAAGGACTTCAAAAAAATTTAATATAAAGATATATGCTATTATGAAGACGAACATACGCTGTCTATGTCTGTATTAAAATATAATCCAAAAAGCGTAGAAATTGTGTAGACAATTCACCGGGTATAACTAGTTATCTATATAACTTTACCTTTATTTGAACACAACACAAAATTCCGGCACGGGTACAGAAAACCACTAAACGAATGGTGTATTTATAAAAGCGTGCATTTCATATAATGTATATATAGAATGAGTGCCATCAATTCAACCAACGTAAGTACAAATAAACCCCACGGATATGAATGATTGTATTGGACGAGTGAACGTTCGCACGGCGCTTTCTCTATTTTTACTCTGACCGCAAAATATCATCACTTCACCATCTGAATAACGTCTCGCCTTCGGACCGATACCTTCAGAGGGAACCATTCAATTATTTCGTAATAGCTATGGCCGCGGTTTCACCCAACTAAAATTTACCTTATGTGTTATTCTGATGTAAGTATAAGATATAATAATAACAATAACTTGCCTACTAATATATACTGCCAACTAAAGAAAGCGCATTGTCAGAAATTTTTTACAAACAGATTAATCCGATATTTATAGTATATTAACCTCAAAATATAACATTGCTATGTACTTGGCTTAGGCCCGTATATATCAAAATTACCCGCGAAGGCCGAGAAGAAAAAAAAATATATATTTTTCTCCACAACATCATATACATATTATAAAGTGAAAAGAGTATTTAAAGCTATATATACATATAGTTATATATGTATTATTGTAAAGTTTCATTTATACCTATTTAGTAGTTTTTGCTTAAAAGAATTACAAGCATCCATCCACACTCACAAACTTCACAAATTTTTAACTATTCTAAATTAGTCTGTCTTACCTGATCTGGTAGAAAACATTGGCGAGATCTACAATGTAGCACGCTTGTCCAAAAGAAATCTATTCACCATTCAAATATAATGCTTGAAAAGTCCGAGGTTGTATTTTACCGGGAATACGAAAAGTGTGTGTTTTATTCTTTGCCAGTACGTATTAAAAGTTATGACGCGAACTGCTGAGTACGAATATTTGGAATTTCAACGTGTAGTTTGGTGATATAAAAAGCAAGATTAGATCATGCGTCTGCATCAAAGTGTATCCTATAAAACACCGACCGATTGGCCACTTTGTGATGTTCTCTTTCTTGACAATTTACCTAATATCTACTTAAATTATAAGCTACGTATATTCTGATATATGAGCTATATTACTGTAAAGTTTCATCAAAATTGGTTTAGTAGTTTTCGTGTGAAAGAGTAACAAACATCCATCCATACTCACAAACTTTCGCATTTATATGGAATGAACTGTAAGTTTTTTGCTATGTTATAGTTGTATGAAATAAACTAAATTTTATTAAGACTGCGGTCGGTTGGCGGTATCATGCATAAAGTCGAACTTCAATATGAGTATGTCTGTCTGAGGGAACCGTATTAAATGGTTTGTGGTATGTACTCGTAGCTAGAGTGACGCATGATTGTAAAAGCGTACAATAATGAACACCGCGAAATATGCTGCATTGTATTAGTCAGAAAGGAGTTAATTAAAATTAGAATGTACCTAATCTAGTCACTGTTCTCTCAAGTTCTTCTGAAAGGCAAATTTCATAAAAATCCAAAGTGAAAAGGTGGAAAGAAGACTGACAATTTCGTCTTTTTTAGATTTAAATTTCATTAACTTTCTTGCCAGTTCTTTTGAAGCATCTAGGCAAAGTGGACGGGAGGGACGAAGATAAACAAATATAACTTGCATAAGTGGCCGAAAGTGTTCTTTATGAATAAAGAAAATAAAGAACTTGTGAAATATTACTTACTTAGTCTTGTTAAAATCACTACGAAACTCAATCATTGCACAAGTGTTGTAAAAAACAAGAATGTACCCACGCAACTACTCAATGAAACCTTGTAGCTTCGAAAATGGCATACGCTCAATTACATTATATAGACCTAAAGACAAACGATCCTATTTATATACATATACATCAGAAATGATGTAAGTAGATACCTACTTAATTTTTAATTTAAGTTGTCTATTTATCTATTGAGAAAGGCCTTCCTTACGAGTCAGGAGAAGTCGCTTTATATTCATAAGATAAGGTGATCGTCCTGTGAAGCTGTAAAGCAGTATTAGAATACTTTGAAAAAAACAAGAATGACGGATACAGTAAAATAAAACATAAAATATTTAATCTAATGCTTCTCATCTTTAACATCGATTCTTTGGAAATACTGCTAATCATGGTTTTAACAAATTACCTAATGGTTTGTTTCGCTCTAATCTGAAAAAGGATCGTTTGTTGCTTGTGGATAGTGAGAAAGTATCAAAAAATACGAAATTATATAATACAATTTATAAAAAATAAAATTCGTATTTTTTGGTATTTCATTTCAAAACCTTGCCACCTTACCTTGCCATAACCATGCCACGGTACCCCTTGGTGATAAGCAAGGGGGTGGACAGATATAAAGTATGCTGAAGACATTACGTGATATATGGATAATGCTCTTTACTGGATCGTACTCTATATTCGGTGTTTATGATATTTACAATGATGATTTTTTAAAAAGATATACAGAATATTGACAAATGAAATCATAAATTGAATCCCTCCTTCCCCCGGTAAGAAGTACGTTGATGCCAAAGGCAATCTATGTATAGGTACCTACTTGGATTAACTTTGATAATGACTATTTTTTATACAATTGAAATTACAAACAAGCGGACGGCACAATTGTTGGTAAGTGTAACTGGCGCCTATGTGAATATCTCTCGCATTATCATATAACGCCCTCATGGGCGTTACCATTCTGGTCTTCTAAAATGTCTGTAATTTCACTGCCCTTAGACCAAAATACAGCTTACAAAGCAAGCTGCATCGTAGCTAAAATAGATGAGCTATTTTAGCAGCTTGCTTTGTAGGTACCTGAAGTACTGAGGTTCCCACGCAGAATACTTTTTCCAATATCAACCTCAGTATGTAATATTATTTTTGCACCTATATTCAAGTTACAAATGATTGTATCTTATGTTTTATTATCCTATTATACCGTCACTCATTATATTCATGAAAGTTTTAATATCAACAAGAATATAAAAAAATACGACAAAGATAGGAGTGGCATTTTCTCCGGAATAAACCCTCAATATCATTTAAAAATAAAAAATCTGCGTGTTTATTTTTTTCGATTATTTTTTTAAACTGTAAATGTATGTTTGTGTGTTAAATATTTAATTTTAAAAATTTTATTTGTAATCAAAAACATACAAATAAAGTATTGAATATGAATGTTTTTTTTTTAGAAAAGGGTTAGGTATTACCTAATTTCAAGCACTTTAGGAGTTGTCCTAAAGTCTTTGAAATTCGGTAAAAAGTAATGATTCATGCAGTGAAAGTCGTGGGTAAGAATAAGTTATAAATATCTGAACCTATTGACCAAATTTCATATTTATAGCGTCAGCGGTTGCGATTGGCCGCCGATGGTGAATCAATCGGCTGGCAGTCATCCTGTGTTAATTTTATACTTAGATATGTACCTACTTCATTTTAAAAACTTTCATATCAAAGACTTTATTAGAGAGATAATAAAGATATATACATACCTTATACGGTCTATGACATGAAAGTAAGAGGTAAACAATTGTCAGCAATGTGAAATAGGTCCTATTGTTAGGTTACCGTTTCAGATCGTGTCTTCACGATTTCTGGTGATAACATTAAGATATTCGACTCTGTCCTCTCTATCATCTTCTGCGATTACTGTAGGCACAGGCGGGTCCGGTCCACAATGCCATTATTATTCATTTTAAAAAATGTACATTGATATGTGTACCTACTCATTGAGCAAATAATTGCTTAGCACTTAACCACGGAATAATTGCAAAATGCAATGCTTGAAAAAGCAGATATAAAGATTCATATAAAAACTATTTTATAACATGTCATGCGAGCATAGATCATATCTTAAAATAAGAAGAATGGTCTCAAGGATGTCAACTGTACGATTATTGTCATACAAATAAGAGATTTCGACTACGAAAATCGGTCGGTGATAGAAAACCGAATTCAGCTCATGTCGATAAGATTTTTTATATTTTTTTATTTCTTCTTACGACGCTAAATGTTGTATAATTGACAACCCTGAATGGTCTCTGTACGCTCACTCGCCCTGACAATAGAGGGTCAAAACCCACGCCCCAAAATTTGCAAGAACACAGTATCATCTTAAATCATGAGGTGTTAAGTTTTTTAAATACAAATAAAAACATTTTGTCAGTCATAAATATTCAATTTGTCATATTAGCATGAGTTATTACATTTGAACTCGTATTTAGTGAAACCCACGTACCGACCTAATAGGTATAAGTACCGGTTATATCGCTAAGTGCTCCCAAAACTGTACAGCGTCCTTACATAGAGTAGAATATTTGTATCAATTAATAAACCCACTTTTTTAGATTTAATAAGGATTTGCCATTGTGTGTAAAAAAATCGATTATTTTCTTACAACCCTAATTTTTGACTCCCTTAAAATTGCAGATTTATTTTAAAAAACCACTTGATCATATTGACTATATAATCACATTAATATTCGTGTTTAGAAAAAAATCGATTAATAGTTTATTTAGAATAATAAAAAACATCAGACAAATCTTAAAGACCGGAATTGAAGAAAAATAATAGTCTATGTAATATATAATCGATTATTTATTAATATTAGATAATACATCCCTAAACTAACAATTTCAATTGTAATGAGATCTATCTATATTAAAATAGCCCATGCGAAATTTAATCTGACACATGAATTGAGATGGATAATCAGAGGAAGACGGAGAATTAGCAATATAGATACAAATCTTGTCACACCGAATTCACCGAACGGATTAAATTTCTAACATCTATTTGGATGGATGACAATAAAATGGTACATTCGCCTGCGCTAACGGTATACTCTGGCGGGCCACCAATGTAAATGATAGGATATGGACGAAGTCAAGAAATTCACCAGGAATTAACCGCAATAGCTTCCAAACTAGCCGCGTGGAGGTCAACTGACATGCTACAATATTAATAGAGTCAATAGTTCCCATTATATTACTAACATTTATTATGAATAAAAATGTGCATAACAACAAGAATCTATTTCTGACTACCTGCGATTACTTACTGATATTATATGTATCAAGTTGTAAGTGGTTTTTTTATATACAAATAATAAAACTGGAGCCATTTGGCCCAAGACACCAGGCACCGTTCCAAAAAGTTTATGAAGTCCAAAAGTTGGTAAGTAGTTGATAAGATCTGAACTGTACAGGACTTGCATCACACGGTACCGTTTCACTGCAACGTAGTCCATAGACAGATATACCTCGTATCTTACTGAATGAATCAACTACCAATTTTTAAACAGACAGACTTCCTATCATTTATAAAATATATGGCGTGAAGACAGCGGATGGACATATTTGACTAAAAAAACAAACAATGCCGAGGGTTATAAATAGTAAGTATACCATGTCGCACACCTAATACATAGTGAATATTTTATTTTTATTAAAATTTAAATATTTTTCAAAATATGTCATACTTATGTATATATACAAAATATATAATATAATACACAATATATACCTACATTCGCCAAAGTCATAATAATTATAAAAATAGGTATTTACATTACATCTTCTTATTTGCTACTTTATCACTTCTCATCTGTGACGGTTGATATCACGTAATCTGATATTCGAATAATTATAATAAAAATACAATTATTAATCCAAAAGTTAGTAATCACTCTGGTAGCTACCTGACAAATACATCCGGATAATTTCACACACAATCGTTAAACGGAATTGCTTATTGCAATTTCTAGGAACAACTAATGATATTCACATTACGCGTCCGTGTAACAGCGTCCAATGGCGTCGCGACGTCGCCCCAGGTGAACTGGCAGTGGCGCCGGCGCCGCATTCTTTCGTAAACACTCCGCCTAGCACAGCGTTATTTAGAAAACATTAATTATACAACACATACTTTACGGTAATAGCCGAATCGTAAACGTGCGATACATTGACAATAGCGATACGCATGTGACGTAGACGGCGTCGCGACGTCGCCTCAGGTGGCGCTTGGCGCCGGCCGCGCCACATTCATTTGTAAACATCCTTCCACTATTATTTTGGGCTAACTCTAACGTGACCAGGCAGTGCCGTTTTAAATGGGACTGTCCCTTTTTATAATTATGAGACCCGGTGTCTCCGAACAAAACCCTGGGTCAAGAAACTGTCCAGTATTCGGAAACGGTAGTCAAGCCTGTCGGATTTGATTTTATTATTTAAGATGAATATAAAAAAAACGCGCCAATAGTTTTATTTTTATTTAAAATCTTTACCACCTATTTAAATAAAGATAGTATAAATATAACTACACAAAATATTTTAATAAAGCTTATTTGTCCCTCCGATATAAATATAACTAAAAATATTGTTTCACTATATAATATATTTGAATTCGTAACTTTTATAATAACTCTTTCTGAATGAATAACTTTAAAAAACGATTATTTCTATTGACAATCTGTTAATTGACCTATATAAACTTATGTCCCGTTTTGCGTCAAAGAATAAATGGTCACGTTAGCAAACTCCCAACTTTACGCTCTCTGTAGATTTCGTAACAATTTTGGAATATGTCTGCTAGTGATTTTTGGCTGATTTAGGTTAGTTATTTATTCTATCACTGACCTTGCTAAACATGTTAGAAATTATGAGACTTCAGCAGTGTTTCTTTATTCGCAGGCATAAACTCATATCTTTGCAGCCTTAAGCACAAGATAACTAATCTTACAACTAACTGAACCGATCATAATGATTATAAACAATTATTATTATTATTTATTACTTTTTTATTTACTTATTTATCAATGGAGTGTATTGATGTAGATAGAGGAATAATTTTTAATAAAAAATAGTATAATACCTGCTTGCCTCGGAGGTCTAGCGGTTTAGCACACCGCCTTACTTCCAATGGTCGCATGTTTGATTCCTCGCACAGTCCAAACATTTGTAATCATGAGTGTGATTGTTTATATCGATATAATATATACTATGTACTTTACGTATGTATTTACGAAAAAGTATTATATTATGTATTATATCACTCCAGTATCAGTTGTCTAGTACCCATATTCGCAAATTCTGTTTAGCTCGGGACTAGATGGCGCTGTATGAATTGTTCCGAGATATTAGTATAGTATATATATGTTGTGTAATAGTGTTTCAGGTATTTTACAGGTTCTATGTATTTTGCAATAAGAAATAAGCTAAGAATAAATTTTTTAAACAACTTTTGAGAAGAATGTTTTATATAAATTCTATGTATATATGAAGCTATTGCATTCACTCGCCAGCTCCTAAACAAAATACCGCCCCTCTGTTCCCCGCACGACGGTATGGAAAGATCTATGAAAATTACAAGCCTATTATATTTAGGAATTAGTTGAGAAAAAAACCACATTATAAAAAATAATTTATATTTCACTTAAAGCTATGATACAAATTATAACATCATCGATCCAAATATTGGAACTGCATTGTTTTTCTTTAATCTATATCGGAATCTGTTTAACAAACCACTGGCCGCCACCGCGCCTGCAACCCGACCGGACACAAAAGTGTTATTGAGTTGAGTCCTATCAGTGAACGTCCGACCAACACGTTTTGGCAATTCGATTGATCTACAATTCTTTATTTTTATTCTAATACACTTATTACTATTGTATCTTGTTTCCTCGAACACAGTGTCTCTGTGGATGCTGTTATTATGTACACTAACAGGAATCAGTCTCAATTTGGGCCGCCTCATCGGTGGCCTGAATAACATCGTGTAGTGATCTTCATCTGATGTTTTCTCTGCATCGGTCTCGCCATTCGTGGTAACTTCTGAAATATTTAATTATTGGTATAGAAATAAAAATAATATTTATTCATATAAACTTAATAGAAGCACTTTTGAATAGTCACATTTTTTTTATTCTACCACTCATTCGGACTTACACTTGTGTGTTGCTCTTTTAAACAAATGTTATATAAGGGTTATTCATTTGTTGTCTTTACAACATGTAATATAGGCTATGCGCGTTAAAATTGTCAAAGAAGTGTCTACTATGTATTCAGACATACAACAATTATTTATATATAATAAATATGATCTCTATCTGTACATGGTATTATGTGAAAATCTATTAGGTGACTTTATCGATGTTGCAGAATCAAAAATAATGCTTGTTACATACATACATATTACATTTATGCTATGCAATAATATGTAGAACATACCTGTAATCGGAAACAAAGTACGCCGTGGCATTATTGAATCACCTAACATCTCGTACAAAGTGTAATCAGTCATAACATAATCTTCGAGGTAAGTGGTCGGTTCAGATCTAAGTAGGCAGGTGGAAGCGTCCTGGAACAAAGGAAAGTTGTAATGAAAATATATATGTACCGAACCGCTGGGCCAACGTCGCAATATTATCCTAAATTAAATAGTCAGGGGCATTCCCAACAGCAGTGCTAACGCTACTTTTTTGGCGGGGCACCAGTGGAGGATAATAAGATGAGGTCAGATCAGTTAGCCCATCACGATGGTTTCCAGGGAGAACCACGTGGAGACATTGCTAGCAATAGGGTTTTTTTATGGATGATAATGGAATAGTGCACCCGCCTGCGCTAACAGTTTACGTTGGCGGGGCACCAGTGGAGGATGATAAGATGAGCATGAGGTCAGGTCAGTTAGCCCATTGTGATAAATCCACCAAGATTTATCAAGATGGTTTCCAGGGGGAACCGTGTGGAGGTCAACCTGACATGGTACATTGCTAGCAATAAGAACATCAGTCCACATTACTAACAATCCTCTTTCCCCTCTAGCAATAGGGTTAACTGTCGACGTTACTAACAATCCCTTTTATCCCAACCTGAACTAATTACTACTGGCGATAGGTATTGCAAATTTATTCTGGGAATAAAATAATAATAATAAACCTGGATAATACACACATCAGGGAGGAATTGAATTGACAGTAATGTGGACAGAAGATCCCATTACTAGCAATGTACTGTGTCAGGGTTACCCCCCACGCGGTTCTATCTGGAAGCCATCGTGAAAAATTGTTAGTAAATTTGTCACGAAGGTCTAACTGGTCTGACCTCATGTTCATCTTATTATCCTTCACTGGTGCTGCGACAGTCTAAATTGTAAACGCAGGCGAGTGCACGATTCCTTTATCATATATATATATATCGCAACCGTACTATATATATACGCTGTCGAATATATATATTACGGTTGCGATATTATGTCATGCATGTCATTAGTTTTTGTCACATAAAAATATTTACAAGTATCGACAAATCAATAAATACTTACTAGTATACTTTCCCTAAGATCAGCCTGCGAGTGATTCCTCCTAGGCGCATGAATACAGTCATCTATATGCTCCAAATGATCACCGAGGCATTCTATAAGCGCCCGCCGGCCTAAGGCCATCACGCATTTGATCATAGGCGCAGTCAATCGCTCTTTGGTTCCTTGTGATAAATAGTCAAACAGAATACCTTTACCTGTAAAAGAACATAATTATAACTTTTTAATTATATACTGGTTTTTATACCTATAATATACATTTTTGTAACAAAACACATTAATTCACAAAATAGAACTTGTAACTTGTTGAAACAAAACAGTACTTATAGAAATACCTAAATACATTTATCTAACACCCACACCAATATAATCATAAAAAATATTCATTTTGTTTGGATTGTGCGAATTGAATCCGCGATCCCGTATGCTAAACTGCTTTACCACCGAGCACATTTTAATTCGACTGTCAAACAGCACTCAATATGAGTGATTTGTAATTATTTTATATGTTCATCCTCCCACTTTCGTATCATACTTTTCATCACTAAGGCTGACAATATACAGTCGGTTAGTCGTTAGGCCTCCGTAACTCAAAAGAGGACGAGTCGTAACAACCTAATGAGATAACCGGAAACCATCGAAACATTTGTCGCATTTGGATTACCTGTTGACTGACCAACTTATATGTACATATATCAGCAATCTAACACAAACATTAAGGTTAAATACAAATTGTTACAATAATATGTACCTATTGCTATAAATGATGGCCATGTTCGAGTAATTTTAGTTAATATTGCGACCATTTTCTCCGCAAGCGAACCATTACCTAGTATATTTGATACCATTACTGGAAAGAGCCGTTGGAACTGAAAAGAAATAAAAAAATGTTAGAGAAGATATAAGTCAATGTAGTAATGATATATCATTATACGTAAATAATATATATAGCTTAATTTAAACTTATTTGTTTATAAATGAAGAAGATTTATAATATACTAGCTACCACCACCGGCTTCGCACGGGTGTACGAGTATGTAATATTCAAATAAATCACGCTATCTACTACTAAATACTACATTAAAAGATCTAAGCGACTAGACAATGAAATTAATGTTCATTTTCTAATAGTAATTTTCATCATAAGTGCATAATATGTAAAGGGAGGGGACGCCCTAAGAAAAGATGGATGGATTGTGTGAAACATGATATGAATAAAAGAAGAGTATGTTCACATATGACGACCGATAAAGAGCAGTGGAAGAGAATGACATACTGCGCCGACCCCAAATATTGGGATAAAGGCAAGGCAATAATGAATAGTAATTTTCATTGGCAGCGATAAACTACTCTTATTCTTAAACTGCTTTAATACAACCACAATTTAAAGCAAAGTAGCAGGATCTACCACAGTATTTAGGATTAATTTTGTTTCACTTAAGTATTTTTTGTTGTTGGTCAGATCTGTTTGAACAAACGACCTTTATCGTCTTTTTATTTTGGTGGCGACTTCCTTTTGGCCTATGTTTTATTTTTGTAAGTGTTTTTCTAAGTTTTTTTTTACATTTTTACCGTTGTGGTCTAAGACAGATTATAAAACAGTAAACAACGACTATATCAAGACTAGACTTACCTGTTGTTGAATATTCGTATCTAAACTACAGGGATTTGAACAGAGAGCGTCGACCATATCTAAAACGTTTGACTGCAAGGGTTTCTTGGCTGGCACATGTAACGCGTTCAGATTGTCGTCATTCAACACCAGCACGGCCAAGTTGAAAAGGTTGGGGAATATTGGTCCTATGCGAGTGTTTGTCGTCAGATCTTCAACTGCCAACTCTTTTGGCTTATTTTTAAGGTTCAATATTGCTGAAATTATATAAGTTACTACTGTTATAGGATGACAATAATTAAGCGACAAAAATAAATAAAACAGTAATACAATGCCAGCTATTTTTATATTAATTAATTAATATAAAACACAACTAGATAGCATATTTTTAATTTAAAAGAAAAATCTTAAGTTTCCTTTATGAGAATAGACTGAAAAAATACTGACTGACTACATAATAACATATTCTGTGAAAATTACATCATAGTTCCTTCAGTTAATTTTATGTGAATATCAGCACACTAACAAAAATACAGTTACTTTTCGCCTTGTTACAATTATATAATTTTATTATACAACAACACGAAACAAATTATTATTATTATTTTATTCTACAAAAACCTGAATAGTGTGAATTCTTACCTCTGGCAACTTTTGTGTAATAATTCTGCAAGTTAACACTTATATTATTGCTATTATTCAAACTTTTATCATCTGTTATCCACTCAACAGATACTGTGGGTAATGTTGCGTATACATAACTCTGTGTGGTTAAACCACACTCTGTGACATTGAATAAACTATCCTGAAAAAAAACCATACAATATTATTATAAATGCTCTTACTGCCTTACCTTGTTACCCAATGTTTGTCAACCTCTGTACAATACAAATTTCTGTATGAAATTTTTTAAATGTGGAATCTGTCTAGATGTTAAGACTCTGGCAATATATACTTACTATTCTATTAATATTTTTTTTTAATTATTTACTACTGATTGTTTCTCAAGTATCTAAGCATAAGGAATAAAAAATAATAATATATAAACTATTATATATAAATTAGCTTAGAGGGAGTGTTCCCTTTAATCAACTAGGAGACAAAGTTAAAGTGAGCACAATAAATCTAATCAGGTTGTAGTGTTACAGGTCCTGGCAATAGCCCAAAATCCCCAAGAAAAAAAAAAAATAGTAATTTTAAATGAAGCCCTGCTCTCTCTGGGTTTCATTTAAAATTTATCAACTTTTAATTGCTATATTTTTATTAAACCTAGTCTCAGTGATCTTATTTAGCACACCGCCTTCCAATGGTCACAAATTCGATTCCTCACACAGTACAAACACTTATAGATAAAAGGTAAAACAGCAGTAGCTGTTTTCTAGGTATATTTCGTGTATGAATCATACCGATATCAGCGGCGACAAGTGAAGCACTATCTAAAATAGCTATACCTGAGGTGTAAAATTTTAAACTTACAACTTGGCTACATAATTTTTCGTCTCCGAATGTTGCATATTGTGATGCACATGTACCAACAACTGGGCTTGTGTCAGATAACATTAAAGCTGCATTCACATCCCAGCAGTCAACACGGGACTTCTTCATCATTTCACTATGCAAAGCAATTGTCTGCAAATAAAAAACATCTAATAAAATAACTGCCTATACTAAATTAACATTAGGCATCACATAAAGGAAATGTGTATAAATGCATATGAATGTAATAATAATATGTAAATCTATTTTAAAAATAACTAAAGACTTTATTCGTTCATGATCATCATTGGCTTGAGTTTTTCCCATTGTTTGGGGTCAGCACAGTATGTCATCTTTGTTCATAAATAAACTCAAACTACTTAACCTATTTTAAAAATGCTTTTGAATATGGTAAACTACATAATAAAGGACTAAAGGGATTGTATTTATTTAATAAGAAAAATGAAATCTACTAAAATTTGATACTACTTTGCAAAATTTATATTTGATAGGCAGGTTTAATATAGTTTTAAATAAAAAATCTATTGTACTAATAATTTATGGAAACAATATATGAATAATATTTTTTTCTGACCCTTTGAATTACAAAATGCTTAAAAGACATCATGCATGGGATTTTATTCAGTAATGAGAAAAAAAACAGTAATGTAAAATGAGACAGTTTCCTCACTGGAGATAGAGTTCTCTCCCGTCGACTGATTACCACAACAAATCTTCTAAAGCCTTGGTGAGCCGATCAAGATATGAAAAAAATAAACTATAACTTACACTAATAGTTTGGCGTAATTTGTAGCTAACATCTTCAGCAAGATTCGTAGCCGCTTCTGCACTAAGTTCAGCACCCACTTGTTCTGCCATACATAGTATAGATTCGGCTCCAACCCCTGCAAATCGGCCTTGTGATGGTCCTCCATCCTAAGTACATACAAACAGAAAAAAATATATAATCATTTAGTATATAGTTTGTAATTTTATACATTTCTTTAGGGATGTGATGACAATAAGTAACCTTTGGAAGGTAGGTAGGTAGGTAAAGCACATTTTTTTTAAATGTTCTTAATAAATTGTAGAGGCTTGTGAATTGGTCAATGAATACTTGTTGCAAGTAAATGGTTGGATTTATCTATATGATGGTAGTAACCTTTGGTACGTAGGTATAGCACTAATTTTTTTTTAAATGTTCATAATCAATTGTAGAAACTTGTGAATTGGTCAGCGAATACTTGTTGCAAGTATATGGATAGATTTCTATTACCTTGTCATTTAGCGGCGGTGTGTCACATTGGCTCGAACCTCCTGACTCTGAAGCGACAGATTTATTTCTATCACGGTCGCGGCTACTATTCGACTTCTTGTTATGATTTTTATTACTCGACGAATTAGACATCACGGGAATAATGCTACTACAATAGCATTTCAAAATACTATTACGGTACAAATATATATTTTATGAATTCAATTGTTATCTAAACAATGAGTAGATATATTGTAAAGCACACCAGTTTTGTTTAGCACCCACATAAATATATTGATATATTTACTATTATTTTGCTAGTATAATCATAAAACAAAGAAGATAAAAAATTAGAAATAAAATACGAAAACACAACCAAGCAAAGCGAACATAGGTATACCTTGGACACTGACAGACCAGTAGTAGTAATAGACTGACAATTTACTGACATTGACTGACAGCGACAGTATACGTGATGACATTTCGGACTGATAGTGAATGTTGCTACTAATTCAATGTTTTCTGCCTAAATTTGAAAGAAAGCTTAAACAATTTCGATAAAATATTGTGATATTTAATGTCTTCCAGAATAATATGCAAATAATATTCTAAGTAAAATTGGCATCATATCATTAAACAATTTTTTTTGCCAAGTCTGATTAGATATTACGACTTTATCATAAGATAAGTTATTAATAATAATACAAATAGTAATTTTTGGTTCAATGAGGAAATGGGGTTATAATTTATACGCAGTAATAAATCTAAGTAGTTATTCATAAATTATTTATTTATATAATATATGGGATAAGGAAGAAGCAGATGATGATGATAATAACATATGAATAACTGATTTTATTTTAGAAAATGACGTCAATACTTTTATCAATTGTCGAATACAAATACTTTTACACGAGTTCTATTTAATTCTGAATTAAGTTTATCTTTTCTTTACCCCATTCTGCTATAAGGAAATAATAAAAAACACTTATTTCTTACTATACAAATTTATTTCTTTTTAAGTAATAATTAAACATAATAATATGTATGGTTGCCATAAAAATATCAAACAAACGGTACACGCTAATTATTATGTATTAAAAATATTTGCATAAAATAAAGACAACTCTGTTTTCTTAAGTTTGAGGCACATTATTACTATATTATTATGTCATTAATGCTAAGTAAAATATTTTACTTAAAATCGTGGACAAGATAATATGTTTTTTAAATATAACAGAATGTTGCAAGTGTCAAGATGTCACATGCTATATATATATATATATATTCGATTGTTGTTTGTGTTATACAAGTACATTATCAAATTGCGTCAGCAGTGTCAAAAGGAATGACACTAGTCAGATAGCAACAATTGGGCAATCATGGTTTTTCTTTCTCGACTATGTTAATATAATTTGTAACATAGATACGGCACGGGCCGTGCCAAGTACGTGCCCTCGGGCACAAAGCGATTTCGCTTCTTACTTGAAGAGAAATATACACGGCCATGTCAATGCCTACATACTATATGTAGGTTCCATGTCTTATAGTGCCACATGTTTCCAATATTACATACTATCATTGAATATATAATATGCATATGACCTTGACATCTTTTTATACAAAACATATGTACCCTATTTTCGGCGTTAGAAAGCTTTATTAACTAGCTCTAGCTTAGCGTCCATTACACAATCACTCATCAACTTATTTAAACCAACCAATATAAACAGTATTTTATATTCCATACACAGTATTCCGAATTCGACAATTCAGGTAAAAAATATATTTATGAGGAAAATAATCGCCATTTTATTTAGACAATAATAAGCATAAAACCTGGCAACCCTGTTCAAACTTCACAAACTGTCAGCAAATGCTGGTAAAACCTATCGTCTAATGGACGCCTTACATGTACGTATAAATATATAAATGTATATAAAATCACTTTCTAAAGTCAAACGGGTACTAATATTAAATAGATTATACATTGTGCATGTTATTTGTTAACTTCATTAAAGGCAATATAGTAATTATATCACCTACAAACATTTGTCCATGAATTCTGAAGAAAACAAATTACATGCATTATAGATAGGGTTGCTATCTATAAAATTAAAAAACCAGGATATAAATCTAATAACCCCAGATTTTTAATATGAAATCATTTTACACCAAACCTTACTCATACTTTACATATATTTAAAAATATATGGACCAGATTCTGTAAATTGAACATCTGGGCCCCCCTGAAGAGTACTAAACGCGCTCCCCAGACGTAAAAATATTACGTAATAAGTAAATAGATGGCAACCCTAACTAGAAACTTGCAGATATTCAGAAAACTTACTTATCTCCAATTCTCCACAAACAGCAACACTATCACTATACATTTACGTTGAGCATTTTTAACCATCCCAAGGCCTCTTCACATTCAAACTTAACATAAAACTGATGTTCTCACATCCACAAGTAAAGGTAAAATATTAAATTACAGCACACCACTGGCATTGACTCGAATAAAATAATTTGATATATAACAATTTTCAATATCTTTAGCCGTAGCATTATAAACAAATATATAGCGTAGAGATTTCGATTCTACCTTTACTCCCTGTAATTGATCAAAAATAAATACGACTTAGAAATAAAGATAAAAAACAATATATTTCTGTCTTATATTTTATACTTGATTCGACAGATAAGTATCGATTTCATCCAATATGTGTGCAGATACGTAATTAAAGAATGACAGAACAGTTTATACAACAAGAAAGAATGTAGAATGATAGATTTGTTAAATTTCCCTAAATTTACATAGAGTGCTGAGGGCCCACCAAGACAAATGGCATATTCCAATTTCAAACATGTATGCATATATGTACCACATACATTAGAAAGAACGAGACAGCACATCCTTTATCTCTTTATCTGTAACATGATCGATACATTGCTTCTGCTGTCTAGTTATAAAAAAATAGAGCAATTTTACTTAGCAAAGTTACCTTAAACGTATTTGGAAATGTATACTATTGCTATTTGCCATAGGAACTGCTGCTTTATTGTGTAACACGCTTGCTAACAATTCTCATTCGTAACAGATTTAGATAGATAGGTTTACAATTTTGCAACAACCATTCGAGAGTTGCAATTACAAGTTTAATCGTTCGAAATTGCAACTGTCAATGGTGGAATACATAATCGTAAAACTGTACATTCAATCTGTTTTAAATGAGAATTGTTAGCAGCTACGTTACATAATTGAGCGCATGATGTTGTTGTAGATTTTTATTAAAATTACGAATTTTAAATGATATACATTCTTGTGAAGTTGAGAGCAATCTCGCAGTTCGTGTACCGGAAGTGTAAAGCGATACCCAAACCCGGATAAAGAAAAAAGTTTGTCGTGAGGTCAGTCGGAGTCGCTGCCGGACTCGGAGAGGCAGAGATCATTGTTGAGCACGTCGCTGGGCAGCGCTGTCGCCGGGGCGCTGACGTTACCTGCGTTACATATTATAGCATTTAGTAATAACTTGTTATTTAAAAAACTTTATAAATATACAATCAACTTAAGTAATTAGTATAGGGCAGACTATAATATATGTTTGATAAAGGATTTACTCCATCTTAAGATATAAATGCTTTATCTGGACTTCTAATTTAGTAACCGTTAATTGTTAAAATTATAATAAATATACACATTTTTTTAAAATTGGATGTAGACAATCACAGTAGCATCTCACAAAATACACATGTAGCACCCATACATTTCCACTGCTGGGAAGTTATGCCCCCATCAATACTAATACTAAAAGGGTAATCTGTGGATCTACAGAACCTATTCTGAAAATTGTGTTAGATTTCGATAGCCCATTTATCGAGCGACGTTATAGGGTATAAGGTACACCACGATACAAAAAACAACGGAGCTGCAATGAAAGGTGTTGCAAAAACTGGGAAATTGTACAGCAGACGAAGTTGCGCAAGTCAGCTAGTATCTTATACTTTCATAACCAATTCTCCTTTCAAATCGAAACAGAGCGTGTAAAGCAAACTGCTAGGAGAATTATGTAAGGCAAAGGTGCTAAAACATAGATCACTGTATAAAATCTCCCTTTAGTCTAATATAAAAACCCATATAAATTATCCTTTGTGCCGGATTATAGTTATGATTTACCATTTGTCTGTGCGTGGTACGCTCCGGAGTTATCATCGCTATCGCTACCACTGTCGGAGTCACTGTCGCTATTACTCGACGAACTCGACGAACTATCTTCCTGCTGCACCTGTAATGCGAGAGGAAAAAAGGTAACAAATTGATGGTTACTATAACATTCATTCTGTATGTGCATTACTGCACATTTTTTTTATATTACTGTAATATAATTATGTGTTGCATCAGCAACATCTTTGTTGTCATTCAGTACAGGCCTTCTCCATACCACGCCCAACCCCAAGGTTGGTGAAGCCTTTTTTTTATATTTTATTATCATATATATATGTTAGTCTGTAAGGTATATATAATATGGGCCAAAATTGTTATTTAAATAATATTAAGTTTCCTGAATCAAATAAATAAATATAGTTCCAATTCAAATAAATATAACTTTTTTAATGGAATTATATAATTATATATTTTTTTTAATCCCACTAATAGAGATCACCACAGAGAGAAGAATTAGGAGAAGATATTACGCTTTCGGTAGCGGTGGTCAGGTTACTATACTCAATATTTGTGGTCTCACACATAATAAAGGTAGCGTAATTAAAAAAATATATACATCCATTAGCAGCAACCGACTGAAAGTAAAAAAAATATAAAACACACCGGTGCAGGTACATGTTCTGGCTGATGTCTCGACTCAGCAGGCGGCTGCGGCGGTCTCTCATACACAGGCCGATCTGGCCGATCAGGTCGATCAGGTCGATCAGGTCGATCTGGTCGATCTGGACGATCTGGTCGATCGGGTCGATCAGGTCGATCTGGCCGCTCGACTCGCTCGGGAGCCCGCGCGTACCCATTGTGCGCCGGCGCAGGGCTCTCGTCCAGTCCGATCATCGGTAGTGACGCCAGAGTACTGTTTCCACCACTCGACCACCTGATGTCATTATTTATGTTAATAACCTTACATGATTATGAAAGCTTTCTATACTGCACTATAATAAACTAACGTGTAGTCCGCTTCTTTCAATTATCCCCTTCAAAGTAAAAGATATTTCGAAAAAAAGTCATAAGAATGTAATAGATAAAATATGTATAAATACTATTTCAATTTTCATAGACAAAATAATGGTTCAGGATTTATAAAATTATTTTATATTTTCTTTCTATTTCGTTTGTATCCATTTAATGAACATTAATGTTATCATTATCATCATCATCAGGCCACTGCACATTTATTTTAGGTCAGACGCTTGTTAAATGTCTGGCACCAGCGGAGTATGATAGGATGAGCATGAAGTAAGGCCTGTTTAACCCAAATTGATCAGGAATTAAAAGCGACAGTTTCCAGGCAGACTGCAATGAACAACCGCAACCTTAAAAGTATTTATCATGTGTTCTCTCGAAATGTTTAATACTCACGGAGCTTGCGGAGGAGATGTTTTCACTCTGGGTGGTGACCTAACCATGTTCTGAGGAGGTTTCTGCATCTGATTGCCATTGAAACGAGATTGATTGTTGGCTTGCGTGGCACCTGCAGGGCCTGTCATTAAACAAATTCAATTAATTATTTCTGTGACAACTATTCCAATACATATATAATACAATTATACATCTTTACTATAGGTAGACCATATCTATGAGTTTGAACAAAGTATTGTTCTGGTAATATCGTCAAGTATAATTCGAAAGCGTGTAAGAGAAGCCAAGTGTAATGTGAGAGAATATTTATTTTATTTATGACTATCAGTACCCGCGACCACGTCCACGTGGTATAATCACGTCGTATACTTTATTTTACTAAAATAAAATAATGTTTCTAAAATAAAAGTAGCCTAAGTTACTACTTATTACATTAGCTACCTGCCTAAAAAAAGTCCCGTAAAAATCGGCCCACCCATTTCAGAGATTAGCCGGAACAAACAGACCGACAGACAGACAAACAAAAATTTTAAAAAGTGGTTTTTTGGTGTATGTAATGTATTTATATTCATATGCATGCAGTAAAAAACGGTTATTTCAATATTACAAACAGACACTCCAATTTTATTTATTGTATAGATTAGCTCCCACAACATTAAAAATGTTTGTTTACTGTAAAAAAAAAAGTGGAACAATGTGCAAAAAAAAATTAATTTAATGTAATGTAATAAATGTAATGCAATTACATATTGTGAATAAAAGTATTCAATCAAGGCAGACATTGCACAAAGTCATACATGGGTACCTCTGTCTCTGTCTAACCCACTTCTCGCACCATAAAATAGATAGAGCCAATCTGCGTTGGGGTAACCCTAACGGACTAAGTAAAAATTAATTTATTAAAATAGATATAGCCAACCTGCATTAGGGTTAGGATTGGCTCGTCGGTTCGTGGCAACGCGCGT
The DNA here is from genome assembly GCF_030625045.1 of Achroia grisella. Lineage (NCBI taxonomy): Eukaryota > Metazoa > Arthropoda > Insecta > Lepidoptera > Pyralidae > Achroia > Achroia grisella. The sequence continues at coordinate 929,168 of NW_026712845.1, forward strand.
CCGCGACGTGGAGCGCTGCGTCGTATTCGTGAAATCCGCAGTGACGGGTGTCAACGGCCGCGGCTTCAGTGATGACTCCTGTCTGTGAAGTTAGCATAACATTTATGATCATCATGATTTCAGACTCCAAAGTATAAGTAATCGTTAAGTATAATATGCGGGATTCACGTCGATAGAGAACATATCCTAAAAATATTAAATTAAATATTAACATATCTGATTATAGCCATATTTTAAGACGAAATATTTTAGATGTTCTATAGCGATTCCATGGGGATCTACTGGTCCAGCATATACTTCCTATTTTGATTCCTACAGTGACTTCCAGTAATATGCAATACGTATGCCTGATATTGGCACTTTACATTGCGATATATAATATAAGGTAACTTTTTAATATAATTAAATGATAATAAAAATTAATCCAAGTACAACACCTAAAATATTTTTATATATGTATTTAATTCAGTCAGAATAACTTTATTTAATACTAGCTGTTCCCGCGACTTCGTCCGCGTAGAATTTAACTTTATTTTTCTATAATAAAAGTAGCCTAAGTTACTGCTTATTACATCAGGTACCTACTAAAAGAAGTCCCGTCAAAATCGGTCCAGCCATTTCAAAGTTTAGCCAGAACAAACAGACCGATAGACAGACAGACAAAAATTATAAAAAATGTTAATTTGGTATATGTACCGTATATATATTAATATGCATGTAGTAAAAAACGGTTATTTCGATATTACAAACAGACACTGCAATTTTATTTATATGTATAGATGTATAGATTAATTACACTAGACAATTCACATAGCGCCATGTAGTCCCAGGCTAAGCAGAGCAGAGCTTGTGTTATGTAGGTGTAGGTACTAAACAATTGATGGAAATACGTATATTAATATTTTTGTAAATATATAATATACATAATAAATACACAGACCATTACTAACAAAAAATATTAATGAAGACATATCTTTGTACCATGCCAGTATTTAAACCCACAACCATTATAAGTAAGGTGGTATGCTAAACTGCAAATTCAGAGAGTCCAAATTAATGACGCTACTTTGAATATTTTATATTTAATATATATAAGTACTTACAGTGTCTAACTATATGAATTAATTACTGTGAACAAACAGGAAATCATTGGTAATAATAACATAGCAGTAACTATGACTCACCTTGTCTTTTTCACTTGTATATTACTAGACAGCTTCTCCAGGGTCATTTCTCCTGTAACCCTGTCTATAATAAGGACACATTCCTTTGTATAAGGCCTTTGACTTCCTTTGAATACAGTCTGGGGAACACCGGCACCATCTGAAAGCACATATTGTAATATTTTTATATGTATCTGAACCATGATTTAAGAAAATATTAATCAAAAGCTAGAGTATGTAACCCCTTTATGAATATATAGTGAGTAACTCCTTGTATGAATTGTCCTATGTGTGTATAAATGGATTAGATTCCGTTTATTATATGTTTTCATTAACAAGATATGCTCCATCATTTTTATTAGTCTGCTAAATGTCAGAAACCAGGAATGGTAAAACAAAAACACATAAAAAAATAAAGAATCAAAAATACTAATTTATATATTATAGCATATATGGATTTAGAAGTGGTTTTAATGTAATACCAATTATAGGTCTACTTTTGATAATGCTTAATTGCTGATAATAATGGTTAAATAATTTGATTCATTTTACTGTTAACCAGGTCGAGTTGAATGGAATTGCAGTCGTAATGAATATGCATGTGATTAAAAGAGCTTACCTAAATGTGGTACTGTTACCGTCACTTGATTATTAGTGCCGACATCAACGGTTGCCATTTTGTTCACATCAACTGATGCGGGTTTGAAATCGTCTGAAACAGATTACAGTCTAAATTTAATGCAATCAATTATCAAGTATATGTAATTTTTCCATATAACATATTTAACTGTACTGCGAATGGCTGCTCACGTAATGCTGGCGAGCGCAGCAGTGGCCACACAACGAAAACAAATCCTTGGAATGGAGAGGTCACTCCGTGAAGCCTGTGAAGGCACCAGGAGACTTCTGCGCTTTTGGGAGGAGCTTGGCTGGCTACTTTAGTACTCTGGGTCTACACGCACAACAGCCCAAATGAGAGGCTAATTGCGGAGACTGGAGTCCAATTTACATTTACATTTACAACTGTACTGTGACAGAGTTTTACAAAGGACTAACAAATTTTGTGGAGTCATCAATAATGTACTTATAGTAGCCACCGCAGCCTGTGTCGCCCAACACAAGTAGTGTCACATTTTTCGAACATTTTATGAGTCAATTTCAATTTAAGCATGGCATTGACATTACACTTTCTGCAAATTATGCTAATTAATTATGGGGACAAATTTTAATTCACCAATAAAGTGAGAGCTTGTAAATTGTCTTATGTTTTAGTGATCGAAATTATTTTGCAGTAGTATAGATGCAAATCAATTGATAACATAATAAGGAGACTTATCATGCATACTGAAAGTTGTATAATACAAGTTATGCTACTTTAGTCTGGATGTCTCTCTGTACTCTATGAAATAATGTATGGTAGATAATCCAGACATCTGACTTAGACAGAGCACTCTTTCAAGATGAAATTAACCTACACAACTTTTATACAATTTACTCACATTTGATTGTGTGATACTGTGAAGCTTTATTATTAGTGAAACTTGCTCCCAAATTCAGCTCTCTGACATTATAGTTCAGGCTATAATTGTCTGCCATCTTGGATAATTATGCCATAAGTGAATGTCTCTTTCCTGGAATGTAAAAATATTAAACTTAATATTATAATCAATTAATATCCATTTCTCAATGCTGTTCATTTAGGTAATGAGTTTCTAAAAGGAGTACTACTAATATTTGTATTTAATTGAGTAAATATTATTTCAATCACTAAATAAGCACTGTCTAGCCTCTTACAAAACATTTATACAAGTCAACAAGTCCTTACAAGTAATTTTGAAGCATTTCAATCATCCACATTTTTTAATATCACTGAAAAAAACTCCACATGATATATCATGTGAATAATGAAAGTTTTTGTACATTGGAATGCACAAACATAGTGTTTGCATATAAAGTATGGAGTATAAATTAATTAGGTACAAGATTAAACAATTTTCAAGCAGCAGAGCATAACAGTAATGAGGAAAAATAATATGTATACTATTAAGAAATGGGATTGTAAATCATTCTCTACACAAACTGCAATTATATAAGAATAAGACTAAACTGAAGTAACACTTATAACTTTTTATATAGCAAAGCAATTATCATTATTTATCTGACTCCTGCAAACCATGTATTTTCTATACATACCTTAGAAGTCAGGGACTTCAGATATAATTTGTACAAATTATGTAAATAAATAAATAAATATTATTATAATCAAGATATTTGTTAATTAAACACCTTAAATTGGAGGATAGGAGATTGTTAATAATGGAAATTACTGGCCAAATTGCTAGTAATGTAATCAACCTCCATGGGGTACCTCCTGTTAATTCCTATCCATCACAGTTAATTCCTAGTGAACTTGTCATAATGGGCTGTCTGACTTTATGCTTATGCTATTATACAATCCTGCGTCATATACAATTATGAATAATTCCTTATTCATTTGCTTGGGTTACATTAGACTTATATGTCTTATACACACCCCCAAGACTATAAAGTGTTATCACCTTTCTTTTTAAAGAGCAAAGACTATTTTACTCTTCTAGAACACTGTTAATAACATGAGTATTTATATGTTATTAAATATTTTATGTTATTATTTATTTAAAAACCATAGTTATAAATATACATTTATGCATTGGCAATAGGCACTTCCATGATAAAAAAACATCTTTTATATTTTTTGTAATATTAAATCTATACTAGGATGTCTTTGGTTATGTAAGGCATCATTGAAATATGTAAGAACGATTAATATTACAGTCCATAACTGTGTAACCACCTACTGAAAAAAATATTTGATTAATACCAGTTCATTGGCCTGCTATAAATAAAAAATATATTTAAGTAGGCATATAGGTTAATAAGTAGTATCGGTGTTCAATTAATTTAGGAGATTTGTATTTTAATTCTAAATAATTTATTTCAATATTTATGCAACGTACATACATTCACTACCTCTTAATATTGTCGTGATTCGTGATACAGCTGACGAGTGACTTAAATGTTTGCATATTATATATAATTCACATGATACAACTTAAAGAAATATTCTGAATGATAAAATACCATAAGAATATGCAATTATAAAAGTAATCAGTAAGGAATATGGGAGAAAAGGAAGTATAAACAGATAAAATATGGCAAATTGTTCCGTGGATACCTTACCGTTGCTATGGCTCCCGAGGTTATGTACAATTTATCCTTTGCAAACAATTGACATCGTTGGAACAACTCTCACTTATGCTCCAACAATAGGGATTTCATCGAAAAAGATTGTAATATTATAACAAAATATTCAAATATAGATACAGATCGACCATTTTTTACGACCTAGTTCCCATGACGTTTGACGTACTTAGTATCAGGGTTACCAAGTTAAACGAGTAACTAACTTAATTTTTTTCTCTCGTGCAGTGTTTGTCAAACCTTGTACTTATAATATATTTAAGAAAGTCTTACTCGTAGATAAAGAAATTTCTAGGCAATGCATTCAATATTACTTGTATCAATTTTAATACGATTAAAATTAAAATTTATTGATGCGATTAAAATTGATACAAAAAAATAATGTTGCATGAATTCTTCACTACTTTAAACAATTATGACCATTAGGAACTTCAGATTTCTAATGGTCATAATTGTTAAAAGTCCACCTGGCTGGCGATTTTGTACAAGGAAACTTAAGTGTAAGACAATCAGCTTGATGCTCCGACAACTATTACTACGATAGTCGATTAATATAGACAAGGTTTTAGGTAAATTAGCATTTAGATAACAAGCTGATAACTTCAATAAGTGTAATGCTTACTTTATGTAATGTAATATCTTGCAGGTATATATATATATGTACCTAATATTTTCTTACCAATGTATATTTGACTACAAATAAGTGTACGATAAGAAATGAATCAAATTATTAGTACTAAAAATATTTCTTCACATTACAATTTGTTCACATTTTATTGAAAATATGTGGTTTGTTTGCAAATTTTTTTAGTATAACAGTCTTGTCATAAAACTGTATTAGGCTACTATGCAAAGAAGACAAAACGTTCGTACGTTCTTATTCACTTGGGGTCGGCGCAATATTTTTTTCTCTTCCATACATCCCTGTTCGTAGTCATATCGTTCTTCTTTCTTCCCATATCATTTTACACCATGTCCATTCATATCTTTTTCGGTCATACGTTTTTTTCTTTTTATCCATTCACATTCATATATAAAACTTTCTTTAAAATATTCTCCTCATTCCTACGCATTAATAGACGATTACTTTTCAACTTATCAAGTTCTTGTAAATTTTTCCATTAAATCTGAGAAGAACATGTGAGTCACACGTCGTCGTCACGCGTCGCCGTAAACTACCGCTGTGGTTAATTTGTATGTGCGTTAATTTCATATGAGAAGCCATTTTATTTAATTATTAAATGAAATAAAAATTATTTTATTACTTGTATGATTCAAAATAAACATAAAGAATTCTGTGGTTTAGACTCTTGCCTTGCTTCCAGACCCGTAGAAATGTTAAAAAAGAATAAACAAATATTTATAAAATAATAGTTGAAGTTGATATCAGTTCATATATTCATAATTTGCTCTTATTATATTTCAACGAGAAAATCTTTTCTTTAATTTGAAATAATTGAAAATTTGAATAAAAATGTCTAAAAAGTCAATCACATTGGACGTCGATCCAACGATAATGGAGCGAAATATGAAAATCATTCAAGTAAGTTTTTTGTATTCTATTATTAATTATTAGGTATTTGTTTTTTTTTCTAATATAATTAATAAATAGTTTAAATAAAATATCAACTACTTTGTACATAAAAATATCTAAACAATAATTTAAGTATATAAAGACAGTATAGCTACTGCAAAGCCGCTCCCTTGGTTACCAGAATATTTTCAACTTTTTTAAAGAATAAACTTACATGTACTGCAGCCCTATAGTATACCCGCTAAAATTGTCTGTTAAAAACTATTGTTATAAATTTAAAAAATTAAAAGAGATAGGTAGATTATAATAATTGAAAATATAAAAATATCCAGAAACAACTTTAAATACAATCACACAATGTTTAACAATGATAGATTATGAAGTATTAACCAATAGGAATAATGATAGGACAAGGCCAATTGCCTGGTCCTTTGCTTATGGTACTATAAGATGTACACACAAGTGCCACAGCTGGGCTACAGAGGTTGATTGCACACACTCAACAGTATGATGAGCCAAGTGGGAAGGGGATTGTAAGTAATGTGGATTAACAACCCTATGTACCAAGATAGGTTGTCCTCCATGCAGTTCTTCCTGGAAACCATCAGAATAAATTCCTGGACAATTTGCCACAATGGGCTAGTTGACCTGACCTTATGCTCATCATAATACCCTTCACTGGTACCCCGTCAGTGTGAACCATTCCCTCAAGTGGGTTCACCATTTTATTATTATCCAAAAAACTGTATAAAAGGTTCCAGTGCAGGAGAAGTAGAAAAAGCTTCACTGTGTTAGTATTATTTAAAAAAATATATAAGAATGTTTAAAGCATGTAAGAAATATGAAGAAATCAATATTTAGAACTCTGAATCAAGAAGATATATATTATTTAATAATGTTGTTAGCCTGTTAGTCATTCCAATCACATAAAAAAGAAATTACAAATCTATTTTGTTAATTAAGTAGATGTATTATTAATTGTTCCAAGTAATTCACTGTACACTCACTTCTTTGTGAGTACAATAGGTTATCCAAAACTATGTGTATTTACAGTCAGTAAATTCATTTCCTTGATTAAAACTGTTACACCCATAGTTTAAAAACATCCAACAATTCTTTATTCTTGCAGGATAATCCAGTTGAAGAGGAGTTCAATAAACTTCTGTCATCAGCAGTAGACACAGTTCCTTCAAAGCTTGTTAAACCAAGACCAGGTATTATTAACTTTATTTTTGAAAGATACCATAATTTTGAAGTTATAAAATGGGGGCATACTTTCCTTTCCTTTTTACATTGTTTTTTTATAATAAAAAAAAACAATCTTATATCAAGGAGTTCCAAAATGGTCACTTTCTATGTTTATTAATGGGTTCTAAAAAATTTATGGTATTTTTTTAAATTTAAATAGCTAATTAGATAAAGTAGTAGAATTTATAGTTTTCTTCTAATACTAAAATTGCAATTGTAATTTATTATATGTGTGTCTTAACATTGTAGGATTTTGTGTCAAGACTTATACCAAACCAGATAACAAAAAAGTGTTTGTGAATATATGTCTCACAGAAGCAATACCCTGTCCAAGAGATATTACAAATAATGAGCTTATGCAAATACTCAATTCCGATGACCCATCTAGTTACAGAGTGCCCATGAGCTTAGGCGAAGGTAGAACTGAGCAGGATAAATCTGGAGTTCCAGCTACAGTCTATGATGTTGCTATAAACCCAGATTTCTTTAAGAAAATAGAAAAAGATGATTTATTTCAAACATTCTTTCTCACTGTTGTGTTTGAAGGATTACAGGATAAATACCAATTTGAAATTGACATAACTAAGTACACCATTTTGAAACATAGGAAATCAATAGGCACTCTGCAATCTCATAGGATTCAAATAAGGGATATCCAGACTTGTGAGGAAAAAACAAAGTCACCTCTGATAGAGGAAATTCAGGAAAAGCCAGCAAAAATTAAAGAAATTAATGTGACAAAGAAGAGAGAATTAATTTATAGGTTAAGAAGGGAACCACCCACTGGAGAAATAGAGTATTTATTAGCGGAATTCAAGATACCTGCATCTGTAAGTCTTGAATATAGTAAAAATATAACATTTTAACATATCTTGGGTTTGCACTGGTTTACTTGTAATAAGAATTTATTGTATGGTCAAAATCTTATTACAAGATCAACAACTATAGTATACCAAAATTTTCAAACACACATTACACAAATTATTCCAGTCTTATGAAATATGATTAATATTTTGTTTCGACAGATGGAGCTAAAAGATATGAACTTGGAAGTTGGTAAAGACCGTTTAGTTCTAGACTCTAAAGGAACATACGATCTTGTGGATTTCTTCTTACCTTGCAGTGTTGATCAGGATATAATTGATGCTCAACTAAATAGGAATAATGACGTAAGCAATGTTTAAAAGTAATTTATAAGTACTTTACAAAGATATTGTATGCATGCATTTCAATGGCAACATAATCATTTTCGTGAGTATCTCTGTCACACGTATTTTAGCCACTTAGTCTTTTCTTAGTCGGACGTGTATCGGTTGAAGGGTGGTATAAAGTAATAAAATTACAGGGTAAGTATTTGACGGCGGATCGATCGGAGGGCATCCCCCCCGATCGATCCCCGGTCCAATTCAAACGGGGATTGAAACTACGACGGCCTGAGACCTCCATAAACCCTTCCGCGGGTTGGAGTGCCATCTGCACTGGCACCCTATTGGCCGGTAAAGCTGTAAAGCCCAGCTGCGGCTAACAGCAATAAACTAGTCCGAAAAAAAAGGTAAGTATGGAATAACATCTTAATCCTTCAGAATAGTAACAGTATAGTCACATAACGTAATATTTGTGACGATGTTCATGTATATAGGCAATGGTTACCACTTACCATAAGGTAAACATTATCACCTTGATCGCCATTCTAGTTACATAAACTTGATATTATGTTCATATACCAAATAAGTTTGAACTGTGACTATCCATTTGATTTAAAGTTTTTCTACATAGTTGTTTGTTTCAGATGTTGCTGGTCAAAATGCCTGTGATTCATTAGTGTCATAGTTAGTAATTAATATGTTAAAAATAATAAATATATAATTAAATCAAAAAATATTAGTTTTGATTGAATTTATCACTAATAGAAATGACCATAATGACTTTTTCTGAATTATATTCTGCTCTCTCTCGGGAGATAAGACTATTTACTATTTTAAAAGAAAATAATAGCAACCAATACGATTCTCTTAATGGTAGTCAGATATAGTTAGAAATCAAATTCGAGGTGTAAACGAATTCCAATGTGTAAGCAAAGGTCAATGTTAAACTGGCTCATATTTAATCAACATTACCTTACATAACTATGTAATAATCATTGACAGCCTCAGTGGTTTACCGATTTAGCACACCAATGGTCGCGGGTTTGATCTCTTGTACGATGTAAACATTTATATTCACGAGTATAATTGATTGTATCGGTCTGGATGTTTTCTATGTATAATATGTATGTATTTAAAAAAAAAATCATTCTTTAAAAAGAAGTAGGAAGGGTAACTTGTAATAGAGGAAATTCAGGAAAAGCCAGCAAAAATTAAAGAAATTAATGTGACAAAGAAGAGAGAATTAATTTATAGGTTAAGAAGGGAACCACCCACTGGAGAAATAGAGTATTTATTAGCGGAATTCAAGATACCTGCATCTGTAAGTCTTGAATATAGTAAAAATATAACATTTTAACATATCTTGGGTTTGCACTGGTTTACTTGTAATAAGAATTTATTGTATGGTCAAAATCTTATTACAAGATCAACAACTATAGTATACCAAAATTTTCAAACACACATTACACAAATTATTCCAGTCTTATGAAATATGATTAATATTTTGTTTCGACAGATGGAGCTAAAAGATATGAACTTGGAAGTTGGTAAAGACCGTTTAGTTCTAGACTCTAAAGGAACATACGATCTTGTGGATTTCTTCTTACCTTGCAGTGTTGATCAGGATATAATTGATGCTCAACTAAATAGGAATAATGACGTAAGCAATGTTTAAAAGTAATTTATAAGTACTTTACAAAGATATTGTATGCATGCATTTCAATGGCAACATAATCATTTTCGTGAGTATCTCTGTCACACGTATTTTAGCCACTTAGTCTTTTCTTAGTCGGACGTGTATCGGTTGAAGGGTGGTATAAAGTAATAAAATTACAGGGTAAGTATTTGACGGCGGATCGATCGGAGGGCATCCCCCCGATCGATCCCCGGTCCAATTCAAACGGGGATTGAAACTACGACGGCCTGAGACCTCCATAAACCCTTCCGCGGGTTGGAGTGCCATCTGCACTGGCACCCTATTGGCCGGTAAAGCTGTAAAGCCCAGCTGCGGCTAACAACAATAAACTAGTCCGAAAAAAATGGTAAGTATGGAATAACATCTTAATCCTTCAGAATAGTAACAGTATGGTCACATAACGTAATATTTGTGACGATGTTCATGTATATAGGCAATGGTTACCACTTACCATAAGGTAAACATTATCACCTTGATCGCCATTCTAGTTACATAAACTTGATATTATGTTCATATACCAAATAAGTTTGAACTGTGACTATCCATTTGATTTAAAGTTTTTCTACATAGTTGTTTGTTTCAGATGTTGCTGGTCAAAATGCCTGTGATTCATTAGTGTCATAGTTAGTAATTAATATGTTAAAAATAATAAATATATAATTAAATTAAAAAATATTAGTTTTGATTGAATTTATCACTAATAGAAATGACCATAATGACTTTTTCTGAATTATATTCTGCTCTCTCTCGGGAGATAAGACTATTTACTATTTTAAAAGAAAATAATAGCAACCAATACGATTCTCTTAATGGTAGTCAGATATAGTTAGAAATCAAATTCGAGGTGTAAACGAATTCCAATGTGTAAGCAAAGGTCAATGTTAAACTGGCTCATATTTAATCAACATTACCTTACATAGTTTAATAATCATTGACAGCCTCAGTGGTTTACCGATTTAGCACACCAATGGTCGCGGGTTTGATCTCTTGTACGATGTAAACATTTATATTCACGAGTATAATTGATTGTATCGGTCTGGATGTTTTCTATGTATAATATGTATGTATTTAAAAAAAAATCATTCTTTAAAAAGAAGTAGGGTATTATTTAAAACAGAAAGATTATTAGTAAAAAAAAAAACAATTTATTAGAAAGCTACCTTACAATACAATTTAAGTATTTATGTCATTTTATTTAAGCGTTTTTTTTTATTTTATATATATTTTTAAAATTACTACTATATATTTTGTTAGGCTTGTCCATTGTGAAAATTGATATGTTTATCAAAACTATAATTTCTACAAAACAAATTAATAGAAGAACTATAGGATTGGATCCAAGCATATGTAGGTTTTCAGAGCTACCTGAGTATAATATATACCAACTCCTTCAGCTACTCAAATAGAGATAATTAAATCTCACACCAAAATAAATCTTACATGCAGTAAAAAAAAATTTTAAGACAAATTTGTAAACTTGTTTTTACTTGTAAATTTTCAAGCTAATGTTAGTTGGTACTACAATTTATTTATTGACATCAAAATTAAGCGAGCCCTACAGCTTCCCAATATGCTCACATAGGAAAAATTATACAAAATGTGATATATTAAAAATTACAAAAAAATATATAATAAAACAATTTTACGTATTATTTAGGAAATCCGTTGCCATTCTGCTAAAATTCAACAAGTCACATGTAAATATATACAGCTCAGGAAATGCTTAAAAGCTAGCACACAATCTATAAGACTAGGCACGATCTATAAGATATTACGTTTCGGTACGGACGAATCGTACCGACGAGACTCTTCGATTGGCGCATTTACAAAGAAGGCGGGGCGCAGCAACCAATACGCCAATCGAACGGCGTCGTCGGTCCGAGTCGTCCGGTTCTTATTGGAAGAGATTAAGGTAAGGCCTCTGTTTATTCCAAGGCAGTTCTTCAGGAATTCTAGTCAGCTGTACATACATATAGACAAAATAGACTCAACCATTTAAATGACAAATCGTATCGTTCATGGATACTACCATTGATAATGATTAAAATCTTTGTAACAGTTAACAATATTACTAAATATTATCAGTATATTCAACAGTATTAATAATATACTTACATTATATTATTATTACACTTGACTACAATAAATGTTTAGATTATTACAATGTTGAATTACATGTAGCAATATACAAAGCTGTTGAAAAAATAAATACATTTGTAAATGCAGGTTATAAATGCAGCTTTGCTCAAACATGGTGTATTTAATAATAATAATAGCTTTCATTAAACAATATTTTCATACTTAATAACATATTAGTTCAAATGAGAAAAATATATTCTATTCTAATAATATCACAAATATAGCTACCTTTTAATGTAGTGTACTCATGGGTATAATTAAATTAAACAATATTGGATAACTATACGTAATACAAAATTGTCTATGATTGTTAAAATATTTATTTTAACAATCATAGACAAATTTGCTTAAACCTATAGGAATTGGTACGAGATTGTTATGCTAATAATAATTAGTATTTTATGCAATATAAAAACATACATTTGTGATGATTGCATTATTGAGATTATATATTAATAAAATTACTTAAAGTTAGTTTAAAAAAATTCAGTCATTACTGTTGTGTAGAAATTATACTCATATAGGATTGTCTATAGATATAAGGCTAAGTAAATTCACGCTAGGGGCGCTGTCATGCTCAGCTAGTGCTTGCAACACGAGGCAACGGAGGCTGAACTGAACTGAATTCATGAGCACCAATAAATTAGTCAACATGCTTGGACTATTGTTATATTTCCCCTATAAAAATATATTATTTCATACAATTAGTATGTTTATTACTTCTAACTACAGCCATAGATATTTAACCGCTAAAAATAGCAAAAAATATTGAATCATCATTATGTTTAGTGAGATATAAAGAAGTATGTTTTGTCAATATTGTATTGCTACTTATATAATGATTAGTAATAAATAGGTATGAAAGTCTCAATTAATGTTTTTGACAGGAACATATTAAAATATTTATGAGTTAGCATTATTATTTATAACTTGGTATATAACTTAAAATATAACGTTAATTTTATTACAATAATAATAGTTTTCTAGCCTCACTGAGTATGTCATTAGAGATTTGTTCGAGATTGTTCTTATATCAATATTGTTTCCTCTATTTGTGTTAACACCATTAATTCTTGTATTTCAGTTTAACATCATTAATACCCATTCTTTATTGATAGGAAACCTAGCCTAGTTTAAATTAGTATTTTTTTGATTAATTGACTTTATTCTATTAAGCGCCATTCTAAAATTTTCTAAACCTCGTAACTCTATAATAATCTGAATGCGATGGGAATCTAAATTTCTCAATGCTATAAACTGTCTATAAATATTTTAGAACTTTCTAGAACATCAGAACTCATCATGCTTAACATGGAAGGCTTGGCCTCTTATACCGAGATCATCAACGCCTGATAATATGTTCTCATAATTCACCAAATGCGGTTGGATCTCGTTGATCAGACTTGTATAGTCTTTGACCTTGAAAGATATAACGCTGCTGAATTGTTGGCGCGGGCTCCTCCCGAGGTACAGTTTGATGGAGGGGTAACTTGTAATTTGTTCGTGTTGGCACAGACCGCGGTCTGTTATGCAGTTAACTTTGCCTAATTGTACGGCGTTGTTGAGTAACTGCAATAAAAATATAGGCTTGATGAACATTCCGCACAGCAAATATTACTTTTAATATGCAGCCACAATGGAGTTAATGAACTATACACAACATCAGAAATAAATCAACTCATTTCTTCGAGAATTGATACAGCTCTTAGCTGCCTTTACACTTAGAAGTGACTAGGCTATCACGCACGAAAAAACATGTATTATATTATTATTGAAATTGGCCTTTCAAGTACCTATAAATATTGTAATAAAATGGCATACTTACAATTCCAGTTATAGCAAAATCTGTGTACATCTCATAACACCTGTAGCACCGCGGAGAGTGGAAGTACACCAACCATGGTTTTCTGTCACTGAAAACAATAACACTCAGCAAGGGATCAAATAAAACCAGTGACGATTAGCAATAAACAGAAAAAACAAAAAATAAAAATAATAAAAAAAATAAGAAAAGCCTCCCCTAAATATGCATCTAATATTTAAACTAGGTTAAGCAGGTTAGGTTAAGGCAGTATTTGTAAAGAAGTAAGAAAAATCTAAATAAGAACTGGTCATAACCCCGAATCCCCAACCTTGTTTTTTATGTACAATTTTTGACTTCTGTGTTTTTATTTATTCTATGATTTTGTATCAAATATACTCTCGACAGCAAAGGATTGGCGAGTTATATATTTCACCATAAAAGACATTCTGCCGTATTAAGTAACTTAAAATTATAGTGTTACACATACAAAAATCTTACACCTACAATATACAGGCATCCACATTAAAGGATTAACAATTAACTTATCTAACAATTTGTAAATTAATATTATTAAATAGCTTCAGTATTTACTTACCTGGTATGTAAGTCCTCAGAGATAACATTTCTGCTAAAGGTCTGCCAATTAAGTTTTTCTACTGAATCGTCAATATGACCCATTGCCCACTCCAATATGTATGGTGCTTCAGACAGGTGTTGCAGGCTTATTCTGGAGATAAATAATAATAGAAATAATCTTTATTTATTTAAACTCAGTACAGGCACTTTTGAATAGTCATATTTTTTATTCTACCACTCATTCGGAACGCAAATTCATCACAAGAAGAGTGAGTAATAACCATAAACCTGGACAATACACACAGTGCAATCTAGTCCCAAGCAGAATTTATCCTATAGGGTACTAGAAAAGTGGTATAAATAATAAAGCTATATGCTAAGTATACAAAAATCATATATTATATAAGATTTTAGTAACACATTAGGTAATTAATATCAAATCTATACCATATATTATTTACATAGTGCCATGTAGGTTAAAGCTAAACAGTTTGTGTTATGAGAGATAACCGATAGGTATAGGTACAGTGGACCCGCGGTAATCCGGCCCCCCTTGTAATCCGACATGGGCTATTATTTATTATTTTTTTGACAATATACTTCAGAGTGCATATACTGGATCTGTAATTTGCCGGATTATAAGATACTCTTTTGTAAAAAAATCCGGACAATAGGCAGCACTCTATAATCCGACAAATTCGATGGCCGACACGGCCCTGCAAAATGTTTGTCGGATAACCGGGGGTCCACCATACTTACATTTTTTTAAATGCATATATATATATATATATATATATGCATTTAAAAAAAAAAATAGAAAACACCCAAACCAATACAAAGAACCATACTTATGAATACAAATGTTTGTCTCGTGCGAGGAATCGTACCCGCGACCACCAGAAGTAAAGCAGTGTGCTATACCGCTAACCCACCGAGGTTGACATTGCATATAAGTCATTCTATCACTTTTTTTTTATTTTCTCTAAGGTAAGGAGTGACATTGTTGTAGTATTGCTTACGAGTAGTGTTGAGCAGCGGATAGAGGGTAGAGACGAGCGCTGGGTGCGTGTATATTTGTGCACAGGCCGCCCGCGCCGCGACTGCATCGCAATATACCCACACGAACGAACTCCAATGGTCGCAACTAGTCAAGAAAACAATGTTATTAAGAAACTTAATAAATATACTACACTATGCTATTTTAAAAATAAAATTACTAATAATTTTACTAAAATGCGAAAGTTTATGAGTTTGTTAAACTTTCCCGCAAAAACTACTGAACGGGTTTTGATGATATTTCGTACTAATTTTTATAAATAAACATTTAATTGCGTCATATACAAAATTAACGAGTAAAGTTATTTACAAATTCTTCTCAACTCATCACAAACTGAACACTACTTAAAAATGGAAAAAAAATACATGCAGAAGTAGCGAAAAATATTGTACCTATAAGGGTTTTACGGTATTTTATTTTGGTGAATGTTTTAATATTAGTAAAGGTATAATTATATATTGGTAAATATATAATCTCTCTTTAATAATATAATTATGTTACCCAACTTTTCATTCCTAAATTTGAGCGCGTTTTACCGCAATCTCACCTGAAGTTAAGTGAAGATGTGGTCTAAGCTGTTACACTGTTAAGCTGAATAAATAAATCACTTTTACTGCTAGAGAAATATCAATCATGGCGAGTTGGAAATTACCCCACAACACTTTCTGATTATACACTAGGTTAGTTGGTAGAGAATGCCTACGGCACTAAGCTTGCCTGTTCTGCAAAAGTTTTTATTTCTTCAATAAAGAATAAATAAATATATATGAGTGTCAAGGTACTCACCTTTTGTGCAACGACACGCCATTCGTGGTCTAATTGATCGCACACGCGTCCGCACTGAGCCGGAAAGTACGCCACCAGCCAAGTGTGGTCGCGCATCGACGCGTCTAAAATTTCTAGCGCTTGATGCTCGTCTAACTCCAAATCTGGAAAATGGAATATGCCGTTAAGAGAAATATTCTCTTCAGTGAATTTTATGTTTGTATGAAGAGAAGAAATCTTATTAATATTATAAACGCGGAAATTTGTGAGCGTGGATGAATACTCTTTCACGCAAAACTACTGAATATATTTAACTAAACTTTACAATATACAATAATAACCTACTTTATACATCAGAACAACATAGGCTATAAATACAAACAGTTCAACATATTCTTAAGCTTTAAAAAATATATACAGGTTTATTTACCATCACTATCCATAATCAACTGTATATACTCCAGCAGGCTGTGTTCCTCAATATTCCCGCTGTATACATGTCGTTTCCGTCTATCTTGTAATAATACTGTGGCTTTGCTTGGGGCCAATTCTCGACAAATCCTTTCTGTTTCTAATGTACAGGACATAATGCCGAACTGAAATTAAAGAATAAAAGGAATTATAAAATACCTAATTGTATATACCTATACATATGTATGTACATATACATGTACATGCCTACCATTGTATATATATACCTACTTAATATATATAATTTGAAACAACTTATACTGATCATCTTCCAAAGAAAACAACGGATATTCTAGATTGTGGTATCCAAGAGATCAAAAAAGGAAACGAAGGCGACAGAAATCGAGGTGGGAGGATATAAGGGCAGTGACTGGATCAACATGGAGAAATAAAACGTTGGACAGAGGAAGTTGGAGTCTATTGGAGGAGGTCTATGTCTTAATACAAGCTGACGAAGCGAGGCAGTGAAATAGTAATAAACAAGAATACATTCAACTTCACTATCAGAATAAAAACTATTAATAAATATAATAAATAGTGATCATCAACTGATATGCAATTTTTTCATGCATCAAGATTAAAGAAGTATATTTTATTTTTTTGACAAAATTGAAAAAAAAGTGCTAAGTAACGTTTATATTCATGTATGAAATGGTGTCTCGTTTTTATAATTGAATCATAAAATAATGCATAGTACTTACATTCAGATTCTCTGAATTTTCGTAGTGCAAATTTATCCGAGAGAACGTCTGCGCGATGTGATCCCACGGAAGTTGATAGGGTATGACGACCAGAATCCAAATGCCCATATCTGTCAGAATTGTATGTAATTAAATCTTATATATAAAATTCTCGTGTCACAGTTTTCGTTCCCATACTCCTCCGAAACGGCTTGACCGATTCTCATGAAATTTTGTGAGCGTATTGAGTAGGTCTGAGAATATATTTAAATAGTCCACCCATAATTTTTATTTTTTATTTTTAGGCAAAACAACGTTTGCCGGGACAGCTAGTTATTATATATTTATATAAAAAGTGGTTAATAGTATATTACGATATACGTGCGTTATGAGGGTTTATAACACTCAAGGCGAAATTTCATAACGAGCCGTAGGCGAGGGCGTAATAGAGGAGCTGACGGTATTAAATACTCAAGTATAAGGTACGAGGTTTTTCAACACACTTCATTTTAAATAAACTCAACTATAAAACTGTGATGCACACTATTGTATTTAGACGACTTTGAACAAAGTCTATGTGATAGTCTGTCAGTTAAAGATATATTTACCTCCGTCAAGAATTCGCGTCAAATCAGAAGCTGACAAGGTTTGGAGCCTGGTGGTCAGTACAGCACTGCTGATGAAGGTTTTTATATCTTCAGTATCAGCTGCTCGTTGGTACGCACCGCCGTGCTTGAGCATACCCCACGCTGCTTGTTCTTGCAAACCCCCTGCTTGTAATGACGCGCATAGCTCGCCCCATTTGTCGCAGTCAACTTCGCCTGAAATTCGCCACATCATACAATAATAATATATAGGAATAAAAAAAAATTAAGTGTTGGTAATTTAAAATTAATAGTTTTGCACCATATGTACAGTGAACCCGCGGTAATCCGGCTCCCCTTGTAATCCGACATGGTCTATTATTTATTACTTTTTCACAATCTTCGCTAATGCATGATTGGACAAATTTGAATAAGTTTGAAGATGTACGTATCACTACTGTTGTACTCGACGCGTAGGGTATTATTGATTATGATTGCTTTGTTTGTTGAATTTGACTACTTACATGTGATGAAGATAGCGGTGCGGTATAGCATGTGTTCATTGTTATATGTACATAATGAAGTAAGATTTGTACTTCACAGTGCATATACATACATACATATATAACATAGAATCTTATCACTGGATCTGTAATTTGTCGGATTACTCTTTTGTAAAAAATTCCAGACTATAGGGGACTCCTTCGGCCTCGCTATAATCCGACAAATTAGATTGTCCGACACTGCCCTGCAAACCGATTGTCGGATAACCGGGGGTCCACTGTATATGAAAATACTGTAGGTACTTTCATATTTCATTTCATTTCAAAAAAACATATTTATACCCTTTACGACTATTATCTCAAATGAGGTAGTCAGAGGTATTCTCATACAACTACGCCGTGGTGAAGGCAACACATGACATGGCCATATTTCGTTGGGTGAATCTGGGTGTATACAACATAGCATTCTTGCTATGAGTATACTACTACATACTATCTAAATTATTTCATTTACAATAAAATAATACTGTGATAAAAAGATACTCATTAATAAAAGTTTACTCACCAAAATGCAAATCGGGAAATTCCAACCGCATTTTGTTCAACAAAAGTCTGTTATGTCCTTTTTTCGAAAAATACAACACCCATGGTGTTGACTGGCCACTTCGAAGTTTGTTCCTTATTTTCTGTAATATTAGAAAAAAAAAGTTTGATAAAAGAATACATGCCTATGTTTATATAAGAATAGTTTTGTTGTATTCTAATTTGACGATAAAACATGACAGTATTGTGCAATAAACCTTACTTCAAAATTGAAACCTTATATCAATACAATAAAGTTGAATTTAATTTTCTAATCCAAGAGATTTTATTCAGGAACATCGTACATTACTTGAATGAAATCTTTTTAAATTGATATGTTAAAATTAAAAAAATATATAGAAACCTTTAATGTATTGGGGTCTATCAACTCAGTCTTTGGTAGTGCGTCAACAATTTCTTTAAGGATATCTTTCTCTTCTGTGCTCTGAATTTCTATGCTATCTTGCTTATATCTGTATACAACTGTTGTATATTCATCTCTTGTCAATTTCTCACGTAGACTGTCGTCTTCAACTATAGCTAGAGTGACTAGATTATTCTGAAAACGACCAGATAGATTAGGATGTAAAAGGGTAAGCAAAATGTCTGTTAAAAACGTTTATAGTATCATATAAAAATCTCTATTTTGTATGGGATATTATATTATATATTAATTTGGAAACTATGTAACCATCTTTTATATTTTCCTCTTGGTGTCATTAGATCCGACTTAGATTGAATTAAGGAGATGAAAAAATATCATAAAAGTTGGTTACATAGTAGGGTCACAGATTATATTAAGTTCAGTCGGATTGTCCCATGCGACTCTGTTCGATTGGTGCAATTGTTTGCCGCACTCATTGGGACTAACGCAATCAGAACGGGGCCGAATAATGTGTCCGCACTTTAAAGATAGGACGATTCTTTTTATACTGGTAATTGCCCCTGATTATTTTATTTTAAATAGTAAGGGATTAGGGAAATTAATGCTTACCGATGATGAAACATTGTATCAGACAACGACGAATCCCGTTTGCAAAAAATTTAAACAATATTTATAAATCATTACTTGAAAACTAGAGAGTCACATATTAGTGTGGGTAAATATATTTTTTTACATGCATGAAATATGGCAAATGAAGTCACAGGTAAAGGCAAGTGTTAAGATCTCACCAAATGATAAGCAATCCTTGTCAAGGAATTTCTGTCGATCCTGTTGGTACCCAGCACATAAGCCATTGGTGCATCTTTGCTCCTCAATTGTGAGACCGTGGGCACGTGGACACGGCTTCTTAGATACGTCATAACAAACTGATCCAGTGCTTCTATTGTGCGGTCACCGCGATAGTGCACATAATTACCGTGCTTACCCTAAAACAGACAAGCATTCGTCTATATTACTACCACAAAGAAGTAAAACCTAATTTTATGTAAGTTTTTAATTGAGAAATATAAAAAAAATTGTCCAATTAAAAAATAATAGCCAGTCCACAGGCAGCCACATTAATAGCCTATTTTTTAATTAATTCATCATTGCCTTGTCTTTATCCCATTCATTTTTAATTTATTATAAAATAAAATTGGCAGATCTAAACACAGAAAACAGAAAGCTAGACTATATGTCTAGTTTATATTAACAACAGTTAATTATAAGATCTGTTAATATAATTAAAAAGACTTAATCCAATAAATACAGTAACAGAAAATTGTAAACATTAATATCAATAGAATTCACTTCCTGTACTTATGTCCCTCATATTTCACAACCTATTGTGCCTCATTTTATTCTGTAAACCCTCTATTACTTACATTTGGATAAAATAGCAGTGATGGATAACTGCCTATTCTCATTGAGTTGTAACAGAATGAATTATGGTATTTGCAATTTACAGATGCTACTTTTACCTGTAACAATAAAAATATTTATAATGGTTGTCTATGAGCATGCATAAGAGAGGTATGATGGAATTGACGTACCACAAATAGAAAAAAGCCCCAAATTTAATAAAAAAAAAGATGCAAGAGAGAGTGTAGCTAATGTCAATAATATATTTTTTTAATTGGAATGGCAAACACCTATATTCATGAACAAGACTATGGACATCGTGTTATAACGTGATACTCGTGACAGCACTACACAGGACTAAGACGTCATACCTCTTATCCTGTAATTTCACTTTCATTTCACTGCCAAATATGAACCCTACAACCGAAACACAGTTCACAATACAAGCTGCACTAGGCTGAAATAGATATGCAGATGACTTGATTAGAAATTCTACTTAAATAAATATAAATATGTTAATAAATAAAAAAACATAAACAATTATTAGTTATAGTTATTAACTACTTAAAACTATATGGCTAATAATAATGGCTATAATCTAAAACCACAGAACAAAATAAGTATTCTTACTACTCAACTTATTTTGTCCTATGTATGTTTAAATCACAAATTAGGGCAAAATTTACCAAATAAAAAAGTATGATTTTTAAAGGTAAAGTATTTACTGTCAACTGTTAGTTATTTTTAAATATTTCATCATCATTCACAAATTTACCGATATTGATGTATCACACACACACCACATTAAATGTTGATATATGTAAGACTAGCAGAAATGGCCATGCGTTGCTATGGCTAAGGTTGTTGAATAAAATAATATAAATGGAGATGTAAGCTATCCTATCTTTTAAGTTGTATCAAATTGCACACAAAGTGCAAGTCAAATTTGCAATCAGTTCAGTAATTTAGGAGTCCATCGCACACACAACTGTGGCACATAATTTTTATATATATAAATTTGTGTATAAAACATGTAAATTATTATATACCTACATGTGAATCGGTGCTACTTGTAGAGACTGGTGTGCTCCGATCATCATGAATATTTTGTTTTAACAACTTATTTTATATTTTAGTATTTGTTAGTTTCTGATGTCATTAGTTAGTTTATAACACACAAAATCTTAATACCATAAAGATGAACACTCATCTGTATAAAAGAGTGAACTAGATACGTTCTTCACTGCATCTGCATTCAGAGTGACAGAATAAAAAAAAATATTATTTAGATTTCAATTAGTGTATAAATAATTTTGTACAATAGTAATGCATACTTACAACACCCTTATATATTTCTGCTAGTTTTTTCCAGTGATCTACTAAATTCTGACATGGCGGGCAAAATGGTGAGTAGAAATTAATGAAATAGAAGCCTTCATTTAGATAATTATCTGTAAGAAATAAACAGTAATATTATTTCGAATGATTATTCGAATATCAAAAGTCAATAAATATGCCACAGAATTATCTGAGATATTGCAAGGTTTTATAAGTCACCTCTCTCTATCCTCACAGATGAGGATTCCAGTCTCCCTTCAAATAAAGCAAAACTAATTGTAAATTTTCTTCTAACTAACAATATTATAATTGTATAATGTTAACATTCAATGTCAATTATAATTATGGATAATTGTCATAAAAATCTTGACTTATGTTAAAAAAACAGCAATATTCATAATATTATTGTAGTAAATATAGAGAATTTGTAATAATTGGTTAAATGAGCTGACTTCATCTTCAGCTTATTATCTGCCACTGGTCATCAACTAGGGAGGCAAATATATAGGGATTTAAAGTAAATTAAAAAATCATTTATTCATGTAGGACATTTTAGCCGCTTATGAATGTAAAGTTTTTACATTATAATTTTTTTCCCCTACTGTCCAGTTCGGTATATAGATCCAATTGAGAAGAACTGGCAACAAACTCAATTGAATTACTTTTTTTTAAAAGCCAGTTTATTTACAATGCATAGGTAATATAAAAAGAATCTAAAAAGAATGAATGAAGTAAACTAAAAAGAATGAATAAATAAATAAGAATGTACTCACAGAAATTATGTCCTGACAATGTATCCACATTGGGATCATCATGGTACAAACCATTATAGAACAAATTATTATACTCAGCCTGTGATCGATAGTCATGCTTTCTTGTGTACGAAGAGAATGTTCCGTAAAGGTCATAATTGCGTCGCTTTTCTGGATCTTTTAGGGTTTCATATGCCTCTGTGATTTTAATAACTTTCTCTTGTTCTCCTTTATTCTAAATTTAAAAAGAAACTGTTAGCAGATTATTTTATTATATATATATATAATATATAATTTTGCTTTATGAAATATATTGAAGTATTTGACTTATTTATATACTATACAATAATAATACATAAAACATATTTAAAGATAAAATTATAAGAGTTTTTATGGACAAAATAATTAAATAATGATAGCTAGAGCCAAATAAAAAAATTGAGACTAGGAATGAAGTCAATTCTTGTGTGCTACTGATTATTATTAAAATGTCCGACTCGGGGTTACATAGTATACAAATGAAAGTACTTACGTTTATGGAATGAGAGGGCGACTAAAGTGTAGGTGAAGTTTAATAACAGTAATAATATACATTGAAAATAACTGGCAAATATATATATTATAAGTAATATTAATTAATGCACTTACCGAGTTTTTGTCTGGATGAAATTTTATAGCTAATTTTTTATAAGCTTGTCTAATTTCTTGAGTTGATGACTGTTTAGATACACCTAAAATTTGGTAGTAATTAACATCGCTTAGGTTAACTGTTCCAATTACAGCTAAACTTACTATGAGTAGTTTGAACCTGAAATAAAATGTTTAGTTTAATATATAATAATTCATTTTAAGTAGTATAAATATAATTAAAGGATGTAAGTTTTTAAATATAAATCTATGTACTGCAAAGGACAGTAATCTCTTACATTTTTCTCCTCAATTTCTTAGCAGCAGTCTACTTTTTGTTTAAGTTTCGGTAACTATACTTATCTAGCGTGTATACTCAACACACAATTTAATTAGGTGACGATAAAACATTCAGACTAAATTATTTTATTAAAACAGAATTATCTCGAAGATAACAGAATTTGTTTACTTTTTGCGTGGGTGCCAGTGTTGCGAACTTGCTTTCAGATAGTCAGGCTAAACCGCATTAAAATAAGACTAGACTTATATTTAATATAATTAACAGAGAATTATTGTAGTAGAGTACATGAAAAATTATAATTATAATTGTGTACGTTTCGATAATCACCCATTTAATTATTTGAATAATTTATTACAAATATCTAATTTAAACAAATATAGTCCACATTGTATATCAATATTGGTTGAATATTTTATTTCACTATTTTTTTATTCAAATTTTTAATTAAATTGCTATACTATTCATGAATTCATGCGCAAGTTGTATTATAAAGTGAATAATTTTAAATATATATACTAACGAGAGATTTTTTTTTTG
This sequence comes from Achroia grisella, assembly GCF_030625045.1. Lineage (NCBI taxonomy): Eukaryota > Metazoa > Arthropoda > Insecta > Lepidoptera > Pyralidae > Achroia > Achroia grisella. Next base: position 953,696 of record NW_026712845.1, read on the forward strand.
AATTCATAGTTTTTCCTTGTTAGCTGTTCAATGAGAAGATTTTTTTTTTAGCTTAATAAATATTAAGTTGGAAACACTAGCAAAAAATCTTGTCAAATAGAACTGACAGTATATGGACGAATATGAAAAAAAAACATAACAGACAGTATTGTCAAAGTGAAATTGTGAAGTTCTTTTTTAACTATTGCATTGCTGTGGGCAGCAGCTATATACAGCTTTACCTAACGTTAGGGTACTAGTGCAGATGGCATTCCCAAATCCCAACTCCCAACCTAACTTTAGTCTGAGGGCACCACTAGGGTTTTGAACTTTGTCTAATTTCCATCCCCAGTTGAATTGGACTGGGACGACCGGAGGCGCCGGTGTGGAGCACTCTTGCGCTGTATGGTGTGGTAGAGGTCGTCATCTTCGCCGGCGAGGATGGTTTCGTGTTTTTGTGTGATAGCGTGTTTTTTTTTTTATGTTTGATAATGGAATAGTGCACCCGCCTGTGCTAACGGTTTACGCTGGCGGGGCACCAGTGGAGGATGATAAGATGAGCATGAGGTCAGGTCAGTTAGCCCATCGTGACATATTCACCAAGAATTTGTCATGATGGTTTCCAGGGAGAACCGCGTGAAGGTCAACCTGACATGGTGCATTGCTAGCAATGGGGTCAACAGTCCACATTACTAACAATCACCTTCCCTCCCTGTGATAGCGTGCTAGGGACGGAACTATTGCACCAGTAGTTTAGCTGCGTAATGGGGTCGCTCAACCAGAACATACCTCGGGCGACGTTGTCGGGGCAATGATATGTCTCCTCGTTGCATAGTAAATCATACTGTCTGTATAAGCGAGTTTGGGAGCAATTGGGAGCACTTAAAGTAGCACCAAGACGCTTCCTTCATGAAGTGTTTGATGGTGGGCAGATTAACATATGCTATTGCGTATTTTGTGGCATTTACAGTTGATTTATTTGGCTAAGAGTTATAGGTATAGGTGAGGACGGGATTAGTGTTTGTGAGGATGGGACGGATGCAAGCCTTGTATATCAGCTCATTACGAAGCGACATTTTAATATTTTTGTTTAAGAAGACTGAACTATATAGCGTTGTGATAATAGGGTTATAGTAAAGTGAATTTAATCCATTATTTATAAGACAATGTAATTTATGAATTTGACTTTATTTTCTTATAATTGTTGTTGTAAAGTACGGTTAAAAAAAAAAGAAAAAATAATTGTATTTGTCACAAGCACAATTTACTTTCTACTCGCAACATAGCACGTTACGCTGGATATGTGGGTTTTTAGATGACGGGGAAATAATAATCCTACCTACGCTAATGGTGTACAAGCTGGTGACTCCATTTTATGTAGCAGTAGGTAAAAGTTCTTAATATGAGTCACGTACAGTGATTTATTCTAAGTTAGGTTCCTACTAGATTTTCCTGCTCGTCCAGTTCAAATTAACAATAAAACACCAAGACTGTATTGTGTTCCTTTATTTTATATAAAAGCAATTGATTTATATCAATATTATCTTATTATTAAAAAAATATTACAACTAAGTACCTACCGACCGATACCTGTATTTACAGTAATTTTATCATTTACTCCCTACTTATTCTATATTTAAATAATACTTAAAAGGAAAACAAATAAAAAATATTATACAATAATAAATAATATATAGTTAACTATCATGAAATCCTTTTTAGTCGTTTATGGCATATTATATAATGCACTATTATTTTACATATAATGCTAAGATTGTTTACTATATACTACGTATAAAAAAGTTGATTACCTTTAGGTATGTTGCAGTTGTACTAGTTTATTTTTTTCCACAATTATACAAATGTCTTATAACTAAGATACCCTGTGTTAATTTTATAAAACATTATAATACAAATATCTAGAGGCACAGCCTAGAACACAGATCAGTGCTAATCTACAAAAGTTTATTTTCTAAAATAGTCTCATCGATAATCGAAACTGGGACCTTGCTCAAAGAAACTTCAACACTATATATAGCTATGATTATGTTTCTTTTTGCTATTTAAAGAGTAGAGTCCTATGGTAGTTGTGTAGCTTGTCAGGTTTTTTTATTGCTATTTTCTGCTAATTTGATACTGCGATATACTTACGTAAGAAAAAACAATGCATTTTTCGAATACAGTTTCGAGCTTTTAAATACGTACTTAAAGCTTGAAACTCTATTCGAAAAATGGTATATAATATTGTCTGACTACTAAATTAAAATTTGAAATAAAAAGAAACATTAATGAAAAAGTTATAATTTATGTGGGGGAACGAAACAACGAGAAAAATATATCAATGGTATCACGCAATTCCAGAGGCTTAAAATATTATGACATACAAACATGAACTGGTTCAATGTCAGGATAAGGTCCTGACATTGAACTAGTGCATGTTTCCTGTTTTTCTGTTCCAGTATAAACAGGAAATACATATCTAAGTACCTCATTTTTACATAAAAAAATTTAAAAAATGCGTTTTTACCAATAATTCTAACATAAGAAGTTCGTAAATGATCGATTAATCGCTATGAATACAACCATATACGGACACGACGGCCTGTATTTTTTTAATTCTTAATTTTTTACACAAACAACATAACAGTAAAATGTTTATTCAACCTTCGCATAAAGCGTTAAAATATTATGTAAGCGCTTCTTTTTGTATCAATAGCATTTTAACAACTCCAGTGGTACATTCAAACATACATTGTATAAAATAATAAATTAAGCTTTACTCATCCGCATCTTTGGCTTATTTTACTTGGCGTATTAGGCATATGGTCACATAAACCTCATTTATTATTATTAAAAAATGTTATAACTGCAAATTTTCTTTAAGCACTCTTATTTCCTGTATTATTTAATATTATAAAGTATGTATACTTAAAAGCAGGAATGCCAATCTTACGGTGATCATTGTAGGTACATGTATGTGAATTTAATTTTCGGTAAGAGTAAATTTAGATCGTCGTACAAAATTGTACGAGATCTTGATTTACGAAAATCGGTCAAAATTATGTACGATGTTAGAAAGCCAAATCGAGTGAGTATACGAGTATGTATAACATTTTTTACTTTATCGTACGAGGCTATATGTTTTAAGGTCGGCAACATTGCTTACGCAACATAATCCAAGAGGAAAAGTGCAGTACAGTTAGGCAGTTAGGTCCTGTAACTTACTTTCTTTCCAATAAACGCTAACTAAGTTTATTCAGTCATTAATTAATGTGTAGAATTATTTAAAAATTTCAAATTAAACCTATTAAATATATAAATATTAAGAATTATAATGTCAATTAAATGTAATAACAATTCAGTTCTTGTTAATTATTTTATTCTTTAATTTCTTCGTGTCATGACGAAATAACGACACAACCCAAAAAAGTTCAAGTCTAGTGTTGATTAAGGGTTATAATTTTATCCATAGATCGCTAACCTGTACTTAACTCTCCTAGGATAGGTAATAGCTGATATTACGTCAAGGCAAATACAACTAATATATTACCAGTTTTCTTAAGAAGTTATTGGTAGAGAATTGGTAGAGGAACATCGTCTTATAATTAGAAATTTTGTTAATGAATAAGATAAAAAATATTAAAATGTAGGTAGTCTAGTTTCTTACACGATTTTCTCAATTGAAATAGCCAATTGGACCGGTGGGGATAGTGATAAATAAATTACATGCATATAATAAATAATTTTGATTTTTGACTGACTTTTACAGCTTCATCGCTTGAACTCCAATAACTTATAGGTGTAATAAATGAAGACGCATTAATTAAATATTTGCACTTCATTACAATCATTATCATAGTATAAAAGAAAGTCGCTGTCGCTGTCTGTCCCTATGTATCTATGCTTAAATCTTTAAAACTACGCAACGGATTTTGAAGCGGTTTTTTGTTAAATATATAGTGTGACTCAAGAGGAAGATTTATATATATAATACATGTACACATGTGCGAAGCCGGGGCGAGTAGCTAGTAATAAATAAAAGAAACATTAGGTGGGAGTTCCGGTATAAGATACTATATGGTTTTCTATACTAACATTACAAGATATAACAAATAAGAGAGGGCGAATTTTATGCACCCATTAGAGAAATAGTTTTACTGTGTCAAACGTACATTCCACGACTATGTATTAAGTTAACATATACAAGCTAAGGGCAAGGTATTGGTGTACAATAAATATATCTATGATCACTACAATGATACATTCGTTTCTTAAATAATATTTATACATACAACATCAAATTATACTTTTATGCGGCTGGAAATAGATGTTACTTATAATACAAAGATTGCAATATATCTACAAATAATTGCTACAAATAAACCTAATGGAATGACAAGAATAAGTTTTGGTTTTTTTTTTTTCTAAATTTAAGTTTTGGTGTCACCATATAAATGCATGCACTGATATACCTAAACATTGAATTTATGCTCTTACAGTACTTTTAATTGTCCGTTTCAATGTTAGGTACGCTATAATTCTGATGATAATGTTTGCCACAAACAACACAGCTATGTCCGACCAGTAGTTGTCCTTATCGAAGCTGAATATCTTCATTAGTTCTGTAGGATGTCTGTAATAAATTAAATAACACAGAATTTAAACATGAGCATAATTCTTGTCTGTCCTTAAACATAATTCTTGCTCTATACACAGATAATATAATATGCTCCATGAATAGTCATTATTTGCTCCTTCAAGGTGGAGTAGATTTTTTTTTAAACTACGATGGTGGCAATCAAGCATACGGCCCATCTGATGGTAAATGGTTACCGTAGCCTATGAACGCCTGAAATACCAGGGGGGGTATTACGTGCGCGTTGCCTACCCTTAAAAAACCTTAACATGCCCTTCTTGAAAAACCCTACGCTGTAGTCTCGTGGGAAAACCTCGGCAGGAAGTTAATTCCACAATCTAAGTGTACGCGGGAGGAAGCCTCTGAAACCGCACTGTTCGGGACCACTTAGGTTCCAGCGCGTGGGGATGAATTCCCTGTCGATGGTGAAAAGGTGGCCGTCGGCATCATGTCGAACAATTCCTCAGAACACATTCCGTTGTATAATCTGTAGAACACACAAAGCGAAGCGAAGTCTCGCCAAGCTAAGTGACTATATTGGTAATGTGAACAAATAACTCCATTGCTAGCTAAATTCATGTTGAATTTATCACGATGGGCTAACTGACCTGACTTCATGCTAAACTTATCATCCTCCATTGGCGAAAACAGCGTAAACTGTTTGCGCAGGCGGGTGCACCATTCCCTTATCATACGAAATAAATTCACCCCATGGATCCAATTTCTCTTGATTACTAAAGCCTTATGAACTCACCTTATAGGACAATAATCTTTAGTTTCAGGACAAGGTAATGGCGGTCTCCCATATGCGTATACGGATAGCACCATACTTTCAAATCCATACTTCATGAATGAGATGTGGGAGACAGCGCGCATTGTAGCGCTCATATCCGAGAACAGGACCACATAACCAGAGTACAGGATCATAGCCGCCGTCAATACAGCACCGAAGAATGTGCCGTTCTGGAATTTTTTTTTATTACAGTTTTGGCAATCGATCATATTGCTCATCTGTATTAACGGTTAGCATAGCCTATGGATATACTTTTTTTCTCTCTATGTTTTAATAGACCATACCGTAAGTAAAGTGTCAACATATGTAATTTTTTTTTGATAAAGGAAGAGCATTTACTCTGATGGTCGATAGTCTATCTGATGGTAAGTAGTAATGTTCGCCTATATACATAATATCGCGGGATTTTAGCCAGTTTTATTTACCGAGTTTTCGATATTTCAGTAGTGTTTCAACCGCCATGATGACGGGTAAACTGGGGTTTAATATCGGGATTCGGATTAGACCCCGCAATTTTTACTAAATACGTATAAATAATGACCGAGTCAAATTTAAAATAGTATATATACATATAGAGCATATGCATTGCCAATCCTAATAAAAATGATGCATCATCAATCATGCCTGTTATCCTGTATTCTCGTTGACAGATCTCACTCTTCTTTTAAAACACATTTTCAAGAGGCTCAAAATATTAAAAACAACGATGTTTTTTTTGAACGATGTTGCATCTCTAGACTAGACACGTTTAGTTGTACACAATTCACTATTCGCATATTTTGTTAAATTTTCAGTGTGAATAAGCTCTAATTATTTATTCCTTTTAAATGGTTTGTCGTATACACACTATAAATAGATGTATCGATAAATTTAATTATAATATATTAGATTGTGACAGTATGTTATATGAAGATTGAATGCCAAGTTAGCGTGTCTGTGACTATAACTTTAACACTCTTTATACTATTGTGTTACAAAGTTAATACAATTAGGAGGATCGCGTGATTGCATCCAAGTATATAAATATGTCCTTGTACATGGCAAATCGATGCAAACGTTTCTACAAGCACACGTTGATTAACAAACAATGAAACACCGCGTTTGTTGCAGTCTCGACTAATTGCGGATTATTAGCAGCACCCTAATACTTCGCCGCTTTATCCCTCGTGCCAATATTTTAGCAATTTACATATTAACATACAATTTGTCCAGTTAGTATTGATGTTTTTTTAACAGTTGTATCTTCATTTTCAAATGCTTTGAACACAATTTACTTGACGTCCGTATGTCAGTGGTCAAGTTGTCAAAGGTGCGTCAAAAATTTGGTCAACAAGTTTGATTTTGCCGCCCCTAGGACTTGCCACCCGGGACATGGGTCCCGTGTTGCCTCCTAGATCCGGGGCTGACCATTACTATCACATAAACAAAAACATATGTACCTACATATATAATTATACTTTCGTATATAGATCTGTATAATATTCATAATACTGTATTAGTAGTTTTAATAATGGTAATCATAATATTTTCAATCACATTTAAAGTTGTTTTTATACTCTACGAGTAATTTTATATGAAAAGAAAGTTATAGGCTTCTATCCTTTTTGCTTTGCTTGTACTCTTATCTGTATATAAAAAAGCAGGTACTCACTTCGATTGAGGAAGCTTTTATACAAAAATGTTCTGCATCTCAGTATTACTTATTTCAGCCGAGACGCAAATTGTTTTGTTACTTGTGTTTCGACTAAAGGCAGTCTTAGTCACACGATAATATTATTTCCTTAGTGCTGTTACAGGGGCCTTTTACCATTTACCATCATATTGATTGTCGGCTTCATTGCCATTCCAATTATATAAAAAGATAAAGTTAGATACGTTACCACAGGATCAGTACAGCTTCCTATAACGTTGCCAATAGCATCGGCTAGTACCGTCACGATTGCCAACACCAGAGCGAACATAGCAAATCGATATAACTCCTGAGGTTGTCCAGTCAGATAGTACGAAGGCGCAGTATACACAAAACTGTAGCAAATCTGAAATAAATGTCATTCTTTATTACAATGTATGTAATTTACTTTTTTATTTAGTAAATTAATATCGCTAGGTTCTTATTTTAAACATTAATTTGAAATTGAAACTTCATTTATTTTTATTTGTTTAAAACATAAATTTATATATCGATGGTTTTAAATATTTTAATAGTATATTACGATATAAGTGTGTTATGATGGTTATAACACACCCGGCGGAAATTCAGCCCGAGCCGTAGGCGAGGGTGAAATGAGCCGAGCGTGATAAATATGCACGTACAACATGTTTCAATACACTTGATTTCAAATAAACTCAAACATAAAACTTCACGTTGTTGCTTTCAGCCGTTTTACTTTTTTAATCAGCACGCTGCCAACTGGCTGGAGATACCGTGTGGCGATCACATCGAAATTTGATAAAAAATTTGCAAGTAGTGCGTTTATGGATTATAACTTAACTATTTGTGTTTATAACGCACGCGTGTTTTATGAGCTGCTTTATATATAAAAAATCGGTGAAATTAAATCCATTTTACGAGCAAGAGCAAAACAATATGAAAATTTGAAAATAGAAAGTAATACGGATTTACAGCAAAAACGCACGTCAAAGACGCAAGGAAAAAACTCAGAGTCGAAACGTGGACTGGTTTTACACTGAATTTAAATATGTGTTATAGTGCAGACGTAAACTAATGGAATAGTCTCATGTGTTAACAGAAATAATTCGAAGTGTAGGAGAAGAATAAATTAAAATAATTTCATATCTATTACATTTGTTTATTACCTGCAAAGGTATGCTGGTGATTAGTACGGCAATATAATATGTTTTCAAGCTATACCAATTGTTAAAGTTTTCTTTCTTGAGAACCGCCAATTCTGTGGGAACTGAAAATAAAACAGAATACTTGGAATAAACAATTGCTGTATTTATGTAAATGCATCACTACAAATAGGTGTATTTGATTAATTCTTTATCATTGTGTTTGGGATTGTGTGAGGATAGGATAGGCGGTCGATTGGAGGGTTTTTAGACTTCGTATACCTACGACTAACCCTGTAGATAACAACAAATAATGACGCTGAAGAATTTAGACAGAGCCCTCTAGATCTAAGCTAAGCAGACCAAGGTATGGGTACAAGACATTTAATAAAACTACGTAAATATATTTTTTTTATAGGTTCTTAACTATATATGTCATAATACTGATCATACTTAAGAATACAAATGGTTACGGGTTCGATTCAAACCATTGTACCAATCAACCATTTGTACCGCGACTTTCGTAAGTAAGGTAAGGCGTCGAGCTAATAGGTAAACAAAGACCGTCAAAATAATATTTATATAGAAAAATGAAGTATCAACTCACATCTAAGTACAGCAGGCATAAGAGACGTGTAGGTAAGGTATGTCATCGAAGCGAGTAGGTAGCCCATATTGTTGATGGTTTTAGAACCATCGCTGCCTGCGTCTTGGAACAAGAGGCCCACGAATATCCCAATAAGTACGTGAAGTAATAGTTTTAAATAGGTGACTGACTGCGGAAATAATATAGGTAAATGTGTTGAAACTATTAATATAAGTACACGAGTTAATTACATTGCTTTTATAGGTTGTTATAAATGGCGAATATATGAATATTTTATAGGTAGCATGCATAAATAGTAATCCAGATTGTCTGTAAGAGATTGCTTTTAGTGATATAATAATAATAATCTCAGGACAATTCACACAGCGCCAACTAGTCCCAAGATAAGCTACCTAAAACTTGTGTTATGGGTACTAGATAACTGAGAAATACACAGATGTTTTCGTAAATATTATATATAAAGAACATCCAGGCCGATACAAACAATCATACTCATGAATACATATGTTTGTGCGAGGAATCGAACCCGCGACCATCGGAAGTAAGGCAGTGTGTTAAAAAGCTATACCACTGCGGCCGTCAATTTAGTGATATGATTGTATATTGTTAAAGAAATTAGTATACATTTTTTTTATACTGAGATAGACTTTGTCGTCGTAAATAGTCGTCCGCTCAGTCTCCATATATTTCACCCGCCAAGCTTGAGCAACTGAGTATTTGCAAATTAAACGGTAATTCGAAGCGTATAGATTAAATACATTTTAAATAATAAATTTAATTGTCGTTCTTAATTAAAAATTCTAAATTTAAAAAAATTTTTTGGAGATTATGTACATATTTTGTTTGATATATTAAAATAAACTTGACTTAGACAGCTCTAAATGTTTTATACATGTATGTTAAAAATACGAACCCGTCAAATAAAGTTCTTTACAATAAACTGTCAAAATAATCAATATTACTAATATTATAAAGCGAAAGTATGTCTGTTTGTTATATTTTAACGACTAAATAGATAAATTTAACCATTTAGTCGTCATCTTAAATAAAACTAATATATTTATGAGATATCAATCATCAAAAGAAAATCACAAAGACGAATATAGGTTATGCTTTATGTTTTAAATCAGACGAAACTGTTAGTTTGTTTATAATAGTATTTATATACATACCCAATCTCTGTGTAGTTGAATTATACATCGTGTAAAGAGAATGAAGAACTTATATAACTCGTGTGGAGGATTGAGAATGATGTCAATTTTGCCACAAGAGAGGCTTTGCACTTTGGTTTCGTTAGTATTAACCACAGGAGCTACTTTTTCAGCCTGTTCACGTTTCTCTGCGAGAATCTCGTTGAAATTTCCATAGTCACCACTGGCTACTTCTAAAACTGAAATAAATAATCTTATATGTAAATTTATCGTATCACATATTTTTCATACCTCTATTATTATTGCCTTGTTTGGACTATTGTCAGGTGATTGGACCTGTAGCACTGCGACCTACATAAATCTATTGTGCTCAGCCTTTTTCAGAGTTCGCTACCTAGAACCGTCAGGGACAAGTATTAAACTATATTCTTAGGAGCTTCATACCCCTAAGTGATAAGTGTCCACGCGTAAAATTAAAAAAAAAATTTGTACAACTTTTTTTTTTTTTATTATGTTAAAAATACATATAGCCCTAAATTTTCACCCTTCTATCACCAAGGCCAATATTTAATAGCGGTTTAAATTTATATGGCAAAACAACGTGTGTTATAATAAGGAAATAATAAATATAGAGTACATACTATAGTCTGCAGGGTTGTGGTACTTTGGGCACTGCAGGCCGGCAGATGCGAGGTACGGCACCGTGTCACCACTTGAACCGTCGTATATACACATGCCCTCTGCTAATAAATACACCTGCCGAAATTTTACTATATGAATCAATGACATACATGTTCCTTTGGCTCTTGTAGCGTTTGATATATAGCCTAGAAATAGAAATTATCCTTATTGGAATAAACTTAATTTTATATCTTTAGAACGATATGTTATTTTAGTATTGTACTAATATTTCTAAAATAAAATTTTAGATACAGTTTTAATAAAGGAAGTTAATGTTTATAAAACAAAGCTAGAGCTTATTGTACTTGTGAATACTCTCCTAATGATATAATTAAGTGTGAAGTTACAAACAAAAAAAGAATTAATTTGAAAAATTTTGAAATTGAACGAATGTGCTAATATATTTGTATAACTGACCTGATCAAACATGGAGTATATTGTAGCAGTAGGTTGATGTATAGTACAGACTATAGTACGACCACCTTGCGCCAGGCTCTTTAACATTTCTACACACTGTGTCGTTGTCAAGCTGTCTAAACCTCTGTAATGAAAAAAAACATTACGCTATGTTTTAAAAACAAAAATTTTCAAAAAATTCCAAAAAAAAGAAAGCATAAATTAATGAATTAGTATATATTATCAACGAATCCCAAATAAAAAAAAAACGACAGTCAACCTTCGTCTGTTGATAATCAAATTAAAATTGATATATTTCAGATTAACATGATCCAGCACCCCAGTTGGTATGGCGTGGCCTCATTTCCGCCCTGGACAGAGCCATGACCCTTTCCAGGGTGAAAGGAGGCTGAGTTGAATTTCACTATATTAGTAATTCTGGTATAAATGTTTCTTGTATTTAAGTCTTTACACAACATTTAAGTATCTGGGTATTTTGTACAAGCAAGTAATATGCACCTATGTTTTTTAATTACAGGTTACATAAGTATTTGAACAATATAGCGAAAAAGATAAGTTTAATGCGTGAATTACATTATTACAACCGAGTAAACTAGTTTATATTAAGGACGTTCTTGGACAGTTTCTTCTTACAAATATTTAACAAACAAATTAAAACGACTAAATTCGCAATAATTAAGAGTGCCCTGCATTATATGTATTCTCGTAATATAAAAAAAAAACACTAACGTGGTCGGCTCGTCCAGAAATACTACGGGAGGATTGTCTATGAGTTCCAGTGCTATAGACAATCGCTTCCTCTGACCCCCTGAGAGGCGGCTAGATTTGGTGTTCTTCGTATGTGCCAGACCCAAGGTATCCAGGATACCGTCAATCTGTAAATAACGTTCAATTTCAAACGAGCAGCGTTAAGATAAATAAAATATATTGAATCTATATATCTTATTGTTCTGAATATTTTTTTATTGAATATTGTATTCAGTATACATTATATCTTTTGGGTTTAGTCGAAGTATTCGATAATTACTACTTATTGCTTGTCTTATTAAAACTTTGGTAGTTTATATTTATGGCTGATTTTTCAGTGACCGGTGACGTGATAAGTTCACCCCCTACAATGTTGAATTACCTTGTTGCAATTACCAGGTCCGTATTCGATACCTCGCACGATACAAACATTTGGATTCATAAATATAATTGTTTGTATTTGCCTGGGTGTTTACTATTTATTAACAAAAAAAGTATTTATAACAGATTACTATATTACAAGATCCTTTGACTAAATGGCTTTATGTGAATATCATAATTAGGATGTAGAATTAAATACTCGATCATTCGGATTCACGATCAGTGAACATACCACAGACAGCTTTAGCTTCTCGGTGAGACAGTTACCAAGTTTCAAGTCAGCAGCGAACCACATGTGCTCCTCGACTGTGAACAGCGGGTTTAGTCTGTCATCTTGCAAGATGTAGCACGTTTTTTTTCTGTATTCTTTTAAAGCAGCCGTTGAGTTTTTATCTCCCAATTCGCATAGTTTATCGCCGCTGCGTATTGTGCCTGTTACGCCATGGGTCCTGTAATTATGATGACCTTAATTATTGTTTTATATATTATATATAACACTACTCTACTGTATAGATTTATATCCGAATATCTGTCGGATTTCTATATCTATATGTATAGTTATAGTTAGTATACTATATATTCGATTTGGTTGACTTTCAATGCAAATTCGAGTAGATAGATTTTGATCGTAGTTTTAGTAATAAATCTATACTTGCAGTTACGGTGTGTAAATTAAAAATTTCAGCACTCTACATACTCGTCCGGTGAAGCTGTAAAGGCCAGCTGCGGCCAACAGCATTAGAGTAGTCCGAAAAAAAGTAGCCTATATTGTATTTTCATTGCGTACAAGTTTTCTTTCATACTATTTTCTACATTAACCAAAAGTATAAGGTAAATTACTTACGCGAACCCAGTGAGAGCATTTAATAAAGAAGTTTTTCCTGCTCCTGATGGACCCATAATAGCTGTGAGTTCTCCTGACTTAAACAGCCCAGACACATCTTTCAGGATTGTTTTTTCTGTAACAAAAGAGATACAGTGATATTATCTAAAATTATAGGAGTTATATGCATTTGCCTATATCTTTTTGGAGAAGACTTTTATAATCCCTTTACCGATGTATTACTAATATCTAAAGCTATATATTAATTTAGATTGTTAGTTTTATCACAGATAACATAATATTACATCGTTTTATTAAGTTTATTTTAGGCAACTACTGCGTTTAGAAAATGGACATAGTACAAGATAACCTATAAAACTTGGTGACAAATTATATAGTTTTCTCTAGGTGAAAGAATTTTAAAAATGTTTATATACCTACTTATTGAGTTTATCCATTCAAATCCTTAGTCTACATATTTTAATATTAGCATAAATAAATGTGATTCCTATCTGCAAGCTAATTCTATTAACTTTCCTATTTAGTCTCGACATTCGGGAGCTATATTTTTTAAATTTACATAAATCAAGTCAGGCATAATATAAATTGTACACACTTTGCAAAAGGTTTACTTGTTTACTTATTATGGCAACTTATGTACATATATATAATTTTCATATGTATGCTAATTATGTATTTATTAACATAGTATTCGCAAAATAAACAGAAGTATTTAAATCATAAAACCTATATAATACGATTGCAAATAATAAACATGGATAAATTTCAGTTTGATATTTATAAATGTGTTTCTATTTCTGGTAAGTATGTAATATACGCTTCAAAATATAGTGTGAATCTCTTCGTAGTATATGCTAACTAATATATCCGATTTCACTAATACTTACTTAATTTTTTCTATAGAAATATTCTCATTTAAAATATATATTTGTTGACAGATTTACAATTATTTATTAACTATTTAACAACTAAAGTTCCCATCTGCAATTGTTTAATGGTTTATTAATAACTGGCTGCGCCCTCGACTTCGTCCGCGTAAAATGACGATATTTCCATATAACCTTTCAACCCTTTGCAACCCTCGTATTTCATTAAAAAGTAGTCTATGTCCTTTCTCAGGGTCTAGAGTATCTGTGTACCAAATTTCATTTAAATCGGTTCAGTGGTTTCGGCGTGATAGTGAGACAGACAGACAGACAGATAGAGTTACTTTCGCATTTATAATATTAGTAAGGATTTGCAAACTATGACTGTCAGTCTAAAAAAATTATAGTTGATTGCAATTGAGGTAGGTAAACATTAAAGCTTCAAATAAATGTATCACGGCTCTGTAGTTTAGTAAGGTTATAAAATTTCCTAAATTTCATATTAACTTCGACACGTGTTCCTGGGAAAAACGTTTTCAATCAAGATACAAAGGTAATAATTAGTAAAATTTGTAATTGGTTTTTTAAATTGTAAATTATAAAGTAATGACAAAAACCCGCTTTTAATTAAAAAAACAATTTGTACTAGTAGATTTATAATTAATGTTAATTAATTTAAAATTGATTCAAAACTGCTGAGTAAGGTACGTAGTTAAGTACATACATGCACCAAAATATAGTTTAACTACTGATGTCAACTTGGCATGCTTGTACATTTGTCTCATTTGTAGATCGTAATATAAGTATTGGTTAAGTACTGTTTGCCACTAGACATGCCGTATATCTGTTTGTCAACATTGTATTAAAGAAATAGTCGAACATCTTATTTTTGAAGTTGGTTCTATGCACGTTGGTGGGATATGGATTTCAATATCAGACCAATGAATGGCTCATTAAGCTGTTTTGACGTTATCATATAATTTTCAATTAATAATGACCAATTACATATTAAATATATAATCTGTAAAATTTCGTTATCTACTGTTCGGTGGCCTGTACAGACTGGGTCCGTATAGATTATTATACTATATATTATAAGATATAACACTACTTATATCCTCCTATGAATCCGAATAAAAGTAACCCACGTATTATTTTTATTATGTAATATTATGTTATCTGTGATTTTTATATAGAAAAAAAAGAATAAATTGCATTGAAATATAATTAAAGATAATTTATGGGAATAGATTGCTCTGCATGACATTGTATTTATTTACTTTTGTTATTCTATCAATAACAAAATATATCGTAATCACATAATTAAATCACCCTAATTATTATCGCAGAATTAAGAGACTTGATAAATATGAATAGGTAAAAGAGGTAATTATGAACCGGATTTTATTTGCAACTTATTACAATTCATAAATACGTTATTATTTACCCTTATTATCATAATTGTAATGTTTTAAAGGTCTATTAACTAATTAAATAAGTGGAAACTGTAGTTTATCTCTTGTCATGTTAAAGCATCGTCAAAATTGATAATCAGAATCTCCTTGTATCTAAAGTCTTTATAAAGAAGATTTTAAATATCGGACTTATTTTAGTAATATGCGATCTGGCTTGCATCACTCAGGATAAAAAAATTTTTGTATAAAATAACAGATAACATAATGTCGAAATTTATGTAATGCCATATATAATAATATTAATGTGTGGGAGATTCAGATAAAAAAATTAACCTAACTTTGGAAACAACTATTTTTATATTATCTTATTACTATTACTAGAACTTATAACAGATAACACTATCAGAATGAAATGTTTTTTCAATTATGTTTTATAATAATATAAATATTTATTAAATTACATTGGATGTATTTAGTTCAAGTGCATAACCGTCGCTTATCTTAGAAACAACGGTTTAATTAAGATATGGTGTCCTTAATAATATTTAATTATTTCTTTTCGTCGTTGTTATTACACTTAATTAGTTTAATTAATACGTTATTATCTTCTTTTCTTAACATATGTATGTATAACTAGCTGCACCCGAGTGAAATTTATAGATTAGATATACGTTATTTTGATATATTACATAAGCTGTGTGTATATATAAGCGGTATAATATACAATACAATTGTGAATTTTCATTAAAAATACATTTCGTTCTTACGTGAAAGAGCAATAAACATCCACACTTTCGCGTTTCAAAAATTCCTTTCCTCCTAATAATACCAATTAGGTTACTATTACCCGAAACTGGCTAGTATGATATAAATAAATTTAAGTACAGTGACGAAGAGAATGCATATTTGTTTATTACTGATTTACAATATTATGTAAATATCATAATATTCATTAGCAAATTAAATAATTACAGACAAACAAAGTTATTAGAACAATATTATGGTAAATATTAATAGGTATTCACTAAAATACATTACAAAACAGTCATACATAATGAAATAGACATAATACTTATACATACTTAATTAGTTAATGCTAGAGTTATGCATAGAATTAAAACTTTATGTTTGTTTGAATACAGCTGTACAAATATATCTATTAACTAAATTAAGATTTATACATAATTGACATAATTAGGATGTGCAGTCTTAATTATTTATTTATTTATTTATTTACGTCACACTAAGTGAGCTTTACAGTTTCCCAATATGCTAATAATTATATGCTAATGTTAATTAATTTAAAATTGATTCAAAACTGCTGAGTAAGGTACGTAGATTATGTCAATTATATATGCTTTTTATTTAATATTTTTAAACACATGTAAGTTAGCACACACATATTTAGCACAAATGTGTGTGTGCTAATTTTCATTCGTTTCAGTCAAGTAGGTTTTCCATGAACTAATAACATAAACATCTGTTTAGGAAAGGTTTCTTAGAAAAACCACTCCTAACTTTGCGGAACTAAATGATGAAAATTGGTACAATAATATATATCATTATTGAACAAAATATATCAAATGTGTATTTCAGTATTTTAGAAAATTATATATACATGGTAATTTCGATGCTATTTCGGAATTGTGGTGTATGAAATATTTTGATAACTACAACAGAAATAGCAATGATAACTTTTTTACAAATTTATTTTGTTTTTCAAACAGAGAACTCTTTATGTTCTCGTGCGATCGTTTTTTTGGACACCCTTTTTTACTCCGCTAATTGTATTCGAATTATTATTCAATATAAAATATAATTACAAGTTAATCCGGACGATGTGGTTTTACCATCGGTCTATTCATGGACCTAGTTGAGATGGACACAAAATTTGGTCTTTCGAGCTGGATTTAAACCAGCGACCTATATTACTTATTCTAGATTACCTTACTGTGAATATTTAATCGTAAAATGCTGGACTGGGTTACCTAGTTTGTGTATTAAAACATATTTTATGAATATGCCTATATAAAAACATTTTCTAAACAGATAAATTGTAGTTGTTTCATGTAAAACCTATACTTGACTGAAACAAGTGAAAATTGGCACACTCTTCTCCCTTCTGTCAGGCATTATATAATAACAACAGTGTTATGTCAGATAATATGTAGATTTATAAATCAAATTGTGATAAGAGTAGATCCCTATTATATTTTTTTAGACCATGTATTGTACAGGTATACTTGGATAATACAATTCCAAATAAATATTTATGTGAAACTAGAAAAAAATTATAGGTACGTACTTTACCTACTACTCAAAATATTTTCTATAATATCATAAAAATGTGATAAAACATGTGATTCACTTCAAATGCTTCTACAAAAACAGCACATTTTTTTATTCAGATTTGTGAATAGGTTTACTAATAGCTTTTGTTATCAATTCATAATGAAAAAAAATCCCTGCGGTCTGGGGTTTTTTACTAGAATGAATTACCTACTTGTAACAATGAAAAACTGGCGTCATTCGTGTCTATACATTGATTAAATAATATCAACAATTTTTTTGGGATTTTGAATTTTGGACTTTTGAATATTACTTCTTACGGATTTACTTTTCTTACGGATGGATTAACGAACAAATAGCTCTAGCAATTAAACAAAAAACGTAGTGGCAAGAAATATAGATTCGATCTTTTTGAAGTTAAAACATTATAACAGATTATATAACTTCCACTTCCACTAATGAAATTCGTTGGATCAATCCTCTTATTTCGAACTGAGATAATTACTTAATTCTTATTTTTAACTGATTTCAAAAAGGGCATTGTTAATAACGTTGTGTTTTTTATGTTTGTTGCCTTAGAACTCTGTTATTGATAAAGCAAACTGAATTTTTTTTAAAGGATACTTTTCATATTAGTTTAGATCATCAGAGTCGGTTTCAGTAGTTTGGTTCTTATATCAAGATAGTCGATTAAAATATGTCATTTTATCATTAGGTAATAACGAAACTCTGCCCACTAAAATAATGTAAACTAACCGTGTCTGCTACATTTTTATTATTAAACTGCTAGATTATTTTAGACTTTTTGTGATACCAAATAATTATAATAACATGTTTTCAAAAAATATTCTCTTGGCTTCTGTTATTAAGGTCATTTTCATTTGCGATTATAAAATGTTCCGGGGTCACCGACCCTGACCTTCTTTTCAATAACTAATTTAAAACCAAAAATAATGTACACCAATACATGGATCTATAATAATCTAGTTTTTTGGTCCTGTACAAAAAGAAACCCTTATCGTTCATCCCCATTCGTTCGTCGTTCGTATATGGTAGTTTCTGAAATATAATTCTCTATCTGAAATATATTTCTCTATCATTCATTATCATTATTCATGATTCTCTTCATCATATTTCAGAAACTACCATAACCCAATTTTAAATTTGGAATGGTATTAGATATCTGTTGCTGATCCAATGTTATTAGAAATGAAGAAAATTAAAGATGTTCTTATTTTCTTTGCAAGTGGGTTCAATATGAAACTGAAAATTTCAAAGTTCTTGTATTGGTTTTAATGTGTCTGACTTCATTTGCTTATAACCTTTCTCCATCTTTTTATTAAGCAACAGTCTTTTTGTACTGATATTATCCGGACAAAAGTCTCTGTTTTAAATCTCCAACCAAACCGGTGTTTGTTTTTATTTTTTACCACTTAAGAAAATATCTAGTGTTAAACAAGAATAACTGCCAAGAAATTAATTAGCTTCATACAATTTTTATATGTCAAGATAATTAAGATATCTATCTAATGATCTTGGAATATGAAACAGTAGCAGAGCGATAATCTATACTAATATTATTATAGACTAAAGTTTGTGAGTTTGCAGGGGGTAATATCTAGATCTACTGAACCGATTTTAATAGTTCTTTTAGTGTTGGATACTTTATTTATCGACGAAAGTTATAAGCATATAGCCTACACTATAATATACTATAGCACCACGTTACGACTAGTAGGAGTAGAGCTGCAATGAAAATTGTTGCAATAACGGCGAAAATCTAACGCAGAAAAAATTTAATTATAAATCTAATCTAATATATAAATATATAAAATTTTATGACACAGTATTTGCTATCATCTGAAACAATTGTCAACCGACAGTTTTTATGAAAAAATTGGCGTATATATATATATTAGGTTTGAGAATTAGTCTTGTTATACACCAGGTGGCAATCAACGGTTACCGGGACAGCTAATAATTCTATAATATATTTTTTACTTATTGTAATAATTCTTTAGAGTAATACATACTGTCATTGACATTAATAGCAAAACCAAAATAAAAAGTATTGGTCCATTCTCATAAATAACGCTTATCAAGTGCGCCATTTGTATCCTATTGTATTTGCTAATCAATAGATCTTAAACAAAGTAAAGAAATATTAAATTCGTCCTATTAAATAAATAAATACTTACACCTATCTCTCGTTATGATATTTGTTTCGAAGGAAACTACTTAACTATTTTTTTACGAACATCTTGTGTACCTACGACTAACTGGTTTTAACTTAAAAGATAGTTTCTATTATCTTTATATAAAACTAGCTGGACCCGCGACTTCGTTCACGTAAAATAATGTCCTTGACCAAATAATGTATATATTTAGTAATCTAACCCAATAAAAAAGTTTCATCGCTCCAGCTTCAAAAATAAAAATTTCCATACAGAATTCTATACAATTCAATCAAAAGCCTAAAAAATAAGTTTCAAACTTCTAGCTTTAAAACTGACGATACTTTCACACTACCTTACATCTCCCCTTTCATCCCCTTACAACCCTTTTTCTTTATTTATATTTTTTCAATAGCCTAAAAATAACTTTCAAGCTTCTAGCTTTAAAAATGTTAATACCTGCATACAACATTTCAACTCCAATTTTCCTTCATTACATTTAATCAATAGCCAAAAAATTTAGATTCAAGTTTCAACCTTTAAAAATGACGATACTTCTATACAGCCTCCTCTTCAATCTCCTACAAATCAATCTCTTACAATCCTTTTTCGCATTAAAAAGTAACCTAAGTCCTTTCTCAGGATCTAGACTATCTGTGTGCAAAATTTAATTTAAATCAGTTCAGTAGTTTTGGCATGTAAGTGAGACAGACAGACAGACAGAGTCACTTTCACATTCATAATATTCGTAAGGTATTTATTAAACTAACCCAAAAAAGCGAAAGAAAAAAGTTTCATCGTTCTAGGTTCAAATATGATGAATTTCCATAAAAACTTTTATCTACTATTTTATTTTACTCCTTGAATGGTAACATTTTTACAAATTTTAAATGTCATATTTATTTATATTTAATAAACAGTCTAAAAATTTTTTTAACTTCTTTTGATAATTGGTGGTCCAGTTGGCCAATAACATAATAAAATTTTGTTAAATCAATAGATGAGATTTTCGAAATTGCAAACTGTCCCTCTACTTGCGCGAACCATATCTCCGACTCTTCTGGCCATAAGGGAGGAACGCGTATTCCGACAATGAATAGCTCATATGGGACAGTAGGTGTTGTTTCCTCCAAGGACATGTTCATATATATCGACAAAATAGTTAATATTATATGTCGTTTTATTCTTCAAAACTATTAATAATATGTTCTTACGTTCTTGTCCAAGAGCGGAGTCACCAGTTATAGGCTGTACCAGGTTTATATTTATGTATTTATAAAATAAATTTGCAGAGCAAACGTTTATATATTTAAATTTATAAGGAGACAACGAATTGGCAACTTCGTATGCGCGCTGCTTATACAAATGACATATATGTACAACGCATTTATATTTATTCAACCGCATAAAGATAACCTTGTATTTCCATTTTCAACCACTTACAACCCTTTTTTCGCATTAAAAAGTAGCATATGTCCTTCTTCGGAGTCTAGACTATCTGCGTGCCAAATTCCATGTAAATCGGGTCAGTAGTTTTGGCGTAAAAGCGAGACAGACAGACAGGCAGAGTTACTTTCGCATTTATAATATTAGTAAAGATTAAAATTATACTAAGACACAATAATATATGACTCGGTCAGTAAATATGCAAGTGTATCATTGTATCTTTAGGTAATTAATTCATAATAGGCAAAGATATCGATATTAACGTACAAAAAAAATACAATTGGATCACAAAACCTTTTCAAATCGGTTAAAGATCATAACAAAATAAAATGGTACTTTGTATTTAAATAACAGATGTTTATCATTCAGTATGAACAAGTGTACTATAATTATCGGAAGTCACAACACATTTGGTGATAAAACGTGTTTTCTTGTACACATATTAAATCACAATCTTGATAGATAGCGCGATAAAAATATAATTTTGTATTATATACACAAGTGCAATCAGTACGTATTTATGTCAGGTGAAATAAATATGTAAACACTTTTATAAGTACTTTGTCATATAATGCGGAATGAAAAATACAGTCTTCTGCAATCATATTATGTATATATAGGCCAGAAGAGGAAACGCCACATCCTATGAGATTGTAGCCCACTCATGCATAAAATATCACCTTAGGAAAGTATACACTCTATCCTGAGGAAATGAAAACCATTGGGCCTAAGAATATCCTTCAATTCCTGTCCCTCATGGGTAGGCAAGGGACTTTGAAAAAGGGCGAGCACAGTTGATCTATGCATGTCGCAGTGTCACAGGTCTGAGCACTTGATAGTAGTCCAAACCCCCCAATAATCTTTTTTATACATGTACTAATAAAAAGTGAGTTTGAAATATTCAAATCAACCTAAAGTTACCATACTCTCATTTTAAGATCTGCCTGAAAATCTAATCGCTATCTCGGAAAGTAAATACCTACCTGCATAAAAATATCTTTTCTTAACCATATTTTATTAATGAGAATGATCTAACAGTATCTAAAATACTATTCCAAATTGATATCATAAGTAATTTAGCATTGTGATGGTAGAATAAAAAAAGCACCTAATAATTATATTTTATTTCTTTTGATACGGAATCCTAAGAACTTATAAATATGAGACTGATATTAAAATTAGCCATGTATGTGAAAGTCTCTTATGTCAGAGATTATCACAGTTTATCTTATCATTCTTAGTAGGGGGAAAATATAACAATGTATGAAGTACAAATTAATTTAATTATTATCACTTTATTATTATCTAGCTATTTCCCGTCGCTTTGTCCGAGTGCTAATGTTTAGTTGTTGATTTGTCGAAGTTTAAAAAATATTTCTTAGTGCTTAATAGTACGTAATTTATTTATTAATAGTAAAAATATAATACAATGCTATATACATATGTGTACCGTCCCAATCATAAATTGTGCATTTTTTATTCGCTTACCGCGCGTAATGTTTGGAGCGGTCACAATCGTAAGTTGGTTTGCGCGGTGAACCCACGCATGCACTTGGCTTGACATACGCGCGGTCTGTCGTCTCGCAAATCGTGATATTACCGAATAACCAGGATAAATCCAGGAGAATACTCTTCGAAGCATCTCGTTGAAATTAAGGTGGAACCAGAACGTCGCACAAGACTCCATCCAAGTAAGTGCACGTATCCTTCTTATTTATTGTGATCGCTCCTGCAGTGATACCAGAGTGTGGCAGACGATCGAATTCCACCGCCTCACGGTGTCTGCTACATCTCTTTTTTGGTGCCGAAACCCGGGATAATCGTCGGTCGAATTAAAACCCGACCAAACGAAAGTTCATAGTTCAGATCAGCTGTATAAGTTATATTGCACTGGGACGTTACATATTTCGATTAAACATAGAATTATATACATATATATGTATATATTTACTAAATACAATTATTTATAAATCGTTAAATATCATTAAATTTCATTATACGAATTCGGTATCCATTATTCCTAAAATAAGTGGGTATACGGACGCAGTTGTAACTCTCTGTTTGCCATTGTAATGAGTAGGTTTGGTTTGAAGAATTAACTAATAGTTTCACCTGGTTTTGTCATATCGATATTTTATGTTTTTGTAAAATCATAAAAACAATCTTATTCATATTGATGTTTTTATAAATAGAATTCGGCTTGCATAAACATTAAATATAAAATTCCCAATCTGGTTATTATTACAAAATCGTTATATTTAACAATTGTGTGGAATCATATAAACAATCTTATATTTAATCGGTGTTTATATATTAGTATCGGTTCACATAATTGTTGAATGTAAACTATCGAATGATATCGTAATTATTTTACTTATAATAAAATTATATATCCCATACAAACAAGACAGACAAATTCTTAATTGTATTAGTAGTGACAAAAGTAATCATTACTAATAGAAATATTTATTATATTTCTTATGTACCTTTCGTAATAGTGAGAAGTAATAAAAACATTTTTTTTTTCTCTGGCATAACATTTAACTATCCTATAATAGTAAAACATTTGTAAGGTTTTACATTTGTTATTAATTTCACGGTAACAGTTATCGCGACGTACATATAATTTAGTCCTTCAGTTAAAGAGAGTTGTTTACGTGATAATTTAGGTCATCATACGTTCTATTCATTACTACCCTCAAAATTATTTGTTTTTTTTTTTTTGTTTGAATATTCTCGAACATTACTTGTGAGCTGTTATCTATTCGTTTCCATTAGTTTATAAATAGAAATAAATCTTTTCTTTGTTAAAGATGTCGCTCACTACTAAACGTAAACTTAGCCTGTCAAAACGAACTAAATCGAAACATGACGAATATACAACTCGTGATTTGCCTTCCTTGCGACGAAAACGAACTATTGCATTTAACCGTTTATCTAAAGCATTACAAATAGGTAATGACGCGAAGTTGGATGCAACAAAGTTAGATCTATTTTTATCGTATTGTGATGAATTACAAAAAATTACTACCGATTTCGAAAATGCGCATCTTCTTATTTTAGAATTACAGGATGATCCTGAGTCGGATGATGAGGGTGTCCGTGAAAGTTTTGATGATATCTATTTTAACATTTTGGCTTTGCAACGCAATTATACAAATTCAAATTTACCGTCGAAATCGGAGCAAAAGACCTCTTCTCATATAAAACTTCCAAAAATTTCATTAAGAACGTACTCAGGACATATAAAGGAGTGGGCTGAATATATCGATATTTTTAATTCATTAATTAATGATTGTCCGTCTTTAAATAATTTGGAAAAATTCCATTACTTAAGATCATCCCTTTCAGGCGAAGCTTTAGCGTTAATACGTTCGTACCCGGTAACCGGTGAATATTATCACGATGCATATAGCGCACTCGTTAATCGTTATAAAAATAAGCGTGACTTAGCATTTACATGTTGGCGCGAAATTTTAAATGTTGAATTTAAAATTAATAATGTTAAAGATTTTCGTCGGTCGCTGGATATGATTGATGAAAACTTGAATATATTAAAACAAGTGAATTTGCCAATTCAACAGTGGGATTTTATTCTTATTTACCATTTGTTGTCAAAACTTGACACAAAGATGCGTCGTGAGTTCGAAGAAAAATATTCGAATATCGAAATTCCTTCATATAAATTAGTTAGTGAATTTTTGCATTCTAAGTGTGAAGCGCATAGTCGTGATACACATTTTACCGAACAGAAGCCACATTCAAATTCTCGTGACTTGTCGAATGTTCATGCCGGTACTCATACAAGGCGCATGAACGTTTCGCATACACTCGTAGCAACTAATGAGTCTAAAACCGGTATGGTTACTGGTGCATCGTCGAGTGTCGTTAGATCAGTGTCGTCTAGTTGTCCATTTTGTAGTCAATCACATTCAATTGGTTCATGTAAATCGTTTCTCGAAAAATCAGTAGATGAAAGAATGGCAATTGTAAACGAGAAAAGGTGGTGTTATAACTGTTTGAAATCGTCGCATCAGTTGAAAACTTGTAATTCTGTATTCACATGTCAAAAATGTAAGCGTAGACATCATACATTGTTACATAGGGAAGTAACAAATTCCAGTAACACTTCATCACTGTTAACACAAAATTCAAGTGTTAACACAACTGTCTTGTTAGCAACAGCTCTTGTAACGGTAAAGGACAGTTTCGGGAATAACAATACTTTTCGAGCATTGTTTGACACCGGCAGTCAAAATAATTTTATTACTGAAGAAGCAGTAAATCGTTTAAATCTTAATGTGCTTTCTTCTTGTTCTTCAATAAGCGGCTTGGGTGACGTGTCAGCTTCCATCAGTGGTTTAGTGCGTGGTATCGTAGGAAGCTTATCGACAAATAATACAAACGTATCATTTGAACTTGACATGCACGTCATTCCTAAGATCTGTAGTGACCAACCAATCGCGAGATTGAATACTTCTGGTTGGTCACATATCAAATCGTTAGATTTCGCGGACCCTGGGTTTGATGTACCCGGACCCGTGGATCTGTTGCTCGGTGCAGATATTTTTGCGGATTCGTTACTTACAGAACGACTTAAGGGCGGTCCATCACAACCACCTGCATTTAATTCAGTATTTGGTTGGCTATTACTAGGAAAGACTTCATTATCAGGTTCGTCATTGGTTGCGCTGCAATCAAAGATCCAATATGATGATCTTACAAAATTAGTGGAGAAGTTCTGGGAAATCGATAACGTTCCTCAAGCTAATTCATTTACCCCAGATGACATTCTTTGCGAGAAGGAATATATCGCAACTACACATCGGAATGAGCACGGTCGTTATGTGGTACACTTACCGTTCAAAAATTCTTGTGAACCCGTGTTCTCGGGATCTCGTGATATTGCTGAGAGGCGGTTTTATGCTCTCGAACGTAGATTATCGCGTGACCCTGATTTAAAGCGTCAATACGTTGAATTTATGTTTGACTATCTTCAGAGTGGTCATATGTCATTGGTACCCACTTCAGTAAAGCGTCGCGGAAAATATTATATCCCGCATCACTGTGTTGTACGGCCTGACAGTCCCACCACTCAATTGCGTGTGGTATTTGATGCCTCCGCAAAGGATAATCTTGGTCAGTCATTAAATGATACATTGCTAATTGGACCAAAATGTCAAACTGATATCACGAAAGTTCTTTTACGTTTTCGAGAACACGCTATTGTCTTTATGGCGGACATACGCCAAATGTACAGGCAGATTGTTATTAGTCCAACACATCGGGACTACCAGCGCATCTTGTGGCGTTCAGATTCACGACAACCGGTATCAGAGTACAAATTGAACACCGTTACTTACGGTGTTTCATCGGCTCCCTTTCTCGCCTGTCGAACTCTTCAGCAGCTCGCATGCGATGAGGGTGACACATTACCTTTAGCAAAAAGGGCGATTACATACGATATCTATGTCGATGACATTGTTACTGGTGCTAACACTATGATCGAAGCCCGACAGGTGAGGTCACAGGTTGTTGAATTACTCAATTATGGGCACTTCGAGTTAAGAAAATGGGCTAGTAACAAACCTGAGCTATTGGACGATGTACTGACTGAGCATTGCCTGGTTGAAGCTAAATCGTTTACTAATGAACAACCATGTACACTGAAGGTTCTCGGACTGAAATGGGATCCATCCCATGATGTATTCGTCTTTCATGTAAAACCTCTTAATAAAATGTGCACTAAACGATCAATTCTGAGTGAAGTTAGTCGGGTGTTTGATCCTTTGGGATTTCTTTCCCCGTTGACGATTCACACCAAAATTTTAATTCAACAACTTTGGGTGGCTGGCATAGGTTGGGATGAAACACCACCGGATGACATAGTTCGCACATGGAATGACTATATTCAGCAATTACCATCGATTCAAAATTTATTCGTGCCTCGTCGGTGTACTATCGATCACGCCGTGTCATATGAACTTCACGGATTTTGTGATAGCTCAGAAAGGGCTTATGGTGCTGTGATCTATTTGCGTGTTACTGATAGTAGCGATCGTGTACACACGTTTTTTGTATGCTCCAAGGCTCGCGTAGCTCCTTTAAAGAAGCTCAGCTTACCACGTCTAGAATTATGTGCGGCAGTATTATTGGTGAATTTGCTCAAATTCGTGGAAGAGGCATATGCTCCGCGTATTAATTTCTCTGTCACTCTATGGAGTGATTCGACTGTCGTTCTCTCTTGGCTTAGATCACATTCATCAAAGTGGACAACTTTTGTTGCAAACCGAGTTAGTCACATACAAGGCATTGCAACGATTGAACGGTGGCGTCATGTTCCTACAAATGATAACCCTGCAGATATTTGTTCGCGAGGACAGCTTCCTCGACAACTTATTAACAATTCGTTATGGTGGGCGGGGCCCACGTGGTTATGTAAACCACACACCGAGTGGCCATCAACCCCTGTATTTGTTAAGGAAACAAATGACAGTACGGTGCTTTCAGAAGTTAGGCGAACCGCGACTCTGTTAACTCAACAGATGGCACATCCTAATCTCGATCCTTTTTTTGAGGATTTACTCAATAGCGATCTCTCGCTGGATGCAATAGTCGATAAGGTAGGCTTCACTATATTACGAAAATCTGAATTTTCTTCGGATCCAGTCTTGACTAGTGAAGAACGGTACAAATCACTTTATATTCTAGTAAAATACGTTCAAACTTTATCATTTCCTACTGAACTAGAAAGAATACGTTCTGGTCAATCATTACCAAAGTCGTTTCGTAAACTCAATGTATTTATCGATGACCAGGCTGTACTCAGGGTGGGCGGCAGGATCTCTCGTTCTGGGCTTGAGTATGAACAAAAGCATCCGGCGTTATTATCATCGAATAATCCCTTCACATCTAAATTAATACAATCGGTTCATTTGAGCAACTGTCATTGTGGCGTAAATACTACACAATATTTAATACTGCAACAATTTTGGATTATATCGGCTAAGCGCGTTATAAGACGATGTTTATCCAAATGTCTTAATTGTTATCGACTCCAACCTAAACCGTTACAACCGTTTATGAGCGACCTTCCAAAATATCGTGTAAATGAAGTAAAACCTTTCTCTATTGTAGGAGTAGATTATGCTGGTCCGTTTCGTATTAAAACTGGACCATATCGTGGAGCTAAAATAGACAAGGCTTATCTTTGTTTATTTGTATGCTTAGCCACTAAGGCTGTACATTTAGAGACCGTTTCCAGTCTTTCTACAGACGGATTTATTGCTGCTTTACGTCGTTTCGTTGCTCGGAGAGGCAGATGTTCCACAATACACGCAGATTGTGGTACAAACTTTATCGGTGCTCGTAATCAACTCGTGTCTCTCACTAAAATCGCGTCTGAGACAGAACGGATCGAATTTAAATTTAACCCACCCTCTGCACCTCATTTCGGAGGTGTATGGGAAATTCAAATACGAGCTGCAAAAACGCATTTATATCGAGTTGTAGGTGATCAGGTGTTGACATTCGAGGAACTAGCTACACTTTTTAGTCAAATTGAAGCAGTCCTGAACTCGCGGCCTTTGTATCCTATGAGTTCAGATCCCAATGATTACCAAGTCTTAACACCAGGACATTTTTTAACTCTGGAACCATTGACATCTGTTCCAGATGTGGATGTAACTCACCTTAATGTCAACAGGCTAGATCGCTGGCAACTGATTCAGTCGTTCCAACGATCGTTTTGGAATCGATGGAGAAACGAATATCTCCACTCGTTAAATTTGCGAGCTAAATGGACAAAAGAGTCGAAGCCATTAGAATTAAACTCAATGGTCATTATCAAAGATGATAATCATCCACCTTTACATTGGCAAATAGGGAGAGTTGTAGAATTACACCCTGGACCAGATGGTCTGGTTCGCGTGGCTACCGTACGAACAGATAAGGATAATTTGATCAAGAGACCTTTGGTCAAATTATGCCCATTACCCAATGAACCGTTTTAATATTTAATATTTATATTTAGCCATCGTAGTTTTACATCGTAGGTATAGTTATAGCATTAGTGAGTAGTTCATCTGTATTTCTAATAATGGTTTTTTTTTTTTTATTAGTATCGTTTTATATGTATATTTTTATTTAAAGAAATGCCTATCGGATTTCGGTGGGCGGAATTATGTACCGTCCCAATCATAAATTGTGCATTTTTTATTCGCTTACCGCGCGTAATGTTTGGAGCGGTCACAATCGTAAGTTGGTTTGCGCGGTGAACCCACGCATGCACTTGGCTTGACATACGCGCGGTCTGTCGTCTCGCAAATCGTGATATTACCGAATAACCAGGATAAATCCAGGAGAATACTCTTCGAAGCATCTCGTTGAAATTAAGGTGGAACCAGAACGTCGCACAAGACTCCATCCAAGTAAGTGCACGTATCCTTCTTATTTATTGTGATCGCTCCTGCAGTGATACCAGAGTGTGGCAGACGATCGAATTCCACCGCCTCACGGTGTCTGCTACAATATGTCATTAATCTA
The DNA here is from genome assembly GCF_030625045.1 of Achroia grisella. Classification (NCBI taxonomy): domain Eukaryota; kingdom Metazoa; phylum Arthropoda; class Insecta; order Lepidoptera; family Pyralidae; genus Achroia; species Achroia grisella. The sequence continues at coordinate 983,459 of NW_026712845.1, forward strand.
ATATTTTATGTAACGCCATGTCGTATGAAATTATCTACATCTAATCTGCTTCTAATATTGAGTATAGGTTTACTTAGATCCGACCTTAGCTAGGTCAACTCTATTGCTGTCAGGTCGCCCACCACCCAGTCTACCCTAGAATCAATTATGTAAAATCCAATAAATACAAGACAATGGGTTAACTGACCTAACTTCATCATCATTAACGCATTTGAAAACACTTTATACTGGTATTACTACTCATTTTATTAAATAAATACAGGTGTAATAGGAATATAGGTAAATACGTACATATATACTTAAACCTACTTCAGCGTGATGGCCAAGGCGAAATTACTTAATATCGACCTAGGATGCCTTTAAATATATAGCTACTTATTGTACCTTAGACCATATCATAGACGAAGAATAAGTATAATGTAGCTGAGGCTAATTAGAGACAATTTATAGATATATGATGAACTGCAACTTTATTACATCATACTCTATGGGATGGTATGATCCCTATCATACATCCATTAAGTGGCAATTTCAGTAATTATTGTCCTGATAATTACTGAAATTGTCACTTATCCAGATGATGATGATGATGATGAATACACTGTAGTTTTACGTATAATTTCAGTAGCGAAGCATTCATTTTAGGCAATCTGCTTCTTAGTCACTTGGGCTATTATGCTAGCATATATATATATATTTCATTATTTTATCATATAAGCACTGTGCTCATCGATTCAATTCGTGAGTACTTAGCTATGCGGTAACAACTAAATTATAACATAACCTCACTCAGAGGTTGTGATTATAATGTTTTTCGTTTCCGCAATTCTTCTAAGGACAACTACTTATCAGTTAATTGTTTAAACTAATAATTTTTGAAAACAATGTATCTACATTTGGACCTTACGTAAAAACGGATGGAGAGATTAAGAGAGAAGATAATATGCAGGTATTGTAATAAAGTGGACCTGTGCTTAGCGCGGATAGCCCGCCTGAGAACGCGCGCTATCATATCGTAAATTATTTCGTCATACTATACTGCGTACGCTATAGTATGGTGCGGGTGACAGTTACTAATTTTACATTTAACAATTACTGTATTTAAGTTAATACAGTTAGTAATGATTTATTATACATATTACGAATGTAATACTAAGTCATAATTTGTAAATCGCGGCAACTTTTAAGAGTGACACGTAACATTTATGAAATTCATCCGTACCATGCTACAACGCACATGGTAGTGACAATTAATTGTTAAAAATAAAAAAAAACTTTCAGTATTTTTAAAAAGAAAACTTATTTGAGTGAATAATGCAATGAAATGGTTAAGAAAGTATAAACAAATTTTACATTATTTTTATTTCGTAGTTATTTATAAACAAAAATGGGGCACTCCCATTATCTATACATATAATTAAAATTGGAGTGTTTGTTGGTAATATTGAAATAACCGTTTTTTACTACATGCATATAAATATAAATATGTTACATATGTAACATATTTATATTTATATGCATCCTTATTACATCAGCTACCTGCCAAAAAAAGTCCCGTTAAAATCAGTGCAACCATTTCAGAGATTAGCCGGAACAGGCAGGTAGCTGATGTAATAAGGAGTAACTTATTAGGCACATTGATTGAAGTAGAAAAAGTATAATCCATCACATTTAAAATAAGTATTGTTGCTAAGGTCCAACAGAAATTATTAGTATTTTAACAGATTTAATTTTGGATATGTTTTTTGCTAGTAGTTCTATTGTTTACTCTTCTGTATATTGTTTTATATTATGTATGTTATTTAAATGTAGAGATGTAGAATGTCTTAAATGTAATGGATTAAGGGACCGTATTAGGCACATTGATTGAAGTAGAAAAAGTATAATCCATCACATTTAAAATAAGTATTGTTGCTAAGTAACAGTTTGTATGTAACGTGCAACTGCAATCGGAACGAAATAAATTATATTTACTACTATATATGTAATCCACTCAATATCTCTATCATAACTTAGGCTACTTTTATTTAAAAAAAATAAAGTTATATTTCACGCGGACAAAGTCGCGGGTGCAGCTAGTTACTAATAAAAACCCAATTATTATTTTTTACGTACAATTGTCTTGTCTTATATATGTACCTATTACGAAATGTGGATTGTAAATAAACTACCAAATTATATTATTTTATTCCCTAATGTTTAAAAATATTTTATCAAATTTATTTTATTTTGTTTTACACAATACAGATATTTCTAAATTGCAGTCATTGTGTTATTCTGGTATACTCGTATGACTTACATTACTGTACAGTTACGTCAAATATGTATGCGTGAAAAATCAACAACATTATAAATAGGGTGGCCAGGCATCCGGATAAAGCCGACATATATCTAAAATCGGTATCTGGCTAAAATAAATAGTCTTGTACGCCGTTTGGTAGGCTTTTACATTATTTTTATTGTAAAACTAATTTTATTTTTTATTTCTTAACTCAAGAACTTTTGTTTTGCTTAGATGTTTTTTTATTTCGTTACTTGCTGAAGTAACAGGTACAGGTAAATAAAACTTATTTATGCAATTACCTTTCATTAGACGTTAAGAAGAATTTTAAAATGTTGATAACTGTTTATCTAGAACAGGGGTGAGCAACCTTTTTCATCAACGAGCCAATTTAAATTTTAAATATTTTGACGGGTCGCACCTAAAGTAACACTTATTAATAATAATTTACAATATTTTATTTGTAATAAATATTTACATGATATTGAGACACAAAACCCTCAATAATGTAGGGTATCCGGCCTTTTTACCAATATGTCCCGCCAAACTGGATGGTCTGTCCGGCTATTAGGATTGGCGAAGTGACAACCCTACACCTAAAGAAAGAATCGACTGACTCATTATAACAAAGTAAAATCGTGGAGTCGTCTATGAATTTATACAAAAATTAAATATTGCTGTAACTTAATTCTTTTATTATTTCAAGTAATGTAATCATTTAGTTACCCTTTTTACATTTTTTTTACACTATATACGAATAAATGTTATACGTACTAATACTATTAATATATAATATTGAATCCAAAATAAAGTATTTTTTTCTCAATGTTACTACATATTTAGTGTAATCAAAAAACTTATTGATTGTCAATAATTTCACAAAAATATTATTTAATTAATCATTGTTGTCTGTCCGACTATATGTTGGAGTATCACATAAAAATTTGTGACATATTTTCAACCTTATTTTCCCCGATAAGTACTTTTTATCTGTAGTAAGTCTAGGTGAGCACTTGTCTTTGTGGCTATGGAAAGCAAAACAAAGTAATGGTGAAATATTTGGCTTCGATTATATCGGCTGTCCCAGAACTCAATATCAAGCAGTGACAGGATTTATTGTAACCATCATGAGAAAAATCAGAAAAAAATCTATCTCATGCAGTTTGAAAATTAAAGAAAAACTTAGAAATTTGGTCAAACTATAACCATTATTCGGTCATTGTGGTTAATTTTTATTATTTTTGTTCATTTAAACTTTGGAACCATAAACCCAAATAACATTTCTAGAATCACAGTAAAAAATAATGACACAATTGTCCTAGAATTAAGACTATTTGTTAAACTATGAATTTAAAATTTTCATAATTTGTCGAGTTTGAATGGCCCTCTTTTAAAAAAATGTACTAAAGTGCTTTGGCAAGTGCCATTAAAAGTTCAGACATTTAATCAGGATTGTAAATGTACAATACTTTTTGAATTGGACTTTTGTGTTGGCACTACACTTCACAAAAAATTGCGAACAAGCACCTCATTTATGGAGAATGCAGATGCGACGCAAGTGCCGCCGCTAGGCTTTATCGTGAAAGATATCCAAATTTAGAGCGCTATCCAAATTTAGAGCGCTATCCAGATCACCGCGTTTTTTTGCTTATGTGTACCGGCCACACTCACGGAGGGCGGCCATTTCCCGAATCAAATACGGGCTGGAGGTAGAACTCGCTTTCCTTACGAGGAAGAAGTGTTGCAAAAGGTCGCAGATGACCAAAGTATTTTCGTTTGTGTAATAAGAAAGAACGGGAATAGCACAGCACATCGTATTTACAAAGACCCGAAATGCATCCGTTTCACGTACAACGAGTTCAAAGTCTTCTTCCTCGAGATTATCCTGAAAGGATTTCATTTTGTAGAATAATGGTACTGAGGCATAATGAAAATCCCTAGTTCATCCAAAAAATTGTGTGGCGTGTAGTTTCGGCGTCAGATTTTATTTAAATAAACCTAAACTAGGTTTAGATTTTTCTTTATTTTAATTATTTTACTTACTTTTGTTGACTTTGGTAAAAGTGGCGTCACTATCTGTCTCGCTCACTCATGGCAAACATGTCCACTATCCATATGTCTTATTATATTGCCGTAAAATTAAGATTCCTTGGTAGGTCCAAGGAAATAAATAAATAAAAAAGGGAAATAATGAAAAGTATTATATTTAAAACGTATGTATTAATATGCAAAGTAATCACTTTGTATCCTTTTTACGAAAACCAGCGCGGACGGATGAGTATAAAATTTCGCGTACTTATAGTTTATATAGAGAAAGTTTGCAGAATAGTCATATTTTTTTATTTAAATTATGCATAAAAATATAAATAATCATGTTCAAACTTATAATTATTGAATAATTTCATTTGTATGAAGTTAATAGATCTTTTATTATTAGGTTGTAATTGTTCACGTCCTTTTTACATGTAATTAAAACTTAATATTTATTATAATAATTTATAAATTACTGTAAAAGTTTTACTATATTGTCATAAAGTGTATATCTTTACGTACTTTATTTACATATAATGTTAAATTACTTATGCATTTTTAAAAATATACTTTCTAAAACATAAAGAAATAATGTCCACTACGCGTATCAAATAAATAAAATTAAAATTACATACATTATTGCTAAACTTAGGTTTATTGTATCAAATATATAATATATATAGATTTTTTAATTGATACTATATTATTTATATATTGATACTATATCGTATATTTTCACATTTCATTTAACGTAAGTGAGTTAATGTAGTATACATTAAAATATCTAGCTGTTTCAATAAAATGTCGTTGGCAAATAAATAAACATCGTAATTACCAATTACAATATATACGGAAAACACAAAGATTGTTTTTTGGTGTTTCTTTCAAAGATAGTAATAAAAGCACTAGTTTACGTTAATTATAATCACGAGAATATGTAACTCTACCTCAATAGTTCTATTTAATTCTTTACTTTAAGAATCTTTTTAATTAATTCGTATCGTAGTTAGTTCCACTGTATTGTAAATTCTAAAATATCAATGTGCCTTCATAAATATAAATTATATAAACAAACAGGAAGACTCCGTAATAGTTTTGTTCAATTGGGGACCGAAGCTTCGTCCACCTGTTTCACGCGTTACATTGCGACACGGCCGCGTGTTCGTGATATCGTGGTACAGAGAGAGCGAGCGAGCCCTGGCGGTCGATCGGCGACACGTAAAACTATCGGGGTGCTTGAGGTGCGCAGAGCGCGGGGCCCGATTTTGAAGTATAAACTATTACTTCAAAATCGATGGCGTCGCATCGCCTTGTAAAGGAAAAAAAATGTATTGTAAAAATATATATAGATTATAATAGTTGTGATTAATTAACATACAATAGCAAATACTATTACAACTACAATTACAACCCTAAAAAATTGGCATGAAGTTTTTCCAAACTACTTTTGTTGCTCCAAATAAAATTATTTGAAAGCAATTGTTGTATTTGTGAATATTGTTTAAAAAGTGTATGAAATCTGTTCCTATTTCTAAAACCAATGAGTACAATGGTTCTGGAGGTGGAAGCAATGGTATCAATTTCACCTTTCCATATGGGCAACACAATCCATTAGCTCCAGTTTTGTATATCAATGCCTTACAATATTGTAAACTGAGTTCATAGCCCCAATAGTATCACTGTCAATTGACCTATCGCAGAAGAAAGCAGCTCAATTCAAACTTGCACCATTATTAGTCGAATATAGCGCTTCACGTGTCTGTCTTACTCGAATTCTTTCATCTTCATATTCCTGGGCAGCACGATTCATTTGATTCGTTGCATTTCGGCATTTATCTAAATTTTTTCGCCGCCTTATTAATAGAACTTCCAGACCTTAGACTTGACAGCTGAAGATTATCGAGGAATATCTTATAAGAGGCTTGTCGAGTATAAATGAGTTACAAACACACAACACTTTAAAATTTTTGACTTTTAGATTTGTAATAATATTATAGATGCACATCAATGAGACATTTACATTTCAAGTGACATTTTATCACTGACAATCTGTTTTTGACTAATATTGACACATGTCTTCCCGGAACCTCTCTAATACCACTTGAACTTTGTGGTATGGTATTAAAGTTGAAATTGACTTTTAAATATTATTATGAATCGTTTGTATGGGATTCTTCCCGGAACCTCTCCACTAACATTTGAACTTTATGATATGGTATTAAAGTTCAAATTGACTTTTAAGTATCATTAAGAATCGTTTTTATGGGATTACAGAAAAGTGTTGTTTTTAGGCATTTTTTAAAAATTTTCTCTCCGTAGGAACCATCCTCGTACCTCAAGGAATATCCTAAAAAAAGAATTATCGAAATCGGTTCAGTAGTTCTCGAGATTAGCGCTTATCAATCAATAAAGATCAGCAATAAAGGTACAAGTATACGAAAACAAATCTTACTAATAGTATACGCGAGAAAGTTTGTGAGTATATATGAATGGATGTTTGTTAATCTTTCACTCAAAATTTTGATGAAATTTTACAGCATGCAGCTTACAGATCAGAAAAACATAGGCTATAAATTCAAGCGCTGTGAAACCGCAGGCACAACTATCGGAGAATATCATTTTGTTTTTGTATATATGTCTATAGAGATAAGTATACTAAAAAACTCGATATTCTCCTGTATTTTTCCTTCAGGTGCTACATACATGCATGTGTTGTCTGCTACAATAGAGTCAAACATTTTCAGAGAACTGTGAACATGTGAACTGGAATGTGACAGTTGACAATGCCTTTGACTACTCCAGCACAGATAATAGTTATGAAAACATTTATTTATTTTATCATTAAAATTGTTTTACTTTAGTACTTTAGCGAAGATGTCGCGTAAGCAGCGAATAGTAATTGCACACTACATACACTATAGATATAACTTCCTTTGTTAGATCGGTTAAAATCCCGGAATTACATGAGTAATAATCAAATAATATTTTTTTCTATCACCACAGACTGTGGCCTTCACTAGTTAGTATATCAAGTAGATACTTATGTATGTTTACAAGTGAGGGTTTTTTCATACAACACCTCAGCGGCGAGTAATGCCAAGTTTAAAGAAAAACTTCTCACCCAATAGAATATAATTGTAAATTCATTGTAATATAAAAAATGATAGTCAAATATTACACCAAATTTATTAAAAAACATTTTTTAATCATATTTTTATTATAGTCCACTGTTAGTGTTTGCTTTAAGCGATAAGCCCGCCTTTTGTTTAGCACATTTATGTAAAATTTTATTCTGTAATTATATTTAAGTATTATTATTATTGTATTTTATGGAACTATTTTTTAAAGATTTCACGATACCTACGCACCGTATTACGTAATATTGTTGGAAGAAACCTTTCAGTCTTTTTTTTTTTTATTGAGAATTACGTCCGTTCGCCTAGTACCTAAACATCTACTGACATCCATTGTTGCTCGATAAATCTTTTGTCATTCTATTTTAATTCAACCTTTATAACCAATGCAATGAGGAAAAAGATTATTATTAATGAGCACTTCTTGGTAAATTTGCCAAGATGCACTAACTGAAGTAATTATCAATATATTATGTGCTGGTGCCCTAAATGGGTATACCGTTAGTGCAAGAGTTTTAGCAATAAAAAACCATTAAAATAACTAATGTAAGTGAAGTATAAATAAGTATTGTCCTGTAATTAAATACTCAGTTATTTACTTATTGGGAAAATTGAGTTACCTTATAAAGTGACTAGAAAGAAACTAAAGAAAAAGGAAATAGAATACATTTTATAGGCATGACACTTACTTGATATTTATCGTTGTGTTTCGCCCAGTATCTTTTTAAATTATAGCCTATATCATTCTGATGTAAAAGCTATATTATTATAAATTTTAACAAAATCCGTTCAGTAATTTTTTCGTGATCCGTCAATTTTTGCATTCCATCCATACTCATATACTTTTGCGGTTGTAATATTAGTAAGATGTCTAATCCTTTTTTAGAACAACATTTATTTTAATTTGTTCATTCTTCTGATGAGTCTGCGTTCGAATGAGTGGTAGAATAAAAAAATATGACTATTCAAAAGTGATTAAATATGAATATAAAGTTTGTTTGAATAAAGATTGTTTCTATTTCATGCAGATTGTTAAAGCGGTTCCCTAGGGATATGTATCCCGAGAGATATATTCCTTCGATAAGACTGTCGTCACAGATCACGGGCAAAGTAAGGAGTTACGAGCGTACCTGGCTTTCTGCTATGGCGTCTTGGTGCAGGAATCGATGATCGACGACGATGATGATCGATGAACTGATCACACACACAACACGCGCGGCGGAAATTAGTGTATATACACCTTGAATATTGCACACTATCTATATACACCTTGACAATTCAATAGTTTATTAAATCGTAGTGATTCAATTATTATAAAACGTAATTATGTGCGAGCGGCGTTTCTCAGACACGAGCGGGAAACGAAGAAGAAACGCCATCTTTCTTTCCATCGATGGCGCGGGCGTACTCGGCTCCTTTCGGCCCTAGATCGTGAGTATGTCTGTCCTTGTCTATTACACGAGATGTGCATTTAAACTAGTTGTGGCGCAAACATTCCCCCGGCCTTAAAGGGTTGCCTTTAAAAAAAATATACATATATATACCACTGGGAAATGAATAGCAGTATGCGGAAGATATATATAAATAAAATGAGCGGTATATTAATGCGTATAAGATTAATCATAAGCGGGAAGTTATCTGAGGTTATATATAACTAAGCTAAATCTAAATTTTACTTATATTAAATATATAACTATTGATGCGGCAATGGGCACAAACGAACTACCGGGCGAAGGTAGCTACCCTTTGAAGTCCTAACAGTGACCACTCGCGTAGTTCCGTCTTTGGAAGGATGTACCTTTTCAACGACAGCTAATGGCCATGAAAAGGGCGGTGCGTTATCTATTACTAAAATTACAACAGTACCCTCCTTAATGGGAACTGATGGAAGATTCCATTTAGCGCGTGTCTGCAATTGATGCAGATACTCCATTCGCCACCGGCGCCAGAAAGACTGTACAATGCTATCCAGAAGGGAATGGCGTTGATTTAAATCGTGCGTGTTAGCTTCTGGCGCAGGAATGGATGAAAGAGGGACAGTATTTAAAAAATGAGCCGGCGTAAGAGCAGACGGCTCAGCGGGGTCACTACTTCTAGCTGTGAGTGGACGCGAATTAATAAGTGCCTCAACCTGAGAAAGCACTGTTATAAGTTCCTCATAAGAGAGAATTTGTGATCCTATCACCTTAAATAAATTATTTTTAACTATTTTTACGATGCTTTCCCAACTTCCACCGAAGTGGGGAGCAGCGGGAGGAATAAATTTCATACTAATGCGATTTTCTGAAAGTTCTAATTCTAAATGCGGGCGATATTCATCAAGAAACTTATATAAATCGCGAAGATACTTGCGAGCACCCACGAAACATGTTCCATTGTCCGTATATAAACAGTTTATCGGGCCTCGGCGAGATAAGAATCGTTTAAGTGCGGATAAGAAACTAACCGTGCTTAAATCAGTAGCAACTTCAATATGAGTAGCACGGGTTGTCAGACAAGTGAAAATACATAGCCATGCTTTGCGGCCTTTAACCCCCCGACCACGAATAGGTGTGTACTGTAAGGGACCGGCATAGTCACAGCCTACATGCGTAAATGCCTTATCAACTTGAGTGACGCGGTGGCTCGGTAGATCGGCCATGAGTGGAAACGTAGGGCGCGGTTTTATTTTAAAACAAGCGTTACATTTATGAATGCGATAACGTATTAAGCGGCGAGCGGACAGGATCCAGTACTTCTGCCTGAGTAAGGACATAAGTAACTCTGGTCCTGCATGAAGATGCTTCTTATGATAAAAGTCGATAAGAATATCGATAACATGATCGCGGCGCGGTAAAAGTAGAGGATACTTAGTGCAGTAATCCTCAGCGGAACTTGACAAGCGACCACCGACGCGGATGACATCGTCCTTGTCTATAAATGGTCGGAGCTTGTTTAAAGCGGAAGAACAATATTTATTATTTTTTAAATTATTAAACTCATGTGCAAAATATACTTCTTGCACGGCGCGGATTAACTTTATTTCAGCAAAATCTAAGTCTTCACTCGTAATAACAGTATTACGAGGAAGGCGTTTAATAAATTTATATATATATACAATAGTCCGTAATAATTTAGAATATACAGAAAAGCGTTGAGATAGCGCGTAAAGTAGTGATTCAGAGGTATTTGAAATTAATGTGTGTATAACAGTCCGTTGTTCGCGAATGTCTTCATTCGATAAGTCGTGATTGACAACAAGTGGCCACTCGGCCGGGTTACTTAATACCCATGAAGGTCCGGTGTACCATAGCGGATGGTTTACTAGCTTGTCTGGTGTGAGTCCACGAGACAGGCAGTCTGCAGGATTGTCGGAACCAGCAACGTGATAGAAACAGTCTGCCGGGACGTTATCGATAATTTGTACTACCCGATTGGCAACGAAAGTTTGCCAGCGGTGCGGAGAAGAGTGGATCCAACAAAGAGCCACTTTTGAATCACTAAAGGCGTATATATTATTCACAGGATACCGTGGTGCGATAGTATCAACAACCTTACGAAGTAGTTTTGCGAGTAATACGGCTGCGCACAATTCTAATCTCGCGATGGATACAATTTTTACAGGCGAGACCTTTGACTTGGCGCATAATAATTGAACAAAATATTTATTATCAACCTGAATGTGTAGGTAGACTACACCGCCATAAGCACGTTCACTAGCGTCAGCAAATCCTAAAATATTCAATTGACAATCCTCAACCACACCTAAGTGTCGCGGTATGCGAAGCCTATTAAGCGAGGGCAGTTCTAAACAGAACTGTCTCCAGGCTGCGATGATATGATGCGGGGGTTGAGCATCCCAATCACATTTCAACAACCAGAGTTCCTTAATAAGGAGCTTGGCGTACAAAATAGCGGGAGCCACGAAACCTAAAATGTCCCATAAACGGGCAACAGCGGAGAGAATAGCGCGCTTAGTACATATAGCGTCTGGCGTGATTACCTTGAACTTAAAAGAATCATTAGAGTTATCCCAAAATAGACCTAAGATCTTGTGCGGGGTGGAATTATCGAATGATTTGTCACTGAGGGTTTTGTGTGTATCCGGGATGTGAGCAAGCACGTCGCGGGAGCTGCTCGTCCACTTTACGAGATCAAACTGTGCCATTTTAAAAAGTGCAATAAGTTCGTTGCTAATGGTAATAGCCTGTTCATCTGTCATAACAGAAGATACGATATCATCCATATATAGTGCAGACGAAGCAACAGCGGCAGCAGCAGGGAATTTATCCCCTTCACCTTCAACTAGTTGTTGAACAACGCGGAGCGCGAGAAATGGACTCGACCTCAGTCCGAAGCATACACGATTAAATTCATATTCAGTCACAGGATCATCGGTGCTGAAGCGGTACAAAATTCGCTGAAACCTACGATCGGGTTCGCGTACAACTATTTGATGAAACATTTGAAAACAGTCGGCGGAAATACAAACTTTAAAAAGACGAAAGTTAATTAAAATACTAAATAAATCACCCTGTAGGTTGGTACCACTATGCAATATATCATTTAACGAACGACCAGATGTCGTTTTACAACTGGCATCTAAAACCACGCGCAATTTAGTGGTGACCTTATCCTCTCGTAGCACTCCGTGATGTGGAATGTAGTACGAGTACGAGGGTATAAGTGAATTGTCTTGATGCGATTTAACTGGACTTAAATAGCCCTTATCAATATATGCGCGAATTACTTCGTTATAAGAAAAACGAAAATGAGGTGACGCTTCCAACTTACGTTCTAGACATAAATAACGTCTATGTGCGGCAGCGAAAGAGTCGCCTAAGGAGAACACGTCCTCTCGAAACGGCAGGGATACGATATATCTACCACTATCATCACGAGTAGTGGTGGCGCGAAAATAATGTTCACACTCGAGATCATCTGCACTCTGAGCGGGCGGCGCGGATATCTCCTCCAATTCCCAAAAACTTTGGAAGAGAGTGTCCATACGATCATGAATCACGGAACAACATGACGTTGTATATGCGGTATTTAATAATGCGGAATTAGGCGATGCGGAATTAAAAGTGGGTACGGAACCCATGATTACAAACCCTAATACGGTTTGTATCGCAGGCGGAATATTACGATGCTTGCTATGCACAATACCCGGCAATAGCAAGTGCGGGAATATAGAACTACCTATAAGTACGTCTATATTACTAGGAATGGCAAACTCGCCGTCTGCCAGCGGTAGGTTTTTAATGTGTGAAAATGCGGCGGTATTGACAGGAACGGAAGGCAAACTGTCCGTAATACGGTCAACAACAAGCGCGGAAATATTAAAGCGAACATTAAAATTAAAACGAGAAAATATATTAAATTCTACTGAACCCTTAACGTTTTTTTGTGAGCCACCAATACCCTTTACCATCGTAGATGAATATTTTAATTCATTTAATAAACCTAAGCGGTCACAACATTCATCAGTAATAAAATTACTTTGGGACGCACTGTCCAATAAACATCGAACTAAGTGTTGTTTACCTAATGCGTCATACACAATAACGCGTGCAGTTGCTAGTAGCACAGTTTTGTTACTGAGCGCGCAAAGTGACAGACCACTCTGCTTGGCCACGGCCTCGCCACTGTGTGACGGGAGCGGGGGTGAGGCCATGCTACTACGGGGCGCGGGCGCATCGCGCGCGGGCAGCGAGCCCCGATCCGTAACAAAATGTAGCAAAGAATGATGGCGCTTTTGACATGCACGACACGAAGATTTTGATCTACAAACACCTGACTTATGCTTGGTACTTAAACAATTTACGCATGAATTGTTAGCTTTAATATGTTTATAACGATCGAGAGGTGACAATTTTTCGAATGCACTACATTTATAAAAATGATCATGCATATTACTATTACAAAGTGAACATTTTATAGGTGTTACACTTGAAACATAAGACTGCGGGTCCGGGTACTTAGCAGGCGGGCGGTATTTATTAGTAGGCGGGCGGTATTTATTTGACTCTGTACTGGTGGCGGGCGCGGGTTGTGTATTTTCATATATGCGGCATTGTGTTTTTATAAAATTAATAAATCCGTCAAAATCACGTGATTTTGTTATAGAAGAGTGTAATTCGAACGCGCGTAATGTTTCTGAATCGAATTTACGTTTTGCAATATATAATAAAATGAAATCAGATAATTGTTTTATACCTAAGCCCTTTAATGACATAGCGGCGGTGACATACTTATCTATAAATAATTGAAAACTTGCGGCGGAAGGCATTTTGCCTAATTTAAGATTTAAAATCTGGTCTAAGTAATTAGAACCGAGAACGTGAATCTTGATACTTATCAAGCAGAGACTTAAATATAATTTCATAGTTTTCGGCGCAGGGTGTAATACCTGCAAATACCGATTGTACTTTGGGTGATAACTTACCCAGTAAATAATACAGTTTTTCTGAGTTTGTAAGTGAGGAGTTGTCATGGACAGTAGATTTGTAACTAGCGTAAAATAAATTCCAATCTTGATAATTGCCGCTGAAGGAGACTAATTCCAGGGGGGAGCCTGGGCCTAGATACAGGTGCATCTATCCCACACGAATTCCCACCCGTGGGCGCAGAAGAAAGATCAGAAAATGTCTGTTTAATTGAACAAAACAAATCTTCAAATGAGTCATATACATGAAAATTAGGTACGGCAGAAGGATTCTCATCAAGCATCCTACTATTATATTCATCAAGTACATCTTGAAACTTATTACGAACGTCATCGATGGTTATACATGAACTAAGAAACATACGTCTTTTTCTTCCGATTCCGTAGCCGACTTCGACTTATCGTAAATACTTTGTATTCGTTGAAATAAAGCATTACGTTTAGCTTCTAACATAATAAGTTGACGACTAGGTGAAAAGGTAGGCGCATCTTTATCTTTACGTGACATATCTAATGATTTAACGCAATATAACTATAGGTAATTATACAGTGATCTGTCAATAGACAGCGTAAGCGGACAGTAACGAAAATAAAAATTATATGTAGGTATGTAGCGAGAACACGGTTAAGTGTTGCGTAGATTACTATATAAAATATAATGGAATGCGGGATATAGACATTTATATTTGTATATTATAGGTGTGCGGGATGTACAAGTATATTATGTATAATATAGTTATAGGATACAATTTTAAGACTATACTATAAATGCGGTGATATAAATATTTATTATCTAAAGAGATAATACAGAGGAATGCGGGATATCATATGGTATTCTATAGCGGTATATAATAAATATGTTTATAAATAATAAACTATTACACATATAGGTGCTTGGTTGCGGTATAATATAAAGAAATAACAAGGCAATCCTATATGGCTACGCGGGTATGTCTGAGAAACAAATAAGTAATATAAGACTAAATAAGCGGATTTTATATTATCAATTTTGAAAGCGGTTTCTTAATAATAATATTAAACGAAGGACCTTGCGAATAAATAGCAAAAGGGGTACGTTATTAAATATAACTCAATTTAAAAATAGCAAAATATCCGGTTCGCAACGGGCCAAAAAATGTTAAAGCGGTTCCCTAGGGATATGTATCCCGAGAGATATATTCCTTCGATAAGACTGTCGTCACAGATCACGGGCAAAGTAAGGAGTTACGAGCGTACCTGGCTTTCTGCTATGGCGTCTTGGTGCAGGAATCGATGATCGACGACGATGATGATCGATGAACTGATCACACACACAACACGCGCGGCGGAAATTAGTGTATATACACCTTGAATATTGCACACTATCTATATACACCTTGACAATTCAATAGTTTATTAAATCGTAGTGATTCAATTATTATAAAACGTAATTATGTGCGAGCGGCGTTTCTCAGACACGAGCGGGAAACGAAGAAGAAACGCCATCTTTCTTTCCATCGATGGCGCGGGCGTACTCGGCTCCTTTCGGCCCTAGATCGTGAGTATGTCTGTCCTTGTCTATTACACGAGATGTGCATTTAAACTAGTTGTGGCGCAAACACAGATTTTATTGAACTTCGATTGTCTACGAAAACAATGTATTTCTTAATTGCTTGGTTGAAACTAGGTCGAATATTTTAAAATTGTCACTGGTATCCCATTTAATTGTTATTTAACACAAAAATAATCTGTAACGTGATTTGTGAATTCACTGTCATGGAATCATCAATCTAGTCTGATAGTGGATGGAAAGAACGCCATTGGATCTTGGAAATAAATAATTCAACCCCACAAGTACCCCTTTGATTGGCCTCAAATCTTTGAAAAAAAATATTATGTAACCTAATAATCTTTACTAGGTTGATTAATATTTTTTGTTAGGCCACAATCAATATGCGGGTCTTAAAAGTATCTATATATATATAGTCTGGGAATTGAACTAGACAGGAAGCCTGTATCTCAGTAGATCAGACCTTATCCCTCGTTTGTGCTGTTATTATGTTCATAGTATCATAGAGTCAATGAATATAATACCTTCATTGACTTACACCTTCAGTGTTTGTAATATGACTACTACAAGCACTAGTATAGTTACATACCTTAGTGATAATAATTAAAGTACAAACAATTATAGGCATACAATGTTGTCGTCCAACCAGTTTGTCGACTCAGATTGCGAGCAAAAAAATGTTAGTATATCAGACATACTTTATCTGGTAGGTACAAATTATAGGGTACCGTAGATAATATTAAAACATTCTTTTATCCGTGGTAAAATGTAGTCTTTTATTTATACACTTTTCTGTACTAGATACAGTACAAAAGCATTCAATCAATTTAAATGAATTAGTACAAAAGACGGTCTTATCGCTATAGAAATCCAGATAACCTTTGAGTAGAGAAGGTAAAGACAAGAGAAAGACTAAAGTGTAGACAGCGAAAGTTACAACAGGGATAATATGTATCTAAATTTCGACGGCCTCGGTGACCTAACGGTTTAGCACACATTGTCGCGGGTTCGATTCCTCGCACGGCACATACATTTTTATTCATGAGTATGATCATTTGCATCGGTCTGGGTGTTTTCTATGCATAATATGTATGTACTTACGAAAAAAATATATATCTATGTATTTGTAACAATTATCTAGTACCTATAACACAAGCTTTATCTAGCTTAACTTGGGTCTAGATGATGCTGTGTTAATTGTCTTGAGATTATTATTATTAAATAAATAATTATAATAACCCAGGACAGCTCACACAGCGCCATCTAATCCCAAGACAAGCAGAGTTTGTGTTATGGGTTCACGACAACTGATACAAATATACTTTTTTGTAATACATATTATACATAGAAACACCCCGACGAAAACAAACAATCATATTTTTGAATACAAATGTAAGAACCTTGTGAAGAACCGAACTCGCGACCATCGGAAATAGACCGGTATGTTCGAACCACAGATGATAACAGATGCAAAGAGTGTTTTAGTACAATTTGTACCGCAAGGACCTTTTGCAACTCCAATTCGTAATATATATTCGTCTAATCGTTCGTATAAAATCACTATACTTTTAATTTCAATTGATTTATAATAATATACCATTGCAACTGCGTTGTATAAGAGTCCTGAAAATTTTACTATTGGTAAATTTTCAGGTTGCTAAATTGTTCCGTTTTGAAAGGACATACTTTTCTATAAACAACGACAATGCGAAAAGTTTTGATACCGAAAGTAGGTATTTTATCTCTTTATCTATATATATATATATATATATATATATATATATATATATATATATATATCTATTCTATTTCTAAAATTTAATAAGAAAAATTATGTTGTAATAAATTAATGAATCAACAACAAAACCATCATAAGGACAAAATCGCATCATAAGGGTTTCTGTTTACTCTTTTAGTACGGAACCTTAATAATAAATCAACCGTGAATGTTGTTGTATTTAAAATGGTCATCTACCGTGGTTGTAGGTATAAATTCCTCGCAAAAGTATAAAAATAAACAAATGGCTCTATTTAGAATATGACATTTTTTTATATAACTGTGAACAATACGCTAATGGTTTTGTTACGTTTTTTTATATATATTTATTTATTAACTACCTGTCTAAGTTGCCTTTTTTATGAGAGAAAAGATAGCCTACGTACTTTTCGTTATGTACAAGCTTTTTTCACGACAAAGACTCTTCAGTCTGTTCAGTCAGTTTCTTGTAGACTGATAGACGTACTTTCTCAATAATAATACCTATCAGCATGGATGAAATAAATTATACTAGTACTATTTTGGTACTGTCAAATAGTCCTGGTAAAATCTAAGATGTATGTGCTCTGTGCCCTACAGATTTTCTTTGTACGTAAGTCGATTTTTTTTCCCGGTTACACGAACTAAGTAAATCGGGATTTTTACATCCCGCTTTTATATATACTTATACGACAAAGAAATCATCAACTTGGAATCGTCGATAATGGAATATGGAAACCGATATATAAACAGCACCACTAAAATTTCATCACGAGACTTTTTTATTCTAATAATGTTAGCGTAGGGTGCGAGTGCGAATAGCGCTCCAAACCCGCGGAAGGATTTATGGACCGGCTGAAGGACAACTCTTGCCTAACTGATATGACATTAATCTGAGCGTACCACTAAAGCTTCGAACCTCGGCTCAGGCCATCGTAACTTCAATCCCCGTTTGAATGGACAGCAAATCAATCGGAGGAGATGTTCCCTGTTGTCATTGCTGTCTAAGATGTTACCTCCGTGTTTAGTAATTTTAATATCGCGTCCTTCTAATTGAAACACAGCTTACAAAGTAAATAACTAGTACGCAGATAATTTACAAGAATAAATGTTATCAAGAATAAAATGGGTATTTAAAGTCCAAAACAGCCTGGGTGGGTAAGTACAGTTTTACGCCCTTGGTTTCATACATTAACGTCAAAGGTTATCGTTTGGTCATAATTATTTACATTTCTAGTAGCCGTTATTAGCTGTGATTATGGATTATGATTAAATATATTATGATCATGCTGTTTGTATAATAATCAATTTAGTAACCTTACAACCGAAAATAGACAATATTTCGTCAAGGGCGAGTAGAACTCGCGCCCTTCATGTATGAAATCGTCTCCAAAATTAAAAAAAAACTTTTTACTGTGGCACTCGTGATCGTTAGACCCGTCCCCCAAACTTTGTCACAAATATGACTTTTTTGAGAGAGTTTCCCATTTAATTAAATCGGGAGTGAGTATGACATCACATATTTTGAAATGTGACGCTCTGACCACTTGTCATACAAAGTCACACGCGGTCGACTTCTTGCTCCTTTTAATATAAGACGTTGATTTATGGATGGTCCTTTATGATTGTATATGTAAATAAACGAATGTTTAATTGTCTTTACATCTAATTTTACGAGCATGTAAGGTGCAATAAAGAATTAATTTAATATACATAGCTTAGTATGTGAGTACAACTAGCACTTAACCGGTTTTATTAATAATGTAGATATACTTATCGGAGATTGATAAATAAGCTGACGGCCCACCTGGATGAAAAGTATTGAACGTCGCTTATAAATATATCATCTATATACATAAACAACACCAAGGACATCTACATATATATACATATATTTTAAATTAACTATGTAATATTGCACCCGCCTGCGGTTTATGCTGGTAGGGCAACAATGGAGGATGATAAGTTGAGGTAAGAGCTGTTGCATCCAGGTAAATTCACCAGTAATTTGGCACGATGATTTCCTAGCGGGACTGCGTGGAGTTCAATCTGACATGCTGCATTGCTAATATTGGTGTTATTAGTCCACATTACTATGTAATATTATCTTACCTGTGACATTACTAACAATTGCCTTCCTACCCTGCATTAATAAATTATTTGTAAGGATAATACATTGCTGGTTTATTGTAGAAGATGAGAATATCTATAGATAAGACCATAACGGCAAACACTGAGAAATGTAGAATATTTTTTTACGTTAATCGACTACTATGAATTTTAGTGTTGCTACCAATTTTATAAATATCGTCGTATCATAAGTACCTTATAAGTAAAAAAGCGCGGCATTTCTCGAAATGCTTTTTTAATCTACACTAATTTTATGTTTTGATTTACAGTTTTTATGAAATAAACGTTATTATTTTCGTTCTTAGATTGCAATTTATGGAATTCTTGAAAAAGAAAATAATAATCATGTTTATTTAAATTATCCGTATTCATATCTTTTAAAAAAATATCGGACAGAGGTCTATTTAAAATATATACAGATCACACTTGGCCGTTTTGCGGAAAAAATAGAATTTTATGCTGTCATAATGATAGTAAATATGTTGTGTTGTATACTAGCAACATGTTTTTAATTAAATTAAAACGTCTGTGGCGCCGCGTCTATACGAATGTTGTGGCGCGAACTAACTCTACACGTGTTCTTGTGAGTCATCCGACTTTGCAAAAATATAATAAATGTGTTCATTATTAGCATAACATTATTTTGGTATCTAGACTTTCAAAGAAAATATCATTAAATTTAGATATTCGGGTAAATGTGGATTAAAAATGGACTTATTTTGAAATCTACCACGAAATTATTAGATAACGATGCCAAATAATCAATATTAGGTATGATGATTATAGCATAGCAAATAATGAATATTCAAAGATTTACCTGTGGCATATTGCTCTTAATATTAAAGTGCCTTGGCATCAGAATAAATAATTTACCTATTTATTATGACCGTGGCGTATTTGATATTGACACCCGGAATCATAAAGGTCCTTGAGACATAATTATTTTTTTATGATAACGAATACAACATTATAAGTCAATGACGGTTTTATTTCTAAATCTACGAACTTTAAGGGTTTTTTTATTATTCGAACTGAAACGCAGTTAGCTACAAATAGATAATAAGTGCAGACTAAAGTAAGTTGGCAAATTGACAAACACGCCCTGCAGCTCGGTGGGGCGACACATACGTAGGTTTGCATGTAACTGGACGAGAACGGCTGAAGGGCCCAGCGTGCCTTGAGCACATGTCCAGCAATGGGCTGATAATAATGAGAGTAAATTAATTCACTTTAGTATTTAAATAATATTTTATCATATTATGTGGATACACATATCACATTTTCGTAATATCCTGTCCATTTTTTAAACAATTACCTACCTATAAAATCATATATATATATATATATATATATATATATATATATATATATATATTGGAAATATGATGTTTCCATGGTCTGAAAAGTAATTCATATAATATAATAATAATTAAATACAGAGTTATCTAGACAAGTACCTACAGTTTTTTTTTATTGGTACTATAGGTATAGACAACTGATACAAATACACAAAATATATATTTTTTAAATATACCCCGACCAATACAAACAATCGTACTTATGAATTCAAATGTTCGTACCGTGCGAGGAATCGAACCCGCGACCATTGAGAATAAAGAGGTGTGCAAAATCGCTAAACCAACGAGGCCGTTAAATTTGACCTCTACTGACAGCATTTTTTATTAGTCTGTTTTCTTCTAGTGACCTACATACTTGATCTAAAGTTCTAAAAATATCTGCGTAATTATTTTAAAAGTATACAAGTATATAGAAATGTACTCCTGCAATAACTGTACTGATATTATTTTGTATTTTGATAGTAATTAATTTCTTTTATACAGTTTATGTATTATATAAATATAGAAATATGAACTTTGTCATATAGACAAATGTGAAGTAATATGAAGATATCTTGGTAGTATAAAATTATACAATAAATAATACGCACAAATTAATTTATGCGTATTATTTAATAATTATTATATATAACATATTTATATTAATTAGTAAGAGCATTTACATTGCACAAATATTGTACGCTTTAACTAGTATAGTTACAAGGGCATTATTGAAGTAAATCATTTAGATATATTGAGTACCTATTGTTTAATAGGTTTTGTAATCCTAGAGATCGGTTTAATGTAGAATGCAATCTCAAAACAATGTTTTCAGGCACTCATTGGTTGAAGTTTATTCTGAAGGATTTGTTCTACCATCCGGTTTGCAGTCCAGTTCCAAATTTTAAAACATAATATTGATATCCTCATTATCGGCTGTGTGTGTTAACAATATGTTACTGACAAATTAGTAAGTAATATATTATAATAATCTTTATTTTACTGCTCACAAGGAATCGCGTGACATAATATACCTACTTCATTTAATAACAATTTTATTCTGAAACGATTAGTGTAACAAAATCAAAATAAATAGAGAGACCATAATCCCACGAAAATGAATTAGTATTATTTTCAAAGTAAATAGAGATACCACGAAATAAAAAAATTGAATTAAATAGTGTTGTTCTCTATATTTTACGAACTTCTAGCACCTATAATTATTAAAAAAAGATGTTATCACCTGAGACAGATTTTTCGATACAAATAAAAATAAACATAAAATACTACGAGTTATATAAGGAGCTGCATTCAACATAAGTCAAGGTGATCGATATCTAAATTATATAATAATATATATCACGATCGATAATTAGTTTTTTTAGTCATAAAAATAACAAAGTATTTATTAATAATATTAGTCATCGTACGTATCATTTAACTTGTATTTATAATTACGATGGCGATAAAAGCAAATGCTTTTCATAACATTTTTGTATGTTTGTTTCATATAACACAGATAGATAGTTTTTTATATATGATTTTAGTATAATTTACATTTACTACCTTAACTATTCGTCACATTTTCTAATTACTACAATATTTTTCTTTGCAGCTCCGCTCCTATTGACCATAGCGTGATGTTGTATAGCCTATAGACTTCCTTGGATAAATGTGTTAAGGAACACGAATTTTGACAATTGGATCGGTCGTCTCCGGTACTACTGAGTTCTGGAGTATAGACCGAACATCCAAACTTACAAATTTTCCTCTATATAATATACAAGTAAAAATTTACCTTAGGTTCAATGTCAACAAGCATACCACATTCCTAACAAACAATGCGCACTATTTTAATTATATATTCTTGGTTTTTCTTGCAAATTAAATAATGTACCGACAAACAAAACATACTTTTTTGTATAAGTAAATAGATTACCAGATAGGTAATCTTATCCATTGTTTGCTCATCAACATACCTAAATCCGGAAAATTCGCGGACGGACAGAAAAATGTACAGATTAGATATATTAACATAATTATCAGAAATATTGTTCCGTCAAGTAATTTTTAGGGGTCCCTACCAGAATAAAACGAAAAGGTCAGTTCTGTGTGTTCACACAATCTTTTCTTTTATGTTATTGAGAAAAAACTTACTAATATTATACACGAGAAAGTTTGTGTGCGGATGGATGTTTGTTACTCATTCATGTAAAAATCACCGAATAGATTTTAATGAAACTTTGCTATAATATAGCTTATACATCAGAATAAAATATAGGCTATAAATTTCGCGTGGGTGAAACCGCGGGTACATCATTATAATTATAAATAAATTTAATTATGATTATTAATAAGAATTAGGTATTCAAATTTGTGTAAAACCTAAAACGTATAATCAATTCTTTATATTTAATCAATTACTGTTAGGTAATTCGCTGTAATGTGGTGTATATTACAGATTACCTAACAAAAATTGATTACCTTAAAAGAATTGCTTGCGTTGCATTGTTTGTATTGCAATAAATAAAATTTTATACCTATATTGTACACAATATACCTGTGTATTTACAAGTTATATTACGACTTGTTTGTCGATATATTTCATTGATTTATTAATATTGTCTGCCATCAAATCAGGATTTTTCAAAATTGCATACCTTTTATATTAGAGATAAAAGATTGCCTATGTCCATCCCCGTAATACATGTATTTTCATAGATCTATTTTCATGCCATATATCAATAAGATCCATTCAGCCGTTTAGTAGGTAAAAGGTAACCAGTTGACAAACGTACACACAAATTTATAATATTAGTGTGGTGGGGGAAGGGGGTTGTTGAGTGATGTGGACTGATGAGTCCAATGCTAGCAATGTGTTATGTCAGGTTGACTTCCACGCGGTTCCCTCTGGAAATCATCCTATTAGATTTTCTGGTGAATTTGGCCTAACTGACTTCATATTGATCTTAACATCCTCCACTGGTGACCTGCTAGCGTAAACCGTTAGCGCAGTCGGGTGCACCATTATCATCTATAAAAAATTCCCCATGGGTCCAAATTCTCTTAATTACTGTAGTCTTATAACTGACCTTATGGGACAATAATCCTTAGTATCAGGAAAAGGCAATGGCGTTCTCGCATATGCGTATACGGATAGCACCATACTTTCAAATCCATACTTCATCAATGAGAAAATTCTGGTGAATTTGTTACGATGACCTAACTGATCTGATCTCATGTTCATCTTATCATCCTCCACTGGTGTCCAGCCCCTCCAGCAAAACCGTTAGTGCAAGTGCACATGCACCGCTTGCATTAACGGTTTACGCTGGCGGGCTATTCCGTTATTTATTTATTTAAACCTTCAACAGTGTATAGTCCTAACTCACAAGCTAACATAAGCCGTATACCAGGAGTCAGTTCCTTCCCAAAATAAGGATATACATTAACAACACAGAATCAGGAATATACTGGCAATTACACACTGTGTTAAGGAATTCTGTCTTCTGAATGCACTCCACGACTCAAATCATTAGTTGTTAACGAACAACTTGTTAAGATCATTAACTGATACAATTATCGAGACAATGATCGTCAATTTAACAATCGATTACAATTAATATAATACACATGGCGCGAATCTCGTAATTACCTGAAGGTCAAGGTACTGAATTCGTCCTTTTTTTTGCACGAGATTCTGGTAAAACAGAACGGTAAAATCGACGAGCGCCGTCTGGTGTTAGGGATGTATCGATACTAGGTATCGGTACCGTAATTAAGTATTTAAGTAGTATTAAAATCATCTTTCGATAATACATGAGTACATTTCGATGAGTACACCGAAAGTATCGATAACTTACTCATATCTATGCCTTTTGAACTGCTTTATAGGAATATAAAAAGAATTAAACGGTATCCAATTATCCTGTCATTTTGCATTTTGAATGACCTCTGTCTACGTAATTGGGTATTGAGTCCTATCATTATTAACTTTCGTGTTCTTAATAAATTATTGATATAAAGAAGCCGCTCTGAACACAAATAATTTTATGGTAAATAAAGATTACCTCTCTCGACATATCAACTAGGTTACAGTAGCCGTGGTCTCGATATATCTGTTAAGACCCGGTTAACTATATTTTCAATGACTTTTTAGGTAGTAGTACAAAAAATAAACACAAGGTTTATTTTTTTATTCCGAAATAATGAAGTTTCTTTTTACTTAATATTCTTAGTATCGCAATATGGATTTGAAGTCAAAAATACTTGGAACGTCAGTATCGAGTATTTTTTTGTATTAACATCCCTATCCTTGTATTCAACCGGTTCCTTCGGATGACATCAGGTTTATTAGCTACAATGTTCCTGTCGGCTTATCATTATCATTGACTGTGAATTACGGAATGTTGTTTTGATTACTAAAAGTAAATTTGTTATGTATAAAAAAGTCTGTAGTAAAAAAACTTGTATGTGGGTGGAACCGGCGCGGTGTCTCTATCTCGATGTGCTGATTCGTCTCTTTCATAGCGTTATAATTCAGCAAGTATTGTATGTATGCACTTAATATATATATATATATATATTTATTTATCCTTATAAATATTATTAATTATAAACATATATGTATATATAGTATTTTGCGACAAAACATCCTCATTTTAGTTCTTTTTATCTTCTATACATGACAATGTATGGACATACGAAATTTATATTTTAATTACAATTATCATACATATAGGTTAGTATATATATATATATATCGGGAGATAGGTAATCTTATCAAAGTCCTGCTATGCATCAAATAAAAACAAAATCTGGAAAAATTTTCAAACAGATAAAATAGATGAATAGATTAGATAAATTTTAATGTTCAAGGATACATTCAGAATTATGTTACAACAACTACAACTACAATTACAGAGTTAATTCTGTGTTTTTAGGGTTTCAATACGTAATCTTAAGAACAAAAAAATTGTTATTAGAAAGCACGTACGAACGTTAATCTATCAGGGTTCTATTATTACAGCAATTAACAAATGGTGTTGTTATAAATTTGGAAAGGTTTTATGCATTGTTTACAGCCTTTGTCCAAAACGCTAAATAAAATTTAAAACAAATAAAGAATCTTGAAAACAATTTTACAAACATGTTTTGAACACATAACTGTACTCTACGTCGGCAAGGAAAAAAATATTAATACAGAGATCTTGGCTTGCAGAAATAACTAAAATGTCCGTCATTATTATATTTTTTGTATAAATAACTTCATTTTTTTATTGGGGTGTTTGGGCTATTGTCATGTGCTTAGACCTGTAGCAATGCTAACTATATAGATCTATTATGCTCGCCCTTTTTCAGAGTTCGCTACCTAAACCCGTTCATTAAGATTATTATCTATCACCGATGGAAAGAACTCAAAATGAACACAAACTCTATGTCATAGTTTTATTCAAGAGTATCTATATTGTTAGATTTTGTAGACCTGTTTAATTATCATTTTGATTTTCTACAATACCCTGCTCGAAAATATTATAAAAATTGCTGTGTCACTAAACTTCGACAAATGTACCAGATTTGAGGAGTTCAAAAATAAATTATAAACATTTTAGGCCTTTTCCTATATTTATCAGTATATGTTTCTAATATATAGAAAGTATGTGTTTAGTAATTTTGTTTTGTTATGGATTTTAGGGACAATATTAATTTTTTTGAATGGAATATAACTTACACGAGTAAACAATATGCGTAATATACCTACTAAACACGGGTTCTTATAAAGAGGCATGTGCATTATTGCGCATATAAAAAAAACTACTGCACATTATATCAAACTTGATCATGCAGGAAATCTATTCAAGGAATATAATAATAAAATGGAAAAATATACCGACTTACTTTTAGACATCATCCCTTGAGACACTTTCAGAGTAATGTTGAACTCTATATCTGCTGGGGTATGCGAAAGATTTGGCATGGTCACCTGCAGCGTCCTGCATTGATTATCAGACTCTTTCATCTTCCTTCTTACACCCTGCAGTGTTTTCAGTACACTAGTCATTTTAATTGATAACTATTAACACAAAAGTTTTTACTAAAACACTATGTATAATATTTATTTAAAATATCGTTTTGTTCGCAGAATTATATTGCCGCGATAACGTTTTGTATAGAGTAAGGTACGTGAAACGCGAGCGCGTTCAGTGGCTACCATTTAAAGACTGCAAGTTCTTTCATGCTTAGTTTCATAGTCGTGTGGAATTTGATTATACACTAACAATGACCTGCAATATCAATAATATTATGTGTGGCTCTTAACAACCTTAATTAGGTATTAAATAACATAAAAGCATTTAAACTACATGTACATATTTGTTTATGCTGAAGGACGTTTGAAAATAAATAGCCCAATTTAGTTATTGGCATTGTATGTACTTAAGGACTTGTGATAAGAAAAACCGGTTATGCACGAGTTGGGGCTAGTTAAAGATGATATACTGAGGGTTCCTTACTTAAAATACTGAGTAAATAAATTTCTTTGTCTTTGGATATTAAATAATATAAAACTTTAAGGAATTTTTGCATATAAATAAAATAGATAACATAAAAAAATCATCGTTTTTTCAAGGTACACTATTATACGATTTCTTTTCTAGAAATATTTAAATTTATCCTGAATAATAAATGTAGATAGAATATTAGTAGACTATGGAAAAAGTTTGTTTGTTTGTAATACTTTTGTAGTAAAATTGGCTTATCGAATAAATGAGTACAATGGCGGACTTATCTCAAAAGAGGGATTTCTTCCAGTCAAACATTGAGTGACTGAGAGGAATTGTTTAGTGGACATTGTAGAAAGTGGTCTGCGTGATTACCTCAGTCTGGAAGAAAGAGGATTGTGAGTAATATGGACTGATAACTTCATTGATAGCGATGTACCATGTCAGGTTGACCAGGTGGTTCTCCCTGGAAACCATCGTGATAAATTCATGGCAACTTTGGCTAACAACCATAAGACTACCTCAGTCTCATATATTTAAGCCTACAAGTAGCTTGCTTTATGTTTCGGTTGAAGAGATAAGGGCAAGGGCAAATACAGCATAGAAAGCATGACGTTTTAATCCTCTATAATGGTTACGCATGAGTCATCACGGGTGTCATGGTAACGTGATGTTCGCAGCTCATGTGTGTATATAGGCTTTTTTACCAGCTTCTTAGTTATAAAAGAATAGTAGGTTGCAATAAGCGACGACGACCTCGATGGTCTAGCAGTTAACACACCGCTTTACTTTCGATGGTCGCGAGTTCGATTCTTCACCGGTGCAAATTTTGATATTTATGAATATGATTGTTTGTATCGATTAGGGTGTTTTCTATGTATATTATGTATGTATTTACAAAAAAAATCTAAATCCATAACACAAACTCTAGACTAGACTAGATGGCATTGTATTAATTGTCCACGGTTATTTCTTTATTATTATTTACTTTAAACGCAGCATCGCAGCAGAGAATGATGGGCCGAGATTCCGAAGCTCATAAAGTGACACGTGTTAACTCCCGATAAACTATTTATGTTAATAACAGGAAAATTATGATATGTATGTTAAAGTTGTGTGTGATAGAAAATTAATTGAAGGACTTACAATGTAGTTATCTTTTTTTATTTAGATACCATAATAACTCATAATATATAATTACTTGTATTAATCTAGATTGGAATTTCTTAGTTTAATTAGGATTGTTGATAAATATAAATAAATGTAATATAATTAAGTTTCTTAGGGAACAGTTTTTGTAAGCAGTACTAATTACACATTTTGTTTTCCATCTTTAATGCTTGCGTACAGGTATACTTAAGCCTTAAGAATACCTGAACGTTCTCCAGACACCTGGTGGACCAGCATGAGCAAGCTTATCGCTGCGGAAAAATTAGGAGACCCGATCCCCGACATAAAGTAGGACGGAGCTAAAAGGAATTAGAATGCTTGTGTAAACTTTTATCAACTGTAAATGACTATTTTAGTTTCCTTTACAAAATATAACAGATGTTGTTGATGATGATCACTTCATTTCACTTTGACCATTTTACCTCGAATCTCTATCCTATTCGAATGGCAATCATTATTAACGAACGAGCCCCTAGTGGTGTTCTTAATAAGGTTGTATCTGTAAGGAGTTGGCCTTCAGCCGCTCCATAAGTACTTCCGCGGGTTTGGAGTGCACTCAGCACTTGCCTCCATGTTCGTGTAGTGAAGCCGTAACGGGTAGCTACGGCTGACAGGTATAATAGTTTGGAAAACAATGAATACCCTACGTATTGTAGAGTAACAACTCTACGTGAAATGATATAACATTTAATATTCGGTTTATATTTTGTGTGTAAAAAAAATTGTAAATTGCATACCTCCTGATTATGAGGCGAATACATATAAGAAATATACCGTTAATTAATTATTTTTTGTTAAAGGAAAACCAAGGCCTTTCAAGTATATCATAAATAAAATCAATACAGACGTTAATTTCCATAGAAGGAAATTTTACCTACACTGTAACTTCAAGTTAGGTTCTAAGATCTATTACGATTTTCAACTAATGTTTTCAATGTACTATACGTTTAAGAATCTCTTGAACTTATAATGTGACCCAGAAAATGTTTCCATTAAGATAAACTCGAACCGAAGATAAATGCATACAAATCATACTCGGAGATAGAATACGATTTTCACTTATAAATGCAATGCAATAATAATAAATGCAATTGAATGGTATATGTGCACTAAAAACACGACGAAAAAAATATGTACAGCTCATTTATTATTTAAAGTTTAAATAAGTCAAAATCTGCAGTTTTAGGCCCACTTTTTTTAAGTAGGTATTGCATATTTTATAAGGGATTTGCTGTTTTCATTTTAAAGGTTTCTTATAAATAAAAATTAGGTTAGAAGTTAGTATTTAACTTCGAACCTAATTTTTCTTTATGAAAAACTGTTTTAGAATTACGTTTCAATATTGTATAGAGGTAATTTCGGTTTCATTCTCTTATGCACAGAATGTTTATTCGAACAGGGAGTTAGAATGTAAAAATGTTTCTATAATCTGTATATATAATGTATGTTTGTGTATGTAAATTAAAATAACATGGAATTGCATGCGGTTTTCACATTTGTATTTACAAGGCAAGTTACTACAACTACTTATTAGTTAGGTAGGTTTACTAGATAGGTTTTGTAAGGTTAAACCACAGATGCATGTAGCATTTTGTATGACCTTGGTGATGTAGCGATATAACACACTGCTTTACTTTTCGATAGTTGATTTCGAGTTTTACAGTGGTGGTCGTTGTAAGAAATAGTCTGCGTATCACTCTCATATATTTCAGATATTCAGCAGCTGTAAGCTTTCTTAACAGTTGTAGTCTGAGGCTAGGCAGTGAAATTTCATGATAAGACATATTTGATCTCCGAAATAGTTGTTATTTCGGAGATCAAATATGTCTTATCATAGCATGTACCTAGTATTGCGGAACAGGACATTGTGGCTATATCCGGACCAAAAGTAACCTGATATTGAGGGTGACGCAGCTGGAATCAAATCACGATGCGAGCTTCAAAGCGTTCGTGGCCCAGGAACAACATGCTGCCCACTTTCATGAAGGACTAGTATAGGCCGTAGTATTGCCGTCCTCAGTACCGTGACTATAGAGACAATTTGGACCTATATTTTACTATTAATTCTCATGTATATTAGTCTATAAGATATTTATAATACGGGCCTGAATTAAATTAATAAAATAAAAAAAATTGCGACTGGCACGTAATAACGTGATGCTGTTCATGTAAGTGGGCTTTGGTGAACATTTGCTATGGTGGGTCGTCAGCTTGTGTGCTATATACAAACATTAATATTTATGTTGGCACAGTATTATCTTTATTATATTATTAGTATAGTAGTATAATAGTATAGTTAATATAATAGTATAGTAGTATAGTTAGTATTAGAGGGATATAGGATACACAAATATTTGACTAATATATAAAATTCACAAAGATATGAGTACTTGTTAAGTTAGTATTTGGTTTTATGGGAATTGTGTAAGGTTTTACAACAAACTGCCAGAGTGTATCTTAATCCTACCTAAAAAATGATTTAAAGGAATTATAAAAGACCTTTTATAGGCTTATTATAAAACTTAAGAGTGATAAATGATATGGGATATTTTTATATGTCTATGAGTACATAGCGGTTTCTATGTGGATTATCGCATGCTTCCTTCTTCTTAAATAACATTTATGTAATAGAGCACGCCAGTTTCTTGCTCATTCTTCCCGCAATGTGCCTGCGTTTTGAATTAGTTGTAGAATAAAAAATATATGACTTTTCAAAAATGTTTATACTAAGTTTATTTGATTAAAGATTATTTATATTCTATTCCTTGGTGATGTCGGCACAGGTATGTACCTATTAAACTACTAATTACTGTTACTACGTATTGTTAAATATATAATGTGGGACCGGATGATAGGTATATAACGTTCCACCGGATGACAACTGACGACTCATGACATTTAAAATGAATACAACGGATACATAATTTGTTTTTAGGGTTTAATGTATTCAATAAGGACTTCAGTACAATGTAAAAAGAATCGAAAAGTATTATTTGTTTGTTCCTAAAAGAATATTTTTTTTATTGACCTACTTATTCACATAAAAAATATAATGCTATAGTCTTTGTTTTAAGATGCCAATCCCCTAAAAATGAATAGGATTCGCAATTACTACAACTTGGGCCGAACTCTATCACGAATAGAAGTTGTAGGTATAATGAGTTTAATATCAACTAGCTGCACTATAAACCCTTTCCCGCAGTGGCAGTACCATCTACTCTGGACTTTTTCATTCGGTGAAGTTGTAAAGATCAACATTAGATTATTAAAAGAAAGTAGTGACTATAGCATCTGGGATAACAGTATGCTGTTGTTAGTAACGTGGACTGTTGACGCCATTGCTAACAATGTATGATACATACATACATCAGGTTTAACTCCACACTGTTCCCCCTGGAAACTAAAGCATGACTTAATGACAAATTCTTGGAGAATTTGTCAAGATAGGCTAACTGACCAGCCAGCGTAAACCGTTAGAGTAGGCGGGTGGAACATTCCGTTATCATCCTTTAAAAAATACAGTATGCTTTTAAAAATTTTGTCACATAAATTATTAGGACAATCAGTTAATGGTTACAGGTATTTTCTGAAAAAGGAGTTTTCCAAAGATGTTCTTCTTTTTTTAAGAATTCTTCCTTCAGCCACCATTTATAACTGCCTTTACAATGTTGACCCATTTATTCTTAGTAACTCAATAACTGAAGAGCAAATGAAATGAATGAGCTATTGAAAAAGTACGCATGTTAAAAGGTTGTACATGTTTATATTAATTATATTTGAATAATGGTAATTAGTATTCTATTCTTGACAATATACATTTCATATTTCTGTCGTTTGGCTTTTCACATGAGTTGATTGACAAGATGTTTGTTGTATTTTAATAAGGAACTCAATATGATCCAAGCGAGTGAGTTAAGTTTCCGTTACTAGATAAATATAATTATTTTCAATGAATTATTATACAATTGTGTATCTGTCTGAGGTAGCGGCGTACACTTTCGCTGCACCAGTGGAGGATGATAGTCAGCATGCCAGGAACCATTAGTTATCAGCACCGCCTGAAATATTTTTATATATGAAGAAGTAAATTAATTAATTAAATTCCAAAATTAATTAATAATTCTCTTAAGGTGTTAAGTACCACATGTACTTTATTATTTGTGCTTTGAAATTTTATAAATAAATAAACAAATTTATATATTTTTCGTTTTTTGCACCTGTGAAACGATTTTTCTTATTTAACACCAATGTTAAGACTAAATTTTATAATTCTAGCTACTTATATCTCATTTAAATTATATAAAATAAAGTCGCTGTCGCTGTTTGTCCCTATGTATGCTTAAATCTTTAAAACTACGCAACGAATTTGGCATCCGTTTTTTTAATAGGTAGATTGATTCTAGAGGAAGGTATATACATAATACATGTACCTACACCCGTGCGAAGCCGGGGCGAGTAGCTAGTATTCAATCAAAAAAGTCTACATAAGACTATTTTGTTAAAAAATTGTTCCAAGTTATTATGATTATTATAATTATGTGCGGTGTAATCTGGAAAGTGGTCTTTTCAATTTATATATTATTTATCTACTATAAATGTAGAAGTTAGCAATGTGAGTTGATTTTATGAAATTAATTTGTTTGTTTTAATAATTGTTATACGTTAAAATATTAAAATTGTTAATAAATACAAAATTATATAAATAATTTATTTATATACCAATTACATAGTTCTTGTACGTACGTTGTGAAAAATTTCATAACACGAGCTCCATCTGCTGATAATATTGGGAATTGTCAATACAAAATCATTATTGAGACATTTTTGTAACAGTGCCATCTATTATTACTTTTTAGAACTATGTATTGAAATAATAATTTCATTTATTACCGTATTATGTTACCAGATGTCGCTGCAATGATAATTATTACATCTTCCTACTGCAGATCAAAGGTCGGGAAATAAAACACAACATTATTGTTGTTTCATTGCGATGTTATTAATTGGTGACATTGTGCAGCTTTAATTAACAATATATATTAGAGCGATAATACTAATTTTACAGGTTTTGTAGTACCGGTACTGCATCTAAAACTAAGAATTTTATTTCTATTAGAGGGTAGGTATTTAGAAATTCAGTTGAGTTTCTTGTCAGTTCTTCTCTGTTGATCTGTACATTGAACTGGACGGCAGGGAAAAAATATTAAAAAAACCGTTCACAAGCGGCTAAAATGGTGTACATGAATAAGTTTTGGTTTTGATCCAAAAAATACAATTCAATTGTCTCTCCTGCTTTTGGTAGTGTCTTTGGTTATAATGTGGTTTGTAGCCCGGAAGAAATTCGTAAGATAACATAGATTTCGTATTCGTGGTATTATGTATGCCTTACTGTCATAATCTAATTATGTAAGTACCTACCTACTACACTATATAAGGCCCTCTGGCCAGTTCCTACTGTGGGCTTTATCATTTCAATTATTTGTACTATATTTAAAGTACCAGAGCCCCGTCCCGGCTGCGCATGGGAGGAAGGATTTCAAATTTTTTAGTAGTCATAAATGTAACACACTGGATATACTATCATTCCGATAGTAAAAGAATTTTAGAAGTTTTGGTGCATATTCTTCACAAACACACCAATCGTTTCCCTTTATAATATTAATATAGTTAATAATATTTAAAAAGATAATAACTGTCGTAGTAATTATTAATAAAACTTATTATAATAACAAGCAGAGTAAAATATATTAAAATTTGTCCCTGATTTTAGTACCGTTTGTGATCTCTACAAACGGTACTAAAATAAGGGAAACAGTTTAATTAATAATTCCTACATTGTTGTACACACACAGTTCACAAAATCAGGGACAATATTAGAACAGTCGTGGTTAGAATACACTATGAGAAATCGCGAATTAGACAGTGAATATTGAGACGTATGGTATCTTAGTCCTCTACAATAGCAACGTATGAGTGGGATCTGATTACATAAAAACCATGTAGTCATATATCGAAGAAATCGTAGAGTAAATTAGTATAAAAAATATCACCAGGATATAGATCTGCGTTACAGATAACTAATTGCATAATCGAAGATTAGATATATGTTATCAATAATATATATTATTTGTAAGTGACTCTGTCTGTTTGTATTACGTTTATGCAAAGATATGATTTTTCACAAACAAAATAAAGTATAAAAATAAGTGCTTTTTAGGTAGAGCCATCTCTACCAGTAGATTCAAACATATTCCTACAGGCCCCGAATAAAAAGTAAAATATATTTTTGAAATGTTGCATCTGAAACATGACCATTATCAGCTTCATGATCTATATACCTTGAAACTACATTGATATAAAACTAGAAGAAAAGCTGTAATTTCATGTTGCTGACAATTCTCATTTG
Source organism: Achroia grisella (assembly GCF_030625045.1). Classification (NCBI taxonomy): domain Eukaryota; kingdom Metazoa; phylum Arthropoda; class Insecta; order Lepidoptera; family Pyralidae; genus Achroia; species Achroia grisella. The sequence goes on from NW_026712845.1 coordinate 1,018,180, forward strand.
TAATATATTACAGTCAAGCGGTTTGCGATTATGTATAAAACATTTATGAATTGCAGTTACACACTAAGTTCTATGATTCACAATTCTTTGCCATTACAATTATATAATGGACCATGACTGACCAAACTCGAAAGTACTTATATTTCAATCTGTTCAAAATGAGGAATGTCCACAACTGTGTTTTTATTTAAATCTCTGGATGAGTGTTAGTTGTCTGTAAAGGAACTTTATACTGTAAGTTGACTTCTAATGTTCTTTTCATAACCTGGGGATAACAGAGAGGGTTACTCAATAATAAAATTGGTTATGACAACATAATGTGAAAGTTTGTTACTCAATGCACTCTGCTCGGTACTCAAATGGAACATATTTTGAAAGACATATAGAAATTTCTACCTATAAAATACCTATAATACCTATTTAGAAATAGGTAATATCTTGACAGTGCTCTCAGAATGAAATCGTGTCCGTCGGTCAGGAATCTCCCTACAGCTGAAAAGTTCTTCCGAAAGTTTGGAGTGCCCTCTGAGCTCGCCCCCATTTCCGTCCAGTGACGCCGTAGGCCAGCTGCGGCCAGCGTAAGCATATTCGAAAAAAAGCGGACAAAGTCCCGGGTCACAGCTAAATCATACAACGCGTATTGTTCCCACTTCCCAGGCAGGCGTAATGATAAGATCGCAATTACAAATCGTCTTGTAGTTGAACAAACGGGTGCAATTATTAGCGCGCTGGACAAAGGAGCCGATAGTTCGCTTCACTTACGCGAACACAAGGCGCTTGCGCATTCAACCGCGCGACGCAAACTGACGCGCACGCGCCTTATACATATATATATAATAAAAGTGATATAAACAATCATGCTCGCCGGCGCGCAGATTGTTGAAGAAAGTAGTGTGACCTATACGAAGGACAATGCCAGTATTGCCTTCGAGGCTGCACAGCCGGCCCAAGGGTCATCAAATCAAAGTCAGACCACGCAGAGCTTCAGCACAATGTCTAAAAGCCAGCCCGTCGACATCTCCTTCACGAACATAACTTGCACTGTCAGCTTGGGATTCAATAAAGGTAATAATTTTATTATATGTTTTATAAGGTACTATCTGTGAGTTGCCTGATTTTTTTAAAGAAATATTACCAATGTTTGTGCACGTGGTAGAATCTATCTTTAAGTTAAACTTTCTAATATCTATTCAGTCGTTTAGTCCTGAAAAGGTAAACTAATAGGCACAATTATATTCTTCGACTACAATTCTAAATACTCGATCTTATGTTTACCTTCCCTTATAAAAACATTATACTGTACAACATCTAAGTCTATTGTGTAATTTATAAACAGTACAATTCAATGATAAATTCCTTGCATAGAGCCGTAATTAAATTCTCATTCTAATTATCTCTAGATTATCGCAAGTAGACATCTGAATATTATAACCGCGAAAGTGTTATTGTTTTTTACATGTTTGTGAGAAAAATACTGTACAAAATTTTTATGGTCGAATAAGGAATCGTGTATCTACTCGCTTGCTCTAGGGCATGCTGGCGGGGCATCAGTGGACTATATTAGGATAAACATGAAGTTAGCTCTTTCTGGCGAATTGAACAGGAATTAACATTATAGTTTACTAGGGGACCTTTAGTATAGTAATGAGGTCACCAGTAATCTCTTCCAACCCCGACTCTATCAATTACACAGTGTTTAGAAATAATATAAACTTTTGTATATATAACATGTTAATGAATACATCTCTGTAAATATCAATGAAGTTACGTGTATAAATTATGAGGATATATAACAGGTAAAAAATTACAAATAGAAATTCACATAACACGAGCAGTGTGGTCACGTGATCACGTAATATTTTTCAGTTTCATGAGTATAACTATAAAGGTCGGGACGGTATGGTTAATAACATGACAAACAGGAACCCATTAGGATTTCCCCATAGAACAAAAAAAGGTAAATAGAGCGCAAGATTTTATACTAACAATAAATAACCCTATTGTTTTCGTTTCGATCTTTATGTAATACATGTATATTTAATGTAATAAAACTTCAACTGTTTAGTGTTAAACATATATCCGAGATTTCTGTTGAATATTGTGTTCTTTCTATATGTATCTGTACATACTACACTTTGTACCTGTAGAACTTATTTGTTATGATATGTCTTTGAATATTGTTCTTATGACTCTGTGTGATGTTTGAGAATTACATGGATTTTATTACAATTTTCGTCAATACACAATTTGTCTAATATCCGGGGAAATGACTAGAATAAAATAATGACTTCTTAATAATAATTTGGAGGTGGCGAAATAAGGAATTCAATACAACTCGCAATTAATATGTTTTCAACTAGGAATTGAAATCAAAATAATTAATTGTTAATTTATTATCGTATATTGACCATTTGACATTAAAACACTTGAACTATCACACGTGATAATTTAGTGAACACGTAAAAGAGTAGACATGTAGGTACCCGGCAATAAGTATTAGTGGCGTTGATGATAATATAGACACATTTTACATTGTAGGTACAACATTTTATAACTAACTGTTATTGAATGTAATTATAACAAGTAACGTAACATATTTGCTACCCTTTTTAGTGTAGTGATCAGATTTATATCTCCCAATACTTTCAGCCTCTCCATAAGTCCTGCGAGATTGTAGTGCCATCTGTACTCACCTCCTATCGTCCGGTGAAGCTGTAAAGACCATCTGCAACCAACAGCATTAAAGTAGTTAAAAAAAAAGAAACTCAACATATAAAAAAATAAGTTTGTAATGTAAAAAACTGCAACACATTTTTTTAATGAATGGATATAGTGGTTGCAGTTGACTTACTTCAGGGTGCCTTAACGACTAGCAGTCATTATAAATTTACAAATACATATAGTATAATATTTAACATAGTGTGTATGTGACATAGGTCTTTTATATCTAGTTAAAAGCTGTAATATACGGCCATAGCAAGTAATAAAGTGCTTTTGCAATTGATGAGATCGCTTGCTAAATCATTAGAAAGGCTTAACCTTTGTAAGTTATGAGGATATTATAACTTAGAACCATTCATGTTCAGTATAAATAAATGTAGAGATTTATTTTACATGATTATTTTGTTTGATAAATGACAATTGACAGCCGGCAAAAGAGAATAGGTAAACAGTAATGTCAAACATCATGATTCATTTGCAATTTATCTATTTCTCTTATTCTATCTCTAGCTACCGAATTTATTTTCTAAATATATTCATATATATTCGAATATATTCCAATTTTAAACAAACTCTATGTACCTACGTCTTTATTTTATTACTGTTTAATTAATTTCAAGTTTCGAACGATATTATCATTACTATTTCTTCACAATGAGTATCAGCCAGTTCAAAATTCAAAATTATTCTTATAAACGTATACTATAACCCTTCTAAATAAAATAAAAAAATCATAGCTTTTCATTAAATAAAATATTTAGCTTATTTCTTTATTTTGTTTTGAATAATTTCAGCATAACATTGTATCAATACAGATATAATATATGCATGCATAATAATAATAATTTCATTTACACATAATTTGTACAAATCATTTATGAAGAGCCTGACTTCTAAGGTCGGTATAGAAAATGTCTGTGTTTCAGAAGTCAGTAAGATGTATGCATACAATGTGTTCATATATATATATATATATGAATGTAACATACATGTCACAGATGTTGACAATAATTTCATATATATTTTTTAAAGATTATAGACAGTAATATGTTGACTTCATTTCTACTCTGTCTTTCGCGGTTTGCTCTATGTACTTGCGAGAGACTATGTACATTAAATAATACATACAGGTATTTTATTAAACAATAACCGTAGCAAAACATGTCAAAGCATTTCGAAGTCCATTCAAATTTTGCAATGGTTTATAATGGTTAGTTTAGTAATTACTTAATACATTATTCAAATATATTCAAATTCACCTTTAAATTTAAATTACATAAGCGTTTTTCGTCAGTAATACTTCTATTTAAAAAAAAACAAATTTAAATACTTCTAATACTCTATGTTATCTCAAGTAAATACTTGAGCATTTACTATTAATTTGTATGTATTTATTTATTACATTTATGTATTCATCATTTTTTTAATTTTTTCGTCCTATATAATTTAGGATCTGTGTTAGATATTTCTCTCTTCGAATCATCTCTGTTCGTTGTCATCTCATTATTCGCTCCCTTTCTTGTCATATAATTTTTCGCACAGTCCATCCATCTCTTTTTCGGCCTTCCTCTGCCCTTATAACTAGATTAATATATAACATTTTCTTTAAAAAATCTCTTCATTCTTACGTAATATACCTACATATAAGCATAAGTGTAGACCCATAAAATTTTATATATGTATATATTTTCAACATGATGCATAGATTAACAATGTTTATTTTATTATATTCGAAAACGCACCGCCTATCTACATCTCTGTTGGTCCAATGGTTGACCAGGTGATAATTCCGTAAGGTAATAAGGTTCTTATTACGCATCTATATTTCTATATAAATAATTGTGTTTTAGAGATAAATTGGCGATAGCCCTGTTAGCAACACAATATATGAATAAAATATACATATTATTACTAATAAGTACATAGTACAATTTGTAGTACGATAGAATTATCCAAATCAAATAATACCCTATCATATCGTAATCAGTTGTAAATACCTCTCTGTAATTTGTTTGCGGACTAATAACTCGTAAATCGTGTTTAAGGAGATCGTAAATTAGTACAGTGTTATAGTATTACCTTAATTTATACATTTGGTTTGGTAAATACAGTAGTATCCGCATATAATGACCACGAAGCGAAGTGACATAAAAGTATACCATAAATCATAAAAATCGTAATGTTAGAATTTCTAAATTACATTTTTAATTTCTAAAAAGAATTTTCTCTTGGAAATTTATGATATATAAACAAAAAAAAGAAATATGAATGTTCTGATTTCCTTTCCTAATCCTCATATCCTAGCATTTCCAAATTCAAATTTTCCCGCCAACCGGTGTCAGCTATAAGGTCGAGTGATATCGATTATATAAAAAAAATTTACAATCTTAGTCTTCGTTAGAATCTGTGAATTGTCACATATATTTTAGAATTTAACTTTTTTATGTTTCGGTTTTTCCCATCTCTATGAAAGGCACAGGGACTCAGCCCATACAGCCATTGCCTTCGGTCTAGTATTTTACTTAAAATATGAGCAATATCGAACTCAGGTACTAACTAACTGAGGCGTTCTAATTGTAAATCATAATAATAATAACAAAATATAATAATAATAATAACACACGCACACACACATACACACACTCTGCACTTACTTGGTTTCGGCCCGTAAGTGTGGAGAAAACCAGCAATAGCTGAGAAAAAATAAAGAATAATAATAATAAATCACACTGTTGGCGGAGTGTGGAATCAGAGTTAAAGACAAAGATTCACCCTTTGTCTTTAACTCCGAGGCCAAGGTCTTTAACTCATCATCAAATTAGATCGGTCGGTAAATCCCACTTTCTCTTTCCTATTTCTGTCTGAAAATTGTTTACATGGTTTCGGAGTTCTTTCCGCGATAATAAGGGAAGAAATATATTTTCAATATATATCTGTGTACACTTTTAATTAATAACTACTAGATAGAAATTTATTATAGTCTTTTTAATATAATTTTATAATTTCATATTATTAATTAACAATAAATTTATTTTATCTCTTTCTTTTTTTCTTATTACTTACATAGACAAGATAAGTTTATAAGTACTAAAAATTCTTTCGTAAACTAGAAGAGCCTTCTCTATTGTTTAGAATGTAGCAAATTTATCCTGTTATGATTAACATTTCCTTATCATGGTCAAAGGGTAATTAGTCCGTTATCTTTAAACACTAATGATGTTGATGCCTAGTCGAGGACAACTAGTACTCATCTTGTTTCTATTTTGAGTGCACACAGTTTTCAATATTTTCCTATTACAATGTAAGAGTCACGTAACCTAGTGGTTACTATCCTGACTCACGAGTCGGCATAGTAACCACTAGGTTGCGTGCAAAGGTAGTGAGTTCGAATTTGGACAACATACGACCACAAGAACTATGTGTCAATTTATATTTGTGACTGATTGTCCGGTAATTAAAATACTATTAAATACCGAATTAATCTAATAGACGGGAGTTGGCTCCCCGATTCTACGTTGATTTCAAATATATTCTTTATATGTAATCATCATATATCACTCTACATATTATTTATATGTAATCATCAAACTCTATGGATGATACCACTTACATTTCTATTCAATGCAGAAAGCTGTCTGTAGAACACGACCTAATCGAAATCATATATTAATTACATAGTATAAAACAAAGTCGCTGTCGCTGTCCGTTCGTCCCTATGTATTCTTAGATCTTTAAAACTACGCAACGGATTTTGAAGTGGTTTTTTTAAATAGAGTGATTCAAGAGGACGGTGTATATGTTTAATACATGTACACCCGTGCAAAGCCAGAGCGAGTAGCTAGTAACCTATAAATATAGGTTCCGATTATATTTAGCAACAGAATTAAAATATTAATAATAGTAATCTTTATTTTTCTGATTACTTGCAAATTATACATTATTTCCTGATTCCTAAACTACCTAGGTAGATATATAAACCTATATTTCAGTTACCAGTAGGAGCACTATTAGATGGGACAGAGTACGAAGTCTCGCTTATGACCGATATCGAAACAAAGTGATGATTTACTTATAAGTAGGTACATATAGGTAATGAAATCTCATCAACAAAAAGCAGTATCTGTACATAATGTCTTTTGTTCTCAAAACTAAGATTCGTGCGTCATTTACTGAGACAAGTCAACAAAGGATATAAACATAATAATTGAGTTCTTGTTTTCTCGACCAGAGGGTTGATATCAACTTGTTATTGCTGTTCAGTATGTATTAGTTTATCTATGGTTTATTTTTGTATATACTAGCTGTATAAATATAGCATTTTTAATTGTTTAGGCTAATTATAAAAAGCAAAGAAAAAAGTGTCATCGTAGAGTTAGACTCTAAAAATGACTAATTTTCATAGAAACTTTCATCTCCCATTTTATTTTTGCACGTTAAGAGTAAAATGTTTACAAACTTTGAATGTCATATTTATATTCAATCAACAGCCTAAAAAATAATTATCGTTAATCGTATCGTCAATTATAAATACTTCTATATATACTTCTATACAACCTTTCATCTCATTTATTCTATCTATTCATCAGATTACAACCCTTGTTTTCGCATTATAAAGTAAGCTCTTTCTTAAGGACATAGGCTACTTCTACTTTCTCATGAAAAATACTTCAAATATTATTTAAACAAATTTATACATTGTAAGTAGTAAGATAACTGATCCGTAGATAAGAAATAAATACATAATCCAACGATATAACTGAATTATAATACGACTGATAAACTGTACAGTATAAATTATTGCGAAACAGAATTAACATCTAAGGTCGCCTTTGTATCCTATTAGGTAATTAGATTACAAAGTATTTTACTTAGATATACAGAACATACTTGTTGTAGTTAGGCTCAAAATATCTATTATTAACTATATAGGAATTCATAGCACTTTATAAATAATAACGACGTAACACTATAAATAAAAATGATAAATTTTATGTATATCTAGCTATACCCGCAACTTTGTTCACTTGGAACTTAACTTTATTTTTCTAAAAGTCTCGTCAAAATCGGTTAGCCATTTTAGAGATTAGCCGGAACTAACAGACAGCAAAAATTGTAAAAAATGTTATTTTGGTGTATGTATTTATATTCATATGCATGTAGTAGAAAACGGTTATTTCAATATTACAAACAGACACTCCAATTTTATATATATGTATAGATTAGCTGACTCGCCCAACTTCGTTTGCATCACACTTACTTGACATTTAATATAATATTCCGCCCAATTTACGTAACATCTTTTTAAATTATAGCCTATGTGTTATTCTGATGTATAAGCCATGTTACCTATTATAAAATTTCATCAGAATACTTTCAATAGTTTTTGCGTGAAAGAATAACAAACATCCGTCCATCCATCCATCTATATTCACAAACTTTTGTGTTTATAATATTAATAGTAAGATGATTATGCGTTCGTAGAAGGCAACTATGCTGACCATAAAATGTTTACACTCTATCCTGAGGCGATAAAAACCATCGCTCCTAAGAATATCCTTCAGTTCTTGTCCCTCACAGGTTTAGGTTGCAGGCTTAGGTTTTAGTGACCTCTGAAAGAGGACAAGCACATTAGATCTATGTACATAGGTCGCAGTGCTACAGGCACAATGACAATAACCCAAACCCCCGATAAAACAATGGGTTCGTCGATCTATTATCAAATTTTCATGAAACTTTGCTGAAAGAAGTATGATAAAATAATCGACCTAGCTTGTCTTTAAAGAATAGCGAGTTTTTTTCTCGCACAAAATATCTGTGAAGGTTAATGTAACCATAGTTATGTCACTATTACTTCAATTTTACAACTGACATTGATACGACCTGTTTTTTTTGCTGATGATAACAATTTGAATGCATGATCTGGTTACTACCTTGAAATTGAACTTACCTTGATAGTCAACTTGGATTTAATTAATAAATTCAATCAATTCAATTAATCTTTTTTATATATTTGTTTCTGTATATATATATTAATAGATAATAAAGGAATAGCAGACTTTCCTTCGCTAACTGTTTATGCTGGCGGGGTACTAGTGAAGAATGATGATATGATCATGGTGTCAGGTCAGTTAGTCCATCGTGGCAAACCTGGCAAGGTTTTCAGGGGGAATCGCGTGAAAGTCACACCTTTATTAGTGTATCGCTAGCAATGAGCTAAGGCTGAGCTCCCGATATTTCGACATTGTTACGAACATCCTGGTCACGGGTACAATATCATCATTATAAATATCCCGTTTATATAATGTGTATAATTAATTAATGGTCTGTTTATTCCAGTCCGATCTGTGTACGTTTGTATGTTTTAATTGCCCTTACATTCCGGATATCTTGTTATCTATATCTTGCAACTTAATCGAAGACTATGCTGTCACTCATAGGTATAAGTGCTGACAAGATTATCAGGTAAGTAGTTTTGATTGTGCGCACTTTGCCAAGTTCACTCAACCCATTATAATATAGCAGAAAAACAAAATCGCGGTATATTGTATCGATTGTCTTGTAAGTAAACAGCTGTCCACATATCTATAATTAGCAATTTTATTTTAATCAATTTTATCAACTGTCATATTTGGTATGAAAAGAAAAACAATGACATTTTGTTTTCTCGCATTAATTTATTAATTTGACGTTCAGTTTCACTGCACGTAAGATCGTAAAAAAAGAAACAGGTACATATTATATTTTCTAATAGCTGTGCCCGCGGTTTTATCCGAGTTAAGTTTCAATTAAAAATACAGCTTATGTGTTAATCTGATGAATAAACTATATTACTGTAAAGTTTCATCAAATTCCGTTCAGTAGTTTTTGCGTAAAAAAGTAACAAACATCCATAGTTACAAACCTTCGCATTTATAATATTAATAATCAGATTATCTATGACAGCTGTACCTTTTTTCTGTCTGACAAAGGTATTCGAATAGAAAAAGTATTAAAACATAACAAAGGAAACAAAGCATAAGTATAAACAATGGATATTAAATAAATACAGGAAGGAACGGGTGTGTAAATGGTTCCTTTATTCAGGAAGTGTATGATTTGGGGCCACCAGTAGCAGTCAATAAATATTCTGTGCCACGAGATGCAACGTTGTCGAAATTGCCTTAATCGTCATTTGACGGCATACATTATATAAAATCCAGGGCTGCCAACTTTAAAATATTTTGCCTCGTATGAAGAACAAAAATATTTGTTAAAGTCTCTCTAGATTCGTGCCTTATATTTTGACTTATTTTCGCAAGTAAATGTTATATAAACTTATACAAATGTACTGGTACTTAAGATCAAACTTTTCACGAACTGTTAGCATCTATAATTAAATATGAAACGATAATTGTATTATTTTATTCATATCTAGAATAAACACACTTATACAAACAAACAAAGTACAATATGTTAAACAGCAATAAACATGTTTTATCGAGTTAGGTGTTATTTTGCAGAAATCCATTCAGTAAGGCAACAGAAAAGTTTAATAGCTACATGTTAAAAAAATGAAATAATTATGGAATTATTATTATTAAATATACTTATAAGAAATAATATTGTAGATTAGTATAAAGCAGTAAATGTCTTATTGAATACCTTATTGAAAACATGAATACATACAAACAACCGTCTGTATCCGTTTGCTTTGATCTCAAATGACATGTGTCATCATTCATCATCCGGTGCAACGTGCTATATTAGATATATTAAACAGTAAGTAATAGTAGTAGTTTTATTTTATTGACGGCTTCGGTAGTTTAGCGGTTTAGCACATCTTATGATGGTCGCAGGTTCGTTTCCTCGCTCGGCACAAACATTTGTATTCCTGAGTACGATTGTTTGTATTGGTCAGGGTGTTTTCTGTAAAAAAAAATATGTGTATGTCTTTATAAGTTATACAGGACCCATACCACAAGCGTCAGGTAACTTAACTTAACTTAACTTGGGACTACATGACGCTGTGCAAATTGTCCTGAGATTATTATTATTGTAACCGGCCACCTTCAGCCGAGTATTTATAAAGTAGACTTTCATAAAAATCGTCTAACTGGTTCTTCTTCTTCTTCTTCTTTCTTTCAGCATATATTTGTCCACTGCTGGACGTATGCCTCTTGCATAATTTTCCACTTCAGTCTGTCTGTGGCGTGTCTTGTCCAGGTCGGTCCTGCCGTCTTCCTGATATCATCGGACCATCTGGCAGTTGGTCTGCCTACGCTTCTGCTTCCCATCCTAGGTCCACATTAAGGATCTGTCTTTGTTTGTCTATCTAACTGGTTAGTCAGACATATTTCAGGCGCCAAGCATTGTAAGATATAATACGGTTGAAAGGTGAGATAAAGCAGGATAAGACCTATGACATCTTAGTTCTCAGAAATGACAATGCATGCAGCGACATCACAAAATAAATTTAATAACAATAACAAATATTATAAAGAGGTAAAGTTTGTGAGTTTGTAAGGGGTAATCACTAGATCTATTGAACTAATTTAAAAAAATCAGTTAGTGTCATACTCTATATCTTGGTCAACGCACACAACTACATCTGCGTCACAATTTCCCGTTTTTGGAATATTTGACATTGCAGTGCCGGTCTTATTGGTTGCAACCTGGCTTAAAGCCTTGATATATGGGGTATCTAACAATAAATTTTCAAAATCAGACTATTAGTGTCGGAGATTAGCCCAAATATGCAAATTCACAAACTTTATTTATTTATAATAGACGTTTACGAGTTGATAACTTAAATAAGAAAACAGAGAACAATATTTGATATCTACAGCCATCTTGTTTGTTATAATTTTACGTATTTCTTGAGATTTATTTTTAAATAGACGTCATCATATTATAACGATTGTAAACATAATTAATTCTTATTTATATCTGCATTGAGATACTATTATTTATATAGGTAGGTACGTAATAAAAACCACAATATTCTCTTGCAGTCATGAATATGGAAGCCTCACGTAACATATGCATTTATGGGAGGGATAAAAACCAGTATTGCATGCAAGTTTGGTTAACATAAATGCGATACAGGTTGTAATAAAGGCTATTTAAGTAGATATACGTACATTATATGGTTATTATTTTGACGGCCTCGGTGGTCTAGTGATTTAGCATACCGCTTTACTTTCGATGGTCGCAGGTTCGCTCCTAGCACGGTACAAATATTTGTATTCATGAGTATGATAGTTTGTATTGGTTTCAGAGTTTTGTATGTATACTATGTGTGTATTTAGCTCTACTTGGCTTGGGACTAGATGGAGCTGTGTAAATTGTCTTGAGTTATTATTATTAAATATTATATTTATAATTAATATTATAAATATATTCTGTCGATGGTTGTGATACGATATTTTTTTTAGTATTATTCTATTGTCCTATGCCATTAATTTTGTAAAGCCTTTTTTAAATTACCTATATATGTGAAATAGCACAGATATCATAATCATACATAATAATAGCTTAATTCTAGCTTAGTACGTATATACACTACCATTTTCTTCAACCATACGTTAAGTAAATTCCTTGTAAAGTGAACAAAGCATTGGCAATGGTCTTTGAGAAAATAATTGAACAGATTTTTGTAATCATCATCAAAAATTTGTTCAATTATTTTCTCATCGAAGACAATACCATTCATTTCTTTATAAAATCTGGGTCAGTCTATACTAGATACACTACACTCTGCAGTGTTAAACATTGTATAGCTATTACAAAACATTGTGTGGTTAAAAGTGTGCTTATATGCAGCAGAGTTGCCATTAATTAAGAATAAACGCTAAGCCTTGCAGGTCAAGGATTGCGGTCGGCGTACAGCTACACCCACCACAAGTAAATCTTGTTTTACCATATCACAACTGTTGCAGGTAGCAGGTAGACACAGATATATAAAACTTGATCGCATGTGAAAGATTGGTCAAAAACATGGCTTAAAAATTGTAAAAAAGTGCCCAAGCTTTGGGCACTTTTTCGTAGTCTCTTAGATACTTAAAAAAAGTTTAATCTCTGCAATTTTTTAATTACGTGTATTCATCTATAGATACTACAAAAAATGAGGCTTTGTCTTGTCATTAGATCTCGAAAAGTAATGGTTATTCATGCGTTTTTTATCCATCAATAGTGTATAATCATACAAGACCATACAAGAACCTAAAGTTTATCCCATAAATAGATACTAACCTACCATTGTTGACTTCGCTTCTTAAGCTTTGAACATATTCTGAATAAAAGAAGAGATGGCATACTATCCATATACACATATATGACAACTCATAAACATCTCAAAATTTAACCACATACATCTTCAGATGATATTCAGATATATTGAATAAATTAAATGTTAAGGTCGATTGTATTTTCTATTTTGTAGCGTTATCAAAGTATATTTAAGAAATCTGTATTTATTTAAATTTATTTATATTTCAGTAACATTGCTTATATCTACTGTATTTTTGATTACTATTTCGCATCTGTTCATGGTCATATGTTATTTTAAATAATTATTATTATAAGCCATAATTTATTTTCACGTTACCGCAAATCTGCATTTTTTTATGAATTATTTGTCTGTAAAAAAATAGTGTACGTAATCTCGCTGTTTGTCCTTCTAAACTATATAATGATAATTTTCACTATTATATATTTCCAAAATATCTTCCGGAAATTGTTTTTTAAGCTTATTATACATGCATATGTACTTATACAATCTCCGTTATATATATTATATATATATATATATCAGTTTTGAATACATGGTATTGCAAAAAGGGTTATCGGTTGCAATTTACTCATGTATATAATTTTCTTATGACTTTATCTTGCTAGAAAAAATATTCCTCTGTTTTTAGCAATGACATAAGACCTATGGTATTTTTATAAAATTACACTAAATTTATCATGTTCCCATTACCGTAGATTTAATAATAATCAACTTTGATTCTTTGGGGAAATTTCTTCAGTTTCGTGAAATTGTCTCTAGTTATCCGCTTACTATTGGCCCTGCATGAGATTATGACTTCACAGATCATCTCATATGGTAAATTATTTTGTGGTATAGTATTTAATGGTTAGCGTCTAAAAATAATTGCAGGTCATGACCTCCTATCAGCTGTCAGCTGTGACATGTTTACTTGAACGCTACAAACGGTGGTTATGAGCTGTCTATGGGACTTGTCACTGAATAGCAAATGTCGTTTACATATAACACTAAGAACAATAACTAACTAGCCTTTCTCTGACAGAATAATTAATTGCAGTGTTTTTATATGTGCAACTAGCGGTGCCCGCAGCTTCACTCGCGTGAAATTTATAGCCTATCTGTTATTCTGATGTATATCTTTTGTAAATATAGCTATTGTAAAATTTCTTCAAAATACGTTCAGTAGTTTTTACGTGAAACAGCAACAAACATCTATAATCACAAACTTTCGCGTTTATAATATTAGTAAGGTCTTATAAATGATATAGGAATGCATAAACGCATTTTTGAGAACCTTTAATTTCAATGAAATTAGAGTAATAGATTAGGAACGAATGGAGGACAAATATTCAAACATGCATTTTTATTTATAAAGCCTAGGTAATATATCTGTTATATAGGAAAGAAGGTCGAATATTTTCTATACAGTACGACCATGTATGAAGCAAAATTACATTTTTGTTAATATTGTTTTACTATATAATAATAATAATAATAATCTTTATTTGTCTCAAACAGAAACTTTTTACACAATACAACTATTGCCCATAGAATAATATAATTTAAAAACTAATTAATGAGACAAAACGGTCTATAACTCAGTGAGGGCAGTGAATCCACCCTCTCTGCTATTCTGTTATAGCCTTTATCAGTAAAATACAATGTGAGATCGACGACGACGATAGCATATTAAGTTTTAAACTACAACTAACAAAGTAAAAATAAAAATTGACAATAACAAACTTAAATATATATAATCTAAACATTATTCAGGATTAGTTACAACATTAAATAAAATCTAAGAATTATTCAGGGTTATTTTATCATATATACCATCAGACGCAGACTTGCGTGTACACACATATATCGACATAACTTAGTAAATTACGATACTACGAAACGAGGAATTGTTCTTGCAGCAACCACTTGCTACATTTGCGCCTAAATATTGGTAAGGATAAAATCAGTGATGAACGAACTTGAACTATGGAGATTTTTAACTAATATTTATAGTTTACAAGAATTATTAGGAAGGCCGTAGTCGGTTAAAATAGTGTACCTCCTTCGTTCCAAATAATTAAGCGTCATTAATTGCCATCAAAGGAGACAAAGTTCAGAAAACATGATATTCAACAACACACTATGTATCACATACTATTGTTTCACATTGGTGTTAGGTTCATCCGGCGTGGACTTTACACATTGATTATGAATAATTTATCAATTGACACCCCACGAGAGCATAGTCTATGGTATTTAATATAATATTATGATTTTAATATATACGAAAAAAAATATTGTTACATTTTACGTCATATGATTGTCTCACACTTATCGTGTAAATAGAGAAAGATTTTGTACAGATATTGTACAGAGCTTATAAATTTGATTTATTTATGCTATATTTTGGCAGTTGATGACGACCTCGGTGGTCTAGCGGTTTAGCACACCGCCTTACTTCCGTTGGTCGCGGGTTCCATTCCTCGCACGGACCAAACATTTGTATTGATGTGTATGATTGTTTGTATCAGTCTGTGTGTTTTCTATGTATAATATGTATGTATGTACGAAAAAAAAACTATGTATTTGTATTAGTTGTCTAGCCAATAACACACACTCTAACTAGCTTAACTTGGAAGTCCCAAGTTAAGATAGTTAGAGCTTGGCGTTGTGTAAATTGTCCTGAGATTATATTGTATTGTTATAGTTATATTTAGATTCGAATTATGATATATATCCTTAAATTAATTGATTACAGATATACTACATCTTAGAATTCATTAATGGTAACGTATGAAAGATATCACGAGCGTGAGAGTGTAATAATTGAATAGATTTGAACATTATATAGGCATAGGCAACGGTTATCATTTTCCAACACATAAACAACTTATTTGTGTATACATAGACGATCCTGCGTCACACAAATATATACTGTTATTATTCTCTCAGTACATTAAATATAAATAAAAATTACAAGTTTGTCATAGTATGCTATTACATTAATGCATATTTCATAGAAATGTGTAGAAACCACCTTGATATACTTCTTCGTTTAAATGTATGCAGGACCATAGAAAACTAACAAAACTCATATTGCACCTATATTTAATTACTTAAATTTTGAATTGAAATACAAATTATTTCTTTCCCGCCATTCTAATCGCAGAGTAAGTACATTTCATTATGTTAAATTGACATTTTGAAATATATTCTGTGAAATATAGCCAAATTCTTTTTTTAAACCATAGTGAAATATCGAATCCTGTATGAATGTAGCCATACGTTTATTTATCTATATCTAGAGTCTAGACATCTCATAAATTCGTAATATATTTAATCCAGTGTAAAGATATGAGACTAAGTGATAATTGTGTGCAAGAATAATATTTAAACAAGATTAAAATTCTTTGCAGATTAATTTTAGTAAATATCATAATACCTGCGTACATTTACTGCCATTCAGGTAAAATAAAAAACAAGAACATGTAGAATATGTACATGAATTATTGTTGTACGTACATCAGTGAGTTTTGTTGTACATGAATTTAAGCTGACGAAATAAAAAAAATATAATTGTACAATACAAATATCAAACATGTTTTTTTTTCTGTTGTATATTTCTAGAAGTTTTTTTTTATTTTGCAAGACGATTAGCCGGTCTCAGGTAAAAGCGAGGAATACTCGTGTTAGCTAATTGAAATATTACTAACTTTTCCGCGAGACCGAATGCTCGTCCTCAAATGATTGTTTCGACATACGTCCTCTATTTTAATCGCTTACCACTTATTGTGTAGGTAGTTTTAATAGTCTATTGTTATCATAATGAACTTTATAGAACAGTATGTATGTAACGCATCCTCTTTTGTTGCATGTAGTAAACCTAATTATACACTTTCTGAACATCAGTAACAGTTCCAAGTTCGACACAACCCACCATTCTAGTAAATTCCACTATATACTAGTTTATAGCACTGGCTTCGGCTCTACTAATAAAGAAAATGATTATAAATTTTTGCTTCTAGATTTTATTTGTTTTTTCGTATCATTAAAATATTTTAGTTTATTTAACTTCAATGCACAAAAATAAAGCTTAGGTACTTGTGTCACCTTTCTGCGTTATCTACTAGTCAACTATGAGTGGTGCGGAGAAAGACTATTTTTGGTTATTGATTTTATTCTTCTTTTCATGGTAAACAGCATTAATCAAATTATATTCTGCGCTTACAAATATTCAGAAATAGATTATATATATGTATATTTTTGTAGAAGGTAATATCAATCGTCATCATCAGATAAGATGACATTGATGACTTGACACGATACGGCTATGATTAAAATATTGTTGATCGGTGACGATAATCATCATTTACCTACAGAATTCGATAAAGACTATACAGGGTCATCAATTCTGAGTCGTTTTACTGCTGCACCGTAGTTCCCCGTACGAGGAACATTATTCGTTTTATTGTAGTGCTCGTATGTCCCCATACGGGGGCATCATTCGTTTTATTGTAGTGCTCGTATGTCCCCGTACAGGGGACATCAGTCGTTTTATCGTAGCGCTCGTGTGCCCCCCCATACAAGGGGCATCCGTTTTAACCATTACGCTAATTCCGAGTTATTTGCTAACTTTCTAAAGCATAATTACGAGTGGAAAGGGTTAATAATGTATTTTACATTAGAAAGCCCTTATCGTATGTTAAATATAAACGGGTTAATAGGATTCATATTGTAACAAAGTAATTATTATTATAATATACTATGTTCCGAGTACAAATATTTACAAAATGATTAGATACTGTTGTTTGGTATATTGTACATGAAATACAATTTAAAGATTACAAATTAATATACCTACTTATCTGTTGTTTATTATCGGTATACTATTTGTATAAATACTTTACAAAGTATATCAGACTAGTTAGTGCGCCCTGTTTCACTCGGTTACAATGATTTATAATACATCGTCGTCGTGAGTTGAAATCTGTTTGAAATAAATTTTTTTGTGACTGACCGGAGAAGTAATTACCAAAAACAAAAATCTAAAATTTCTAACTGCCCTATTCGGGATAACAGTCGTGATGACATGTTTTTTCATGTTAAATGTAGTCTGTCACTCTGGAATAATGTGCTTTATGATTGAATGAAAACGTTATTTATTACAAACATTGCTATTATAAACAAACAAATCTTTTCTCTGTATGATAGTATAGACATATGTTCTTGCTATTATATATGTTAATGTTGTCTGTTCGACATAATTTGTGTTAATTTACCTACTATCACTCGTGGTAGAGTCACGTAAGTTGACAACTCGGTCAGCCATTAGTAATGTCTGACAAATGACAAACAACTTAATTCTTAGTTTTGAAATACCTATGAAGGTTTAAAATCATTAATTCAATACATTATAGCCCCATTTTTCAGATAACATAATTATAGGTGCTTAATTATATGTAGATATTGCTGAGAATATCTACCTAACTACCTACACTAAATAACTATTACAAAGTAAAATCCCCCTAATATTGACTAACATAGACTTGAAAATACAGTCATAAAATTCGAAAGACTTCCAATGACATATTACATATATTTATACATACATAGATACATATGTATTTACGTAGGTACTTGTTTATTGCTCTGTTTCTTACGATTATTATGGAAAACAAAGGAAAGCGAAGCGTAAATTGCTATTGCAAATTGAGTTGTGAAGTCTTGAAGTGGTATTGCGAGCAGGGGTGCCAATATTAAAATATTTACCATCGAAACAAAAAATAATCAATGTGATAAATACTCGTATATCAGCTCAATTTGGCTCTGTAATTTAGAACAGCATCGTATTTTGACCGATTTTTGATAGTCGATTTATCGCAAAATTTGAAACTTGTACCAGAATAAAATTGTCCTCGTATTGAAGATTAAAAATTTTGTACTTCGACGAGGTCCTTCTTACAGTTGGCATCCCTGATTGCGAGTTGAAGTCTGCGTGTCAAGTTTTGCCGCGAAACAAAGAATGGCTGCCCGCGCACGTGTGTTGTGGACCGGCGAACCGTAGGGATGTACCAATGCCTACATGATATCGATAACTATTTATTTAAGTAGTACTCAAATCATATGTCGATAATAATTCGTCATACGACTAACCCCAAAGTATCAATACTGCCTCATATGAACTATATGAATTTCGATTGACCTTCTCTTTTGGGTAATGAAATATAAAGTCGTATCTGATTTTATCTTATTTTGTGTTTGTAATAAATAATAAATAAATAATCTTGCACAAATAACACATCGCCATTTAGTCCCACGGTAAGCAGAGCTTGTGTTATAGGTACTAAACAACTGATATAAATACATACTTAGTTTTTTTTTTGTAAATATATACATAATATACATAAAAAACACCCAGACCAATTCAAACAATCATACTCATTAATATAAATGTTTGCACCGTGCGAGAAATCGAACTTGAGTCAACTTTTCTAATGACTTCAGGTATCGAGTTCTAGGAATAGACTGTCCCCAAAGTATATATCTGTTTTCAAATTCAAAACATCTTTATTCATGTAGGTCTATTACAGACTCTTATAGTATGTCAAATCTACCGCCGGTTCGGAATGATTTCCAGGTGAGAAGAACTGACAATAAACTCAGATTGTATTCTTTTCAAATAAATGTTGTACATGTTTAAAACAATGCAGGTTCATTTTTAAATTCAAATTTGGGTTTAAATATGTTTCGGTTATATACCAATTATTTGAGTCGATGCCAGTACTGAGTGTCGAAACAAAAGTATCGACTCGCATTTACTTGCATTAGCACATCGCTAGCAAACCGCCAGATAGAGTGCGAACTTGGTGATGTGAGGCCAGTGACCTCGTGACGTACACACAGCTGATATCAAAGTAGGTCAATTAGTTTCCCAAATGAATACCATTTACATGCCTAATAGCGCATACAGGCATAACTATTAATTCGTTAAAAACTAAAACGTGAAATAACTCAAAATAGGCGATTATTCATGTTTTAAACTGAGTTTATTTATTCACTGTCTAATAGCTGTTGCACCTTCGACTACTACGTCAAATTTAATTTAGTTTAAACCCTATTGCGTTCGACAGTAAGTCACCTAGGTGTCTACAAAGGCACTACACGAAACGTAATAGGATTTGCTCCATCCATAGTAGGATATACCTAAGGAGCTATCGATAAATTATGTCAGACAAAATTCATGATTTTTGACACTTCGGCAATAACAAGCACGGAGGGACCGTGCTTGTTGTTGCCGATACTATACTTTTTATATAGATTTATTTCTTTTTATGATTTGACATATTTCATAATAACAAATAAACGCTAGTTTAAATCGTAACATATTTTTCATGTCAGAAGAAAACGGAAAATAATATGAGTTTTTCGCTCGCTGATGTGTTCTGGTACAATGAAATGTGGAAATAATTTTTCGTTTTCGTCAAGTTATTAAACCCAGATTTTGAAATGTAACTTCAAGCAATGTAGTTCCACATCTCAACACTTCAAATCTCGCCTCCTTTAACGTGTAACAAAAAATTCTGTTAACTCATAAAGTGTCAATTAAAATACGTCCGATAAAATTACGCTATCGGCGCGAGGGGTATTAAACTTGGCGAGTTCTACAAAGCAAAAGTTATAATGATTCATGTAAGGTAGACGTTATTAGACACACTTTGTGGGTTCGATTTCAGTCTTGGGTTTTGGTTTAACGAAATATAACTATTACCCGACAAACAGATTGTTGATCAAAAATTTATTGCCATCCATTTTATAGCATTGATATTAAATAGTCTACCCAATGAATCATGTCAGGTCGACTTCCAGGCTCCTTCAAGAAAATATTGTTCTCAGTGTCATAAATAAATTATATTAATACATAAATTCATTACAATGCACTAACTGACCTGACTACATATTCTGCCTATAGTTCTCCACTGGTACCAGCTTATGCTGCTAACGCAAGCGGGTGCATCATTCCATTATCATCCATAAAAAAAAACTATACTGTCTTACATCTGCATAACAACGCACTACATTTAAAAATCTATTAAAATCTCATTACCTCTCATGCTGAGTGATGAGTTCATTGAAACTATGAGTGTTTGTATATAATTATCATTTTCTATATTATATTTGTTGTATATATATGTATTAACACATGATAAGTTGTCGCGGTTTGGTCACCGAATAGTCATGACTAGGCTTCCAAGCTGTATCCGAACTTTATTCAATACCTGACGATGCCTCGTTCAGAGGTGAAACACGTGTTGCAATATGGGTGTAGACTCTATTGCCTTCGGAATTTGATCACTATTAGAGAAGGTCGTAATGTTAGTTTAAGTTTCCGCACTGTATATTTGTGATCTCACACATGCTAATTGTAGCGGAGTTAAACAAAATAACATAAATCCATTGAGTAGTAAAATGGACTTCCTCAAAATAACACCTAATTCGATAAGTTATAAGTTGTACATCTATTCAAACGTTTTCTTTCACAGTCTGAAAGGTACATTCCAGAGTGTCGTAGGCAGTATATGTATTAATGTTAATATACCTATACAAAACTAACCAAGTTATGAGCACTTATAATTATTGGTACTTATGTACAGAATTTAGTTCAGATATGTAAAAATAACTGTAGCCAATGTATGCAATCTTGAGAAATAAAATGTTAGACGACGTATGTTAATAAAGATTGCACTGATTATAATTATTTAGACCGTAACCACATCAGTAAAATGTCAGTAGTCACTTTTTATAGGGATAAGTTTAGTGAACGGAGAACTAACTTGGTAGTATAGTTTAGTTTTATTTTATTATTAATTTAAATGAGAAAATATGCTATTTCTGCTATTTAACATAGTTATGAAAACATTTTGGCTTTAAAAAAATATTTATTTATCTTGTATTGTTTTTTAATTCATTTAAATGTTTTTAATGTCGTTTTCACATAATATATTGATGAACATTCCCAAATCGACAATATTCGAAGATTCTACAATAACAAAGAAATAATTAATATTGAATATATTTTAATCTTAGTTCCCTGAATATTTATCACAATTTTAATTTGTTTTCCGTTAATGCTAAGCTGTTTAAATCCAACGCGAGATCGAAATGACGAGTTTATCTAAGCAAAGCCGATTGCATTTTTAGAGGAAATATAAAAATTAATTATGTATGACTAATTGCAAATAATTGAAGTAATTAATTTTATTAATCTTTAATTTAATTCAGTTGACTTATTTATTATTAGTAACGTGTCGGTCATTATTTCGTTTTTAGTGCATTATTTTAGTCTGCCATCATATCTATAAGAAGAATATACGTACCTTCTTACGTCCTTTTATGCATATCATCTTTAGCACAGTCTCTTTTTCGATCATCCTCATCTCTCCCCTTGTATCCATATTATTTACCAAGGATTCAGGACCTTTAACTTTTTTTAACCCCTTTGTGAACAATGTTCATTGTTTTGTTAACCCCTTTTGTTTGTTTATATATTTCTGTAAATGTACAAACGTAAACAACAAGACCTACATTTCCATTATTTAAATTAAAAAGAATTTATGTTGTATTTTCTACCTATGCCAAACGAAGACTGCAGGATACTGTATGTTATATTAGGATAAAATCTGGTTTCTTATAACGCAGTGCCAGGATTTCTGTATATGTGCATTTTCGAATTCTTCGGGAAGAAATACGAATCAACCGTTACTCGTCTAATAATTATATATTATTATTTATTGTAATATACATAATAACAGCAGCAAGCAGACTTTGACCGACTGGTGGCAATGACAACTGAGTATTCGCGATTAGTAGATTATAATATTAAAGCTGTGTGGTTATGTCAAGTTATATTTTAATTGATAACAGCTTTGTTGCTGTTTATTTGTTAGTGACTAATTATTTATAGGCAAATGCCTAATGATATTACGGCGCCAATGCTGTTTATATGCACATGTAATCTTATGCACATATTATTATTTATTACTGCCAAATTGGGGTTGCCACTTTACTGGTTTCACCACTGAATTTGGGGGATTCGACCACCCTTTTAATGGGCAAAAATTGTTTCTAGTAGTTGGTTTTTTAGTCCGCAATATTGAAAACTTAATGTATTTTTATATACTTCCCATTAGAAAAAATAATTAGTTTTGAAGACACGTAGTAATATATATTACTTATTAAACGAAACATCATTTTCAAAAGCACTTATCATAATTGCAACAGATTAAGATCAAATACTTAGCTAATTGTATGTGTACACAAAATAAATATTTATCAATATTATTCACCTATCTCATTTTAAATCAAAATCGGTTACATGAAGTAGTGGAAGTAGAAACAAACACACACGAAAATTGTTAGTAAGCTTAATACTACTTAATGATCGTATATAATTCCAGGGAAGGAACTTAAACACATATAATTTTTATTAAGGACGTGCTTGCACCTGCCTAGTTACCAAATTTAAATATAACCCAAAATATTGGTTCTAACAAAATATAATCCGAAGTGGTAGTGCAAACATTAAAATATCTCACTAATAATGTAATTAAATATATAGATAAACTTTGTATATCTTAATGAATTTGTTCTAGTTTTTACTTGATAAACCAATTTCTACATATATGATATATTTGAAATTCATGAGAATTGTATAATTATTTTGTATGACCCACTTAAGCATTGTTGTACAGTAATAGTAGTTTTTGTATACGTTCCTTCGCATTATATTTCTTTTGTTTCTGTTTCTATATAATACACTTAGTGATGGCGTATAACGTAAAGCTTTTTTGACACTGGCACATAAAAATATGTTTATATAGTTTTTCATGAGAGTCTCCTTTTGTTTCTTATTATTATTAATTGAAATGTGGTTGTAAGTTCTTGGTTGTTTTCATTGTTAAAAATATAATTTATTTGTTTTTATTTATTTATTAAAAGAAAACCAAGGCTGATTATACTTAATTAGAATCAATATAAACGCCATAATAGTTTAAGTTCATACACTCTATTTACAATTCCATATACAGTTGAAATTGCTTATTGATGCAATCCGTTTTATAGTAACATTTATTAGATTCTATGTTATATTTAAAATAGTTCCAATACTCATTACTTTATTGTCTTAACATGTACCTACGTACTGCACGAAGTACTCCTAAGAAAGACTGAAATATCGGACATTGTTGTCTCGTTCTATAAAGCGGGTGCGGTAGCGATCAATATGCTGTATTAATAGATTTTTATCTAATTATCTACGGGGAAGTTTTCTTTGTACTACGCTTTCGTGGAAACTGGATAATTTATGACGCCCATTTATAGCGACATACCTTTTTGAAACGATTGTGATAGCTATGAATTACTGTAACAACACGTGTGCGTTGCTAACCCTTTAAAAACTCATTGCTGTAGTCCCTAGAGAAAACCTCGACAGGTTCAGTTCATTTTACAATCTAAGTGTGTCATGGTGGAAATTGTTTGCGATATGACTCGATATACTCGTATTATTACAGAGAAGATTATTAATTTTGAAATTTTTATATCCTCACTATTTATGCTTCAGAATAATGTCATTAGTCATGTTAAGTATGTATAGAACAACAAGCGTAGGCTTCTATAAATAAATAAATATTCTTGGACAATTAACACAGCGCCATCTAGTAAGCGCCGTCGTCCACGGTAAGCAGAACTTGTGTTATGACGATGAGTCCTAGACGACTCATATAAATATGAGATTTTGAGTTTTGTAAATACATACACAATATACATAGAAAAACGCAGGCTGATACAAAACAATCATAATCATGATTACAAATATTTGCACCGTGCGAGAATTCCAACCCGCGACCATCGGAAGTAAAGCGGCTTAACCGCTAGACCACCGAGTCCGTCAAATCTATTCGATGTTATCACCATTCAGAAATGAGTTACAGTCTTTTACCATGTGTTGTGCATTGAGGTATTATGAATAATATCAGTGCATAATTAGCTTTATAATAAACGTTAAAAGTTTATTCTTCTTTTATATGAGATGCTGTCATAGAAATACTGTGAAATCACTCACCCACAGTAATTAACCCGGGAATGTAACTTATGTTTTCCCGCCAATTAGTGTATTAGGTATGCGAATTCTAAGTAGACACTACGACTATATAGTTAAATATATATCTATAGTTATATAGTAAAACTGTGCATTAATTTTCGCAAAATTAAAACCATTCACTAATGAAGAGCCATAGTATCTGTAATTTACTGAAAACTAAAATGAATGGTGCAGTACGATTTCAGTGAAATTCGAAGTGATGAAGATAATTTTTCACAAGCATCAAATTGTTCGAGCAGTTTTTATGAAAGTTACTTTATAAAAAGTTATCTACATAGGTACCTCGGTCACACAAATTTAAACGCTAAACGGCTTACTTTGTTAGTTGCGTTTCGTCTTTAGGGTGAGAAAATGCAGCGAATAAAGCATGACATCTTACCCCACTGATCGATATCTCATCCAATTCATACGGGGATCGAAATTACGACGGCCTGAGCCGAGGTTCGAACCTCTAGCGGTGCCCTTAGACTAAAGTCGTATCCGATAAGCAGGCAGGTTGGCGTTTAGCCACTCCATAAGACCCTTCTGCACTCGCCCCCTATCGTCCGTAAAGGCCAGCTGTGACCAACAGCATTAGGGCAGTCCGAAAAAAAATTATATCTTATCCCCACGGAATAGCATTGTATAGGCGGCATCGCCAGCGGCACATGACAGTGTGATATCCGTAACGCCATTCATGTATATAGGCGACCGTTGCCACTTATCAGCAGGTAGGCTGTCAGCATGTTTGCTATTCCAATTACGTAAAAAAATCCGTAAAATTGTTATGTTTACCTATAATGTGTGCATAACATTCTAGAGTGACTGCTCAATGATATATTCTCTGACGTCCGTGAGGTTATCACAGGTCGGCCGGATCGCGGAAACTCGTCCACATGGATCTAATTCGCGCGTAAACACGTGAATTATTGCAATTTAAATTATTAGACATTGTAATACTATTTTTGTATGTAATTAGAAAGAAAAACAAGATAACGGAGGACTAAAATGCGTGCTAATTATCCAGTAATTTAAAAATTTTAATACCTTATTCTTCCTTCAATCAAAACAATAGCCTAAAAAGCAAGGTACACGGCGGCTATAGTAAGTGAAACTGATGTACCTTACTTAAAACTTTGCAAAGTTATTGAATAATTATTTGAATTTGAAAATTTTGAATAATCATATATTTTTTTAATCTACAATTATTTAAGCTGTAATAATGAATCACACATTTTTGAAATGCATTTAAAGTTTCAGTTATTATTTAAATAGTTAGCAAATAATTTTATATTGCATTTTTTGTTTCTATTAAAGACACTCCTTGCAATCAACATCGGAACGCGCTCATTATGAATATTATTATATTATTTTTTCTTTATATATATATTAATTGTAAGATGGATATGTTTTATTTTTTATTTAACTATCACTATAATATCCTATTTATGTATTTAGAACTCTTGTACTGCACTTACCTTACCCGTTATAGCCCACTCTTATTCACATTTTTTATAATTATGTTAGGTATATTTTATCATATATGTAAATGCAATAAAGAGTATGTATTTGGGTTGAAATATATCCGGGAGTATGTATGTTCAGAACATCTTGGGTTCAAACATACAGATCTAAATTGTTTGTGGCGCTTGTAAGTATCGTATGCTTCAACATCGATAGTTGACAATGCTTTTGACTACCTGGTTTAGATTAATTCGATTATTAAGCGTTATTGAGAAATAACTATCCAACCATCTTTGGTTAGGTTTCTTAATATCATATTTTGAATGTTTCGAACCTTGAATGTTCCTGATTGGACTCAATTAACCGGTTATGATACTCGGCTCTTGTAATATGAGTTTTTAAGTAATCATTTAGAAATATTGCAAAGTAAACATATAGTATACCGCGGACATAGTAGATAGATAGAGATATTCTATATGTTAATTAAGGAATTATATCGTAATTGTACAACAATAGTTTTTTGTGAAAGAGTAACAAACGAGTGCATATATCCTTACAAGGTTAGAGTAGTAGTGGTATGATTTAGTACCCGATTGTAATGTCGTGAGTTCGAATCAGGCTCACATTTCAACTGAGAAACGATAAAAAAATATACCCAGCGAATTGTAGACATGACAAATGGACCACTATATTGGCAGTTTACAATTTAATTTGATGCGTCTTATTACCCCATATGGGATAACAGTCGTGAAGTTATATTAACATTGTTCAATTCAGTAATCATAATTCCTAAACAGAGATGTTTACCTTATTCTTATATTATTTAACTATCTACTGACCCCGCTTTTCCTGAGTGTACATGTAATATATATATGAACCTTCCTCGAGTCACGTAGTTTTAAAGATTTAAGCATACATGGACAGACAGCGACAACGACTTTATTTTATACAATGTATACGCGGTATTTCCAACTGCACACTTATATACGTTTATTATTACTATTTAACGTTTATCTTTGTGTTGTTTATAACATAACCGCTTGCAATTTTTATAATTGCACCTGAAGATAATACATCAAAACCGGTCGCTTAACAGCGCGTTAGAGAGGATGCGCTAGCATCCGTCGGCAAACTGCGTCCGACCTAACAACAATAACTGAATCATTATCTACAGATTAAAATACCATCTTAACAATATATATTTATCATATTTTTACTTATAAAGATGCCAATGAGATATAGATACCTAGAAAGGATCGGATATACAAATACCAGTTTGTAATTTGAAATTCGAAAGTGCACAGTTTCATGTAAAAATATTTCTCAAGTTCTAAGTAACACGCGTCTGACATGATCGATCGGCTTCTGCAGAATACACGTGATAGAGTCTAGCATTCCGCGGAATACAGTCATTGTCATGGCATATAATAATATAAATAATAAATATAACTCAGATTATCACAGACAAACATATAATGAACTGAAAAATACAAAAAACATCAACAGACATAACTACATTTCAGTATGAGCACATTTCGTATGTCTTTGCTGTTGGATCAACAAAACAGTAATTATTATAAGTAATTTAAAAATAAAATTACCTTGAACCCTGAAAACATCTACTACAACAATAGCCACTATAAAAAGAAAAAGTAAATACCTAATTTTTAATAACTAACAAACAAACTAATAACCTACCTGATGGTAACTGGCAACCGTCGTGTCGCCTATTATGAATTTATATTACTAAGATATCGCGTTTAAGTGAAGCCTGTGGTATCCCACATGCCTTACCATTTCTTGAAAGACTAAGATCATGCCTCCGTACTCAGTTTATCTTGCAAAAAAATTAAAACTACAATGTACCTATGTATAAAATAATATAAAAATTGAAGTTATATCATAAATAAAATTACTTTACAGGGTCGAAACAAATCCTGCACAGTGTGAATGGACGTTTTCGACCGCGCAAGCTGATCGCCATCATGGGACCCTCAGGCGCCGGCAAGTCTACCCTGCTGGACGTCCTCTCAGGGTACCGCATCAGCGGCGTCGGCGGTGCTGTGTACATAAACGGCAGAGGACGAATTATGAGTAAGTCTATAGTAATATTATAAAGATAGAGAAAGAAAGAATGGATTTTATTGTGATGAAACTAATTTTTAGAATCACTTTTTAGGGTAGGCATTGTCCCCAAACGAGTTTGTGGCTCACATGATATTAAGTGATTATTGCCGCCCATGAGTTACATATTATGATATACATATTATGTTAATACACAGAAAACTCATAAAAATATGACATTCCAGGCGAATAAGGCCACTAGTAACTAATATATGTATATACTATTTAAAATGTTGTTATGACCAATATAAACTAATTGTTTTAAATTTAATGACATAATACATTCCCTTTATTAAATAACCAGCCCGCCCCGGCTTTGCACGAGTGTAAAGAAGAAAATGACTCTCTTACACCACTCGTATGTTTTTCTCTTTTTCAAGTAAATTAGATATTTAAACTGTTTAGTTTAATGGATAACTATGAATAGATTAATCGGTAGCAGTTACTACAATACTAGGAAAACAATAACAGACGAAGGGATATATAACATATCTTAAAAATATAACTCTCGAATTATTAATTCTATGTAGACGAAGTGGCGGGCATCAACTAGTATTCTTAAAATCGTTTTGTTTTATATTTAATTGCCATAATAATTTGTACATTGCAATATAATTATAGCTGTAAGTTACAATAACGATAACCTGAGAATAACTGTTATATTATAAGTACCTAGATATTAAAAGTTTATTGCGTAAATATTTTTATTGAATATCGAATTGCATAAGTAATTGGAGATCCTATGAATCATTCCGTCATAATAAAAATAAAAATAAATGTGTGTTTGGTGTATTTTCAACCGTATGTGTATGTCAATTAGTATAATTGTATTTTTTGACTCTATGATAGAGTACTTGATACATGTGTCGGCCTAGACTTGTTTTCGCGTCTTAGGCACGCCACTGCCCTCAGTTATTGAACTTAAGGCCATCTGCTGATAAACATTACATTCGGTGCAATAATTAATCAGTGTCAAGTATACTTTGTTTTACAACAAACAACAGATTGCATTTGAAACGATATGTGAACGTGTGCCACCACTACTGGCAAACCCCATTATTCACTCAGAAAACTCTTTAATTGAGTAGATATTGTTTGTAATTACTGATGTAAATAGGTTTTTCTTGTAAATACATTAAAAGTAACATATTTATGTTACTTTTCATCATACCTACTAATAAATGCTGGTATTATACCATACAAGAATAGAATTCTCGATATACAGAATTATAATTTTCAAAACCATTCTAATTCGCAAAACCACATATCTACTTACTTAAAGCCAGTTATATTCCAAAAAGACAATATGTAGAATTTATAAAGATATTGCTTCGTACACTAAAATTTTAGTTGAATTTAGTATAATTATTAATTTAGTATAAATTAATCCTTTCGAAAACACGTGGTAAAATATTAGAATAAGGTTAAAAGTAATAGGTTTGAAACTAAATTACTTTAATAGAAGATAGTGGCCTAAACCCTAGCATATTGTTTTTCTGAATGAATTATTTGATGCACGGTTATTTTGCTACATCGTGTTTACACAGAGTAGATTGAAATCCAAGTGGAGTAGATTCCACATCATATCGGTGTCAATAATAAGCATTTATTATTATTATTAGTAACTAATGAGGAAATCCTCACCCGGACACAGTTCAAGGATCAATTTATCTGATACAGTTGATTAGATTTTTGCAAGAATGTAGTTCCGTATATGTATATAGATATAGAAATAAATATAGATAGCTATCTATGTTCTAAATTCACACACAATATAATTTGATAAGCACGGTACGTTCATAGTTTGTACCGCCAAGTCTTAGATTAATTTGTTATCGTTAGACATTTAAATTATTACTCATATTGTTTGGTGTCGATCAAATTCAAACTCAGAAGTGAGATCTTATAGTCTGGGTGTTAAACCACTAAGCTATAAAGGATATATTTTTAATAAATACCTATGCAAAATGCACCCCCTGCGCTAACTTTATTCATATGTCATAGGGGCACTAATATAAGATGATAGAATGTGGATGGAGACAGGTCAGAATTCACGAATTCACTGAAAATTATCCTTATTTTATCCACTATAAATGAGATAACTGTCCTGGCTCCTGAAGATGATTCATCTCTTCATATTCTATTAGTACCCCGCGAGTGTATACCGTTAGCGCCTGCGAGTGCACTATCCTATCTCATAATCATACAAAAAAGTTACCCATAGTAATTTTCTTTTTATAGGAATCTATAAAAAGAAAATTACTATGGGTATGCTGCTATTACTGGGTATGCTGTATACTAATGGAAAATAGGTTTTACAGATATTATTTTGTTTTATCTAATAGCCTCGGTGTAACTTTAATTGGTGAAACTTTACATTTATAGGAGAGATTGATTATTATCAATGTTAATATCTGAAGTATAGAATTAAGTTTTATATGCAAGAATGTAGACTTTCTCATACCGAGGCTATTAGACAAAATAAATGAATATCTATAATACCTACTTTCGCACTTCTATTTATACTGAAGTACATCATTAATGTAATTAACGTCGAGTATGTAATATATGCCGTCACATTAAAATGATAATAATATCGTTTAAGGTCCCGGACTTTAACAATGTCACGTTATTCTCTGAAGGGTAGAAAAGTAGGTAAATAGGTAATACCTAACCTCATATATTTTAATAATATGTAGGTTGTTTTAACTTTACATTAAAACGAAAGTAGTTTTTCATTAATTTATTTGGTTTATAACAATATTTGAAAATTGGAAGTTTCTTAATAAGAAAATTCAAAACTTGCACACTTTGCTGAAATTCATGTGGTACTCTACTTAACTCTACTATTGTAATACTACTTACTTAACTATACCATTGTATTATTTAGTAAAACGTAGTGGTTACTTACTCAGTGTCACTCAGAAAAATAGATTTTTACTTTTTTTACTATACCTTCTATAACCAGTTTGAAATTTAAATATCGAATTAGAATAAACATATAGAATAAAAGGTTATCCTATTCCACACATAAGTAAAATAGTGGCTATACAATAATTTGACAATTATTTTTTAATAGAGAATCTTCAAATGCAGTATATTATATTTAAATGATGTGACACGTAATGCAATTCTTAAAAACAGATCATATTATCTAAATTTATTGTTTTCAATGCTGTATCTTTATTATCTTTGATAATAGTCACACTTATTTATAATAATTATATATGAATAATCTTCATATACGTAGCTGACATTAAAATTGTATATGACGAAACGTGATGTAGTTGTTAATATAAATTATCTATATTTAACAGGACATATAAATGACTAATTTCTGTATGGGAACAGTATAAATAAATTATATTACATTATTCGAGTTTAATCAAAAATTTATTAGTGTACTTATTTTTAGGATTAGGTAAAGGCCAACTGTGTTGATTAGGTATATCTATAAAGATAAAGATTGATAAGTATGTAAAATATTATTTATATAAATTAACTAGCTGAACATAGCTCTTATGTTTTCAAACCCATTGGAATAAACTAACCACCAAATTTCAATTGAAGTTTACCACAATATATTACTGAAAATTGCACCCTAATATGTTAAGCCGTTTGAAATTTGTAGTTTGTGTTTTTATTATGTTAAGAAGGTCCCCTAACAATTACTTTCTCATATGTCTTTTATGTATTGACAGAGATTAGTTACATTTTTTTATATGTAGATAGATTTCTGAGACAAGCCTTGAGATTTTTGCAGGGACAGTTGTTAAAGCATTGTATCGAATTTATGAATGTAAAATTACATAACAACCATACTAGTCCATACTAATATGGAAAATGCGATAGTATGTCTGTGTGTTTACCTGACAGAGAGAAAAGAGTAATCTAGTAGAAATCCTTAAATATGGAGTAAATATATGTATATATATATATACTCCGTAACTAAGGATATGTATATTCCAAAATAAAAGTCTACGTACATCTACGGGTACATTGATGAATAGCATTACTTTCAATTATCAATACTACACTTGCGAGGCTTCCTTCTCTGACATACAGAGGCGATTAACAGGTCAAAGTACAACTATAGCGAGTATTTGCACTTTGTTCTCTGAGTCATCACATATCCTTGTGATTAGAATAAATGGTGACAAATGATATTGATACTTCGTCACCACGCGGATATACATCCATCAGCATTTGGTAATATCTAAATGGGGGAACTGCTTGTGGGGTCTCATCTGTTCGTTTATGGCTACTGATTAAATGATTTCCTTTTGACTAAAATGGAATAGCATGTGCTGGTGGTCGCTACATTCTCTGGAGTTTAATTTAAATATGAATCTGTATTTTGGTTTCCGTGTACAAGATTAATTAAATGTAATTTGAAAAGCTCAATTTCTTGTAAAAAAACACAACAAAATTTTTTTTACCTAATCTATAAGAGTTTGTGCTTAGGAATAGATTAATACTTAGGTAGTACATGTATTATGTAGCTATATGTATGTCACAGTGATGTTAATCAACACCAGAATATAATTGTTCTACACACAACTCTTGTTTCGCAGATGACTTCGTGTAGCGAAACCTTGACCAAACGTTAGACTCTATACCTAAGTCTCACCTATTTAAGCTAGTAAGCAATTTACTTTGTAAGTTGTTTTTTGGTTGTAGGGTGCAGATTAGGCAGTAAAATTACAGGATTTTAAGCTATATTTTAATCCTTTGGAATGGCAATGCATGAATGGCTTCACCTAATGAATGGTGTCGCCTAATAACGTGATGCCACAATGCTGTTCAAGTATATAGGCGACGGTTTCTTCTTACCATTAGTATTGTACATTGTAATTTAAAAAAAATAGAGTATATCCACTCCATCTGATTTTCCTTCACCAACACTTTCCCATATTGCCTCCGATTTATATTTACGTTAGTATCGTGCATAGACCGTTCAAAGTAATCGTGACAAATTTGACGCCAAATTCTAATGTTTACTTGACACATTAGTTAGCAATGGAATATAGTTTACTTTATATAAGTCGATGGAATTCATGTTACGCATCAGTTCTCTTAAGTAAACCTTATGACAAATTGTGATTTTACATATTTATTGTACAGAAATGAAGAATATATGCATAGACTGATTGTTTTTTTATCATGACAAAAGTAGTAGCTTCGCAGTAAAAACATTTTAAAAAAGAACTCCTTAGATGTTACCATTTCTCTGGATCCTCGTTTCCATACTTTATGAAAAGTGACAAAACAGACGCACAAAACTGCATGTATATGTAATTTTAATTTTAATATTAAGCAGTCTCTTTCATATAATATTCGATATTCGACACAGCTCTATAAATATTATGTAAAATGTGTTTACAGAAAACTTCAAAAAGATGTCATGCTACATCCAGCAAGATGACCGTCTACAGGGTTTGCTGACAGTGGGTGAGAACATGGCACTGGCAGCCGACCTCAAACTACCCACCACTATGGATGTATACGACAAAGGAGAAGTGGTGAGTACAATATTCCCTAAAGTAAACCATCTGCCCCGGTCCTTCGCCGAAATTAGAATATTATATAATAATTATATATTACGAATATATTGATCCTTATACTTACTAATATTGTAAATGCGAAAGCAATTCTGTCTGTCGTGCTTTCGCGCCAAAACTACTGATTTAAATTAAATTCGGCACACAGAGTCTAGATCCTGAGAAAGGACATAGACTACTTTTTAATTTGAATATAGGGATTGAAAAGGAAGACAAGGTACTTGTAAATTAAGAGTGTAGGATATATCGTAATTGTTTAAAACTTATTTTTAGGCTGTTAAGTATAAATAAATATGATATTGAAAGTTACTTGTTACTTATTATTAATTCAAAGGTGTGTTCGTCTTTTTGTTATTACCTTTTCACATTTATTAAACTACTGCATGCCAGAAGCATCATTTACACAAATAATAAATAAAATTAAGTCTACGAAAATGAACAATATGACCACAATTGTGTTATTTTTTGGTAATAGTATTCAATTAAATAGGCAGGATGTAATTAAAGGAATTGAATATTTATTACAATTAAATGTGTATAAGATTGTATTGTGCGCTTTTCCTTACACAAATAGACATCTTCATAAAAAAATTAACAGTAAGGTACATTACCTGAATAACTTATTACATACATTGACATGTCGTCATAGTGACATTTTTACATTTTTTGATACTAATAGTTTTATTAGTGATTTTTATTTGACAAAAGATACAATGTATCTTTCTAAATCATCTAAAAATAAAATAGCCACTTTAGTGGCTTATAATATTGACTACATGAACAGTTTACATGGTAAACTTAAACATAAAAATACTGACATAACAAATAATTCTATTAATATTTGTGACATAAGTACTATGACTGCAGATTTAAACTGCTCACAAAGACAAAGGGAAAGCAATCAGAATTAATAATTGTTCATCAGAACATACAAAGTTTTCC
Organism: Achroia grisella; assembly: GCF_030625045.1. NCBI lineage: Eukaryota > Metazoa > Arthropoda > Insecta > Lepidoptera > Pyralidae > Achroia > Achroia grisella. The sequence goes on from NW_026712845.1 coordinate 1,053,377, forward strand.
CGGCAGCGAGTTAATTATACAATTATTTTTAGAAAAGTATAATATTGATATTGTCTGTTTCACAGAACATTGGCTTAAAGAGAGCAATATGATGTTCAATTTAAATAATTATAACGTTGTCAGCTGCTTCAATAGAAAGTCAGTTAACAGAGGCGGGTCTATGATAATTGCAAGAAATAATATTAAAGTAAAGGAACGTGCTGACATTGTTAGACTTTCTATTGAGTGTTGTATAGAATTATCTTGTATAGAACTAGAAAATTATATCCTTATATGTGTGTACAGGCCTCCTAATAGTGATTACAATGTTTTTGAAGGGGTGATGGAGGATATTTTAAAAAAAGTATTTAATAGTATTAAAAAAGTTATTGTATGTGGAGATTTTAACGTTGATATTCTTTGTAACACACCCACATGTACAAAATTTATTAGTTTATTTCAGTCGTTTGATTTATGTCATGTCTTTCATGAACCCACTCGTGTAACTGCCACGTCTGCTACTTGTCTTGACAATGTTTTTTGTAACTGCGAGTATACAGAAAAATTCATAATAAATAAACTTCCTTCAGATCACTGTGGTCAAGTTGTTAAGTTTAGCAGTCAAATCAATAAAATCAACAATAATAAAAAATCAAAAAGACAAATAAATGTTTACAATATTAATAAATACAAAAGCGCGATTAAAAATAAATTGGATTTGCTGTTACAATCTAGTAATAATCCTGATTATCTTTACACCAAGCTAATTAATATTTTATCCGGAGAATATGAACAATTTTTCAAGAAAAAAGAAGTTCATGTTAAATCTAAATTCACGGAATGGGCAACAGTAGGAATACTTAAAAGTAGAAATATTTTGTTTGATTTATACGATCAAAAAAAATATCGATTTGATGACAAATTCACCACTTATGTGAAAAATTATTCTAAAATTTTTAAAAAAGTTTGTATTATGGCTAAGTCTAATTTTTTTAATAAACAAATTAAGCAGTCTTCTGACAAAATTAAAACCATCTGGAGCATTATAAATAAAGAAACTGGAAGATCTAAAATAGCCTGTAATCAATTTACATTAAATTATGATAATAAATTAATAACAACAACAAAAGATGTAGTTAATATTTTTGAAGATTTTTTTGTTAATATTCCGATTGATATTACATCTTCTCTGGACTCATCTCAATCTCGAGCAAAAAAATTACTAGAGACTAATATCGGTTGTTGTTCTTTAAGATTTAAATTTTCACATGTTAGCCCCTTTCATATCATAAAAATATTCAAACAGCTAAATTTAAAAAATACGGAAGACCTTTGGGGCATGTCTGTAAAAGTAGTTAGTTCTTTCATAGATATTGTTGCTCCATATCTAGCCACTATTTTTAATAAATGTATTGATAATGGCGTTTTTCCACATTTAATGAAATTTAGTAAATTAATCCCACTATTTAAATCAGGAGATAAATTTGAGCCAGGGAACTATAGACCTATATCTATTTTGCCAGTTCTAAGTAAGGTGTTTGAAAAGATAATGTTAAATCAAATGTTACAACACTTCAGGGTTAACGGACTGCTTCACAGTCAGCAATATGGTTTCACCGCCGGCAAGTCTACCACTGACGCAGGTGTTGCGCTAATGACACATATTTTCGAATCTTGGGAGAAGTCACAGGATGCACTCGGAGTTTTTTGTGACCTATCAAAGGCATTTGATTGTGTGGATCATAAAACGCTTTTGTACAAGCTCGAACATTATGGTATAAGAGATAATGATCTAAAATTAATGAGAACTTATTTAGAGGATAGGGTCCAAACTGTAGATATTGACGGTGTAAAATCTAAGGGAGCTAATATTAAGATGGGCGTTCCACAAGGGTCAATCTTAGGCCCCTTTCTCTTTTTAATCTACATAAATGACCTTCCCTTTATGGTAGAGAAAATTGCAGATATAGTGCTGTTTGCGGATGATACTTCGTTAGTGTTTAAAATTGGACGCCAAAGTAATCAATTAGACGATGTAAATTGTGCTATGTCTGCAATATTAAATTGGTTTACATGTAATAACCTATTATTAAATTCCAGCAAAACGAAGTGTATAAAATTTACACTTCCTAATGTAAGACTAATAAATACACAGTTATTGCTTAATGACGAAATAGTAAATTTTGTTAATGATACAGTTTTTTTAGGTATTACAGTAGACTCGAAATTACAATGGGGGCCCCATATTTCAAAATTGGCCAGTAGACTCAGTTCTGCTGCATATGCAATTAGAAGAATTAGGCAATTAACAGACGTGGCGACGGCTAAACTTGTATATTTTAGTTATTTCCATAGCATAATGTCTTATGGCATACTGCTGTGGGGTAAAGCAGCCGATATAAATACTATATTTGTTTTACAAAAGAGAGCCATACGTTCTATTTATGGTATGGGTTCAAGAGAGTCATTACGTCAGTGCTTTAAAGACTCAAATATCCTCACAGTTACTTCACAATACATTTATGAAAATATTATGTATACACGGAAAAACTTAGAGAGTTTTAAAAAACTCAAAGACTGTACAAGTAGAAACTTACGCAATATAAATAAGCTTATTTTACCTAAATGCCGTCTGCACAAAATCAGTAATTCATTCTATGGTAATTGCATAAGATTTTATAATAAACTGCCAGAATCTGCATTAAATCTGACAGAGAAGCAATTCAAATCTTACATTAAACAATTTTTATGTAAGAAAGCCTATTACAGGATAGACGAATTCATAGATGACAATATATCAAGTAAATAATTAGTTTATTAGCATACAACGTTATAATTTATTTTCTCATTGCTTTCTTGATTTAATTGATTGATTTTAGAAATATGAAAGCGTAGCGGTTTTTGTATTAATTGCCGCATGCATTCTTATGTAAAACGTGAATACTATAACTATCAGATGGCAATTGTGAGTAGCTTTGACGTGGTCTAGTGTTTTGAGTAGTCATGCTCACTAAAATGTCCAGACTTGTGGCGGCGTGGTGGGCCGGGTCATTGGGCTCCCTAAAATATGGTCGAGCGCAGTGATGGCTGGCTCATCCGTCATACTCGTGAACGGGTGCTGCTTGTAGGGACTGGTCTGCTCTAATCACTATGACTGATTTCCTCTTATTAATTGTTTAACCAGTTGGTTATGTATTCAATATTTTTTCTTTTTGAATATTTAATTGAATTAGTGCTAATTGGTGGTTTGTATTCACACACTTAAACTTAAAAATGTAAAGTAATAATAAAATTATTTAAAAGAGCAACACGCAAGTTTCTTGCTCGTTCTTCTTGTGATGAGACAGCTTTCCGAACGAGCGGTAGATTAAAAAAAAATGTAATGACTATTCAAAAGTGCTTCAATGTAAGTTTATTTGAATAAATGATTTTCTATTCTATTCTATTCTATTTAAATGGAGGAATGTTAAGGAAATTTGATGGAAGATAGATTATATCACAGGATCGATATCTATATACTTAGAGATTTTTTAACTAACAAATGAGATAAAATCGCGGATAATACTGGTATACAATATAAATTACTAACACGACACTCAAGTGTGACTGAATTATACTATCTATTGCTGTAGGTACCATAGATACTTTACTGTAAGTACTTTGTTAATCAACTGTTCACATTTTAACAACGATGTCAATCACAGAGTAATGATAATAAGGAATATTTTCTCAACAATGTCATTTAATGATATTGAAATTGATAAACAGTCGCTTAGGGCTTGTAATTGTTTATCTACATATTAATATTCTCATTAAAACAGCTGGTGACTAATTTATCAAAGTCCAAACATGCCTAATGCTACCTACCTATAATTGTATTGCCTTATATCGGCACCTACTCGTGAATGTGTGCTCCTTGTAGGGACTGCTCTGCTCTGATAACTATGACTGATTTATTTTGTTACCTCAGTAACTATTAACTTGCGATTTTGCAGTTGGTATTCATACAAAATTCTTAAAAATGTAATTCTGAATCACATTTGTCTATCTGAATAACAAGTAAGTTTCTTGCTCTCATTCGTCTTGTGATGAGACTGCTTTCCGAATGAGTGGTATAATAAAAAAAATATGTCTTATTATTTCTTTAACAATAAAGGAATTATAAAACGTCGAGAAATTTGCCTGCTTTTTTGTGATATAATAGCTTATTTCCGTTCTCATAATACACTCTACTTTATCAGCCTCAAATTTAGCCTATTCAACCATTTCATGAGGTACGGTAAAAAACAGACAGATACACTTATTTATAATATTAGTACTAGCTATTACTTGTAACTTTGTAATTTTATTTTGTCAAAAGAAGTCTATATTTTTACTCCTTATTACTTTAAAGTACTTCTCTAATAATATATTAATTATAAAATATCCGAAAGTTCGTCTGTTTTTTATGAGATAATAGTATATCTTTTAAATAATACCAATCCATTTTCATAGAAATGATTCTGAATAATTATGTTTAAGCTCAAATTTATAGAGTCCAGTTGTGTACAATTTTGTTTTCTCTCCATCTTGACACTTTAGTAGATGTTCGTTATTCAAATGTTTTCTTCCTTTTTATTACGTATATAAATATCTAAAAAGACCCAAAATTGTAACAATAACAATCTATAAATCAGTTCTTTTAATCTCAATCTATGAATAATTAATGAAAATCGGTTGTATTACATTTTTATCAGTTACTCAACAGGTATTACAAGAAGTTAATCAATTCATGAACACCGTATTTTTTGTCCTAGTTTTAACTAGTCTCAATGTCATGTTTATGTTTATATGAGTATATAGAAGCGAATAAACAATTATTATTTCTTTTATTGATATATTTTTTTAAATAATTTATTAATAGTAAAAAATATTTCTATACTATATATATATTTATAGTTAGTTTATTTTTGTATCATAATTAAACACGGGAAAATTTTATGACCCTGTAGCAGGTCAAAGGAACCATCTCAGTTTTTTTTTTGGATGGGAATGGTGCACCCGTCTGCGCTAACGGTTTATGCTGGTGGGGCTCCAGAGGTGGATGATAAGATGACCTTGAGGTCAAGTCATATAGCTCAAATATCGTGACAAATATACCAGGAATTTATGACGATAGCTTCCTGGTGGACGCGTGGAGGTCAACCTTACATAGTATATTGCTAGCTATGGGGTCATCAGTCCACATTACTAACAATCCCACTACCCCCAACCGTTTCAGTTAAAAGTATAAATATGTAGATATAATTGTATTTGAAGAATAATATTACTATTTCAGATTGAAAACATATTATCGAACCTTGGATTATATGAACATATAAATACACGAGGTTCTCAATTGTCCGGAGGGCAGAAGAAGAGGCTGTCCATTGCATTGGAGCTCATCAACAATCCGCTCATAATGTTCCTCGATGAACCAACCACGTAAGTAACCTATATACTTAAACATTACCACGGATATCACGTGATCATAAATCACGTGACACTCGTAATACCCACATATACACATGTATTGCCATTCCGGATTTCGAAAATGTTACCATAATATATTTCTAATATTTTTTTTTATAATAATTTTGCCAAAGTCTAGGATGGAACATACACTACTTGTATTATAATCTGTGGATACGGTATTTCGAGTAAATTTATTTTTTATATTTCCAGTGGACTTGACAGTTCATCTTGTACACAAGTGGTACAACTTTGCCAGAAGCTAGCTCATCAGGGACGCACCATTGTATGTACGGTCCACCAGCCATCCGCCTCACTGTTCAGAGTTTTTGACCACGTATACGTATTGGCAGCTGGCCAATGCCTCTATCAAGGCACCACAGAAAAATTGGTACCTTACCTGGAGAATGCCCGGATACCTTGCCCAATATACCACAACCCTGCTGATTATGGTAAAGTTTTATGTTTTTTATATTTATACAATTCATATAATTCCTTTTAGTTCCAAAGTAAACAGAACTTATGTTATGGTTACTAGACAGCTGATATAAATATTGACCCTTTTTTGTAAATAAATACATAACATACGTAGTAAATACCCAGACTGATACAATCAATCATACTCATAAATACACATGTTTGTAATGGCCTTATGACTCCAGCAGTGTGAGCTAAAGACGACATAATACTACCTTCTCTTTCTCACATACACAATGTTTGTTTGCAGTAATCGAGCTGGCATCAGGCGAATATGGTGAAGACAAAATAAAATATCTAAAGTCCAAGACTGACAATGGTAGATCATTGGAATGGCTCGATGAACCAGACACTATACCGAGTATGGAAGCCCTCAGGAAACTACACCCTCTGTGTGAACTCAGAAACCTGGACCCAGGTTCTTCGGTGGAAGAAACCTCACAATGGAACCAAGGATCCGTACTTATCAGACGAGGATTCCTGAAAGCGAAACGTGATTCGGTAAGTTAAGCCATATTCTCATTTTAATAATTAAAAATTTTTGAGTATGTCTTAATTCATTATTTACTTGCTCATTGTTCTTGCATTGCTTGGTTTTTCTTTTTGTGATGAATCTGTGTTTCGATTGAGTGATAGAATAAAAAAAAATATGTCTATTCAAAAGTGGTTAAATTATGTTTATTTGAATAAAGTTAATTTTTGTTATAATGTATTCATTTTCAAATGGAATACTTAGTAAAGTCTCTACTTAATCCCCAAGTAACTTAGCATGAAAGCATAGATTGATATTTCCAACAAAGAAGAATATCCTATGAATATATATAGTAAATATAAATTAATGACGCAATAAGTTCAGACCGACTAAACTGATTTACTCATATTATTATGATTTCGAATACTTCATAGAAGGTTCTTGCAGAACGAAAAGTTTAAGAAAAAAAAGTCAGAAAATTGGGATATTTTAGAAAACTTTTTAACTTAACGTTTTCATGTTGATCGCTCATTCACTAAGATAAATAACTCATTAAGTATAATTAGTGTGAATTCTTCTGGATTATTAATATATACGTATATAATACGTGAAGCCAATATTTATACCACTTTTTGCGAAAATTGCGCTAACGAAGGAGTATGATATGTGCGAAATATCATGCTCATCCGTTAGCGCAAGTATCGTTATAGTTTAGATAGACTTTTTTTTAAGTAATACTTTATATGCTGTTTTGAAAGTGTGTGGTTAATTGAGAATATATTAATATTGTTTGTATTTAACATTATTTATCTATAATCTTTGACAATAGAATCTTAATAATATTCAAACTTGTAATATAAATTAATTGTGGCTGAATTTTGACCACTGGGGGACCACTACATTTTATTAATATATCTGGGCAACAACTATAATGACTTCATTGTCATTTTCACCAGCAGTTCCAATTGAATTACAATTACTAAGTAAAATATAATAAAAGGTTACTTTCTATATTTCAGACTATGACTCATCTCCGCGTTATGGTAAACATAGTAGTGGGTCTTATGTTAGGAGTGCTATTCATTAATGCTGGTAACGAAGGCTCCAGAGTTCTCGACAATTATAATCTGCTGTTTGCCATATTAATGCACCACATGATGTCTCCGATGATGTTAACTATTTTAACATGTAAGTATTATCTACTTTTAAAATGGTTAAAGTAACAATTTCGGGTAATAATATTATTGGCAACTGAGTACTTGATCTTGATCTTGAACTGTTGAATCGATAATTTCACTGCGTTTTCGTATTTATATTTCTTAATGAATGAAATTATTTATAAATTTATTCTTCTTTTCCCCAATTTTAAACTAACATTTTTTTACTTCTTAACAGCACAAACTTATGTAATTTTTTTAAATCAACGTAGTATACAGTATTGTATGTGTTTGTCATAGATTAAGTCAAATGACAAAGTATTTGTTTTTTCTACGTGCCACTATTTCTTTGCATTACTAATTTTATTTAAATTCTTATTTCTTTTACTTACTACTGCTACAAATTTTACATATAGTTTTATTTCGAAGTTTTTAGTTAAAGAAATATTAGTGTACATATTTTTTTAATAAAACCATGTACCAATTAGGACTATTGTTGACAACGTTGTTAATAAACCTGCACTTAATCCTTGAAGTACATCTTACAGTTTCAAAAAACAAAATACCTAAATAAATATGTGTTCCACCTTGTATTGGCATTCAAATTAACACCTCTCGATATTGATTTTGTCCTTTATTTAGAAGCCCAACCGCTTGTTTTAATATAATGTCAATGCATGTTTTATTTTGTAACTTTCATGTTTCTTTTTTATATTGTAGATATTCAATAAATTTGTTGTATATTTTCTTTTTTTTTGTACTATATTGGTGGTAAACAGGCAGACGGCCGACCTGATGGTAACTGGCTACCGTAGTCTGAGACAATAGGGGTGGCAAAAATAATGTCTATAAAATATAATAATGTGCAGCATTTATTGTAATGTAATTTAATTTTAGAAATGTACGATGAAATATCATATTAATTATTTATTTATGTTCCAGTCCCTGCAGAGATGTCTATATTATCCAAAGAACATTTCAATAGATGGTATTCGCTAGGGTCTTATTATGTATCTATAACTATAGTGGATCTGCCAATTTCTGTGAGTATTTTTATTCAGTGTATTGATTTTTTTTTTAATTTTTGAACAAATATCGGATACTTTTGCGTTTTGTCCTGATGATTATATATTTTTTATATCTATTATTTTTTTGAAATGGATGATATTGGAATGGTGCACCTGCCTACGCTAACGGTTTACGCTAGCGGGGTACCAGTGGAGAATGATAAGATGAACATGAGGTCAAGTCACTTAGCCCATCGTAACAAATTCTGCAGCAATTTATCACGATAGTTTCCAGGAGGGGTCCCCCTGTAAACAAGGTCAATCTGACTTAGTACAATACAGTACAGGCGTTATTAATCCACATCACTAATAATACCCTTCCCCTCTTGTCGTGAGACATTATGTAAAAAATGTAATTAATTATGTATTCCAGGTAGTGTCGTGTGCTCTATTTAGTGTGATAGTGTACACTATGTCAGGACAACCACTGGACATGAACCGGTTCTTAATGTTCTTCGTCATATCTTTGTACACAGTACTTGTAGCACAGAGCTTCGGTCTTATGATCGGCGCGGCCTTCAATGTTGTTGTAAGTACTCACTTTTATATCTGACTATCTTAATAATATTATAAAGTTTGTAAGTATGGATGTTTGTTACTCTTTCACGTAAAAACTACTAAACGGATTTTGATGAAATTTTACAGTAAAATACCTTATACATCAGAATAACATATAGGATATATCTTATATATAAAATTCTCGAGTCACAGTTTTCGTTCCCATACTCCTCCGAAACGGCTTGACCGATTCTCATGAAATTTTGTGAGCGTATTGAGTAGGTCTGAGAATCGGCCAACATCTATTTTTCATCACCCTAAATGTTAGGGGTAGTCCACGCCTATTTTTTTATTTTATTTTAAGGCAAAACAACGTTTGCCGGGACAGCTAGTTTTTTATAGTAATTTAACTATTTTCGCATTTATTACTGCTAGTAATAAATGCGAAAGTTTGTAATTATGCATGCATGTTTGTTACTCTTTCATGAAAAACGGATTTTGACGTAATTTTACACGGTATAGTTTAAAATAGTACGTTTGGTGAATTCCCTTCCAGCAATGGTATTCCCAAACCGATACGATATTAAAAAAAGAGATTATTTCTTCTTAAAAGGCCGGCAACGTACTTGCAATTGCGGGTGTTCACTAATGGCGGTAATCACTTACCATCAGGCGAGCCGCAAGCTCGCTTGCCCCTATACTTTAAAAAATATATTGTCTTCAGAATGGCACATTCCTGGGTCCTACCTTCTCTGTGCCGATGATGATGTTTGCCGGTTTCGGAGTGACGCTGCGAGATCTACCTTCATATTTGTATTGGGGCTCTTACGTGTCGTACCTTAGGTACGGACTTGAAGGCTTCATTGATGCTATCTATGGGAATGACCGGGAAAAGTTAGAATGTGAAGAGGCACTATATTGCCATTACAGGTACGTAATCTTACTTTACTAATATTGTAAGTTAATGTTAATGTTGTTGTAATGTTATGTTAAGTTATAAAAAAATTTAAGGTTACGTGTATGGATGGATAAATGTTTGTTACTCTTTCATGCATGAATGCACTGAATGAAATTTTAATGATACAGTAATATAGCTAACATCAGAATAACACATAAGCTATAATTTAAAAAGATATTATGTAAATTGGACGAAATATAATGATAAGTGACGAAGGTGTGCGGATCCGCTATCTATCTAGCTAGTATCTTTAAAAAAAACTAGCTTGAGCTAGAAAACATTGTTTTGCCATATAAATTAATATCGCTATTTAAAAATATAGGTTGACGGTAGAAGGACGAAAATATAGGAGTGTATGTATTTTGAATGCCTCATCATAAAAGAATTGTACAAATCTAAAAAATATTTTTAAAGGTCAGTTAAAGTGGAAGTTTATTTAGTGGTTATTAACTTAGTGGTTTAGAAATAGATAACCTATTTTCCGACTCATCGAGTATATGAAACGATCATATAAAATATCATCAAAATCGGTTAAGCTGTTTCGGAAATTATGGCAACTAACACTGATAATTTTATTTAATAGATAGAAGAAGTAATTTTACAAATAAGTATAATAGGATAATAAATATTACTGTTAATATAAATCTTATTGTCCTGCATCTGTCCATAATCAAATTAAGCTAAATTAAATAAATTAATTTAATTAAAAAATATTGCAATATAATAATGAAGATGATGATAACAGTGAGAAGTAATAGTCGTGATGCTGATGCTGCAGATGCTGCTCGAAAACAAAATAAATGTAAAATTCTCCCAGGTTAGTCCTTTCGAGAGTGGGCAACCAAATAAGGCTGATATTATACGATAGATCAATAACATATATTTAATTTGAATAAAATACGGGATAAATATTTGTACGCTTCATATAAGCAGATTTTGTAAGGGCCATGTTTTCATATATGACTACTTTTGTTGTACTGTAACAAATAAATGAATTATTATTATAGACTTCCTGAGACGTTCCTCAAAGACATCGCAATGGTCCCCAACATGTTCTGGTGGGATGTGATGGCGCTGACGATCTTCCTCGTCGTGCTCCGGACAGCTGCGTTCATTCTTCTGAAATGGAAACTCACTGCTGTCCGGTAAACAGCACCTGCTCTCTACCAAACATCCTTTGTCATTCTTATTTTTAATTTAATATGAAATTAATCGAACAAGTACTGATTGGTTATAATAAATAGGTAATTATGTTTTTAAAATGATCAATTGAGACTTATTACTTAGCTATAAAAAAATATGGACCATATTGTTGCTCAATGAAATTAGATGGTAAATATATAATAATAAATTAAAGCAACTATTATCTAAAAGTGTACTTTATGTGAATTAAAATGTGATAAGTATATTAAATTCCATTAAAATAATTATTTACCTGAGTATGTGAAAAATTGTATATACGGTGGTGTGTGATGCATTTACATTCTTTATGGAACAAAACTTTTATGTAGTAATAATGAACAAAGTGTTTTTAATAAATGTACACCCAGAATTGTCAAACATTTCCATATAATTAAGAGAGGAATCTATATAGATTCAACTTATGTAGGAATAAGATTAATCTGCACTACAAATTTTAATCGCGCATTTTTTATTTGTTGTATATACAAATAAAAAATGCGCGACTATATACAAAAACTATTTAAAAAAATAGAACTAAACTACGAAACTGCAAGATGCTGAAACAAAATAAATATTTAGAAAAAATGAGTGATTATAAATTTATAGTGCGGATAAGTTCTAAAAACAGTGTGATATAGTGTGATTTATTTTTTTATAGTTGATCTGTAGGTAGCTTATTTTAGCAAGGGAATACTTCTGTAGATATAATACACTGTTCAAACAAAATATGCAGTACGTTAAAAACATATGTAGTTATTGTTGTTTGTACATATATACGTATTTTTGTATTACCATTGTTGATTAAATATATAGACAAAATACAGAAATAATATTTATTTTATTTATGATTTAACACATGACAAATTTATTATTACAAATGTTTTTTATATACGTAATAAATATTAGGAAATCATTTGTATATTTTAATAATATTTATTGATATAAAATAAAACAAATATTGCTAAATCTAAAATTAGTAGGTAAATAAGGATTCTCTTGAAATTATTAAAGATTATTGTATGAGATATTAGGAGTGCTCAAAATTAAGTTCCTGACGTTGAAAGACGTTAAAATTGTTAATGTGGCGTATGAACACATAATTTTTTTACTTATAATTATATACTACTATATAATTCTATTTATTATTATGGTTTACATAAAATGGTACCTACATACAACGTAGGAAATGTACATAAATAATTGTGCAGACGTTTAGTAATAGCAAATTAACAATAAATATTTTTCAACATCAAAGGACAGATAAAGTAAATTACTATTTAGACATTCATTAATTGTAGGTGGATACTTAAACGAGAATTGAAATCTCATATTTTTGACAGTTTGCTGTTACTAAATGCTTATTTATTCAATTACCTGACTTTATCTTTATACTATAAGTTTAAGTTAGGTAGTTTCATAATTTATAAATAAGAAATAAAATGTAAGACTTAATTAAAATAAAATTGTATCTTTTGGTGACAATAAGTTTTGTAACTTAATAAATAAATAAAGTTTTTCCGATATGCTTATATTATTTATTCTCATTACTATTTACAAAACGACAACTGATTATGACCAAAATTTTATGAGGTGATAAATAGTAAGATTTTTTATTATTATTCATGGACAGTATATAACATCCACAACAATTGCAAGAAACACCAGTTAACTAGACACAAAATAAAAATATAAGAAACATAGGTAAGCTGTTCTTGTGGATGTCTTGTGGATTTCTGCACTAACGGTTTACGCTGGTGGGGCATCAGTGGAGGATGATAAAATGAGCATGAATTCAGGTTAGTTAATCTATAGTGGTATATTCACCAAGAATTTATCACAATCGTTTCCATGGGTAGCCACGTATAAGTTAACCTGACTTGGTACATTGCTAGCCATGGTGTTATTAATCCCCTTGTTATCATAGGTAAATAGTTATTTTTACCTGTTATTTGATATTTTCACGAAAGTAGGATAATTTATATTTTGGATGCTATAGTAGACAGATTTCTGTTTATAAAAATATTTTAATTAACGAAAGACAAAAAATTGTAACATAATCATTTGGTGAGAATTTAATCAATTGACAGAGAATAGATGAAGCGATGATATTTGGAATCCGCAAGAATTAAAAGTACATTCTTAAAATTACTATCAATTAATAATTATGTAATCATATAATTAAAATAAGTGGCAAACTCCTTCTTTCCTATGTGTACTGTTATTACTAAGTGCAATTATTTCCAACTTGTGTATTATTATACTTGCTTCTAATATTATGAATTTTGTTACGAAGACATGTATGAAGTAACTGCCTGTCCAGTATAATCCAGTTTCTTTTACGTGAATATTTTTGTACATAATCCAATAGGACCATTCTTGCATGATTATCCAGTCCAGGCCTTACATGTATGCCATCAGGATCAAATACGCAGGCTTTTTTGCCAGTTAAAGAACACGTTCTCAATGCGTTCTCAGTAAAAATTTCCGGTAACAATTTTCGAGCAAAACTCCTAGTATCATTTGAATGTCTTTTACTATTGTTTAGTTTCATGGCATTGATGTATACACCTGAATGAGGCATGAGTTCAACGAGTCCCTTCTTTTTATTGCGATGCCTTATTGTCCATTTCGAGTCATTTTCGTCATACTCTGGTGGCAATGTGAATGATCGATCTCGACGTTCAATTTTGCTCGGAGCGTGGTCAGTATTGTTATCATCTGTCTTGTCTTTTTTATTCATATTTCTGCCTTCCTCCTTTGCATCACGAGAATCTAATTTTTCTTTATGCCCATGGACTTCTTTTTGGTTCAATTCTTTATTTTTATTGTCAATTCTGTTACCAGAATTCTCTTCTATTTTTTTTATTGCTGGAACATCAGATGTATTAATAATATTCTGAAATTTATCTAGCATGTCAAGAAATGTCTTTATCGCCATACAGTGCTTAGAATACGCATGATACAGGGCTTCAATCATGAATTTATTTTTTTCACATTCAGAATACAAGTCGTTTAATAATTGCCTAAACTCACTACTAAATAGTGTTTGTAAAATCAACGAGGGTTGTAATTGATTCTGAAACTTGGGAATATTATTCAATGATGACATGTTTTCTTTTTCGTTATCATCAGCATTAATGCTCTCGTCAAATCCATTTTTTAATTTTTTTACCATTATCACCATCTTCGGTACAGCTTGCTCCATTAAATTAACTTTGGCTGCTAGTGAAGAGTGTTGTGCAGAATACCTGGTGAAATATTTATTGCGTTCTTGATCAGAACTCTCAATCTCTTGTAACTGCTTATTATTGTTGTTTAATAAATATTGTTCATTTTGTGAATTAACAACGGCTGGAATCGGTCCATCTTGTGTCACAGTTAGAGATTCCATAAGTTCATCATCTTCTGAATCAGATTGCGATTTTTGTTCTTCGTCAGGTGTAGATGTTAAGTCTGGAAAAGACATAATTAAGTTAATATAATTAGGAATAGAAGCCTGAATGTATTGATAATATTGTAAACATCAATAGTAGTATAAAAAAATCCCTTGAAACTTAAAGTAGCTTTAAATGGAATAAATATTTATATTTCTTAAATGTGCCTAGAAACCTTTCTTTATTACTACTATTTTTAAATAAATACATGTATATTATAGTTTACATATAAAAGAACCAGACCAATACATACAGTTATACTGATGAAAATAAATGTTTGTACCGTGCGAGGAATCGTAACCGCGATATCGGAAGTAACGCGACTATAATTCATAGATTATCATAAATTTTGAATTTTTGAGTATAATTTTGTTGAGGTTTTATGTACAATTCTTTTTTATGTCAATATTTTAAAAAGAGAGTCTTAAATGTCGTATTTTTTTATGTCAATTAGATATTTAGAAATTTTTGCAATAAACATATTTTTTCTATTCAGCTTTTCTATTAGTATTTTCTTTTCCTAAGCGAGCCTAAAACGATTTTCCACAAATTTTATGGCATTCTTATTAGTTATTTTCATCTAAATTTAAATGACAAAATTTTCTTCTTAGAAACAAAAACATGTAGGTATAAATTCTAAAGTCATATAAATATAAATATAAAATCTTGAATCAAACTTAATTTTTAAATATTATTTCAATAAATCTAAATAAATTTTCAATAAAATATAACGGAAATTCGATGAACTTAGTCTGTTTACTTAAGAAGCCGTCTTCAGGGTAAGTACGGTTCATACACCGAAGTGTCTCAAGTAAGTTCCTTAAAATCCTCGGTCTAAGGAACATTTAACTGTTATTTGATAATAACAACGTTTAAATGGTATGTAAATTTATAAAACGCACATGTTTCATGTGTCGCAGCCTTATTTTATACGGGGGAACTGCGATCATCGGAGAGTGAGGTATTGTGCTAAACTTCTACACCATTTAGATAGTCAAGATTAGTACTAACTTTCGCCCAAGGCCCTTTTTTTCTAGAACACATTGCTTTTTATTGTACAAAGTGTATTTAAAGTATGTAAAGACAGAAGAGAGTATGTTAGAGTCACTTAGAAAATGACATATTAAAAAACCGTAGTTCTTTTTACGTACCCTTTTCAGTATTTTCAGTATATCCTTTTTCTTGAATTGTTATTTTTTTAAGTAGTTTGATGTATTCTTTGGCATCTTTATAAGAATCTGTAAACCAAATTGCAAAACTAGAAGAAAAATGTTGTACCTCTTTTACGAATATTGCGCGAACGGATGAGTATGATATTTCGC
This sequence comes from Achroia grisella, assembly GCF_030625045.1. Taxonomy (NCBI): domain Eukaryota; kingdom Metazoa; phylum Arthropoda; class Insecta; order Lepidoptera; family Pyralidae; genus Achroia; species Achroia grisella. The sequence continues at coordinate 1,069,413 of NW_026712845.1, forward strand.
ACACTTACAGTTTATATACTCGTAGAGAAGGTGTGCAGAATACTAATAATATTCTTTTAGATTATGCATACCTACATACTCTTTTGTTTATTGTTAAATTTGTGGTCAAATAGAGAATAACATTAATTTATATTATTTGTCTATAATCTTAAATGAACTAAATGTTAAATCATTTATGCTCGAATTTCGATCACTTGGCGATCAGTGTTAAATTTTTTCTCAATCTGAAAATCTTTCATTGTCACTTGTAAAAAAATTATAAAATAATTTATGGTTAGTTAATAAATATAATAAAAATTAAACCTATAGGTACCACAATCAAAACAAAACTACCTGTACAGTATTTAATATTGGCGTTGAAAATCATCCAGTCTCTTAAATATGTTTCCTGTTTCTTTACACGTTTTTTCGTAATGGACCATTTTTCCGTTGGAAATTTAACGATGGCTGCATCGTCTGATATTTCACGCAGCATTATCCAGCAACTTGGTATGCAAACATATTTATGGAATTTTATAAACGGATGAAAATCTACTAACTCAATCACATAAAACATGTTTTCGTTCATTTGAGTCATCTGAAATGTTAAATCAAATCAAAGTATATATGGCACTAATCAAGAATGTTATTATAAATAAAACTCAAAAACAATATTTTTAAAATATCTTACTATTTATTCCAGTTTTTACGTTTCGGCAAACCAAACGAACTGTTAGTAGCAATATTAAATCATAGATACTCAACTGAACTGTAACAATTTTGTTATAACCCTACAAAATACATTGTTTTGATAACAATTTGCAGCAGAATTTCATATAACAATACGCGCGCTTTAACCAAGACGAGAGAACACTAACTGAGTATTTATAGAATTTACGTCACAGACCACAGCAATAATAAAGGTCTGTAGGCGATCTAGCAGCTTTATCAAGCAAATACGATATGTTATAAATTGTAATTCAAATTTGAAGCTTAAATAAATAATGTTGTCACTAAAAATTTTCGTTTGAAACAGATTATAGACTTGCTACAATTTTTACGGATCATTTCATAATTTAAATTGTAAAGTGTACAAATTAGCTTCTATCTTTCTTACTGTCACATGATCACATGTCAATTATTTAAATTATTTTAATTTGTGACAATTTACAATTGTTACTAACTTCCGTTAGAAATACAATTGTTACTAACGGAATATAATAATAATAAACTCTTTTTTCTTAAATAATAATGTAGATATTATATTTAAATCCTTGTTTGTCAATTATAATCGCTCATTATGTGCTAATATCGATATTTTTTGTATCACAAAAGTAATTCTACCTAGATTACCTAGTTTAATAAATCATGCAGGTATCATGTCCAATATAGAATCAGTTTGTGATGTTAATCCTATTTAGAATAGAAATTGATATGGCTGTATCAGAAAATATGGCGGATAGCTATGTTTGCTTTTTATTTAATAATAAACATAAAAATGAACTACCATACTAATATTGTTTTTTAAAGTAGGTCAGGAATATTTAAACAAATCTCTTTCTTTATGTATGATTCTTTGCCACTGCAAGCACACTATTCGGTGCACACCAGCAAGTCTACAAATTAAAATGGAAGACATTGTCAGTCACAATTACGGCACTTGAAGCAATTGATAATAATTTAAATAACGTTAGCTTATTGATGGAAGAATATTGACTTAACCATAAAGTCTGGTCGCTTCAGGGGAATATTGTCTATCAGGTCAACCTTAATCTGGTTCCCTTCGGAAACAATTGCTTTAAACTCCTTACAAACCGGCTAATTGACTTAATTTCGTTCTTATCCTTTACATTGTACAAAAATTTAGAGACACTAGAATTTTTCAATACCATCCAATAAAATCACATTTGAGCTTGATTCAATCGGTTTGATCACGGAAATAGGACTAAATTGATTCATATTTGCATCCAGTAGCGATCCAATACCCATTTCAAGTGTGCTTCAACTGACGGCAATTGTCCAAAGTGTAATTGCTGAATTATCTTATAATATAGAAAAGAAAATAAACTTACATACCGGTTTAATACGTTGGATTTCACACAACACTATCTAGGAATAAGCTAAGCCGAGCTAGACAACTAATAGATATACTTAGATTTTTTTAAAATACATATGTACTTAGTTCTCACATGTAACCACTTCAGAGGATCAATTTGTCTGGCTTCTATACTCTGTAAGATTTCTATAGAGAAACTGCTAGATATAGGTGAAATAAAAGATACATAGGTTCCTTAACAATCGGTTTTGAACAAAGTCTGCTACTGCTGGTTTGGGTGGAAAACTCTTTCGTTCCTATTTCCTAGCGTCTCTCTGTGATCATTATATTTTAAATATAGATTCTAGAGGTACAGTCTTCGGATTTTCCGACCATATTGCTTCAATAAAAACACTATCTACTATTGATAATTACATACATATATAACTAAATGCGCTCGCGACTTCGTATTCTTCATATTGGGAATAAGTTAAGTAATTTTAGTAAACCGAATTTGTTAGTTTGTTACAGTACATTAATATGATCAGCATTCAATTTGTTCAAACCTTTTCTTATGTTAACCAAGTTTACATTTCGGATTATTGTCAAATGTAGTCATCATTACCATGTTAGACCATACCATATATCATATCAGCTATCATATTTTTTTATTATTTATTTTTGGAAAACCAAGGCTATTTACAAACATAGTCATAAACGTAATTAAATCAGAACGGCCACTTGCAGGTTTTCGCGGATAGAATCGTAATATAAAATAAATTACAGTAGGTACTAACACGAGAGGCGTGTATGTGTCATAAGTACTCATAAAATCATATATCAAAAAATAACAATCTTATCTATCTTAATATATGCTGAAACTAACAAATAAACATTTTTAAATAATGAAAATGCAAGTAACATTAAGTTCGATACTTGTAAAACAAAGAATTGCCTGCTCATCACAGCCCTCGCTAAAGATATATTATCATCATCGTCACCGCACTGTAGTCCACTGCTGGACATAGGCCTCTCCCAACGCATAATATTATTAATTTCTAACTTCATAAAAGACTTGTACAAAATGTCTGCAAAGTCCTCTGCCTCTTGGCTATTTCAATAGCACTACCTCTCGTGTGTTGTAAGCAAGATATGAGAGTTTAATTACTCGAGTGCATATAAGGCGATACACCATACTTTGTTAGCCATTCAAGTGTTTCCTTAATTACTATTAATTCATTGTCATTCATCAGTCTTTATTGCGAAGACTGTGACTCAAAATATATACTGATGGCGAAAAGAATCATAAAACCTATAAATAAATGTCATATTTATTATATTTAACCTTTTTAATATTTAGAATAGCTCACCATGCAGTCCGTGCTAAAAATATTCGATTAATTTTTGAAAGGAGTGAGGGCTTGATTATTAATTTTAGAAAGGTGTGAGGGCTTCATTACCAATTTTAGAAAGATGTGAGGGCTCGATTATCAATTTTAGAAAGGTGTGAGGGTTCGATTATCAACTTTAGAAAGGTGTGAGGGCTTGATTATCAACTTTAGAAAGATGTGAGGGCTTGATTATCAATTTTAGAAAGGTGTGAGGGCTTGATTATCAATTTTAGAAAGGTGTGAGGGCTTGATTATCAATTTTAGAAAGATGTGAGGGCTCGATTATCAATTTTAGAAAGGTGTGAGGGCTCGATTATCAACTTTAGAAAGGTGTGAGGGCTTGATTATCAACTTTAGAAAGGTGTGAGGGCTTGATTATCAACTTTAGAAAGGTGTGAGGGCTTGATTATCAACTTTAGAAAGGTGTGAGGGCTTGATTATCAATTTTAGAAAGGTGTGAGGGCTTCATTATCAATTTTAGAAAGATGTGAGGGCTCGATTATCAATTTTAGAAAGGTGTAAGGGCTTCATTATCAATTTTAGAAAGATGTGAGGGCTCGATTATCAACTTTAGAAAGGTGTAAGGGCTTCATTATCAATTTTAGAAAGGTGTAAGGGCTCGATTATCAACTTTAGAAAGGTGTGAGGGCTTGATTATCAATTTTAGAAAGATGTGAGGGCTCGATTATCAACTTTAGAAAGGTGTGAGGGCTTGATTATCAATTTTAGAAAGGTGTGAGGGCTTCATTATCAATTTTAGAAAGATGTGAGGGCTCGATTATCAACTTTAGAAAGGTGTGAGGGCTTCATTACCAATTTTAGAAAGATGTGAGGGCTCGATTATCAATTTTAGAAAGGTGTGAGGGCTCGATTATCAATTTTAGAAAGGTGTGAGGGCATCATTATCAATTTTAGAAAGATGTGAGGGCTCGATTATCAACTTTAGAAAGGTGTAAGGGCTTGATTATCAATTTTAGAAAGGTGTGAGGGCTCGATTATCCACTTTAGAAAGGTGTGAGGGCTTGATTATCAATTTTAGAAAGGTGTGAGGGCTCGATTATCCACTTTAGAAAGGTGTGAGGGCTTGATTATCAATTTTAGAAAGGTGTGAGGGCTCGATTATCCACTTTAGAAAGGTGTGAGGGCTTGATTTATGTCGTGTGGGGTCCGATGTCAATTACAGATGCTAGTATATTAATTGTACAGTTATCGATGTGTTCGCGACCTCAGCATCTGTCAGGGTTACGCCTTGAATGTTCAACACAAATATCTGATAATAACTCTTTGAAACTAGTTCACACCCGTTTTATATGCCCAATTTGAAAATATAAATAATAGTAACTAGTGATGTAACAAATATTGTTTTTATGAATATGAATACAAATATCTGTATCAGTATAATTTTTTTTCCAAAATACTCTTAATTTTTTTAAACGTTATAATATAATAATAATAACCATGTGACATTTTCACAGCGCCATCTAGTCCTAAGCTAAGCAGAGCTTGTGTTATGGGCACTAGGTAACTGATATAAATACATAGACCAAAAATAATCAAATTCATGACTGTTTCCCTCACAAATGTTTGCATCGTGCGAGGAATCGAACTTGCGACAACCGTAAGTAAATTGATGTACAGCTAGACCAGTCAATATATATAAACAAGATGTTTACCATTAAACAACAGGAGTTCATAAATAACACAATCACCGTAAATATAATATGTACTTTATACAATTAATACCCAAAGAAATAATCATTTAAAAAAGAACTGCTGTTACATTCTATTGCAAAATAAATAAGTATGTAATAAATCTATACTTATATGTAATTTATTTTCGTAAAAAGTGAATTATATTCTCTTTTTATAAATAACTAAAACATAGTTTTCATTTACAGAACGACATTCGAATATTTAATTTTGTATTTGATCTTTATTCAATTGTTATTTTTGTGTAACTTCCTATATTACGATAGGCGTTATCTTCGGCAAAACGAAACTATGCTTCCTATATGAATAGGTCTTTGGTATATATTTTTTTTAGAAAACCATAGACTTGAAATAATTTAACCACAGAATTTGTACGACAGTTCCATTATAAATGTCATGATTGTGTTCGATGAATACAAATAATCGATATTACAAATATAAATACCCATTTTCATGACATCCCTAGTTATAACTTAATAGTATAACATGACCTAATTATTGACCATGTATACATTATATCAAATAAATTCTGTTTATGTGATGCCGTATGTTTTAAATTAACAGAGTACTGAGTTCACGTATCATGCATTTAGTTATATTTGTGGTCGTGATAATGTGTCAACCCATTATCAATATTTCGTTAATTACTATTAATTCATCGTCGTCTGTCTTCAGGCATCTTTATACAATATCGCGAGTATGTATATATCTAGACTTTACAATGTATATTTAATTGTATACTGTTCTAAATTTCATGTGGTCATTATTTATACGTACAATTAGGAAAAATCACAAGATACCAAGTTTGATTTAATTTTATTGAGTTCCCGATATTTCGGCACTTTTTTTCAACGTCATGATCACGGGTAGACTGAAGAACTGAGAAGACAGGTCTTTACCCGTTTTCTTCGTCTTCTTTCTAGAAGACTGATACATCGGGTAGATGGCAAATAAAATCTTTTATAGTCAGACATATTGGTCTACTTTCACACGTCTTCGTTTTGTTGCTGGTATTGAACTGGCTCTATACTCATTTTGGGAAACTTTACTAACAGTATCTTCACGTACATTTAATGCACTTTCTGATCTCGATAGAATTCTCTCAATTTTCGAATGCAAATTTCATGGAATTTGTTCATTGAGCAGCGTAATCAAATGTCATAAAATTATGACTATTTAAAAGGATCTATTATTGGGTCATTATTATTTCTATTGCACATTAAATATTACAAGATATTCCAATTAAAGATAAATGTTGCATTTTAATTTTTTTGTAATATAACAATATCTAAAAGATTAAATTTCAATTGTAGTGTAAATTGAAGAAAAACGTTTTTTCATACAATATAGATATTGAACTATTTTAAAAATGATGATGTGATTATTATTCTTTTTTATTGAAATGTAGAGCCGCAAAATATTATATAGTATTTACAGCAGTTATCTTAACATACAAGGCTACATCAGTAGACATATTGACGATTTATATAAACGGATGCAAATATAGGGCTGCTAAATCTCTGGGCTTCCCCATATTTGTTCTAACTTGAAAAGACCTGTGAATGGGGTTTTTAAAGACTAATGATAATGTATATAGGTAGTATAAAGTCGTCTGAGTGGGTACCTCTGCTTCACCTATTTCAGATATCAAATATCAAATATATAAAATGTGTTTTTTTTTGTAATTTGTTTCGACGAAATAAACGAAATGTTTTGTTTGTGGACGGGTGGAGAGATGGACGTTTGGTTCTCTTTTAAACACAAAAAGTAATGAACGGATTTTTATGAATCTATATATAGTAATAAATAGAAATAAGTAAATTATTAAAAAAAACACATTTATTCATGTTTTTCTTTAATAATTTGTTTCTTTTTTGATATTCTTTTGTTTTTCATGTTAATATCATAAACAAAAGTTTGTGAGTGTGGATGACTGGAGAAATGGATGTTTAGTACTCTTTTACACTAAAAAGTCCTGAACGAATTTTAATTAATCTTTATAGTAATGTAGCTTATACATCAGAAAAACATAGGATATAATTTTAGAATATATTATGTAAATTAGGCGAAATATATATATAATGATAAATGTTAAGTAAGTGTGATGTACGAAGTGTCGCGGATAAGCTAGTTTTATATATACAATAATAATGTGTGTGTTGCAGTTGAAATGATATGCCTGTGAAATTACAGGATAATGAGTTTTATCGCCTAAATCCGCAGCAATAGCGCATGAAAGATAATATGAACATTACATGGCGACGTCATGTCCGTTATGCTGATAATGTATAGTTGTATAGGCAATGGTTCACAGTCAGCTCCATCTAGCCTCTGGCTTTAGGTACTAGTATTAAATTAGAATATAAGCAATATTGTGAACTACCTGCTGCGGTTTTCTCGAAAGACATGGATTTTTTCAAAAAGGGTATATTAACGTTTCTTAAGGCTTAGCATCGCCCACATGACTCCTCTGGTATTTACTATTCTACGTTAACCGTTTACCATCAGATATGCCGTAAGATACACAGCCGTAAGATTACAAGCATAAGCTTGTTTGCCACCTCTGTACTCATAGTATAAAAACAATTCATCGCGCTGAAAAGATACTATTTTCCTTTATGCATTTTCCAATGTCCAGTAAGAAGCAGTTTCATCCAAATATCCTATAAGGTTTTTCACTCTCTACAATTTAATTGATAGCAACCCTGTGTAAAGAGATAAACTTAAAATTATGGTTACATTCCCTAATTACATTGATTAACAAAACTGACCTTTCATGGGCAATAATTTTAGGCACATAAGATTTTTATAAACATTATATCTTTTTCTATTTTTTTTTATAACACAGGGGACAAATGAGCATGCGGCTCACCTGATGGTAAGTGATTACCGCCGCCCATGAACACCCGCAACACCAGGGGAATTGCAAATACGTTGTCGGCCTTTTAAAAAGGAATAAGCTCTTTGCTTGAAGGTTTCAATATCGTATCGGTTCGGAAATACCATTGGAAGGTGATTCCACAATGTGGTTGTGCGAGGTTTCTAAGAAGTCGAAGTTTCTAGAAAACCGCACTGTGGAAGACCGCCATTCATCCAGATGATCAGGATGGTATTTCAGTTTCTGGCGGGTGGTACGGTGGTGAAACTCAGCAGTTGGTATTAATCCGAACAATTCCTCAGAACACTCCCCGTGATATATGCGGTAGAAAATGCACAAAGATGCAATATCTCGCCGCAAAGCCAATGGGTCGAGTCTGTCACATAGACGTTGATTACCAATGATTCTGGCTGCTCGGTTCTGAATGCGGTCAAATGGAAGTAGCTGATATTGTGGTGCTCCCGCCCAGAGATGAGAACAGTATTCCATGTGCGACCGGATCTGCGCCTTGTATAATTGCAAGCGATGGGCCGCCGTGTTTGTAGTAAGCAAAAATTTTTTGAACGATATGAGCTTACTTGCTATGTCTAACTTGCTTCACGTAGTGTAATTAAAATAGGTCCAACTCTTGATTTAAATTCCAATTTTATACGGGTACCTCTGATTTGAACACTAAGGTAATTTCTCATATTATAGTTATAACTTATATCCAGGTCTCTTCTAAAAGACATTAATTTCAAAGTTTAGTTTTAATTTTTAATTATTAATATATTAATTAATTTAAGTTTAGATTTGGATGTTTATATAGCAAAAGAAACATCAAAATCTTTTATACTATAATTTTCATGAAAGATATGATAAAAATATTAATTTTACAGTAGATAGAATTCACAAGTTTAATGATATTTAAAAAATATGTCATAAATTTTTTAAATATTGTTGAAAAGTCATAAATAAACTTGAAAACATTATTTTTATTTATTATTATATTAAAATTTGCTTCTTTCTCTTGATATGTTATATTTCTCTTACTTTATTAGTACTTCGAATCGAACACGGACGGTAGGGAAAAAATTAAAATTAGAATGTAAAAATTTGACGTTCATAAGCGGCTAAACTGTCCTACATAAATAAATGATGTTTTAATTTGAATTTGAATTTGAAACACTCTAGAGTCACTTTTTTATTACCTATTTATTCTTTATCCACCATCAACTTCGATCGGTATCGGTAACAGTATCATGCGCATTTCTGTGGATCCCTTGAAAAATCCGGGAATCTCTTCGCCCGTGATTTACATTTGGAAATAATTCGTGTACCTCTCACGTCTTTGACTCCTGGCCTATCGATGATAGAAGATCCTCGAAGGCAGTAGTAGAATAATGTACACGTGTTGATAATGCTATTGATATTATCGACTTAGGTCGAGGTTTTGAACATTATTTTAATACTAACGTAATGATTTCTGTATAGTAGATAGCCCCCCTATTTTAGTGTATAAGTATAATACAACGTGCATGTATTCATAACTCTATGACATGACCGTGCAGTTTGGGTTCAATCTTACTAGCGAAAATTTGTGAGTATGTATGTATCTTTCACGCAAAAACTACTGAAAGGATTTTGATGAAACTTTACACTAATATAGCTTATACATCAGAATAATACCTAGGCTGAATTTCATGCGGGTGAAACCGTGGGCACAGCTAGTATTATCATATTTTTATACAATGCTTTGCTCTGGATTTCTGAGTATTTCAGTTGCATTCTATTTGTAATAAAGGAAATCAGCACATTTAGATAAAGAGGAGATAGCGTTGAACATCCAACTCATTTGACAAAGAGAGTTTATTTAGTGCACGCATAGGACAACGACCTAAGGATATGTTCGTATACCAAAGTTCACAATGATATAGTTTCATTAAGCTAGTTTCAATAATTTTAACTGCCTTTGATAATATTAAAATTAAAAAATAGGTCAATAATTAAATTAAACCAATATTAAAAAGAAAAATGTATGGATTGTGTATTTTTAAGGAATAACAAATATATATAGGGTTATAAATAGTCAATGTAGAGAAAAAAAATAAGACAGTGTTGCCACTTTTTATTAAGCTGAGATCAGCTTCAATTCCAAGAACATAAAAATATACAAAGACAGATCTACTTTCATGAACGATCTTTGTATCCAAGGGTTATAAATATTCACTGTTGAAAAAAAATAAGCCAGTGTTGCCACTTTTCATTAAGCTGAGATCAGCTACAATTCCAAGAACATAAAAATGTACAAGGACAGATCCACTTTCATGCACGATCTTTGTATACAAGGGTTATCATAGGGTATTGTCACTTTCCTTACTTACAGCAATTAGGTCAGTAGGTCTACAAGTAGATTGAATCAATTCACAAGCAGTACCTACAGTTGACAGGCCGATAATATTGTCAAATGTAAGGAGATTAAATACTGCGTAGTTTATATATTTAGTACTAGCTGGCCCGCGCAACTTCGTCTGTAACGAACTTACTTGACATTTATCATTACATTTCACCCAAATTAAATTATATCTTTAAATTTTCTTAAGGGCGAATGTTAATGTTAAAAATTAGGCCTTAGCTCAACATTAATCTGCAGATTTTACCAAGCAGAAGAGGAAACGCCACTACACATCCTATGTGGCTCTAGCCCGCTCATGCATAAACGAAATATCTCCTTTGGAAAGTATACACTATATCCTGTGGAAATAAAAACCATCGCTCCTAAGAATATCCTTCAATTCTTGTCCCTCACGGGTCTAGGCAGTGAACTTTAAATAAGGGCGAGCACAATAGATCTATACAGGTCGCAGTGTTACAGGTAAAAAAAAGACGAATGTATCTGGAACTACACGGGAAACTAATACCAATTTAATGATATTGGTTTACGTTGTTTCACCTTTTCATGCTCTTGAATTAAACATTAGTAATGCATTAATATTTTGTCGTCCGTGAAAGAACTGCTATTATTGTAGATTTATTCCGTTTATTTAGTCCTAACTACGTACTCAAAAGGACAGTAGAAAGAAATATATTTAATTCATATTAACACTGTACACCTACGTAAATATATTAAATCCCAATGATTCTATGGTTAGTTATTTATTGTGATTAATATAAATGAAAATAGTTTAAGACCTCCAACAAGGTGGACCGACGATCTGATCAAGATCGCTGGAAAGCGTTGGATACGAGCACCGCAGGGCCGATCGTCTTGGAGATATTTGGGGGAGGCCTTTGTTCAGCAGTGGACGTTTTCTGGGCTGAAATGATGATGATGAGTTTAGAGTTTTTAGAGGCATTGTCAACAGTCGATCACTTCATAATAATTGTGGTTCACTATCATGAGCACTATCTCTGGCTTATGGCTTTGTGTTCGTATAATATTATATTCACGATCACGATTCACTATAACTACATCTGGGGCAGTCAGTATTGTGTCAATATTGTGATTAACGAAACGTGTTGAAAATTTAAATCTATCCTACATATATGTTCAATGTAACAAATTTAATACTGGAGAGTTAATTAATAATCTAAATTGACACATAAAGATCACCAGTTTAAATAAATGGAATGTTTTTATACACCAAAGGAAAACTGGGAAGGAAGATTTAGATCGCAACTACATGGCAATTAACTTGTTTCCATGTAATTCAATTATCAACCTTACCATGTAAATGTATACAGCAGATAATAACTGCGTAGTTAGTACTTTAATTATCTATTCCGAATGATCAATCTGAATGAACAAAATTAATTAATTAAGTGAAGTAAGAAAGTAAGTGAATTAAGTACTTGGATATTATATGAATATTGCGCAATAGGTTTAATGGCAGTTGTATGTTTATCTATACATAATCAATATTTTTTGATAAAGTTTATATGTAATAAATGCTGAGCTTATTGGTGAGCATTTACAACAGTAATCTTTCCTTGTAATACAACAAAAAAAAAATATTAAAGGATCCGACAGACATAGGAAAAGCAAATTTGTATCATTTTGGGAACAATTGTGCTTTAAACCATCCAGGAATCCAATTCGTATACACATAGAATTTCATCCAAATCGGTTCAGCCGTTAAGAAGCAATTAGGTGACAGATACATGTACAGAATAAAAGACTTTTAAATAAAAAAATAAAAGAATTTTCACAAATACAATGTATTTTTAGATAACATTGTAGAAGAATGAATAATAAAGTAAAGTATCTCTTTCTGTGAACAACAAAGCGAAATGCTAATCAGTCACACTTGTTCTTACTTACAATGAAGACAATGCATTCTAAGTACATCCGTGCAACATTACTGATTGAACAACAATTGAAAATTTTATTGAATCAGCAGAAAGCTAGCAAATAGCAGCTATGGAATCTGGTATACTCCAGATATATTCAGTTTTCAAATTTTTACCACTTACCCTCAGGTTGGCCGTCAGCTTGTTTTGTCATTCTAATTACATACAAAAATAATGGTATACCCGGAATTGTATATCGAGATCTCTCAAGCACTGCATTCATAATTAAAAACCTTGATACTTTTTTCCTTATACAAAGGAGTATGTACTAAACATAATAGAAATAAATGTTTTATCTAACTGATCAGATTTTTTTCTCTTAGTTTCTGCTGCATATAAAATTTAAATGATTCTAAAAATTTACATAAAAATACTTATGTATAAGCCATTTCATTAGTTTGTCTTTAAACCATTTTAAACAGAGATCTGTAACTTGGTACAATATATTTTATATTACTAACGCCAAAAATTTTTAACATCCACAAACATTATTTAAAACCAACGTTATTAGTTTACAACCATAGTGCAATTAATTATTTTCTATTTTTCTAAGTGTTGGCAACACCCCTATGATATTTGCATTAAAATTGAATGTACATAAGTAACAACATTTATTAATTCTAAAAAGTAAAAGCTTCCATATACACATAAAAAAAACTTGGTTTGTTTTTAATTAACGCTTGTATATACGGACAAAATCCTAAAAAATAATCTATACAAATAATTACAAAAAATATTACACAGATACAAAAAATACTTCGATAATATTGACGTAAATCAAGACAGCTCTCGTTATTTTCTTAATAACACACCGTTACAAAAAATGCCTCAGAATGAGGTTATGTTCCATATCAATTTATGATTATTATGTTGGCAACCCTGTCTGGTATTGACAAATTAGTTATTAGAGTTATATTAGCTCAGCCTACTACGTAATAAACATAGCCGTCGCGTGTCTTCGTCATTCAAGGCTGCATCTGTAATTCACGCCACGCGCATATGCGACGCAATCGTCTGTCCCATATGTATGTACGTAAACTTATAAGCTTGACACTATACCTACTTCTATATACAGGGGGGGATGTTTTTTTTTCGTATGCATGATAATGGAATAGTGCAATTGTCTGCGCTAACGGTTTACGCTGATGGGGCACCAGCGGAGGATGATAATATGAGCATGAGGGCAGGTCAGCCCATCGTAAATGCAGAATGAAGGAAGGGCGAACCCGTTTGCCCCGACATCTACTCCATGGCCCCAAACATCACGTCCCTAGGTGGGTGAGGAAGATCAGTGTGAGTGTATCGTTTCGACCTGACAATGATATGATATGGCGTATTGCTAGTAAGGCGGCTACTACGTCCCTTTACTAATTAATATAGATACTTAAAAAAACTAACAATAATAAAATTAAATTTACCTAACTCTGTTAATACAGATCGAAACGATCGTGGTTTAATATCTGGTAATTTCCGACAGGGCTAACATGCTTATTCATTAGCTTGCGCCAGAATATACTGTTAAAAGTGCAAGGTGCAAATAAAATAGTGCATATCTGTCACTATTGTACACTAAAATTGTATACAAATATATTATTCACACACAATGCAAATATTTTTTTTAGTTAATTTGGTTGGTTGATGTCCATGACCGAACAGTTTTAAACAGACACTATTTTTCGGTGTAATTTAGACTCCATCTCGCAACCTTTGAGGTACTGAAGATGGTTAAGTAAACCACTAAACCACGACACATCTAATAGCATCACTATGAGATTACTTGTATTTGCACGCGTAAATTTCCATGTAATTAAAACAAATAACATAAAAAATATACAGATCCAATTAGTAAATTCATTGCCAATCAAATTTCATTTGGGATGTTTGCTGAACAGTAGATACGTATTAATTTTCAGCATGAAATCCTACAATGAGTATTAAATGCATTATTAGCATATTCAGTACTGTTTAGGCCATTTCGATGGCGAGATGGTTGAGCACGTGGAATGAGCGTGCAATCCACGCGCAGAGCACGCCGACAACATTCCGCGTGCTTCGTACGTAATAAAATAACACCACGGGAAAAATATATATTTTGGCCTCTTAATTACACATTATATTGACAGAAAATATTCCTCTGTGGTAAAATGAAATGTTATGTGATATAAATGTTGTAGGTATTTTGAGAGTTGCATATTTACATCTATACATATAAATAAAATTAGAGTGTCTGTTCGTAATATTGAAATAAACATTTTTTACTACCTGCATATGAATATAAATACGGTACATACACCAAAATAATATTTTTTATAATTTTTGTCTGTCTTCCTGTTTGTTCCGGCTAATCTATGAAATGGTTGGACCGATTTTGACGGGACTTTTTTTACCAGGTAGCTGATGTAATAAGGAGTAACTTAGGCTACTTTTATTTTAGAAAAATAAGGTTAAATTCCACGCGTACGAAGTCGCGGGAACAGCTAGTAGAACAGCTATTAATAAAAATAAAGAAAATATTGCTGAAAGACATGTACTGAAGATTTTTGAAAAGCGAAGGAAAGGAATAAAATTGTTCTAGAACAGAGTTCTAAAAAAAAACAATTATAAAATTTTAATAATTATTTCATTAGCCAGTCGCAACAATAATGATTTTATATAATCTGTGGTCCAACGGTTTTGTAGGCTGATTTTGGACCGTCGGATAATTCGGATATCCATCCATATTATGTTAGTAAACGATTTGTTTATTTGTATCGGTGTGGCTATTTTTGTATGTATATTAAATCCTTACTAATATTATAAATGCGAAAGTAACTCTGTCTGTCTGTCTGTCTGTCTGTCTGTCTGTCTCGCTTTCACGCCAAAACTACTGAACCGATTTAAATGAAATTTAGTACGCAGATAGTCTAGACGCAGAGGAAGGACATAGGCTACTTTTTAATGCGTAAAAAGGGTTGTAAGGGGTTCAAAATGGAAATACAAGGTTATCTTTATGCGGTTGAATCCTTATTCGTCATCTTTTCATTTCACTAGCTAACAACCAATCAACACATCGCGTGCGTTTGCGCCATTCGCCATCTTTTCATTTCACTAGCTAACAACCAATCAACTCATTGCGTGCGTTTGCGCCAATAAGGTATCCATCACAGAGAACAAAACCACAGATAACATAATGTAAAACGAAAGATCTTGCCGGAAACATGACGTTGACGTTTAGTGAAAATATTGTTTTTTGACACTTTTTTATGATAAAATCGTATATCGTGTGTATGTGTTTTTTCTTTAAACCTGAAATTGGCCGATTGCGAGACAAATTTGGCGATTTTTTTTATTAATTTGTTTTACGGCTCTGGATACAAGCCCAGTTTAGCCCAACTTAAAGTTTTACAATATAAATTACAAAAATTAAAGTCAATGTCCAATGCTAAATAATAATAAATGTCAAACGTTGTTTCCCTGTTCTAAACTACTTAAAAAAAAATTTTTATAAAAATCACAATTTCTTCAAATTTTATTATTTACATTTTTTAAAGAATGTTGTGGTGTGGCACTATCCGAAATTAAATTATTTACCCATTTTTGTAGGTTATACAGAAATAATGTGTGGGTGTTTATTTAAAAAGCATTAACACAAAATTAATAAAGTATAGGTATTAATAAATATATGGTTGTTGTATCAAAATAGAATTTTCTTATTTTTCACTAAAATAAAAACTAACTGTCTTTTTTATAAAATAAATGACCTTTTCATTGTGCCATATATTATGGAACTATTTAAATTATTTAGCTGATTGTAAGAAACAAAATGTTGGTTTGTAGATTAATACTGTAAAATTATTATTTGTACGGAAACGATAAAAATATATTTTTGTGCTGCGACAAAAACTAATATTATAAATGTGAAAGTAACTCTGTCTGTCTGTCTCGCTTTCACGCCAAAACTACTGAACCGATTTGAATGAAATTTGGTATACAGATAGTCTAGACCCTGAGAACGGACATAGGCTACTTTTTAATGCGAAAAAAGGGTTGTAAGGGGTTAAAAGGGGGGTGAAAGTTTGTATGGAAGAATCGTCATTTTTGAAGCTAGAAGCTTGAAACTTATTTTTGAGACTGTTGATTAAATATAAATAAAAATGACATTCAATGTTTGTAAAAAATTACCCTTAAGGGGGTAAAATAAAATAGGGGATGCAAGTTTTTATGTAAATTCGTCATTTTTGAAGCTAGAAGCTTAAACTTATTGTTGAGACTGTTGATTAAATATAAATACATATGACATTCATTGTTTGTAAAAAAAATATTATAAATGCGAAAGTAACTCTGTCTGTCTGTCTGTCTGTCTGTCTGTCTGTCTCGCTTTCACGCCAAAACTACTGAACCGATTTAAATGAAATTTAGTACGCAGATAGTCTAGACGCAGAGGAAGGACATAGGCTACTTTTTAATGCGTAAAAAGGGTTGTAAGGGGTTCAAAATGGAAATACAAGGTTATCTTTATGCGGTTGAATCCTTATTCGTCATCTTTTCATTTCACTAGCTAACAACCAATCAACACATCGCGTGCGTTTGCGCCATTCGCCATCTTTTCATTTCACTAGCTAACAACCAATCAACTCATTGCGTGCGTTTGCGCCAATAAGGTATCCATCACAGAGAACAAAACCACAGATAACATAATGTAAAACGAAAGATCTTGCCGGAAACATGACGTTGACGTTTAGTGAAAATATTGTTTTTTGACACTTTTTTATGATAAAATCGTATATCGTGTGTATGTGTTTTTTCTTTAAACCTGAAATTGGCCGATTGCGAGACAAATTTGGCGATTTTTTTTATTAATTTGTTTTACGGCTCTGGATACAAGCCCAGTTTAGCCCAACTTAAAGTTTTACAATATAAATTACAAAAATTAAAGTCAATGTCCAATGTTAAATAATAATAAATGTCAAACGTTGTTTCCCTGTTCTGAACTACTTAAAAAAAATTTTTTATAAAAATCACAATTTCTTCAAATTTTATTATTTACATTTTTTAAAGAATGTTGTGGTGTGGCACTATCCGAAATTAAATTATTTACCCATTTTTGTAGGTTATACAGAAATAATGTGTGGGTGTTTATTTAAAAAGCATTAACACAAAATTAATAAAGTATAGGTATTAATAAATATATGGTTGTTGTATCAAAATAGAATTTTCTTATTTTTCACTAAAATAAAAACTAACTGTCTTTTTTATAAAATAAATGACCTTTTCATTGTGCCATATATTATGGAACTATTTAAATTATTTAGCTGATTGTAAGAAACAAAATGTTGGTTTGTAGATTAATACTGTAAAATTATTATTTGTACGGAAACGATAAAAATATATTTTTGTGCTGCGACAAAAACTAATATTATAAATGTGAAAGTAACTCTGTCTGTCTGTCTCGCTTTCACGCCAAAACTACTGAACCGATTTGAATGAAATTTGGTATACAGATAGTCTAGACCCTGAGAACGGACATAGGCTACTTTTTAATGCGAAAAAAGGGTTGTAAGGGGTTAAAAGGGGGTGAAAGTTTGTATGGAAGAATCGTCATTTTTGAAGCTAGAAGCTTGAAACTTATTTTTGAGACTGTTGATTAAATATAAATAAAAATGACATTCAATGTTTGTAAAAAATTACCCTTAAGGGGGTAAAATAAAATAGGGGATGCAAGTTTTTATGTAAATTCGTCATTTTTGAAGCTAGAAGCTTAAACTTATTGTTGAGACTGTTGATTAAATATAAATACATATGACATTCATTGTTTGTAAAAAAATTACCCTTAAGGGGGTAAAATAAAATAGGGGATGCAAGTTTTTATGTAAACACGTCATTTTTGAAGCTAGAAGCTTGAATCTTATTGTTGAGACTGTTGATTAAATATCCTTACTAATATTATAAATGCGAAAGTAACTCTGTCTGTCTGTCTGTCTCGCTTTCACGCCAAAACTACTGAACCGATTTAAATGGAATTTAGTACGCAGATAGTCTAGACGCCGAGGAAGGACATAGGCTACTTTTTAATGCGTAAAAAGGGTTGTAAGGGGTTCAAAATGGAAATACAAGGTTATCTTTATGCGGTTGAATACTTATTCGTCATCTTTTCATTTCACTATCTAACAACCAATCAACACATCGCGTGCGTATGCGCCAATAAGGTATCCATCACAGAGAACAAAACCACAGATAACATAATGTAAAACGAAAGATCTTGCCGGAAACATGACGTTGACGTTTAGCGAAAATATTGTTTTTTGACACATTTTTATGATAAAATCGTATATCGTGTGTATGTGTTTTTTCTTTAAACTTGAAATTGGCCGATTGCGAGACAAATTTGGCCATTTTTTTTATTAGTTTGTTTTACGGCTCTGGATACAAGTCCTGTTTAGCCCAACTTAAAGTTTTACAATATAAATTACAAAAATTAAAGTCAATGTCAAATGTCAAATAATAATAAATGTCAAATGTTGTTTCTCTGTTCTGACGGACTTATTAAAAAAAAACTTAATAACAATCACAATTTCTTCACATTCTATTATTTACATTTTTTAAAGAATGTTGTGGTGTGGCACTATCCGAAATTAAATTATTTACCCATTTTTGTAGGTTATACAGAAATAATGTGTGGGTGTTTATTTAAAAAGCATTAACACAAAGTTAATAAAGTATAGGTATTAATAAATATATGGTTGTTGTATCAAAATAGAATTTTCTTATTTTTAACTAAAATAAAAACTAACTGTCTTTTTTATAAAATAAATGACCTTTTCATTGTGTCATATATTATGAAACTATTTAAATTATTTAGCTGATTGTAAGAAACAAAATGTTGGTTTGTAGATTAATACTGTAAAATTATTATTTGTACGGAAACGATAAAAATATATTTTTGTGCTGCGACAAAAACTAATATTATAAATGCGAAAGTAACTCTGTCTGTCTGTCTCGCTTTCACGCCAAAACTACTGAACCGATTTGAATGAAATTTGGTATACAGATAGTCTAGACCCTGAGAACGGACATAGGCTACTTTTTAATGCGAAAAAAGGGTTGTAAGGGGTTAAAAGGGGGGTGAAAGATTGTATGGAAGAATCGTCATTTTTGAAGCTAGAAGCTTGAAACTTATTTTTGAGGCTGTTGATTAAATATAAATAAAAATGACATTCAATGTTTGTAAAAAATTACCCTTAAGGGGGTAAAATAAAATAGGGGATGCAAGTTTTTATGTAAACACGTCATTTTTGAAGCTAGAAGCTTGAAACTGATTGTTGAGACTGTTGATTAAATATAAATAAAAATGACATTCAATGTTTGTAAAAAATTACCCTTAAGGGGGTAAAATAAAATAGGGGATGCAAATTTTTATGTAAAATCGTCATTTTTTAAGCTAGAGGCTTGAAACTTATTTTTGAGGCTGTTGATTAAATATAAATAAATATGACATTCATTGTTTGTAAAAAAATTACCCTTAAGGGGGCAAAATAAAATAGGGGATGATAGTTATTATGTAAATTCGTAATTTTTGAAACTAGAACGATGAAACTATTTTCATTCGTTCTTTTGGGGTAGATTTTTAAATACCCCACTAATGTTATAACTGTGAAAGTAAGTCTGTTTGTCTTTCTGTCAGTCTTACGCTCCAAAACAAAACAAAAATTTAAATGAAATTTAAAAAATTTAAACACAGTTTACACCCGGACAAAGAATATAGGGTACTTTTGAATGTGAAAAAAGGATTGTAAGGGGGTTGCAATGGTACGCTGTATGGAAGAATCGTCATTTTTTAAAACTAGAAGTTTGAGACTCATTTTTAGACATTCAATGTTTGTAAAATTTTTACTCTTAGGGGGAGTGGGGGGGGGGGGGGGGGTAGTAAAATAAAATAGGGAATGAAAGTTATTGTGGAAATTTGCTGTTTGTGTGGTTGTGGAAGCTAGAACGATTAAACTTTTTTCTTTGTCTTTTTAGAGTTAGTTTATTAAATACCCTACTGATACAAGTGAAAGTAACTTTGTCTGTCTGTTTGTCTCGCTTACACGCCAAAAATATTGAACCGATTTAAATTGAAATTTGAAACAGACATAGATAGACTAGATCCTGAGAAAGGACATAGGTTACTTTTTAATGTGAAAAAGGGTTGCAAGAGGATTGAAAGGGTAGATCCAAGGTCATATAGATGTATCGTCATGTTTAAAGCTTGAAATTTATTTTTTAGCCTATTAATTAAATATTTATTTTTATTTTTTATCATTTTTTAAGCTAAAATGATGAAACTTATTTATTTGACTTATATTGTGTTAATTGAGTTAAATATTTTTTCATTATTTACGCGGACGAAGTCGCGGGTACAGCTAGTACAATATATATGAGTGTGTCTGTCAGTTGTCTAGTTTATATTAGGTCTAAATAAAGCTGTGTGATATGTCTAGACGTATTTATTATTGCTAATTATTATAAGTTGATTTAACTTACACTATTTACGATTATCATCATATCATAATAGTATCTGTACAATGATGTTGACAACACACGAATATTAAAAACTAACGGAATCATACGGCGCTGTCTGTATTCATCAGGTACCTACCTATAGTATGTTTCTAGCTGTTGTAATGTAAAAGTTAGTAGGTAAATTATTTTCTGACTTTTTCCATTATATTATTATTTTATTTAATTAATTATGTCATCCAAATAAACTAAAAAATTACAGCTTTATTGAGATATGTGTGAGGTTTATTGCGAATGAAAACTTCAACAGTTAAATTTTATCTACATTACTTTGTTTACATTTCAACATAATTCTTATCTTTTCAAATATATATAAAAAAAAACTTAAATTTGTTGTATTAATAATTTTTTAACATTTATCGTCTAATACTAAATGTTCAACTGTTAATGATAACTTTGCTGTATACAGAAATATATCTTGTATAGTCGTTATGTGATAACAATCATTGTAATGCTTGAAAAAAAAACTTATCTTAATGTACCCACATGCAATTTTCACTATGTACCTGGAAAACAAGTTAATAGCCCATATGATGGAAATTGTAGATTTTCTTACACATCTTCTTAGACTTAAGTACTATTGTCGTGGTTGACCTTTTATTGTATTAATTTACTAATAAAGGCTAAAACAGAATAGAGAGAGGATGGACTCACTGCGTCCTTTGTTTTATTGACCATTTTATCTCGTAACATTTTTACTTTTAAATTTTATTATAAGCAGCAATTGTATTCGTTTTTATTTGAGACAAATAAAGATGATTATTATTATTATTAATAGCACCATCTCACAAATCCCATGAAAATCGGTGATACAATTCATGCGTTCTCTTCACCTGAAGACTAATATGTGTCTCCGTAGAATAGTGTTATGGTGAGGATACTGTATCTACCTATCATCTACCAACCACCTAGTGGTTCTATCTAAGGAATTAGTGTTAAGGTGATTTGAATAAAGAACGTATGTTCTTTTCTGAAGCACTTAGATGCATTATTAGTAAAAAAAAAATTGACAAATAATTTAGCTTAAATATTTTGAAGGTATACATACAAAAGCTCCATAAACGAAGGGCTAACTGACCTAAATACAGTCTGAGACCCTTGGCAAGTTCATTGAATGGGGCCTTCCCTTTATCTAAAACAACATTACTACGTAGTATTAATAATATCTGTGGTTTTACGTTGTATTTTCTAGAAGTAAATTATGTAATTAATGTTAGATTCTTTTTATGGTTACGGCCTTGAAAACTGGGGTTCCTCTCTGGCCAGGGGCACATTTTATTAGACTGCCCTGTGTATCCTACTTTTACACAGCTGTCGACATACCTATTTATGCAAATCCTAATTTTGAATCTATTTTATGTTATATAATTTTTACGGTACATGATATCTGTATTGTAAATATTTAATTGTTCACAAAGAAAAATTACTCGTAGTGAAGACAACGCATCGATATCAATATACAAATATTACGTATAATATAAATATATTTAACAATAAGTATAGTTGGATAATATGCGAGACGTCTCTCGACTGTCGATGGGTCAGTGTTGTGATAACCTCGCGAGCCGCCACCACCGACCACGGGCCTCGTCGATCAGACTCTAGTGAGCACTCCGCCCTTCTGACGTGCCACCATAATCTATAAAGCCAGTCGGCGCAAACAAAAGAAACAGTCCGCCTTCGATCTCCGTCGATGTTGTTAATTTAGCATACACTGAGACACTGACGCGAGATCGCATATTGCGATGAATTCAAAACAGTGAACAGTTAAATAAAAACAAAACAAATCAGGTTTTGAATATCCCTCTCTTTATATGCGCTTGCGTGCAAACACAGCTGTGATTGGTTGAAATAACGTTCAGGGAAAAGTAAAAACATGACGATGAGTGAAACAAATAGCAGTGCCAGTCGGTCGGCGTGCAATTGCAAAGGAAGCATGATCGTTGTGTCCAACAGGCTACCTTTTATTTTGAAGAGAAATGAGAAAACCGGTGAATTAGAGAGAAAAGCCAGGTACTGTACTGTCGATATCTGTAACAATTCAAGAATGTACATTGCTTATTAACTTACGGTTTCAATAGCAGGCCTATTTGTTCATATATAATTTTAATAGACTGTTTCTAACAGAAATTGTAGGATGAATGAAATTTATCCTTAGCGAGGTAATAAGCGTAATAACATCTACCTTGATCGACTTAATCAGGCTTATACATACATGAATAGCAAATGAATTAATGAATCATTGATAGACAATTATCTATTGCAAGAATAAGAAGTAAATAAATAATTAAATAAAGAAACAATAACATTGATAATTTTTGTAAATATTATCCGTTATAACCAGTCGGCCATGTGCGGAACACCTGTGCGATCTTTCAGTATTGATTTTATCAGAATTTCTAGAAAACTCGCCAACATTAGGCTTGCCGGTATCTATTCGGGAAAATTCCGTGGTTACACACTTCTCAAACTCAATCCTTCCGCGTAACTACCTGAGTACCTACTGTGTAAATAGTTATTTATTCCTTAATTGAATGCGTTATCTTGAGTTTACTCGTTTGAGTCATCAGTCATCTGAATGTCAGCTGTTTTAACGAAACAAATAAACAAACATCCCGCTACTTATCTATATATAAATACTTAATACTAAAATTTCCTACCAAAACAAAAGAGGTTAAAAAGTATTTTTTATGAATATCATATAAATATATAAAATGATTAGGTTGTCATACCAATGATAGTTACTATTATAGGTGGTCATTTGTTAATTCATTTATATATAGCATTATTGAATGATCATATTCATTTTTTAATATTTATTTACAAATATTTTGGGTGTAAAGAGATTTTATTTTAGGATATTACGTAACATCTATTTGGATGTCATTTCGTAATAGGTACCTACATCAAAAGGCAGCGCGCTAGTTCTTCGTGACAGAAATGATTCATCTACATTTAACAAGTCTTACTAATGTGAGGGTCTGTGACCCTTCTATGCAATCTTGCTAATCTCATATACTACATAATCTTTCTTACTACTTAATTTGTTAAGTACGCGTGATCATAAATCCTATTATACAATACATATTTTTTCTCTCATAATAATATTAATAAAGACTAATAGTTAGGATAAACTATTAATCTATTATTAATATTATAATGTAGAAGGATTTACAGGCTACCTTTTGTGCCTGTAAAATAGGTAATGCGTATAATGTCGCGAATAGAAACTAGTTATCATAGATCATTGTACCTACTACCTACATACATTAATGACTATATCGCACCTCCGCTTAACAACCATAAAGCAAAAAATATTAAAGTATTTTTTATTGTTTTACTAGTTTCAAAACTTTAGTTCAAAAACTTTTATTGACCCGAAAATTGAAAACTTTAATTAGAAATAAAATACAATTTTCTCGTTATTATTTTTCTATATTTATTGATACTAAATACATATTTTAGATGAATACTAGCGATTTTCCGCGATTTATCTTTTGTTTTTAATAAAAGACAGCATATTCAAGTTAAATTCCATGTAGCTGTGAAAAGACAACAAACTGACAGAAATACAGACAGACACAATTTCGCATTTATAATATTAGCATGGATGTTATAATATTACATGTTTTTATTGGATAATAGCCATATTTACATTCCTAGTTAAAAATATTGTATTAAATCTCTAATGAGGTCACTACGCAGAATATTATATAACCTTGGACTTGACTTCGCTGAGCGAGGCTGAGAAACATTGAATTTCGAAAGCCGTTTTAAAATGAGCATTAGTATACTAGATTTGAGTAAAGTATACTATATCTAACGTAATACCTGGACTTGATAATGATGGATTGACTTGATGACATTCAATGTACCATTCTACATTTATATAATTTCAATTTATACTCGTATGTGTATATTAGATAGATATTCTTATAAATATTTATATGTTTATATAATATATTATACTTACCTAGAAAATACCAAAACACATAATCATACTCATAAATGTAAATGTTTGTATCGCGAGAGAATCGAATCCCAACTGAAGTAAGGTGGTGTACTAAACCACTAATTCTTAATTGTTCAGGATTATTATTTATTATTGTTGTTACTGTTATTTCTTGAAAAATGGTAATAATTTAGTTAATATGATTTAATATAAGGCAGAATATAGAGATACATTCGATAAATCCACTTACCCTTGTATACAATATATTCAGCAATTAAAGATATGAATCTATTAATTATTGATATTAAAATTATCTATTAATGTCCAACATTGGGGAGAAAGGGTATTGTTAGTAATGTGATCTGTTGACCCCATTGCAATGTACCAAGTCAGGCTGATCTCCACGCAGTTTTCCCTGGAAACAATAATGAAAAATTCGTGATGAATTTGTCACGATGGTGATTTATCCTTCACTGATGCCCCGCCAGCGTAAACCGTTAGGGCAGGCGTTATAAAAAGAAATATATCTAATATTTTACTTTGAGATTGATCAATTATAAATAATCTATACTAATATCATAAAGAGGTTAGAGTTTGTGAGGTATGACCTCACGAACTAGTAGAGGGTAATCGCTGGCTGCTAAAATGATTATGAAAGTCATTGTATTATTGGATAGCCTATTTATAACGGAACACGCTACACACAATACGAGTAGAGCTGCAATAAAAATATTGTATAAATTTGTAGCAAACAAAATTACGCGGGCCACCTAGTATGATATCATTTTAATTAATGTAGTATTTAAATTCTGTTCCTAGTCAATATGGATGTAGTACGTATTTCGTAACTTTAATATACGAATGTTAAGTATAACATGTATTCTAAAAATATTTTTTTAACAATGGCAACACTATCATACTAATGTTCTTTCGAACATTGTCTCTTCCGTATTTGTGTGCTCAAAATAAATGTAGAGTCAGTAAAAACCAAGTGTTTGACAACTCGAAATCAAAATTCTAACATTTAATCATTACTTAATGTCGCTTCTATTGCATTTATAGAAAGAAGGTGTTGTTATCTGCCGAGAAATTGCAATTAATAACCTCAGTCATCTTTATTATTTTATTATGAAACAGAATGTAATGCATCTTCTAACATAGTACGTATCTATATTTGTTCTCTAAGCAATTAATAGTTATTATTATTACCACAGATAACATAATATTATTATTGAAACCAATATATGAGTTTCATAAACTGCGTACCCCAATATTACAGATTTAGATTTTTGCCAAGAAGTTTTTGCAACTTTATCTGAAAGTTCTTTTTACATTACACTTAAATAAAATACAGAAAAGTGTCATCACAATCATTATAACAATAATAATCGATTAATCATAATGAAACTGGAATTTATTCACTGAAAATTGGTAATTATTCAAAATTGTATAAAATAAGTAAATATTCTACATATATTGAAAAATGGAATAAGATTTTTTTATAAACGAGAAATTTTTTCTCAAATATATACAAGCTTAATACATTATAAAAAAATCTTGTCATAAAACCAAAAATATTTGTAACGATAAACCACTTGTTAGAGCACCAACTTCTTTCAATTTGTTTATCTATAAGGAAAATTAAATTCCCGTTTCTTAACTACAAAATTATCTGGATTTTATTTCCTCGTAGAAAACCAGTTATGTAATTTGGTTATCTATAAGGTTCAAGTTGCTACCTACGTATATGTACCGAAATGTTTTAGTTCTAAATAGATAGTAAACATACCTACGCAGTAACGAATTATAATACTATCGTCAGCTCGCGATTGTCGCCGTGGCCATGTTCTTATTTCATGTGAATGGATACCTAAATATACTTTTTTAAGGAGTACCTATATCTGTGTGCCCAAAAAAGTGGATGTATTAACTAAATATTGAATTCACCAAGCGCTAACTAACTAAACTCCATCTCATATTATCAACCTCCACTGATTACCACCCATTCAACAACCCTAGTTACTGGGTAAATGCACCTGCACGCCTAGAAACAAATACCCTAGACTAAACAATTCTCTAACCAGCGATGTAAAACCTTATGGTCTTCTCTATTAAAAATACTATTTATAAGCCACATGATAATTAGTTAAACAGTTAAACCGTAATGAAATGAAAGCGTAACAAAAAAAACTAACTTTCGCATTACACATATACTATTTAGGTTTGTAACAGCCTGCTTGCGTTTATACACCCAAAACTATAAAATCACTAAACGATTGGAATTTAATACAGCACAGTGGAATTTTATTGTTGTTTTATTCGAAACAGCTATTTGAAAGGTAGTTTACAAAGCAAACAGCTTGCTTGTAAACTGTGTTCCTTAACGTCTGATAACAGGGGACTGTGGTATCCACGCAGAAGACTTTTTGCAAAGTATAAGAATATATAAGTATATATTCCGTACATATATGTTATATAATGTAACATTTTCCCAAATATTACCAGAATTTCTCATTCTGATACAGAATGGACCACTTTTTCGTAGAACTGCAGCTAAAATTGTCTGTAGATACATCATTATTTAGAGGTATATTGATCTATTTATTTGTATTGTTTAACTATAGGGCTGTAATGCATATAAGTTAGAACTATTGTATTTGAATCCTAAGCAAATTTTACTTACTAATGCTGTTGGTGAATATTATTAATTGGCATAGGACAATTCAATATCTTTTTAGAATAATTTGGCTCTGATCTGTTTAACTGTATCGTTTTTAAATAACCAACTTAAATATAAGTTTAATATAAAAAATAAATTTATCAGGTAACTATAATTGTTTATAAATTGTATAAGTTGTTGATTACCCAAATAAGTAAAATAAAAATACGATTAGTAACATATCTTTCTAAAATAAATAAAGCCGCGAGAAACAGATGGTTGTATAATAAAAGTAACAGTTATTTACGTGATGCAGTGCCGGCGGTCTGGTGACAGCGGTCGCGCCGGTGGTCATCCGGGGCAGTGGGATATGGGTGGGATGGCCCGGGATACACCTGGACGACCCCAACGAAAAGATACCCGAGTCCAACCCCAATGACAAGACGCCCACAGCTGGATTACTTTCTAAAAAGGTAACAGCACTGAATACATATTTTTACTTTTTTCTTTCTTCCAACTTATTATCACTGATAAACTTAAAAAAATGTGTATAAAAATCTATCTACGCAAATTATCATTACTCTAATTATATATCGATATTTTTATACCATATGTATGTATTCGTGTGTATTCTTACTAGATATATGTAGAACACTGCTTCTCAAAAGTACACACTGCTCTTATAAGAATATAGCCTAAATTTGCCCTAATAGTAAATACTTGTAATTATAACATCACAAATTCTTATTCTTCAATAAGCTTGTGTAAAAATAGTGCTTCCATCTTTTTCGTATCCGCGCTCCCAGTCCCTTTTTTTTTTTTTTAACGTGTGGAAAAATCTTCAACAAGACCCCGCCGGAGGGATGGCGAGGTGGTGTGTGGGACTCGTACCCACTAAAAAACCACACGGTATACCTCGAGGTGCCGTGGGCCGAAGTCCGGGGTTCGCACTTGGCACTCAACCCAGACTTCGGCGGCTTGGCCTGTCCTGTAGATGTTGTAGGACAGGCCCCCTCTCTCTGGTTAGGGTGCTATGGCTTGCACCCTACCTTCTCGTGGAGGCGCGTGGGTACACGCGCGCGCCTCCAGGGGGCTGGTTGTGGGGTGGTGCCTCCCTCAAGGCATGCACCCCGGCCCCCGTGGGGGGTAGACTCGGGACGGAGTTGGGCTCGTCCCTACATCTGCGCCTGGTCCTCCGGCGGCGGATCATTGGGGCGAAAGGATCGTACTCCCGGTCCCTCTCCGCCGCCTCCTTCTGCGAAATAACTTCTTCGCAGAAGGTGAGCACTGCCAGCCACGACCCCTCGCTCCTAACCATTGCCCGAACTAAATTCGGCAGCGAGAGGTCGGCCCCCACTTCCGCGACCAAGACGCGGCGCTCCTCTGCGAATGCAGGGCACTCCTCCAGAACGTGCTGCGCCGTGTCTTGGTCGCATCCGCACTGGTGGCACATTGTTGTCGGCTCCCTCCGTGCTATGTTACACAGGTACCGCCCGAAACACCCATGTCCGGACAGCACCTGCGTAAGTCGATAAGTCAGCGGCCATCGTCGCCTGCCCATCCATTCTTTGAGAACTGGACGGACAGCCTCGACGGTCCTCAGGCCGGCCGTAGGGTTGGCCAGCCTTTCTTCCCACTTTTCCATGAGGACACGTCGGAGGTGGGATTTCCGTTCCCCTAGTTCCACTCCAGAGGGCTCCCTTCCTTGGGCCCTTTCGTCCGCGCGCCACTTGTACAAGGACGCGCGGGAATCCGCTACGAGATCCCAAGGTGGGGAGCCCGCGAGCAAGCACGCCGCCTCTCTCGAGACGGTGCGGTACCCTCTGATGACCCTTATGGCCATTGCTCGTTGCGGACGCAGGAGCAAGGCCATATTCCCCTGGACAGGGCCCCATACCATATAGGGGCCCCGTATAGGGCCATCGATTGCACCACACCCATGTAGAGGCGGCGACAATTATCCCCCGGCCCCCCGATGTTAGGCAGCAGCCAGCTTAAAGCGCCGGCCGCCGCCATTAGATGAGGAGCCAGGTTCTTGAAGTGGAACCGGAAACCCCAGCGACTATCAAGGTCAAGCCCTAAATCCTTACTAATATTATAAATGCGAAAGTAACTCTGTCTGTCTGTCTGTCTGTCTGTCTGTCTGTCTCGCTTTCACGCCAAAACTACTGAACCGATTTAAATGAAATTTAGTACGCAGATAGTCTAGACGCAGAGGAAGGACATAGGCTACTTTTTAATGCGTAAAAAGGGTTGTAAGGGGTTCAAAATGGAAATACAAGGTTATCTTTATGCGGTTGAATCCTTATTCGTCATCTTTTCATTTCACTAGCTAACAACCAATCAACACATCGCGTGCGTTTGCGCCATTCGCCATCTTTTCATTTCACTAGCTAACAACCAATCAACTCATCGCGTGCGTTTGCGCCAATAAGGTATCCATCACAGAGAACAAAACCACAGATAACATAATGTAAAACGAAAGATCTTGCCGGAAACATGACGTTGACGTTTAGTGAAAATTTTTTTTTTTGACACTTTTTTATGATAAAATCGTATATCGTGTGTATGTGTTTTTTCTTTAAACTTGAAATTGGCCGATTGCGAGACAAATTTGGCCATTTTTTTTATTAATTTGTTTTACGGCTCTGGATACAAGTCCTGTTTAGCCCAACTTAAAGTTTTACAATATAAATTACAAAAATTAAAGTCAATGTCAAATGTCAAATAATAATAAATGTCAAATGTTGTTTCTCTGTTCTGACGAACTTATTAAAAAAAACTTAATAACAATCACAATTTCTTCAAATTTTATTATTTACATTTTTTAAAGAATGTTGTGGTGTGGCACTATACGAAATTAAATTATTTACCCATTTTTGTAGGTTATACAGAAATAATGTGTGGGTGTTTATTTAAAAAGCATTAACACAAAGTTAATAAAGTATAGGTATTAATAAATATATGGTTGTTGTATCAAAATAGAATTTTCTTATTTTTCACTAAAATAAAAACTAACTGTCTTTTTTATAAAATAAATGACCTTTTCATTGTGCCATATATTATGGAACTATTTAAATTATTTAGCTGATTGTAAGAAACAAAATGTTGGTTTGTAGATTAATACTGTAAAATTATTATTTGTACGGAAACGATAAAAATATATTTTTGTGCTGCGACAAAAACTAATATTATAAATGTGAAAGTAACTCTGTCTGTCTGTCTCGCTTTCACGCCAAAACTACTGAACCGATTTGAATGAAATTTGGTATACAGATAGTCTAGACCCTGAGAACGGACATAGGCTACTTTTTAATGCGAAAAAAGGGTTGTAAGGGGTTAAAAGGGGGGATGAAAGATTGTATGTAAGAATCGTCATTTTTGAAGCTAGAAGCTTGAAACTTATTTTTGAGACTGTTGATTAAATATAAATAAAAATGACATTCAATGTTTGTAAAAAATTACCCCTAAGGGGTAAAATAAAATAGGGGATGCAAGTTTTTATGTAAATTCGTCATTTTTGAAGCTAGAAGCTTAAACTTATTGTTGAGACTGTTGATTAAATATAAATACATGACATTCATTGTTTGTAAAAAAAATACCCTTAAGGGGGTAAAATAAAACAGGGGCTGCAAGTTTTTATGTAAACACGTCATTTTTGAAGCTAGAAGCTTGAATCTTATTGTTGAGACTGTTGATTAAATATCCTTACTAATATTATAAATGCGAAAGTAACTCTGTCTGTCTGTCTGTCTGTCTGTCTCGCTTTCACGCCAAAACTACTGAACCGATTTAAATGGAATTTAGTACGCAGATAGTCTAGACGCCGAGGAAGGACATAGGCTACTTTTTAATGCGTAAAAAGGGTTGTAAGGGGTTCAAAATGGAAATACAAGGTTATCTTTATGCGGTTGAATACTTATTCGTCATCTTTTCATTTCACTATCTAACAACAAATCAGCACTTCGCGTGGTTTTGCGCCATTCGCCATCTTTTCATTTCACTAGCTAACAACCAATCAAAACATCGCGTGCGTATGCGCCAATAAGGTATCCATCACAGAGAACAAAACCACAGATAACATAATGTAAAACGAAAGATCTTGCCGGAAACACGACGTTGACGTTTAGCGAAAATATTGTTTTTTGACACTTTTTTATGATAAAATCGTATATCGTGTGTATGTGTTTTTTCTTTAAACTTGAAATTGGCCGATTGCGAGACAAATTTGGCCATTTTTTTTATTAATTTGTTTTACGGCTCTGGATACAAGTCCTGTTTAGCCCAACTTAAAGTTTTACAATATAAATTACAAAAATTAAAGTCAATGTCAAATGTCAAATAATAATAAATGTCAAATGTTGTTTCTCTGTTCTGACGAACTTATTAAAAAAAAACTTAATAACAATCACAATTTCTTCAAATTTTATTATTTACATTTTTTAAAGAATGTTGTGGTGTGGCACTATACGAAATTAAATTATTTACCCATTTTTGTAGGTTATACAGAAATAATGTGTGGGTGTTTATTTAAAAAGCATTAACACAAAGTTAATAAAGTATAGGTATTAATAAATATATGGTTGTTGTATCAAAATAGAATTTTCTTATTTTTCACTAAAATAAAAACTAACTGTCTTTTTTATAAAATAAATGACATTTTCATTGTGTCATATATTATGAAACTATTTAAATTATTTAGCTGATTGTAAGAAACAAAATGTTGGTTTGTAGATTAATACTGTAAAATTACTATTTGTAGGGAAACGATAAAAATATATTTTTGTGCTGCGACAAAAACTAATATTATAAATGCGAAAGTAACTCTGTCTGTCTGTCTCGCTTTCACGCCAAAACTACTCAACCGATTTGAATGAAATTTGGTATACAGATAGTCTAGACCCTGAGAACGGACATAGGCTACTTTTTAATGCGAAAAAAGGGTTGTAAGGGGTTAAAAGGGGGTGAAAGATTGTATGGAAGAATCGTCATTTTTGAAGCTAGAAGCTTGAAACTTATTTTTGAGGCTGTTGATTAAATATAAATAAAAATGACATTCAATGTTTGTAAAAAATTACCCTTAAGGGGGTAAAATAAAATAGGGGATGCAATTTTTTATGTAAATTCGACATTTTTGAAGCTAGAAGCTTGAAACTTATTGTTGAGACTGTTGATTAAATATAAATACATATGACATTCATTGTTTGTAAAAAAATTACCCTTAAGGGGGCAAAATAAAATAGGGGATGATAGTTATTATGTAAATTCGTAATTTTTGAAAGTAGAACGATGAAACTATTTTCATTGGTTCTTTTGGGGTAGATTTTTAAATACCCCACTAATGTTATAACTGTGAAAGTAAGTCTGTTTGTCTTTCTGTCAGTCTTACGCTCCAAAACAAAACAAAAATTTAAATGAAATTTAAAAAATTTAAACACAGTTAGTTTACACCCGGACAAAGAATATAGGGTACTTTTGAATGTGAAAAAAGGATTGTAAGGGGGTTGCAACGGTACGCTGTATGGAAGAATCGTCATTTTTTAAAACTAGAAGTTTGAGACTCATTTTTAGACATTCAATGTTTGTAAAATTTTTACTCTTAGGGGGAGGGGGGGTAGTAAAATAAAATAGGGAATGAAAGTTATTGTGGAAATTTGCTGTTTGTGTGGTTGTGGAAGCTAGAACGATTAAACTTTTTTCTTTGTCTTTTTAGAGTTAGTTTATTAAATACCCTACTGATATTATAAATGTGAAAGTAACTTTGTCTGTCTGTTTGTCTCGCTTACACGCTAAAAATATTGAACCGATTTAAATTGAAATTTGAAACAGACATAGATAGACTAGATCCTGAGAAAGGACATAGGTTACTTTTTAATGTGAAAAAGGGTTGCAAGAGGATTGAAAGGGTAGATCCAAGGTCATATAGATGTATCGTCATGTTTAAAGCTAGAAGCTTGAAATTTATTTTTTAGCCTATTGATTAAATATTTATTTTTATTTTTTATCATTTTTTAAGCTAAAATGATGAAACTTATTTATTTGACTTATATTGTGTTAATTGAGTTAAATATTTTTTCATTATTTACGCGGACGAAGTCGCGGGTACAGCTAGTATCTAATATGTGGCTTGACCTCGAGTCTATGACCGCTGACCACGATATGGGCTCCTGGTGGCGGCGCTCGTCGGGGCCCATGGAAACAAAGGACCTCCGACTTTTCGAGCGCCACTTGGAGCCCTAACCTCCTAATTCTGCCGACAACAAGTGCCACACTGGCGGTGGCTAGACGGGCAGCCTCCCTGTAGTCCCGCCCGCGGGACGTTACCAGTGTGTCATCCGCATAGCAGACTAAGCTGGTCCCGTCGAGCAAGGTGCCCCGCAGATTCCAGTCATACCCGATGTTCCACAGGACCGGACCCAGAACCGATCCCTGTGGAACACCGCGTTGCATCTCCCTCTCAATCACCGCGCCGTTCCGCCCGATACACATCACTTTCCTGTCCTGGAAGTAGGCCCCGATCACCTCCCGAAGGTAGGGAGGCACTTGGTGGAATTTGAGTGCCTCCCTAACACACTCGAAGGGAAGGGTGTTGAAAGCATTTTTGATGTCGAGAGACACCGCCAACAACACCCCTCCCCGGGAGACTACTTCATCCGAGAGGGCACGAACCTGTGCGATCGCATCGATCGTGGATCGGCCCTCCCGGAACCCGAATTGATTCGGGGATAGGTCGGGACCCACCCGGACCAGGTGCTTGACGAGGCGGCGTACTATGATCCTCTCGAATAGTTTGCCGACCTCGTCAAGAAGGACTATCGGGCGGAACGCCGAGGGAGATATGGAATCCGCAGGGCGCCCCTCTCCTTGCGGAGAAGGACTACTCTGCCCGTCTTCCACTTCTTGGGAAATCGCCCCGACTCCATGCACTCATTGAAGAGGCTTAGGAGTCGGTCCCCAAGGGCACCAAGGGCCAAATACAGAGTCCGGCCGGGAACACCATCAGGCCCTGGGGCAGTTTTCTTGCCCCGGAGCTTGTCCACGGCCGCGGAGAACTCTTCCGCCGTGATCGACGGAACCCCAACTTCCCTTTGGGTGCCGCCGCCATCTTCCTCTATTTGACGGCTGCGCGGCACCATAGGAGGGGGTGTGAACTCCGGCTGCTCTGGGAATAGAGCTGTCAACACCCCCTCCAATTGCTGGGGCTGGAGGCTCTCTGCCACGGGGGGCGTCCAGGGGCGTAATTTGCCCCTTACGCTCCTGTATGGGCGCCCCCATGGATCTTTGTTGAGAGTCTCCAGGAGTTCCTCCTTGGCACTCTCTTTGGCCCTCCTGATGGCGAGCTGCAGCGTCTTCTTCTTCTGCGTATATTGCGCGTGCAGCTCGGCTTCTATAGCGGCGTCACGGCCCCGCCTGAGACGGCGGTGCCTAATGTACTGGCGTCTAGCGGCCATGCTTTTGACTCGCAAGACCGCTATCTCTTCAGACCACCAGTACACTTGACGTCTCGGAGGGGGAGGGCGGGCTCGGGGCATGGCCGCATCGCAGATGCGGGTCATGGCCTCCCCAAGCCAATTAGCTTCCTCCTCTACCTCCACAGGCCTGGATGGAGATGATGTCCAGGCCTGCACTATAGAAGCCTCCACCAGCAAGTCTCTATTGAGACGCTTCAGTGCCATTCGGGGAACGTCGGAGCGTTTCTCTTTGGGCGCTCCGGGTGCGGAGCTCCGGACGGGGGGAGAATGTCGAACCTGATATAACGATGATCCGACAGGGTCTCCACCTCGTCCATCACCTGCCACCTCCGCACCCGGCGTGCGATGGATGGAGTGGCAAGGGAGATGTCCACTATGGATTCCCCCTGCCATCGCACGCATGTGGCGACCGACCCCACGTTTAAAACAGCGAGATCGGACGCCATCGCCCAGTCCTCCAGGACCGCGCCTCGCGCACTAGTACTGGGGGAACCCCAAGCTGTGGATTTAGCATTGAGGTCCCCCATGACGAATACTGAACGGGCTGAGTGGACACTTATAAAGGTGGCCAACCTGTTCAGGTACTCTTCGAATTCGGCGACGGTCCTGTTGGGAGAGAAGTACACTCCGACGACGTCGATTTCCCCCCAACTCACTCCTACGTAACCCCGTCCCCTAAATAGGGGAGTACAGGGAGAGAAGGCTGAACTTCCCCCGACTCGGACGATAGCAGCCAGGCCGTCTGAGTCGCCAAACCAATTGTCAGAGGATGGAACTCTGTATGGTTCGGCGACTACGACCAGGTCCACAAGCCACTCGGCCGCACTTTGAAGGAGAAGGTCCTGTGCAGCGACTGCGTGGTTCGTGTTCGCCTGGAGGAGGCGAAGGGGACGGGGAGCCATTAGGAAGCCGTCTCCTCCTCCAACACGTCGTAACTGTTGGAAGTTACGGTGGCGGCGGTCGCGGGAGGTGCTGGTGCCGGCCCCTTCTTAGTTTTTTGCCTGGTCTGGGAGCAACTTTTCCTTCCCAGCCAGTGTTCCGCCGGCCTGCCTGCCTCACGGCAGATGGCGCAATTTGGTGTGGCTGTACAGCCGACGGATTTGTGGCCAGGCTTACTACACCTAAAGCAGAGGCCACTGCGGTCCCCTTCGTGCGGGCACCTTGTCCTTACGTGGCCGTTCTGCAGGCACTTGTAACACCGCAGCGGCCTCTGCTTGAGGAGCTCGGCGGGGGCCGATATCCAGCCGATGCGGATACGGGCTGCTGTGGTTATTTTCTTTACCACCAGGATGGGAGCCCTTACCCAGCAGGTGCCTAAGCCCGAGGCGTTCACTCGAATTTCTCCGGTTTTCACGTCCTCAGGCTTACACTCTCCATCTCTGGTGACTGCGTCTACCACGTCCTCTATCGTAACAGAATCATCCAGGCCCATAATTCGCATTTCTGCCGATTTAATGGGTCTGGAGACCTGTACGGGGTTGCCCACCAGAACTTCACGGAGCCTCGTCGCGAGCGCATCCGCTTTCTGCCCACTCTCCGAGCCTGGGATCTCCAGGATCCTCGCCCCTGTTGCGGCAGACTTGAACCGCACCTCCGATATTCCCAAGGAGGGCAGATCTATTTTAGATTTTGCCTCCCTGAGGATGTCGGAGTAGTTTGCACCTGCCTCTTCCGCATCCGAAGGGAGAGCGAGGATAATCGCTGCAGAGCGAGGGGCCCGGAGTTTACTGGGAGAAGGAGCTCCCTTCTTCCGAGTCCCACCCGCCTGATTGGACTGGGAGCCTGAGGTACCCGCCTTGGCCTGTGGTTGTCCCGTAATGCGTCCACGCCTTTTCACCACGGTTGCCCATGTGTCTCCCGCGGCGGCGGATTTATCCGGTGCAGGCGCCGGCTCCGGCTTTTGAGAGGTGGCAGGCTTCGTTTGGGCCGCCTTTTTCCCCTTCTTCATTTTCCTAGTCTTGTTGTTCTCCGCTACAACTGCGGAAGAAGAAGGGGCAGTTGGCTCCGGCGAAGCAGAACGAGTCTTGGCATCTATTGCTGGCGGGGATATTTCGACCTCTGCCACTCGATGTTTGCGTGTTACAGGGGCATGTCTGGGGAAAGGCTGCCTCGCTTCCCAAGCGTCGAACCTCAGCTGCATGACTCGCGTGACCTCTTCCGCGATTGTACGTTTGAGGTCTTCTGACCCGCTTGTATTTGTTTGTTGCGGCTGATTTTGCAACGCTTGGGATGCCCGCTCGCTGTCCACTTTCAACTGGGCGACTTCCATCCTGAGGTCCTCCACCTGCTTGCGGAGAACTTCTACCTCCTCCTCAAGGCGGGAGTTTTGGGCTTTGAGGTGTTGGTTTTCTTCGTTGGCCGTTCTTTTGGCCAGCACCGAGGCGGCTTCGCTGATGGACGCTGCCGCCTCTTTGAGGGCATTAATGAAGGTGCCCTTCAGGTTCTTTGACTTCGAGGCCACGCTGAGTACCACCTGAATATTTTTAAAAACTTGCCTATTCAGGCCATCCACTGTCACATCATTAGGGTTGGTGTTGGGTCCCTCTAATGTCACCTTGCTCAGCCTGGCCGTCCTCGTTTCCGCCAGTAGCTCCTTTTCAGCCTCGGTTTTGGAGCATTTGTCGCTGGACTTCGACCAGCGCTCTTTTGGCACTAGCCAATCCCACATATTCCCCGGTTGTTGGGGGTCTGCCTCTACCTCTGCGCGCTGGTCTTTGCTGTTTAGGCTGCGCTTTATTCGGCGATCCTGGCTCTGATTGAGCGGACGCCATACTGCTGTCGGAATCAACCGATTCCAACTCCACCTCTACCTGTTTTTGTGCTTTGATCTTATCCATTTTATTCCCAAGAGTATGGGGGATAGGTTGCACAGACAGCGTTGCCCCCTGCTACTGTCTGCGGTCTAATACGCCGGGAGGGCGACAGGTACTCCTGGGTTGTGCGCTAACGACAGGTTTAACGCCCCTGCCACCTCTAGGCACTCCCTCGGCACGCAAGACCTTGGAATGGACGGATTTTTTATAGAGGTGATCTCCTCACGGCCCGGGCGGTTAAGCCGAGGCCCCCGTTCCTGACTAACTAGGCTGATAGACATGACATCAACACCTAGCGTCAGGGTTACGGTTTGCGGTCGGTGGTACATAAGTGTACCTGCCCGGCTGCGCAGTGAAGCACCCACTGGGCCCGACCAGGTCTCACTCAACCGTGTCCCTCTAACTAGTAGAGGGCACGAGGAGGAGACAACACTTCGTCGCAGACGGCGACAAACACAAAGACGACGTCATCGAGGGACATAACGTAGTACCCTCGAACGAACTACGACGACGACGATACAACACAAGACTATATACAACATGTAACATTGGACATCACAATATGTACAAGCAGAATGTACGAATATGTACATGGGCATGTGCCAGAAGTGACACACACCCCCTGCTCAACGGGTTATTCGGGGCTCCAATGTCCTCGGCTGAACCGAGGCTTGGGAGTTCCCGAACGACCGACACCTCCGGATGGACGCCGATGGAGGTTGTCCATACCCTACTTGCCGGACTATCGGCCGACATAGTAGCAGTATCCCGAGGGAACGACTACTATCCCGCCCAGGGCGTACCAGAACCAAACCATTGCTCGGCCACCGTTCCCCGCGGACGTATCCACGAGGATGGGGAAGCCTCCCAATGGCAGGAACATACTAGGAGGTTGCCCGACACACGCCCCAACTTGTACTTACTTGTAATTATAATATCACAAATTCTTATTCTTCAATATGTATGTAAAATAAATAAAAAAAAAAAAGTAATGATATCCATGTATAGAGAATAAATAAATAAAATAATATTTGGCCATGCATCCACTTATAGTATTTAAACACTTTTTAAAAACCATAGTACTTCCGAAGATTTATACAAATATTGTTTCTTTTTTATAATCTTAGTGACGTCGCCTGACCTCAATCTCAAGGTGTATCTGTGCGATATCTTCATTGACGCTGGAATGTACATCGTAATAATTTCGAATTCGAAATATAACAATATTTTTTTTATATAAGGAATTAGGTAGGGTGTTTATATAATTAACATTTTAACAAATTTTATTATCGGCCCGTTGACCTTTTTACCTTCTGTATTCGAAGGTCAATTCTATTCTGGTCCAGGCAAATATTACGCGGATTTTAGGACAATGCCATAAAGAATATTTGTTACAGTCTCTTATATACCAACGTATATTTTCAATTTATCGTGTATTTAATTATTTTGGTATATTTTACCTAAAGTAATAATATCTAAAGAAATAAAATAAAGGAAGTAAACTCTGCAATCACTACATTGATTTAAAAAACATTTCACTCTTTTAAGGTAATTTATTCCAGAGTGTCATAAGCCATAAATTACTTATTCTTTGTAGTATACATGTTAATGTTAATATAAATAGAAATCACAAAAATATCAGCTATCAAAAACGAGACTAAAATTAGGAAAATTCGAGGCAGTGATGAGAAGCTCACTGGATCGATGTCTAAGATCACCTCGTCTGTAGTGAAATCAGAACCAATTTCACACCACTAACTGACTTGTCGCCTATTCTATTACCATTACTTCGATATTGTCCTTGGCTTTAGTATCGTGTATAGCAAAATTTTACCGGTTTTTACAGTAGATTTGAATCAAATCATACAAATATGTATATGTATATTGAACCAGTTTGAACCAGTTCTATAAAATAGATTACATATCTATATATACATATACAGTTACCAGTGATTTGAGGGGCATTGAACCGTTTCCAAAAAATACTGAAAGATTACTTTAATTGGTACGGTTGATGATGACGGAATGGTGAACCGAATTTAATGTATATGTACGGATAGAACGAAGATCATAAAATTAGAATCATAAGGAATTAAACACAATTATATTTATCAATATATATATATAATTTATATTAATCTTCATTAATCACAATTCGCTTTCAACAGTTCGAACAAACGTTCGAACTGTTGAAAGCGAACAGTGGAAAAAACGTTCCGAAAATGTTAGAAAAAAAAATGAAAATTAATGTTACTTGCTAATTTTTAATCAGCGTGAGAGCAACATTATTTCACATTTTTTTCCAACATTTTCGGTTCATTTTTTCCTTGTAAAAGTTTCAAAGGTGGTTCGAGGCTTCATAGTCGGCGAAAATCTAGCAATAACCATAATGTAATATGTGAGAATACAATTTTAATATTATGGCGAATATGTTGCTCTAAAATATCAACTAAAATCAAAGATAGTCGAAACACTAGTACCATAATACTTTTGACATTTTGAACTAGATAATTTGCACTAATTTCGATAAATTTATTTCCGTACAAGTTACATGTATAAAAAAATTAAAATATTTATTAAACAAAGTTTAAAATAAACCTACAAACAGTAATCCATGGTTTGTACATATTTATGTACAGACAAAGGAAAAAACGTGAGATTTTAGAAGCATTGCAATCAATTATGCATTCGAAGTATTGTTCTATTAAATGATACAGAATGTTGTATCTAATTGTTTATAATATAAATATGAAATAATTATGTTTAATTAATGATAATAACCATAATAATGAGTTACAAGTAGTTATAGGGAATGTTATTGTCTCAAATGTATTAATTATAAATGAGTAGTCACGAAAATTAATCAAAATAATAGAAATAAAAGATAATGCCGTATATACCTATATTCTTAAAGGAGTTAATCTATACCAGTATAAAAAGATTAATAAAACCTATACCAGTGACATGATGCAATCTTATCCCTGTTAGCAATTATTTCGTCTCAGTCTTTAGACACAAGCTTTAACAAATTACAACACATGACCAAATAAATCAAACATCTATCCAGAATTGTATTAATATTACATATAATAACATTTTATTTTACAGATTGTACCTATTCGTGCAGAACCAAACCTCTTTGATAGCTACTACAATGGATGTTGCAATGGTACCTTCTGGCCCCTGTTCCATTCGATGCCAGACCGAGCTACATTCATTGCTGACCATTGGAAAGCTTACATTAAAATCAACGAGGAGTTTGCAGATAAAACAATACATGCATTGAATCTACTCAAACATGATAAAGAAAAAAATGGCGCTTCTCCGCCGATCGTATGGGTACACGATTATCATTTGATGTTAGCTGCTAATTGGATCAGGCAGGTTCGTTTTAATTTATTTATTTTTTGCAGACATAGAAAAACAAATTCCGTTAACAACGATGAAAGTTAACCTATTACAATTTCATTTATAGCGCGCTGAAGAGAATGATATTAAATGTAAACTTGCATTTTTCCTACACATACCATTTCCACCGTGGGATATCTTTAGACTGTTCCCGTGGTCTGATGAAGTTTTACAAGGCATACTTGGTAAGTTTTTTGACTGCAATGTAATATTTTTAAATTAGGCGACGGAACAGAGAAGTAACTAATTTCGTTTTGCAGGTTGTGACATGGTCGGATTCCATATAACAGATTACTGCTTAAACTTCATAGATTGTTGCCAAAGAAATTTGGGTTGCCGTGTGGATAGAAAAAATCTTCTAGTTGAATTAGGCGGTCGTACCATTTGTGTAAGACCTTTGCCTATTGGAGTACCTTTCGACAGATTCGTCCAACTGGCACAAAATGCTAAACCAGTGCTCTCTACAAACCAAAAAGTGATACTAGGTGTTGATAGGCTTGATTATACCAAAGGATTAGTGCACAGACTCAAAGCCTTCGAAAGATTGCTTGAGAAACACCCGGAACATATAGAGACAGTCGTTTTACTACAAATCTCAGTACCTTCGAGAACAGACGTGAAGGAGTATCAAGATTTGAAAGAAGAAATGGACCAACTAGTAGGAAGGATAAATGGAAGGTTCACTACTCCCAATTGGTCACCTATTAGGTGAGTTATTTTATACTTTAAATTTTCTATATAAATTTTGTTTTCACAGGATAAATAGATCCCTTTTATACAATGCGCGGAGATTATAAAAGTCAGTAAAATTCGCGTAAGAATTTTTACGCTAACTAGACTTTTCTACTCGTCTGCCTAAATTTGAATTTTGAAGAAGAAATTTTCATGATAACTCAATAAATTAAGTTTAAGATCTTTTTAACCCTTAACGTGAGATACCACATTCATATCAAAGATTTCTTTGTCATCATATTTAAAACAAAGACCGTAGAAATGAGGACGGAGTGGGTAATAACCGAAGATTATTATTTAACGATCATTGTTGAGTGGAACGAGAATTATGTTTAACAGCGAACGTGAATCTAATGGCTATTTTATGCGATAAAATCGTCAAACGTAATAATGATCATAGCGGCTCGTAAAGGTGTTAACACACTATACAGTTTGACTGGTGTTAACGCACTAGACTAGGGACTGTATTTCCCACATTGTCTGGTATAAAATGTACGGTATCGTGGATGGCGATGAGATACAGTTTATCTACGGAAGATAGCAGAATTGTCGTAACTTCAAAAGCCCAACATTAACCAGACAACCTTAAACCAGAGCCAAAAAATAGTTTCAAATATTCATAACTCATATATATTTGTCGAGATTGACATTTGAAAAGTACTTAAATACATACTAATTTTCAACTTTCTATCTTTATAAATATATGAGTTATATTTATCAAGTTACAAATTGAATCTGAAAGAATTCTTGTTGTTGGGTAACGTTGGGTTTTCATTTCCGCTTTCTTCTGTGATATGTAGATAAACGAAATAACAAAACTAGTTTCAATGAGTGGGTAATTTAATGTATACCCTAACTTCTTAAGGTATTTTTTTAATCTATTTTTATGCCATGTTTGTCATTAATTAATATAAATATTTGTATAGAGAAGTTACATGTGTTTTATTTTTCATAAAATCTAAGGCAAACATTCAAATGGCAGCCAAATTGTATCGTGTGTTGACGTTTTAATACATCACAGTTTGAATGGTTTATTTTCCTGTCATTAACCCAAACGTGGAAGGTCATTTAAGGAATCTCACTTAATGCGTAGTGCCTGTTTAATATTATATCCTTACTAATATTATAAATGCGAAAGTAACTCTGTCTGTCTGTCTGTCTGTCTGTCTGTCTGTCTCGCTTTCACGCCAAAACTACTGAACCGATTTAAATGAAATTTAGTACGCAGATAGTCTAGACGCAGAGGAAGGACATAGGCTACTTTTTAATGCGTAAAAAGGGTTGTAAGGGGTTCAAAATGGAAATACAAGGTTATCTTTATGCGGTTGAATCCTTATTCGTCATCTTTTCATTTCACTAGCTAACAACCAATCAACACATCGCGTGCGTTTGCGCCATTCGCCATCTTTTCATTTCACTAGCTAACAACCAATCAACTCATCGCGTGCGTTTGCGCCAATAAGGTATCCATCACAGAGAACAAAACCACAGATAACATAATGTAAAACGAAAGATCTTGCCGGAAACATGACGTTGACGTTTAGTGAAAATTTTTTTTTTTGACACTTTTTTATGATAAAATCGTATATCGTGTGTATGTGTTTTTTCTTTAAACTTGAAATTGGCCGATTGCGAGACAAATTTGGCCATTTTTTTTATTAATTTGTTTTACGGCTCTGGATACAAGTCCTGTTTAGCCCAACTTAAAGTTTTACAATATAAATTACAAAAATTAAAGTCAATGTCAAATGTCAAATAATAATAAATGTCAAATGTTGTTTCTCTGTTCTGACGAACTTATTAAAAAAAACTTAATAACAATCACAATTTCTTCAAATTTTATTATTTACATTTTTTAAAGAATGTTGTGGTGTGGCACTATACGAAATTAAATTATTTACCCATTTTTGTAGGTTATACAGAAATAATGTGTGGGTGTTTATTTAAAAAGCATTAACACAAAGTTAATAAAGTATAGGTATTAATAAATATATGGTTGTTGTATCAAAATAGAATTTTCTTATTTTTCACTAAAATAAAAACTAACTGTCTTTTTTATAAAATAAATGACCTTTTCATTGTGCCATATATTATGGAACTATTTAAATTATTTAGCTGATTGTAAGAAACAAAATGTTGGTTTGTAGATTAATACTGTAAAATTATTATTTGTACGGAAACGATAAAAATATATTTTTGTGCTGCGACAAAAACTAATATTATAAATGTGAAAGTAACTCTGTCTGTCTGTCTCGCTTTCACGCCAAAACTACTGAACCGATTTGAATGAAATTTGGTATACAGATAGTCTAGACCCTGAGAACGGACATAGGCTACTTTTTAATGCGAAAAAAGGGTTGTAAGGGGTTAAAAGGGGGGATGAAAGATTGTATGTAAGAATCGTCATTTTTGAAGCTAGAAGCTTGAAACTTATTTTTGAGACTGTTGATTAAATATAAATAAAAATGACATTCAATGTTTGTAAAAAATTACCCTTAAGGGGGTAAAATAAAATAGGGGATGCAAGTTTTTATGTAAATTCGTCATTTTTGAAGCTAGAAGCTTAAACTTATTGTTGAGACTGTTGATTAAATATAAATACATGACATTCATTGTTTGTAAAAAAAATACCCTTAAGGGGGTAAAATAAAACAGGGGCTGCAAGTTTTTATGTAAACACGTCATTTTTGAAGCTAGAAGCTTGAATCTTATTGTTGAGACTGTTGATTAAATATCCTTACTAATATTATAAATGCGAAAGTAACTCTGTCTGTCTGTCTGTCTGTCTGTCTGTCTCGCTTTCACGCCAAAACTACTGAACCGATTTAAATGGAATTTAGTACGCAGATAGTCTAGACGCCGAGGAAGGACATAGGCTACTTTTTAATGCGTAAAAAGGGTTGTAAGGGGTTCAAAATGGAAATACAAGGTTATCTTTATGCGGTTGAATACTTATTCGTCATCTTTTCATTTCACTATC
This sequence comes from Achroia grisella, assembly GCF_030625045.1. Taxonomy (NCBI): domain Eukaryota; kingdom Metazoa; phylum Arthropoda; class Insecta; order Lepidoptera; family Pyralidae; genus Achroia; species Achroia grisella. The sequence continues at coordinate 1,114,289 of NW_026712845.1, forward strand.
TAACAACAAATCAGCACTTCGCGTGGTTTTGCGCCATTCGCCATCTTTTCATTTCACTAGCTAACAACCAATCAAAACATCGCGTGCGTATGCGCCAATAAGGTATCCATCACAGAGAACAAAACCACAGATAACATAATGTAAAACGAAAGATCTTGCCGGAAACACGACGTTGACGTTTAGCGAAAATATTGTTTTTTGACACTTTTTTATGATAAAATCGTATATCGTGTGTATGTGTTTTTTTCTTTAAACTTGAAATTGGCCGATTGCGAGACAAATTTGGCCATTTTTTTTATTAATTTGTTTTACGGCTCTGGATACAAGTCCTGTTTAGCCCAACTTAAAGTTTTACAATATAAATTACAAAAATTAAAGTCAATGTCAAATGTCAAATAATAATAAATGTCAAATGTTGTTTCTCTGTTCTGACGAACTTATTAAAAAAAAACTTAATAACAATCACAATTTCTTCAAATTTTATTATTTACATTTTTTAAAGAATGTTGTGGTGTGGCACTATACGAAATTAAATTATTTACCCATTTTTGTAGGTTATACAGAAATAATGTGTGGGTGTTTATTTAAAAAGCATTAACACAAAGTTAATAAAGTATAGGTATTAATAAATATATGGTTGTTGTATCAAAATAGAATTTTCTTATTTTTCACTAAAATAAAAACTAACTGTCTTTTTTATAAAATAAATGACATTTTCATTGTGTCATATATTATGAAACTATTTAAATTATTTAGCTGATTGTAAGAAACAAAATGTTGGTTTGTAGATTAATACTGTAAAATTACTATTTGTAGGGAAACGATAAAAATATATTTTTGTGCTGCGACAAAAACTAATATTATAAATGCGAAAGTAACTCTGTCTGTCTGTCTCGCTTTCACGCCAAAACTACTCAACCGATTTGAATGAAATTTGGTATACAGATAGTCTAGACCCTGAGAACGGACATAGGCTACTTTTTAATGCGAAAAAAGGGTTGTAAGGGGTTAAAAGGGGGGTGAAAGATTGTATGGAAGAATCGTCATTTTTGAAGCTAGAAGCTTGAAACTTATTTTTGAGGCTGTTGATTAAATATAAATAAAAATGACATTCAATGTTTGTAAAAAATTACCCTTAAGGGGGTAAAATAAAATAGGGGATGCAATTTTTTATGTAAATTCGACATTTTTGAAGCTAGAAGCTTGAAACTTATTGTTGAGACTGTTGATTAAATATAAATACATATGACATTCATTGTTTGTAAAAAAATTACCCTTAAGGGGGCAAAATAAAATAGGGGATGATAGTTATTATGTAAATTCGTAATTTTTGAAAGTAGAACGATGAAACTATTTTCATTGGTTCTTTTGGGGTAGATTTTTAAATACCCCACTAATGTTATAACTGTGAAAGTAAGTCTGTTTGTCTTTCTGTCAGTCTTACGCTCCAAAACAAAACAAAAATTTAAATGAAATTTAAAAAATTTAAACACAGTTAGTTTACACCCGGACAAAGAATATAGGGTACTTTTGAATGTGAAAAAAGGATTGTAAGGGGGTTGCAACGGTACGCTGTATGGAAGAATCGTCATTTTTTAAAACTAGAAGTTTGAGACTCATTTTTAGACATTCAATGTTTGTAAAATTTTTACTCTTAGGGGGAGGGGGGGTAGTAAAATAAAATAGGGAATGAAAGTTATTGTGGAAATTTGCTGTTTGTGTGGTTGTGGAAGCTAGAACGATTAAACTTTTTTCTTTGTCTTTTTAGAGTTAGTTTATTAAATACCCTACTGATATTATAAATGTGAAAGTAACTTTGTCTGTCTGTTTGTCTCGCTTACACGCTAAAAATATTGAACCGATTTAAATTGAAATTTGAAACAGACATAGATAGACTAGATCCTGAGAAAGGACATAGGTTACTTTTTAATGTGAAAAAGGGTTGCAAGAGGATTGAAAGGGTAGATCCAAGGTCATATAGATGTATCGTCATGTTTAAAGCTAGAAGCTTGAAATTTATTTTTTAGCCTATTGATTAAATATTTATTTTTATTTTTTATCATTTTTTAAGCTAAAATGATGAAACTTATTTATTTGACTTATATTGTGTTAATTGAGTTAAATATTTTTTCATTATTTACGCGGACGAAGTCGCGGGTACAGCTAGTAATTAATAAATTACATAAGAAACCTACGTATTGTTTATTTTATGAGTAATTATTGCAATAATATAAAACAGCAATATTCATAATATTAATACTAGATTTAAAGACAAACTTGCTGTCCCCAAGTATCGTTTAGAAAAAGTTAATAGGTCTTTTATGGGAATAGGTATAAAAATTTACAATAAGATACCAAAGGATATGTTGGAATTACCCTTAAATAAATTCAAAACATCTGTTAAATCATATTTACTGAGCAAAGCCTATTACTCACTAAACGATTACTTGAATGACGAGTGCGCATGTCAATAGTTGTTCATGCACTGAATTTTCATTTAATGTTAGACATAGACACCTATATAAAAATACATTGTAAATAAACTGGCTTTAAAAAAAAAAGTAATTCAATTGATTTTCTTGCCAGTTCTTCTCAATTGGATCTATATACCGAACTGGATGGTAAGGAAAAAATAAAATTATAATGTAAAAATTTGACGTTCATAAGCGGCTAAAATGTCCTACATGAATAAATGATTTTTGAATTTTGAATTTTGAATTTGAATTGTATTGTGTAGTGTAATTATACGTGTCACTAAAATTTAAGTAAAGGTTTTGTTATTTTTTCAATTCCTCCAAGAATAGTCTTATATCTACTACAATTAGAATATACAATAGAGTTACAATTTATTATACGCATTATTTTTTTTTTTTATTGGGTTGTTTGGGGTATTGTCAGATGTGTAGCACCTGTAGCACTACGTCACTACGACCTACATAGATCTATTGTGCTCGCCCTTTTCAGAGTTCGCTACCTAGACCCGTCAGGGACAAGAATTGAAGGATATTCTTAGGAGCGATCGTTTTTATCTCCTCGGGAAAGAGTGTAAACTTTCCAAAGGAGATATTTCGTTTACGCATGAGTGGGCTACAACCACATAGGATGTGAAGCGGCGTTTCTTCTTCAGTTTGGCAGAATCTGCAGATACTTGTCGTGCATAGGCCTAGTTTAGCCATATGCTTGTTTAATTTGCAGTGTCCTGTGAGGGCCCTAGTCATCATGCATATGTTGTTTTTACTCAATAGCAGTAGTCTATTGGAGTATATGTTGGAGAAGCCCGATATTAGGTCTTTTGAATGTGTTAATCCTGGCATTTCTTGCCAGTGATTCAGTGCTTCTCGTTTGGTTATTAATTTGAGATGTCCCAGTTTTAGGCAACGAGGCATACCACAGAAGGGTTTGGGGCCCAGTTGGACGGTTTTTGCCCCTAACTTTGCCAGATGGTCGGCATTCTCATTGCCTTCAATATTTCTCGTTTGGTTATTAATTTGAGATGTCCCAGTTTTAGGCAACGAGGCACACCACAGAAGGGTTTGGGGCCCAGTTGGACGGTTTTTGCCCCTAACTTTGCCAGATGGTCGGCATTCTCATTGCCTTCAATATTTGAATGCCCGTGGACCCAACTCAGTATAATATTATTTCTGCTTCCTACTTCATTTAGTAGCAGGATACAGTTTCTAATAAGTTTAGAACGGATTTCGTACGAGTTAAGTGCTAGTAGAGCAGCTTGACTGTCCGAATAAATGTATATGTTCTGATTGAAGTAGTTGATGCTTAGGATTACTTCCAGACATCTAATTAAGGCGTAAGTCTCTGCCTGAAAGATTGAGACGTATTTTCCTAAGCCTATATAGTTGCAGATTTTGGGTTTTTACATCATCTCCTAATTTGGACCCGTCTGTAAACCAAACTAGGTTATGCTCTGAGTGAGTCGGTGTATGGTTATTTTGCCATTCGTCTCTTCCAGATATTTCGATTTTGTAATATTGTACAAAGTTACACTCTGGTGCCAAGTTGTCTTCAGGCATTCCCAGAATAGGATCACTCATTATCGAGTCTTGTATAGTTTTTATGGCCAGGGAATGCCAAGATATCCTCCTTTGGGAACTTATTCTGAGCATATTAGCTTTCGCCTTTTCCTGTATAAATAAAGGAAGGGGCGTCAAGTCCAATAATGCGTCTAGAGCTGCTCCCGACGTGGTGCTCATGGCTCCTGTAATAATCAGACAAGCAATTCTCTGTAGGCTGTTTTGCTTGGTGGCGCATTATTAGTCGCCCAGTAGTCGAATTTCGACCATAATTAATGTAAATTATGTTTGAACATTATTAAAGTTTTATTTTCAAAGATACGTCGTGTGTGTCAAACACATGGTTGTATGTATAATGTATTTTTATTTTTATATACATTTTTGCATATTTTTAATATAATATTATCCTTCTGCACTCCTATGTAAACTGTAAGATTCATGATCAAGAGAGAATTTCATACTCCTTCTTCCGCGCAATTTACGTAAAGAGGGGTCCAAAGTTTTCAGTGATACAAATATTAATATTATGATATGTATAGATAGATTGGGAGTATAGTGAGCCAAATTTACCTCAATTGCAGGTATATTTACGGCTGTGTCGGACAAGACGAGCTGGCAGCTTTTTACCGTGATGCTGCCGTGGCTCTGGTCACACCTCTGCGTGATGGTATGAACTTGGTCGCCAAAGAGTTCGTCGCATGTCAGATTAACACCCCACCCGGTGTGTTGATAGTTTCACCCTTCGCTGGGGCGGGAGAGATGATGCACGAAGCCCTTATCTGCAACCCTTACGAACTGGACGATGCAGCTGAAGTTATACACAGGTAATTTTATTCTTAAACAACTTCAAATAAGTATGAAATAGAAATAATCTTTATTCAAATAAATTTAATATAAGCACTTGAATAGTCATATTTTTTATTCTACCCTCATTTGAACGCAGACTCATTACAAGAAGAACGAGAAAGAAATTTACGTGTTGCTCTTTTAAATAAATATTGTTCAGAATTACATTTTTAGAAATTTCGTATAAAAATATACAGCCACATAGCAATGTTGACATATATAAATTAATAGTTACTTGAGTATCAAAATAAATACGACTAAAAAGTCCTACTTGAATAAATTCCTACTTGATTTTTGATTTGATTTCATGTTGATGTCATGACCAATGATACCATTCGAAAATAACTTCAAACGTTGTTTTTATTAAATAAAATACTTTTTTTCTATATTGGGCAGTCACGTAAATGACCTACCTTACATAATGATACAACGATAAATATACACTCTTATAACTTAACGTATTTTTTTCAGACTTTATCATTAATTAATTGCTTAAGTTTTTTTTTATTAGAATTGTATTTATAGATAGGCTTTTTTGCGATATGCACTATCACCACTACTACTGGAACACTTCTACAATAAATTATAGTAATATTATTAAATGTATTATTACAATAAACACTCATTTATAAAATGTGTACCATTGTTAACAATTGCAAAAAATGATTTCAAACGGCGTTTAATATAGGCTCTATCTCACACTAGCGGCGTCCTTAGTAATAACTATACGAGGAAACTTCTTACAGAGCACTGATCATGCCGGAAGATGAGAGAACAGTTCGAATGAACAACCTGAGGCGGCGGGAACAACTAAACGACGTGGATAGTTGGATGAAGTCTTTCTTGAAAGCTATGGACTCCCTGGAGGAGGAAGCTGATGATATCGGAGCCACCTCGATGCAGCCGGTCACTATAGATGACTTTGATGAATATCTGTCCAAGTAAGTATAGTTTTCCTCCTTTATTTTATACTACCTGTAACCCGTGGCTATATTAGTCCTCAGGTGCATCCATTCTCATAATAAATTACATTTAAAAGCGACTGAACCGCTTGGTTCCTTCGCGTGTTCGTAATCAGTATTTGAATCAAGCTGCTATTAGTTCGATTTATTCTGGAATATTATAGAAAGCATATTCATGAGTTCATGAGCTCATGGAATTTAAGAATTTTATAGAGCATTCTGTTTATACAGAATGCTCTATAAAATTCTTGGCAAAAAATTATAATCCCACTGCAAGCACGAAAGAAAAGTCTCATGTATTCAACATAAGCTATATCCCACACTAGCATTTAAGCACTTGGACGCTTTATAAAGAGAGACAGTCCCTCTTCGTAAAGTGCCCAAGTGCTTGAATGTAGACTTTTCTGTCATGCTTTACGTCCTTTGCACTAATGTGTTTTGCCACCTACGACATCTTGAAAAATATAATATTATACAGAAGAAAGATTTGATGTTTTTCTTAATGGATAAATTCAGAAAATAATATAATAATAGTACCTTAAAGAATCACGATTCAAAATTATCATTTGACTAATTTAGTTTGTTGATGAAATATAAAATGAAATTCTTTTTGTTTACAGATATATAGGGTACACGCAGAAACTGGCGCTTATGCTGGATTACGACGGTACGTTGGCGCCCATCGCACCACATCCGGACCTTGCTACCCTGCCTCTGGAGACCAAGCACACGCTGCAAAGGCTATCGAACATGTCTGATGTTTACATAGCCGTTATATCTGGACGAAACGTTGATAATGTGAAGAATATGGTAAGTTTGTTTCTGGCTTTCGCGTAAATTATAGCTGTATTTACAATTTCTTTTGCATGGTACAAGCAAATTCGAAATTAAAACTCTTAAAAATAGTGTAGTAAATTTTCGGTATTGTAGTGTAAGTTTCTGTAGGAAAAGCTTATCATACTTGTATAGAGCAATAAGAGAAAGAAAATATTAAATAAAGCCATATAACAAGCCAGCTGGCCAGGTTGATAATAATAGACTTGATCCCCTGGAATCTTATCTTACGACATACTCGTATCCAGTCGTGGGATGAAAATGGATTGAGAAAGTGATTAGTGAGGATAAATAATCGCTTATGATGTATGAGCTATACATGAAGAGCCCCAAATACATTACATCATCATACAATTCCCAGAGTATCTATCCCTCATGCATTTAATTACCATGTCACTCTCCAACCGAACAAAGAGACTGAAATTGGTAACACAAGTACACAGGCAGACGACTTTGTACGAAGTCTGTCTCCAATATTACTTAAGTCTGTTCATGAGTATATTAATACCTATGAATAGTAGACCCATACCTATTATTAGTAGACCAATATCTATAATTAATATCCAGTAGCAAATAACTCCGTGTAACTTATCCAAGGCGACTTTATCTTCTAAATTGGCCTATCGAATAATCTAATCGGGACTACAGTTACATAAATCAACATGACTAGGACGACAATCCAGAACTTGTAGCAATGATACATTGATGCTCTCTGACCTCTTGCTTTCCTATCTTTCGGCGAAGTATGTAATAACATCTACAAATTTCGTCACCCTGGACAGTGGTCTCGTGTCTATGACATCACAGTAGCGAAGCTGTCAAATGTGAAAGTCAATGGTCATCTCAATCTGTATATATCAAATTTATAAGCAATAAAACTTTAATCAGTAGCACAAAAACATTAAATTTCTATGGAACAGTAGGTACACACAATTAGGTTAGTAACAAAGTATTTCTGTGTATTGTAACTTCGTATTGTAATGTTCCGTTTGAAATTGCTTTACAATTTTGGAAGTAATTTTTGTTCCATTCTAGTGTTTGCTGTTGACATTTTGATTCTTAAATGTTTTATTTTTCATACATTCTTTACAATCTTTTCATACAATCTTTTATATTATACTTGTTTAGTTTTTTGTTTTAGATACGTATTTGCTCAAAATTTTTTCATAACTCCTAATTCTCTTGTACAGAGCAGACTCGAATAGAGTACAGACTATTTGATACGAGTACTATATACTTTTTATGCCGAATCATGTAAACATGCATTTAAATCAACAAAATCTTCTTCTAATTTCTTGCACATTGTATATATTTTATCACACTTTATCCTATCTTCGCGTATTAACTACCAAAACGAGTAGGTAATAAAAATGTATCTTAGTATCCGTTACCCGTCTCGCATTACAAGGAAAACAGTATCGATAAATTGTATTATTTTAGTAAGCAAATGTCAGTGTAACAATTTTAAGTAAAACAGATGCGTGTTGAAAGTGGGTGAAACAAGATATGGGCTTACATAGTCTATGTAGCACAGATCCTAACAATTATCAATTACAATAGATTAAAATCAGTAGGTTTGTTAGTTTGTATGAATAATTTGATAGTTGTAATTTCAACTGAAATTGTAGTTTTCAGAAATGAAATTATGATATATAATATTTTCTTTTAGTAATGGCTTTAGATAATTACGCTATTTATTAATTACTAGATTTTACCCGCTATTTCCTCTGCGCTATCTATCTCTATGTCAAATTGAATGTAATTACACACGTAAAAAGGTAACAACCAAATCACGATTATTACAAGGAAAAGGGGAAGATATAGGATGAAAGTTGTGCAGACGAAGATAGGTGATCAACTAGTATTATATAAATTGTTATTAGTATCAGAAGCGTATCAGTAGTTGTCGTCAGATCAGATGTCAGAAGAGCGCGTGTGTCCTTTAAACAATCAGTCAATGATTGTAATTAATCAAAGTAAATTGTCAGTCGGTATGATTGAGAGTCGATGTGGACAAATTAATGGACCTATGTGTGTAGATATTGCGAGAGATTGATGGCACTAGCTTCAACAGAAACTGTATAATGTACCTACACATATTATCATGCTATAGATACAGATCTATTAGAAATCTGTAGTCTATGGGAAGCGAAAGGTATTAATTTCTCTACTATTATTCCTTTAAGAACAACAGCAACAATACTGAATAATTGAAGTATTAGCTTCTGGCTGCAACTTCATCCACGTAATTTATCGATCGCGACAAAAAATAGGCTATGTCCTTCTACAACATAAATGCTACATATATACCAAATTTCATGATGATTGATGATGCCATGAAGGCGTGACAACAAATAAGCAAACAACATAAATAGGTATACTTTTGCATACGGAATACTTGTTGTTACATCCCTTATTTTAACCCCTTCAAAAAGTATTCTGTTATTCATATAAAAGATAGCCAATAATTGTTCTGATGATCTATCGTCATATCAAATTTTAATAAGATCATTTTAGCAATTTTGTAGTGAAAATACAAGAGGCCGTCAGACATTTTCGTGTTATAATATTAGTGTGGAATAGTATATAGAGCAGTTATTGTATGCCAAGAATTTTGATAATAGTATTCGAGACATCAAATCGTCATAACAACCACTTATCATCCTAGCATAGGGCATAGACCGCTCCTAATAATATAAAATGCAAATGTCCAGGCTACTTTGTAACAGGGTAGTATTTTTAATTCTCCACACAAAAAGCGTAGGCGTGTTATAATTTTGAGACATCTTTATAACTGTAAGGGTATCGTAGCTCGTAAAGAAATGGACAGGTATTGATGCGGTTTTTTTTTAATTCAAACGATTGAATCTCGCCTTATCTACAACAGTTTCTTTTTATATGGGGGTTGAAATTAAAATTTTATAATAGACTTCATCTTATAAGAGGAAAACATCTTAAGACATCTAGAAACATATACATATATAGATTGTTTACAACATAACTCGTTGTGTCCCAACTTCTTCCAATTTCCAGTTCAACGCGTCGGTTATATAATTGTAACAATACGACTAATTATTGTTATTAGGCATTGTAATGATTAAGTCATTGTGATGACTCGACAGTAACATTGTAATGAGCTATAAAATCCGTCATGACTGCTCTCGATGTGTACATAAACTTTAATCTTATATCAGCAACTCGTGATTATTGGATAACACTGAATGAAACCTTAATAGCACACAATAACAATTGCTATCATATGAACTTTAACTTCTTATCTATGCTCCAACAAAAATATTTATTATTGAGTGTACAGTGTACACTCAATGTACTTTAGGTATTGTGGCATGCTCGTGTCATGCTAACCGTGTTTGGTGCTATCATTTACATATTACGTAATGTTTGATCAATCTATTTAGTCCAATAACATCAACTAGGTACTTAACTGGCAAAATATTTAATGACAGGAAATACCTATTATGGTTTACATAGTCAAACTACCTGTTAGAAAAAGAGGTATAACCTAAGACTTTTTTCTTTTAGTTAACATATAATTATTTGAGATTTGGTTCCTTGATTAACAAATCACACAACGCTATCTAGTCCCAAGCTAAGATTTATGCGTACTAAGCAACTAATAGAAATAGTATGCTTAGGGAAACACCCAGAGCAAAACAAACAATCGCACTAATGAGTACAAATTTTTATACTCTGTCGGGAATCGAAACCGCGACCTTCTAAAGTAATTCGGTGTGCTAAATATGCTAGACAACCGAAGAAGTTCTAACAAAAAAAGTACGTAGCTGAATTAAAAAAGTTCTCTTTTATTAAGTTGGTTGAAATTATAGTTTAATCGGCGGGTTATTTGGACCATTGGGTATTTGGGTTTTGTCATAGTGTTGAAAGCATACACCAATTAGTTTCGAATTTCTCTGATTGCGCAAGGCACATATAAACAATTTCTATACTACGAAACTTGGCTGCGTTCGACGTACGGGCGATATCTTTTCTTAGAATACCTTGAACAATTCTCTATATGATATACTTATATGTATAACTGTTCTTCTTCTTCTTTGTGCCTTTTTTAAATGCAAGAAAATTAGTAATTTCAAATACAAATGTTTTATGTTGACGACGTTGTTGACGACCTCGGTGGTCTAGCGATCAAGCACACCGCATTACGACCGATGGTCGCGGGTTCGATTCCTCGCACGGCACAAACATTTGTATTCATGAGTATGATTGTTTGTATCGGTCTGGGTGTTTTCTATGTATAATATGTATGTATTTACAAAAAAAATCTATGTATATGTATCAGTTATCTTGAGCTTGTGTTATGGGTACTAACCCATAACACAAGCTCTAGCTAGCTTAACTTGGGTCTAGATGACTCTGTGTGAATTGTCCTGAGATTATTATTATTATGTTAATTGTCCATAAAAAACCATAGATTTATATAGGGAGAGGGTACGACCATAGGCGTAAAAGCACCGACAACACGTCGCAGCGTTGACCTCTGAAACGAGATAGCCTAAAAGTATAATAAATAAAGCATTTAATTATTGTTCCTGGTTGATAATACTGACACGTAATCGACTTCGATATGCCATCTCAGATCATAAACTTTGAGCAAACAGCAATTATAGGATAGTATCGAAAAAACCTTTCTACCTAACCTAATCGCATGTCGAACTTCGGTAAGATTCATTTAGCCGTGTAATTCTGATTTTGTTTTTAGTTTTAGCATCTTCTCTTTAAGCCTTAATCAACCAATTTTTTGGTGTAGGCCTCCTTCAAGCTTCTCCATTTTATACTATTTGGTACAATTGATATCCAGTTATGGCCTGCCACAGTAATTATGTCATCTTTCCACCTCATCTGTGATCACCTACTGATCTTTTCCAACCCCGTGGTCCTGCCCACTGCAATTTTAACTGCGCCATCCTCTTAATAACATCAGCCATTTTACTATGTCTTCCGAGCCTAGCTATGTTGTCCTATGTTTAAGAGTGATTCTAAATATACAACATTTATTTAATAAGAATACGAGCTGAGTTTCTTGTCAGTTCTACTCATCTCGAAATCATTCCGAACTGACGGTAGATTTGACATATCATAAGAGTCTCTAATAGACCTACATGAATTTTGGATTTGAAAACATTTGAAAATGCTGACTTTTAAGCGGTTATATATTTCTAAATGCGTATAAGATTAATTTTAACTGATAAGACATTATGTAGTATATAAACAATTATAATGAACTAATTTGTGCTGGTGATTTTATCAGCATGACCATGAACAAATGTAGCCTATGTTCTCTTTTCCTAAATGCTTAATATCATTAATTTTATCACAGGTATGGTCAATTTTCATGATCGATGTGGCCTGAAAGAGTAGCAATCATACTCATAGTCATGAGTTTAGGAAAGTTTAGTTTGTATCCAAAGGGTTGAATGACCAATAAAATACCTACGGTATAAAAGAAGAACCAAAATACTTAGCCTATAATTTTATAACTTAAGCTTAATGATTATTCAAAATTAATAATAAAGTTTTTATTTGTCAATAATAATGTGCCACAAGTTGTTATTTAACTCCCCTATATGCACTCTTATTTGTGCATTTAAGTTTTAATAAATAATAAGGCCTCATTTCGATTGGCACAGGTCGGCATTGAAGGCATTACTTACGCAGGAAACCACGGGCTGGAGATCCTGCACCCTGATGGCAGTAAATTCGTGCACCCCATGCCAATGGAGCTACAGGACAAAGTTGTTGAACTGTTGAAGTCCCTTCAAGAACAGGTGAGACATTAATTGACGGCCTCGAGGGTTTAGCACACCGCCTTACTTCCGATGCTCGTAAGTTCGGTTACTCGCAGGATGCAAACATTAGCAGTCATAAGTCTGATTGTTTACATTTGCCTGAGTATTTTTATTTATGTTATGTATGTATAATATTTACAAAAAAATGTATATAACTATTTCTATCTAGTACACAAAACGAGGTAGTGTCTAGTACACAAAACACAAGCTAGGCTTGGCTTGGGACTAGATGGCACTGTGTAAACTGTTCAAGATTATTATTGTAATTATAACTTAATACTTCGTTCTCATGTATAATACATGTAACGGAAGTTGTACTATGTAGATATGTATGTACTACACTCATATATAAACCTTCTGGAAAAAATTCTCTAAACGAATCAATCATTGAAATATTTAGAGTTTTTTTTTTTACAAAGAACCATTCATTGTTGGTGGCAAGTGGCCTGCAAAAAGACAAGACACTCGTCAGACTAACGCAGTGCCTTGACCTTGCAACTAGATATTGAATAATAGTACTTAAAAATTTCACTGCCAAATCTCACGCTTCAGTGAGAACGGAGTACACAGTTTAACTTATTTATAACGGTCGATGATGGAATAGAAATTCCCGCGGGCACTGAAAGTGAAGGATTAAAGGATGAGGATATCATCAGATCATTTCAGCATTTGCGATTAAGGAATCTAGAAGGTTCTCCCGTGCTGAGTTCGTCCTTACTAGGTGCATTGCTGGCAATGTAAACAATAGTCCCATATCATTTCCTCTTCCTAATATTAAATATATACGCAGTGATATAGCGCGAGCAAGTTTAAACAAAGTCCTATTGGATAAGACAACGTTATTTCCGCAGAAAACCTCAAAGACATCAACGGGAATTTTCATCCCTCTCTCTAACAATATTTCCACATCAGCGTTAGCACTTATAATGAATATTTCCAGGTATGTAAAGATGGAGCATGGGTTGAGAATAAGGGAGCACTCCTGACATTCCACTTTCGCGAGACGCCGCTGGCCAAAAGGCCGGCACTCGAGGCCCAGGCAAGGAAACTTATCGCAGCTGCCGGCTTTACTCCTGCGCCGGCACATTGTGCCCTCGAGGCGCGCCCTCCTGTTGAATGGGATAAAGGTAGATATTAAATAAGATTTGCAAAAAATATAGGTACTCTAAGAATCTGATAATTAATCTTACAGAATGCTGTCATCCGAGAAAGAAAAAAGGGTTATCTTATATATATTTTTTATAACACGAGGAGGCAAACTAATAAAGATTCTTGAAAAAAAAAATATATATATATACCTATATATATTATATATTAATGAATGACAATGGAGTGATATACCCGACCGCACCAGTTAGTCACTCAGTCTCCACCGTGGCAAACTTACCAAGAAATTATCCCGATGGTTTCCAGAGAAAACCGGATGGAGAACATTACTATAAGCCAGTTAACCTGACGTAGCCTGTAAAAATTCATCTAATGTTTCAGTTGTACGGGGCGATTTGGCTGAGTACCTATATGCTGTTTCTTACTATTCGTGTAGAAATAGCATGTAATTAAAGTGATTGTAAAAAAAAAGATCGATGGTATACATATGCGATCACGTGCATCATCATGCTTCCCCAACTATAACAAACAGTTGTCGATCCAGAATAATCATGTGGGGTTGTTAGCCCAATAATAAATTACATATATTTATTATTAGTAGGTACAAAACATAGACTTTGTTTTGCTTATATCTCTTATTGTTATCAGTAACTGTTAAAATTTATTTCATTATACAATAATAAACAAATAATCATATAATGTCATTTAATATTACCTAACTGTCGACAGGTCGAGCTTCCATTTACATACTAAGGACAGCCTTCGGTTTGGACTGGAGTGAAAGAATTAGAGTGATCTATGCGGGCGATGACGTTACGGACGAAGACGCCATGTTGGTAAGTAATAATTTTTATATAAACAGGAATTTTAACATTTATCTATAGATCTGTATATATACAATAAGACCGCCTTATTGCTAAAAGCATATTTCAAGGCAACCTTAGTGTAACGGATATAATTGTGGAATATAGGAGTGACATGCAAATAAAGGCATACATTAGAATAAATAAATAGATATAAATTAATAATATTTAAAAGCCTATTTTATATTGCTTTTTGTGATTGAATGTTATTATTATGTCTTTCTCAGGCATTAAAAGGTATGGCCGCGACATTCCGCATCGCATCATCAACCATCATCAAGACATCAGCGGAGCGTCGACTTTCATCAACCGATTCCGTGCTAGCGATGCTGAAATGGGTAGAAAGACATTTCTCTAGACGCAAACCGCGCGCCAACTCTCTGACATACAAGAACGCGAGAAAAGCCCGAGACACTCTTCACATGCAAATGTCTTATCACCTGCCGACCAAATCCTCTCCAAAGCAGTCCCCGCCCCGGACACCTGACGTCATATCCGACAAATCCTCAAGTGGCACAGAGTCCAGCTAAATATTTAGGTATTACCCCACTCTTCCACCAGCACGTATGCGATATAGATACGCATAGGTAAATATTGCGTATGTGACGCGTATTTTTACGTTAGTGGAAACACCTGTGCAGGCATAGACACGACCAAACCATGTTCTATACATACATGTATGGTAACATATGTTATTTTGAAGTTAAATATAGTTATGAAATTTATAAAATATGGCAAAATCTATATTTAGTTGTCATAACGGTAGATTTTGCAGAGGCTTATGTATTTTGAAAAGTTTATTCTGAAACTCATTAATTACTATTCATAAAACTGAACAATTTTTGCATGAATGGAAATATAAAATGAGTTCAGTGAATTGTACTAGATAGTAGGTACAAAATACATAACTAGATACTTCAGTATTGGCAACAGATTTAGATAAAATAAATTGATATAATTATTTATATAATACATTAAATAACAAATACCTACTTTACAAAATAAAAATATCTTTCACACACTATACCTATACCTAATGGTACTCGTGATATTCTAAAAATTTGGATATGTACTTTACATATTTTCTAGTTCTTCAATATTTATGAAAAGTTTAAAAACTATATTGCACAGTGTTCTCTTTTTGGAAACATTGGAGGTATTCTATAAATACTTTTCTATAATAAAGTAGATACTAGCAATTTTAATAGCATGTGACTTGCGCAGTAGGTAACAACTTTACTTAAAAACTGTTTACTGTGCAAGCTTCATTGTCTATGGTTATTTAAGTTGCTTCCCGCCAAATTATTCACTAGAATTATATATTTGATCAGGGTCTACAAAAATTTTTTTTTGTTATAGTAATTACCACGGTCAGGGACCAGTCATGCTCTCTGATGTGATCGCTTACGTTAAACTATATATTAAATATATGTTGAATTTTTCTTTTATCAACGACAACAACTGACTGTTCTGTTTGTTAGGTCCATAACTAAAAACAAACAAAAAAAAAGAGACACAAACAATTCCGATCTTCAATCGAGGCCATATTTATGAAAATATCGCGATCCAGAAACTTTTTCTTTCTAATACAACATTGGTAAAGAAATACTGAAAAAATATTTTTTGCCTGTTTCATTACGTGTGGGTAAACGCAGTGTTTGTAATAAACGACCAAATGCATGTAGACATTTTTTTAAATTTCCAGTTCAGAGAATTAATTTTCCAGGCAGTTACTAAACTAATGAATTGTTATTGAGAAATTAATTTATATAAACCTATAATAGATAATCTTACGCCCGGGCATTCCGAAATAAATTTAATTCCTATAGAATTTGTTTGAAATCAAAAATAACTTTACATAACCAATCAGGTTTATGTAGCCTTATTCACATCATAAGAAAATCTCTTTTCTGCCACAAAACTTATGTTTTGTCTTCGTCTTCTGAACTATTTTCTATTTGAATGAAAGAGACAATCAGTCCGTATAGTTAAAATAGATTTAAAGGAGATTTTAGTTCTATAAGACAGCTAGTAGTATTCAATGTATTCTGTGTTGCGTTAGAATTACCAACTATGTTATTATCGGCCAAGGTTTTGATGAACAAGTTGACAAACATTAACCTTACGAAGGTATACAAATTCTCGCAATGTTACATTACGTATTTTTCAATTTTCAATAATTAAATGTATTGGGAAGTAGTAATATGTTAATTTTTACACTATTACCTACTAATCATCCTCCAATTAAATTTAGTTATGGTTATGTTTGCCGGCTTAGTCAACACTTATCTGTGGTATTTAGGATTAAAAATAATAAACATACTTGTGTTTATTGTATAAATAGTATGCATTTGAATATGTCTATGTGATAGAATAGTACAATATACTTGTTTAGTAATAGTATCTAAGCCAAGCCATGTATTCTCATGATATTTTATAAAGAAATTCTCAACACACTTGGTCGTAAAATGGAATTAACTTCACCGGTAGCATCGCAGCTCATAAATTTCGAACTTAGATTAAAACGGCGGGAAAGTAACAGTGTGCATCACAGTTTAATGGTTGAGTTATGAGATTATCTATACGATATAAGTGCGTATTTAACACAGTTGACGCTATTGCGCCCGTCGGCTCGGGCTGAAAATCCGCCTCGTGTCTAATAACCACCATAACGCACTTATATCGTAATATACTGTAATATGATCTTGTAAACACTTTTGACTGTAGTGATATTCGAATTATCTTCTCAGAATGTTAAATAATAATTGCAATGGTTTCGTGCGTCAAAACGCCAAATGATCAGAATAATTTATATCAGTCCAAAATAAAGATATAGTATTTTTTTTCTGTTTGTATAAATCGATATGTGTTAAAGTTTATTTAAAAGCGATTTAAAGATTAGTCTCCTTTTGAGACAAAGAATTTTTGTATACATATCCAAAAATATTCATAAAATTCAAATAAAGAAACAAAATTGTCTATTCTCGTTGCTCGTATTTTAGACTATTTTTGTAAAGAAGAAATTTTGTTATTGTATAATAAACATTCAAATGATATTATTAAGCATGTAACAAATACTTGGGCAGCTGTACTATGCTGAAAATTGTACTTATTAATTTATCATTGATTTTCAGTTCCGATTATAAATAGTATTTTTCCTTGAAACTATTATAAAATTACGTATTTTTTATAATAAATAACGTATATTTAAATACACTTTATTTATGTATTTTGTATGAGCACATTTATATATAGTCATAATCATATAAAGAATATTGCATTTATCTTTAATTTTGTATATTTATACAAAGTAATTCGTAAATAATACACACACGCACTACTTCCCGAGAACAAAAACTCCCTGTAAACCATTTAAGTTAATTATTTTTACACTAATATTTTTTGATATTATAAGAAAAAAATTTTGTTTCCGCTTTTTACAGCAATTGTTTTTTTTTTCATTAACTCCACATTTCACACCCTACGCGGGTTGATATGCAGCGGCTGAAGACCAACTCCTGACTGAAGAAAACTACTTTAAACTAAGAGAATTGCTATGCTCTTCGTACACAAAACTCGACTTAGGGCGTTGTTATATCCATTTGCCGCAGTATAGCAAAAATCAACGCCTTATTATCACCTCCGGTTTTTCGATAGTAAGACAAAAATAATTATACGAGCAGCCCGCGAACGGGACGGAAGAGTTGTAAACGTGTGTGTAATAATAGTAAGAAAATTAAATATCCTTTATAATTATAAAAAAAAATGTTTTCTTATGAATTAAAAATCAGCTCAAAGAAAAAATTGGATATAATATGCAGTTACATTTATTACTACAAACCTACATGAATTTCATTCATACTTTCACTGTAGATCTCAATAACACAATATTAATGTATATATGGTTTTTTTAGCTGTGATCAAACCAGATAATATAATTTATTATTAAATATTACTTAAAATGAGCGGTAATAAAAATATTTAAAGTTTTTGTTTTTTATTTCTAAAGTTGTACTTTGAAATAAGTTATTCAGAAATAATAATTTAATCATTTTTATAATAGCAAAATAATGTGCAGATGTTTCTATCAAATTTGTAAATATATGATTCTGTGTACTATGTAAAAAAATACCATATCTCGTTAATAGTGAGAAAATAACTTCGACGTCAAAATATGATTAACGTAGAATTTTAAGAGGACGATTATCATATACATATATAAAACCATATATAATATGATGATATATCTAAGTCTATTAAACTATGTGGCAACTGATGCACTTTTAAAAGCTATCAGTTTTACTATTGTGTATACTATGATAACCAATAGAGATGACTTTGCATTTATACCTAGAAGGTATACATAATATGATCGATCATATACAATTATGGAATAAGCCCTAAAATAAATAAATATTGTATTGATATTTGAGGGAATATGTAAACTAGTCCAGTTGACTAACAGATTGTAATGCAAATACGCCCTCAAATTGCTATAACTGTATTTTTAGATACATATTAAATATTTTTAAAAGATTTAAATAAAACAATGCAAATAGACGGAAAATAGTCTTTTAATTAATACTATATACAAAATGCATCCTTTATTACATCCATTTTTGGACAACATGGGTGATCACGTGATCCTTTTGATCTCCTTGTGTACAATGGGATTTTGGGTACATTCCGAAATTACATTCTTTAGGGCTCACGCAGACAAACGACTTTTCATTGTCTTGGTAGTGTTCGCCGGCGATTCACTACAGATTTGTATTAAGTATGTAATTAAATTGTGCTTATTTTGACACAGGAGTGTCAGTCGCCTGGGCTGAACTTTATAGCAGTCTTTAAAATTAAATATACTACTGATGATACTAGTTAAAGCATAACTAATAACAATAATGCGGCAACTAGTCCAAATGTACGCAAAGCTTATAATACTGGTACTAAAAAACAAATATAAGTATTTATATCAGTTGTACCCATAACATAAGTTTGGCTTAGCTTGGAAGTAGATGACTGTGTGGATTGTCCAGGGTTATTATTATTATTTTTATAATATACACAGCATATACCCAGACGAATAGAAAAAATCATACTCATGTATACAAATGTTTTTATCATGTATAATTAATAACAAAAGAACCCGTGACCATCGGAATAGAGGTGTGGTAAACTGCTAGACTACCGAGGTTGTCAAACTGACATTATAAAACGAATTCTGAAATATAATAATCGCAAATGGTATAAATTTTGTAACGTTTAAAGACGATAATTTAAAGAATGACATTTCGGAATCAACCCCATTGTATCATAATTATTTTTTCCAACACTACAAACTCGGAGATAAGAGCAGAAGTAACCTTACAATTCGGAATAATGGAAATACTATATAACATTGGAATGTCCCAATTGCATTAATAAATAGAGTAACACGAAGTAACAAAATAATATTGATTAAAAATGACTCGATTACAATTTACTTACATATTCGAACGAGTGACGAATACTAGTCGATAAATTTACAAACAGCCTTAACTTAGCGATGTGTGATTGTTACTAAAAATTATCGAATAATTCAATTCTTGTGTAAAACGAATAGGGTCATTCGATTATTAGGTATAGTCAACCTACAACCGTGCACACACTATACAGTGTAAGTAATTAGACATCGCATTATTATTAGAATTATAAATTACTAGTGAACCGTACCGACTTCGCACGGATGTATTACAAAACTTTCTAGGCTTGTTCTATACTATAACAAGCATGTATTATATACATAAACCTTCCATTTGAATCACTCTATTGCTAAAAATGGCATTAAAATTCGTTGCGTAATTTAAAAGATATAAGCGAACAGCGGGGTCGACTTTGTTTTATATTATGTAAAGAAGAATATATCCAATACTAATAGGCCAATATAACCAAAACCAGGTATGCCAACTTTATTAACCACCAATCCAAATATATAAAAGTGTAATAATCAATAACATAAACAATCGATTAATTTTGGATTGTTTCGCAGTGATGACTAAATACATATTGAATATAATAAATACTGTACTTAAATTTGGAAATTATTATTATTATTTTATTTATTCATTTTATATTCTCTAAATTCTTCAATATTATAATTTGAGTTACGGGTCATACTGTCCAAGTAAATCTAATATATATATAATTAATTGTTTCCTGTCCCTCCCTGTAAAAAAATCCGCACGTTATGAAAGTTATGCAATATTACTAAGATTTAAATAAATATTTGGCCACTGTTTAGATTTGACATAATTATTTTAGATCAATAATTCTGTAATTCAACTATTAAATTCAACACTAGACTTATTTTTAAGAATTAATAAATAAATATTCAAAAACATTGCAAGATTATCGAATTTTCGATTATTCGGCTATAAGTGACTATCATACATCGCTATCTTATCTAACATTTATTCACAAAATTACACTAAAAAAGTCTTTATCACAAGTATAAATACACTGAGTATGTTCATGTGTGGTTGTGCAGTTTACACGTTGCTGTGTGAGACGACCAGCCAAGACAGGATGAAGTAGAACAGGCATATAGGATATACAGCGAGTGCCTTTTTGCCTGGAGGTTGACTGTCGCCCAAGAATTTCGTTGCCGCTGAAAATTTAAATAATTACTTAATTACCTTTTATTTTATTATCGAGTAGTTAGCGGAATGGAAATAATACCTATACAGTATATATATTGTATATATATACTATTTTAATGGTAGAGTACAATACTAGCTGTGCCCACGGTTTTTACCGCGTGAAATTTATAGCCTACTAGCGACCAGTAGGCAAAGTAGGGGTTTTGCAGAGATACATTACTATTGTTCTATACTATTATAAAACGCATGTATTATACATATAACCTTCCCCTTGAATCACTCTATCCATTACTGAAAATTGCATTAAAATCCATTGCGTAATTTAAAAGATATAAGTGAAAAGACAGCAGTGGCGACTTTTTTTTAAACTATGTAAAGCTACACGCTGTTCATGTATATATCTAACGGTTGCCACTTACCATCAGGTGGGTCGTCTGCTTGTGTGCTATTCCAATCACACAAAACAAAGGAAAACAGACCAAAATTAAGAGAACAATAAAAGGTAAGCTCAGAATAAGACTGTATAGATATTTGTCGTAGACTCGTATATTCTCGCGGATCTCTGTAAGCAGAGACAAATCCGCGATCCGCTTCCATTAACGTTCAATTGTTATATTAAATAAAATCAATCAACGTGTTTACTTACCAAATGTGGCCCAAACGAAGCCGGCCATTGATAAGACCAGTCTCAGGAAAAACAGGAAGGTTGTCTGCGTGGCGAATAGTATCAACCGACAGACAATCAACGACAGCGCTACCGGAAATAAACAGTAACCCAGCACACATACTGATTGGAAGAATGAGCTGGAAAATAGATTTCATCCTTATTAATTTATGTCGTCTAGATAGATCTAATTTGAACAAACATGCAGATAGATAACCGATAGCCTGTATCACTAAAAACGGACATAACACTTTTTAAAGCGTAGACTTTAATAATATCTACTACGGTAATACGTGAGATACGATAAATAATAGACATATTGAAATACATAGAATATCTTGAAAAGGGCTAGAAGCGCCTTGCTCATCCAGTAGAGGAGTACCATGAGCATCAAATGGTAAACACTTACTATCAGCTAATTTACCATTTACTATCATAAAAAAAGCTGAAACTTATCAATTAAAACTTTATTAGATACTTACATATTGCCACCCAGTAGTTTGGAATTAATAGTAACAATAGCTGCCCCTATCCATACTAGGACAAATACTTCTGCAAACTCTGGCCCTCCGTCATTTGAGTTGTCTGCCCGTTGTGTTGACCCTTGGAGGATGGTTGCCATTAACGTACATAGTAGCAATGGGCCCCAGAGGTCCCCTGAAAAATAATACAATCAACATTGTCACAAACGAATTATTTACTTTTAACATAACAATTTCCATGACTTCATATAATTTATATAATAATCACTGTGTATGCTTCAAATAGCAAGTGTGTTATTAGATTACATTATACCTTCATTAAACAAATTAATTTTGATGGGTCTGACATTGGCTGGTTTGATTTTCACACAATACAAATAACAGTATTTATGAGGATGATCCTATCTATTGGTCTGGGAGTTTGCTTATTGTGTATGTATTTATCATTTACATGTAATGTAAATAATAAATACAATCTATGTATTTATTATTTACATTACATGCTCTGCTTAGTTTCGGACTAGGTACTATGAGAATTGTCCTGGGTTATTTTTATTGTAATAGTGTAACTTATAAAACTAGTTTCTAAAAAAAGAAAACAAACACATATGACAAAGCATATGGAAGAGCAGGATGTACCTGACACAGGTATTTCTATGCTTACTAGGTCATCCCAACACTATGTTATTGTAACTGAATTGTTTTTAAAGAAATAAACATTTTTTCATTTTAATTTTATATCAGTTTCTGTATAGGACTTCAATAGTTATGGTGATTTAGACAAATGGCTAAAGTACTATATAACTTCCTTATCACTATTTTCATTCTGATCTGTTCAGCTATTTATTTATTTAATCACAATATATTCCCATAATTTAGGTAGCCCTAGTACGAAAATTTATAAATATAATAGACATACATATATTATATATAGCAAAATTGATTAAAAAAACACAGTAGCAGGAAATATAAAATAGCCTTAGTTCTAATGAAGATTAAAAAACTCACATTCTTTTAATAAGCTAGTCTTTTCTCTAGGTATTAGAACATGGTAAAACTTATTTCCAACGGCCCTGAGGTCGCGCATCTAAAATTGAAAATATTATGTTAAATAAAAAAATAGAACTATAACAACTATAAGACTAAACACATAACTATAACACTAAACTTTTATTATAAAGAAATGATTACATACAAAATATACTGTGAAATTTGAACAAACAACTTGATTTTGTTTCTGGCATCCAAATCACTCGAAAAAATTCAACATACTAAGGAAAATTATTTTCAAGTTGCTCATTTTGTTTATACCACTACCAGAACTACCGTTAATATTACTAATTTATTGAATATTTAAATACTAAAATATAGACAATCCTTCAAATTTAAATTAAAAAATCATTTATTCATGTAGAACATTTTAGCCACTTATGAATGTCAAGATGTCATTCATTAATAATTTAAAATTGTTAAATAAAAAAATTGTAGTCTTATTATGAAGTTGATTGTCAACTATAGAATACCATAGCCTAATATGGACAACATCAGACTAGGATGAATAAAGTTATCATTATTATCTTGTTCTATGTCATAAAAGAGACTATAGTTAAAATCACTACACACGAAACAATATACATATATATGGATAAATACAATCTTGATAATATAAAAAGCATAATCAATAATTATCTGTATACTATTGCAATGCAAATTTAATAGACTAAGACATTAAACATGTAGTTGTACAATGTATAGATATAAGCAGTAAACAACCTGTTAAAATAGCAATATTAGGTTTTGCAAAGCAAAAATTGATAAGCGGGGCAATAGCGCTTTGTAGCACTAAAACGGTAAGCACCATTTATGTAATTGGTTTGGTCGAAATTTCTCATTAATTTCAGTGAAAAAATAAAATTTCATTAATTCCTATATAACTGGGTTAAATAAAATAAACAAAATAGAAAATTATATGCAATTCAAGAAAACAACTGTATAAACATAATCAATATAAACTCACAAATGTTTCCTTGATGGGTTCATCAAGAGTGTTAAATTCCATGGGATCACCTGATGGCGTACCCTGAGAGGGTATGTTCATTTCCCCTTCAACCACACCCACATCACCCGCTGGGTACATCTGAAAATAAAACAAATACAAATACAACACACTGTGGGGATAGGTTTGTCTGCTATTTTTAAATTAGTAATGGGATATACTGTTTTAAATTTGATGGCTTCATTATTTATACATACAATTAGTAAAAATCACGGGATCTTAACACAGGGAACTCCCAAAAAAAGTCAAGATCCCAAGATTTTTTCTATTTATATGTATAGTAATGGAATGCTTATGATGACCAACTACAACCCACTGTACTGTCCCTCCATGCTGACCCATACAAACCATATTGGATCATTCCTGGTGAATTAACCACAATGTGTTAACTGACCTGACTTCATGGGGGGAAAGGGGTTAATTAAGAAAGTGGACTAATAACACCATTGCTAGCAATGTACCATATCAGGTTGACCTCCATGCGGTTCCCCTAAAACCATTGTGATACAATTCTTGCTATATTTACTATGATGGGCTAACTGACCTGACTTCATGTTCATTTTATCATAAACCACTGGTGCCCTGTCAGTATAAACTGTTAGCGCAGGTGGGTACACCATTCCATTATCATCCATAAGAAGAAGAGCTGACATCATGCTCATCCTAGCAAATTCTACTGGTAACAAACCAAATACTTTGTATCCTGCGATAATATCATATTAAATAAAAAAATATATATGTGGTAAGATTTTTTATATTATCCAATTAACCTGTTAACCGAGTGGGACATATAAATACGTCAAATGTTAAACTTTTGTGTACATGTAGGACATATGCATACCTACATTTTCTAAATTTCTGCTGCGCCCTGGAACCTGGATCGGGTGGAATATTTCATATCAAAAATATATATATTAAATTATAGTGTGCTGACATACTGAAACGTCATAGTGAGAGACAGTGCCCATTATATGCTGCGTAATTAAAAAAGGAATTCCCTGGTTAACAGGTTAATTATTATTATATAGTTTTCTATATGAGTAGTGTGCCTTGTAAGCTGCTGCTGCTGCTGTTCATTATAGGGTAAGATTATGCAGTGAAATTACAGGATAAGAGCTGAGTGCTCTAGAGTGGCAATGCATGAGTGGTAGCATGGATGTCACATGAACTGATTTTCGTAGTGCTATTCTTTTTAAAAACATTCAGTTTTATAGTATTAATAATTAAGCACAGGTGAAATGTAAGTGCCAGATGGCCCCAGGCAATTAACAAGTAATTTATGATATTGCCGGGGGCACTTAAAATTTGATTTTATAAACATATTGTAAACAAATGCTGTTGATTTTTACATTTTATCTCTATCTGTTATATATTAGATAAATTGGCTTAATGTGTAAAAAATGTCATTACGTTACACACAGGTTAGATTATATTCCTCGTAATTCTATGACTAAGTGTATATCCACTTCCAACACGACAGTCTTCATATTGTGACAACAAATAGGTAAACATTAGAAATAATCTTTTGATTAAGATCCTTAATTTGAATTATTATATTATTAAAGAAATAAAGACAACAAATAAAATGTTGAACATATGAAATAAGTAAATAAATCATATGATTGATCATAGTGTTACTTTGATATATTTTTATTTTAGCCTAGCCCTGAAAATACTTACATCGTATTTAGAATCAAAAGTGCTCATTGTTGCAATTTTTCAAACAATTTTAAAAATAAATAATAATTTGCAACAGATTATTAAATCGTAATATAATTGATGAAAAATTGTAAATAGTTCTACGACAAAATAATTTTATCTGGACAATTTTATTAAACGTCACTGTAATCAACACTTCATCCACAGATTATAAACTCTCTCTTTTTCTATAAAATTAATTAACCTATGTAGAGTGTTGTCATATGTGTGCACAAATCCGCCGCGCCGCTGACAATTAAATAAACAAAAATATAACTTGGAATATCTGTAATGTATTTAACTAATTGTATTTCATGCAATTTTGTATTCCACGATTATTTTAAATATTCGTGATATTTAATTTAGAGTTATATATAATATGCTTGAAGAGCTATTATTAAAGTTAAAGAACTAGCACTAGGTAATGGGTTTTTCCATTAAAAAAAGTTCATTTTATGTATCGCCGTGTTGTTGTACTAAAACTAAATATAAATTTTGAAAAAGATCACTAAATACTTTCTGAAAATAGCAACAACATTTCATCCACACTACAATTGGAAACACTGTTTGTCATTCAATGTCAGTCCCACCGGTCGGCGGTTAGTGTCAGTTCAAGTCACTCTCATTTATGTCAGTCTATGTCATCGGTCTTGAATTCTTTGTTTACGGTCTTATTATTAAATAATAAAAATAAAATTTCCTTCTTTTTTAAAAAATACTTCCGTAATTACTGGCTTTTCCTAATGATTTTGCTCAAGAATCTTACAAGCACTAATAATTGAATTGATTTGGCGTATATAATCTGTTATCGAAGTTATCTAACGACTATCGGGATTGTGTCATGAAAGTAACAATTAAAAGTAAATTCCTCCCAATATTATTATGAATATGTTTAACATATAATATAGTGGTTATAGTAATCATTGTTATTTTTTTATTTAATACATAGGTTGGACAGGAGTAGCAACTTGGCGTTGGGAAGCGAACGACGAGAACTGTGGTATATGTCGTATGCCGTTTGATAGTTGTTGCCCAGACTGCAAGCTACCTGGTGACGATTGTCCCTTGGTGTGGGGCGCCTGCTCACATTGCTTCCACATCCACTGCATCGTGAAGTGGTTGCATTCACAGCCTCAGCAACAGTGTCCTATGTGTAGACAAGATTGGAAGTTTAATAACAAGTAAATTGGTAAGTACTATATTACATATTCATTTTCTTCATGCATATAAAAGGCACAGTTGTATTACTGGCCTTGGTGAACACTCGGATAGGAATGCTCTAGCTTCTTTGCCATTGCAGTTTAAAAACTGTCTACATACAAACTCCAATATATAGTATTTATGATAACATTCATTATACCTAACATTATATTCAAAATATGTTTATTCATCTAAAAATGTCCTTGCTATTTAATTGTCTAAGTATATGATTATCTCTGATCTTTTATAGTTAATGGTAAATGTATGTATTGGTAAAAGGTACTATAATATAAAATGTGACATAAGCTGATATACATACATCTCTTATATAACATGTTTTGAGCCTATTCTTAAATTATAAATAGATAAATGATTGCTGTTTCAATCCTCATACAACACAATTTGTATTCAACAATATAACTGTTTATATTGGTCTGTGTTCTATGTATATTGATAATAATACTGTCCTACTACTGTACTGTAATAATAGCCATCCCGGCTACAGTGACAACTTCAAGGAGTCCCACAGTGCCCAATGATTATATTTACAAAAATAATAAATATAGAGAGTATGTCTCTCCATTCTCTACTACCTATATTTGAAGCACTGCTTAGTGGATGAAACTATGGCTGTGTGTTATTCAGAGTTGTAGCATATAAACAAGAATAGGATTTTAATAAGGTTTATCTTTTGATAGATGAATTTATATAATCTATCTGTCAATAGTAGTAGTAAATATTGAATTATCTATTTTATTAAACTAAAATTATTTTAATAAAATTTTTAATGCTCTTAGATAGTCATAATCTGTAGATATAATGCATCTGCAGCTTAATCCAGCTCTCCCAGTTTTAATCTTTCCAATTATTATTTTATTTCTGTAGTTATGTTGTCAGCATCCCACCATTTATTAACCTCTGACTGATCAAGTATGATTAAACCTAAATCACTCAATGTTGTGACAAATTTATGCTAAAAAAGCCATCAAGTGAATGTCTGATGCATTTTTATACAATATTGTTCAGTTGGTACTTTTACTTACCTTTTTGTTATTGTTTATGTATTTATTTGTATTAAGTTTCAAGTCTCATATTTCAAATTACTGGTTTCAGAATTAAATTATGTCCACCTATCAGATTTTTATTTTATAGTAAAAACTAAATATAATTGGTATAGTTAAGTAACATGAACTACTTAATTGAAGGTTGTAAAATATTATATTAAAAATATAACTATACACCAGCTGAGGGTATCTAACAAGTTGGTTACTATGAAACAATAGGCCAGAAAGTGCTTTCAAAGCTGGCAACAATAGCCGCTCCATGTCGCGTGCTCCATGGACCGGTAATCAACATTGCATTCATTCTCATAGTAAACAATCACTTTTACATCATTAAAAGTGTGGGTCAACACATTGTTCAGCTGTGGGCTACAGTAAACTCGGAGATATACACAACAGCGTGATAGAATTATAAGTGATTGACGGAGGTAAACTTACGAAGGGGATACAGTGCAATGCGACAGACAAGTAAAGTTGGCGGTGAGCCGGTGTAGCAGCGATAGGATAGGCAGGCACCTAACGTAAAGCAGTCATAGTCGCGCTCTCGCGGGGACGGCCGCGTCGAACATGAGTCACGCGCTCGCGAGTGTTATGAATTACGCAGTGCTGGTGTAAACGCGCTCCTTATACTATAACGCTCCTCTTATAGTATCGTACGAGTGCCTCTTCGCTTAAAAATGCTGATGGTACAGACTAACACGCAACCCATGAAGAGCAGTAAACTTAAAGGACCGCCACCTGTACCACCGCGACCTAACCAAAGTGTGGTGGCAGAGGCTCTAGCCAAAACGAGGAAGGCTGTCGCCGAGTCGAAGGCCAACCTCTCAAAATCTCGCACTTTACCAAGACAAGAACAACAAAGTGTTTCCACGAAATCCAAAACATTGGATAGAAATATTAAAACTAGTAAGCCGACCGTATCACCAAAACAAAATGGTTTGGCGCGCGTTAAGTCATTCATTAGAGATGTTATTAGCGATAGGAGTTCTTCGTCTGATGAGAAAAAATCTAGTGGCCAAAACTCTAGAAGAAGTTCGAGTGACAGTAGCCCTATGCCGACACCGGCATCAAACAAAAGGTCAAATGAATCATTGAATTCCAAAGCGGTTAAAACATGTAAACAAATCTTAGTACGGTCACTATCCACATCAAATAAATTGGATCAAGATGCAAAATGTAAAGTTTTAAAGTCATCCAGTTTCGCTGAGAAAACTTTGCCTCTGAGGAAAGCTCCTCCACCTCCTTTATCTCCTAAACCTATGTTAAAACCAATGAAACCTTTACCTGTACAGTTAAATTCTTTAGAGAATGATAGTACTATGCAATCGCCAGAAATAAGTCCATATTCGTCACCAATAGATGCGAAACCTCCACAAAGCCCTATGTCAGAAGCACCCTATGCTACAGTGGAAGAATTTCAAGAATTCGATGACAGATTACGTAACAGTCCATCGAAACAAGTCAATAACCCCATTGATACACAGAACGCCCTTAAATGTACTAATCCTGACGAAAACGCAAATAAAAATAACAACTCACTAGAACGAAAAACATCACGCGTCACAGAAATGTTAATTTCAGAAATTCTTGCGAGTAGAAACATCAATAAAAACGAAGCTAATGCTGTTATAGATAAAGGAAAGGATTCTGAGAATCTCCACAACGGTAACGATTCACCGGAGATTATGAAGGATATGAATAACCATGAGATGTTGATATACGAATTGCAAACTATGCATTCTCAATCAAATGTGCCTGAAATGTTAGACTCAAAGGAATTAGAGATTAATGCAAATTGTGATTCGGACGATTCGGAAAAAAATTATGCGATGTCTTCTGTGACTAGTGGTAATGTGGACATTGATGAAGAATATGATCAAGCGTATGCTTACATATTAGATGATGACTTAAAATCTAGGTGGGTGTAATAATAACATTTATGGCACTTAATTTCTTTTTTAATTTTACTGCAGCACAGATATTTTAATTGTCCGACAGTTTATGACTAAAGTTCACCTAACTCGTTTTAACCCGGTTATTTAATTTGTCCCGCTTGTCGATATAAATGTGGTAATTTTTAGGTTGACTGAACCACATTACCACACTTCCTATTCATTACAATAATTATAAGACGTGTGAGCTCAAACTATAGTTCAATACTAATGTTTTTGAAACAATTTAAGCACCGTAAAGAAGTTATAAACAGATTATTTAGGGCTTTGTATTTTGTAGCCTAAGATATCTAGTATTATATTCTTATATTTTGGTTTACTTACAATATATTATAATCCTTAATAATTAAATTAATCCTTATAGTACAATTAGTAGCTAACGAAAATATCTAGTAATTCTAGGACCTGACGTTAATTTAGTTAAGATTTATTATTACCCGTTCTGTGGCTCAGTTTTAAGGGTTTGTAATCAAGAAAGAGTTAGTCTATTCGACATATTTTAAAATTAATTTTTATATTCAATTCTTTTACGAAATAAGTAACATTCAGGAAAGAAGTACTTGTTTTTAGCTAATGTTGGCGTATTTTGACTATAATATTTAATTATCTGATTAATATGTGATGATATAAAATTGTTGGATTACTCCATATCACACAGATGATAGGATTCGAAATCCTTTTCGAATCCTATCCTTCCATTATAGATAATAATAATACACCTGGACTAACATTATAATAAAAATAATTGACATAATGGTATTTAGTCCTAAGCAGAGCTTGTATACCCATAATACAGACAACTGATAGAAGTTCTTTTTTTTGTAAATACTTACATAATATATATTGGAAACACCCAGACCAATTCAAACAATAATATTCATGAATACAAGTTTTTATCGTGCTAGAATCGAACTCTGACTCGCAAGTAAGGTGGTCTCCATGAGAGGAATCGAACCCGCGACTATCGGAAGTAAAGCAGTGTCTAGACCGCTAGACCACCGAGGCCGTCAATTATCATTATAATGTTTGAATTCTGTAAGTTACAGGTGATGGTTGTGTAATTAGGTGTATATATAAATAACATAGCAGTCTTTCCTGTTTTCCTTTAAGTAATTCTTGAAATAAGTTATCGTATTATGTACGCCGGGAATTCCAGACTAACATTAATCTGAAATTTTAAATTAATATTAATATGTTACTATAATAACCCAGTACAATTCATACAGCTCCATCTAGTTCTAATCTAAGCAAAGCTTGTATAAAAAACACCAAATAGAAATACCTCAATTCTTTTTTCTAAAATACATAACAACTACCCAGAGATAAACACTCATACTCATGAATACAAATATCTGTGTCATGCTAGAATCAAACATAGAACATCGCAAGTAAGGTGTGTCCGTTTTATAACCCAAAATGGGGAGACAAGTAAATAAAATCGATAAAATTTCAATGCCAAACCGAAAGGCAAGCGCTGGTTTTTAATGTATTAGAAAGTGTATTTCCAAAAATGTATGTGTCAATAAATCTATCATTTCTGCTGTACCTATATGGCATAACTTCTGCTTGATTTGAGTCTAGATAACGCTCAAAAATATTACATATACATACATACATACATATTCCCCCCTGTAATTTGTAAATTGGTAAATTTGTATCTTGACGGCGTATATCATTACCGAAGGGGAGAACCATTCCATTATCCATACTAATATTATAAATGCGGAGGTGTATCTGTCTATCTATTTACCTTTTTACGACTAAACAACTGAACGAGTCTTAATGAAATATCTCCTGAAGATAGTATCACGAGGAGAGACATAGGCTATCTTTTATCTCAAAAAAGCAGAAGATGTTACGGGTAATAGGTAAGCATACATAAAAAAACTCCTGTTTTCGTTCTATATATAATCTAACATTGTTACGATTATTTCACGTCGGTGGTTTAGCGGTTTAGCACACCGCCTTACTCCTTACGGTCCCGGCTTCGATACGTTGCACGATTGAAACATGTGAATATTGTGTATGTATTTAAAAACATATTTAAGTATTTTTATGACTCGTATATTACACTCAACACAGGTTATGATTAGTTTGGGATTGGATGGCGTTGTGTGAAACGCCCCGGGTTCTTATTATTTAAGGAACAAATTCTTAAATTATTTTCTACCCACAGATTACGCAAACAGTTTCGCGCAATCAGCACGATGTCACTACAAGGTCTGCCGCCCTTGCCGAAGAGTTTAAGCGGCTTCGCAGACGGGGAGCCGGAAGTGCAGGATGTGAACACTGTCAGTGAGAACCCGCCCACCGACCTGGACTCCCAACTCACCTACTTGAAGAAGGAAATGGTGAGTCTTGAAGAATTTTAACAGTAACTTAACCAGATTTAGACAGAAAAAATATGTTTTTTTACTCAAAGACAACATCAAAAATATTTTCAAGTACAGTTAGTGTGTACTAAAAAACATGATAACTTTATGTGCTTACAGGGCCGTCTATTATATAGTAAATATACTCTAAATTTATTACAAGTGTACAAATATAATTTTTTCCAAAAAAATTTAATCTAAAAAAATACCATTTAACATCCTTGTTTCTTCTATCTCGGTTTCTGCTTTATAAAAATAACAATGAATTTCTCTAGTAGTGCAATTGATTTTGTATTTTGATTATAAACATTTTGTAGTAGTGTAACAGTAAGATTATTGTAAAAGAGTGTTGTTTATATGATAAATATGTTTTGATTTCATTTGTAATCAGTTATAGGTGGCATAGCATAAGCACTGCATTCCGTGCACGACTTTCTATATAATTAATTATAATCTAAAATAATAATCAGGAGATATATTTACCAGAAGGTCATGTCTGTTATGTGTTTCATATTTAAATTATTAGTTTTGTATATAAATTCTTTATTTTATGGCCAGGTGTGAACTTAGTAGAATTTGCTTTTTCGTAGAATTTATGCTATAAATTTATATTGAACTTTGTTGATCGCACATATTTCATATTACACAAGCCGGTGTGTTAAATATTATGCTCTTTTGTTTATCAAGAAACTACCATTATTTCTTTTTAGTTGAGGATTTATGGTACTACAAAACTAGCACGTTTACGTGTATACGAGTTTTACAACACCGCTCGCACCGACGTGTTTGAAATTTCATTAAAACCAGCTACTGACCGTAAAACCGTACACGGAAATGTTTAAAAATTATGTGGGGCCGTGCCTGTAATACGCTGTAATATCTGTTTGCATGGAAAGATCGAAGTCACTAGCCATACATCATAATCATAAAATTTATATACATTCTTTTAATGCAGGCTATAATGTACTAATAAATTATATTTAGACATAACGAGACATGTTCATAAACAATTTGATAGAAGATATAGACAAGTATATAACGGATTAGCGATTTATTTACATTTCTGTTTCATTTATTTTTATTTCTGCAACACTTAAGGTTAATTCAATCAATTGAATTAAAAATGGACCCATAAAAATATGGGTGCGATAAGTATGATAAAAATCGATTTCGGTAAATGATAACAATTCTAGGTATACCTTTTTTCAAAGACTTCAAGATAATTTTATTGGTACAAAAATATATGTTGTATATCCTAACACATGCGACAATATTGAATTAAATTAATACGTGTGCTGAAAGCTGTACATCCTTTTTATAAGAACTACGCGTACAAAAATACTCTTCCGAGTAGGAAATTTACGTTAAAGTTTGTATGTATAAATATATATATGCTCATATTTTTATAGAA
The DNA here is from genome assembly GCF_030625045.1 of Achroia grisella. NCBI lineage: Eukaryota > Metazoa > Arthropoda > Insecta > Lepidoptera > Pyralidae > Achroia > Achroia grisella. The sequence goes on from NW_026712845.1 coordinate 1,148,288, forward strand.
CCAAATGCAAATTGTCAACTATCTCCTTTAGGTAAAAACATTCGAGGACAATTCATTTATGTAATTTTCAAATTGGTACTATTGCGGCAAACAACTTGAACAAAATAATAGACAATGAGACTTGCGCAGTAAACGCTTTTGTACGTAAAATTGTTACTGCGCAGGTCACGTGGTAATAAAATGTGCTCAACTTGTTTGCCGGTATTCATACCATTGTGCCGATACTATTATAATTATCCCTTTAACTCATAAATCTTCGACAACTGAATGAATATAAACAAAAAATCTTTACACTACCAGTGTTGATAGTTATCGTTAAATCTAATAAAATATCGTTTCCTTGATGTCATGATACAGCCAATCATCCGATGAAGCCGTTTAAAGCGCTGTGAAACTCGTCAACAGGCAACTGCGGACGTTATGTGATTTATTAGGCTTTTTCTCATGAGTTATTGGTACTAATATTAGTACTAAAGAATCACTTTTTCACTCGTAAATATACACCTGCTCGCTGCTCGTCAAAATAACATAACATTAAGTAATGTAAGATTTTTTATCATTAGAAAAGAAGTCCCTGACGCCCCATTGCACATAATCGTCAGTTCTTAGACATCTATTTATTAGACACGTATTTATAAGTAAAATTTTAACGTCTGTTGGTTTTTATGTAGGCGAAACATTTATTACGTCGACTAGACTCAAAGCACATAATAATACATTTACCAGAAATATAATTTTAAAAACAGATGTTTTACACTTCTGTCACACTCGTCTACTGATTAAATAATAGAACTAGGCGCGTCCGCACATAAATGTGTCTGTTCTAATTAAAATAAAATCGAAACTTAAATCACGTTCTATTGTAATGATAAATAATGAAACGTTTATTGCTCTTCTATTATTTTTATTGTTTCATTGTCTAATTGATAGAAGTAATTTATTGTAACACTAAATAGATGCGCCGCATATGCTCCTTGCTCTTTTATTTGTTTTCATCAAGTATCTATGGATAAAGAAAATAAATGTACTATTGCGTCTGTGACTATCGCCTATTCGCCTAAAAAAAAAGAATTTGCGGGCAGTTTTATGCAAATATAACTGGTCTAATTTAAATAAAATCGAAACTTGAATACATATTCCTTTCTAATGATAATAATGAAATATTTATAATTCTTTAATTTGTTATTTTTATTGCTCCATTGCCTAATTGTTACAAGAAGTTTTTTGTACGCTGACTACCGTGTGCGTTTTATATTCTCTTTTTTATGTAAATGTATTTGTGGAGTAACAAACAAAACGTTAAATATTGTATATTTAACATAAAACAGAAAGGTAAAAAGGAGTCTTTCTAATGAGTAATGATTACTTTAACAAATTACACTAACGATACCATAGACGTGCATGAAGCCTACTCTGTGAAAGTCTTTTCGCGCCTTTTATATAATTTAGCTCTATAATTAGTCCTGCGCATAATAGTTTGCGATTAGGATTGATTTAGTTCACAGCTTTTATAAAAAAAATGTTCGTTCGCTCCCAAATCAAATTAGAGAGAGACAGTAAGTAGATTGGTCGACCTAGCCTATAAATATTTGTTTTCCGCAAATGTGTTCGTTTTTAGCAAGACTGCGTTGTATCAACCGATCTACCAAGCGATAGATATCTCAACTAGTTCACATAGTTTGTATTAGGGAACGCTCTTCCGAACTAGTTCTTCGCGAACTACACAGCCTATCTAACAGTCATGTATGTGAATATTGACATTTCTGACTGAATCTTCAGTGATAAAAATATCAATATTTTAACACAAATTAATGAAGGAAAACTTTAAGGTCATCTTAAATGAAAAATTTACTCGGCGAACAGTAGGCATTGTACTTGTTGCGATGACGACGGCTGACAATGTCACTGCCTACCCTGTCTGCGGTTACAGTCGTGTAGATATTTAGATACAAATCGTTATTGGCACAATTAGGTATCTAGATTAAATCTGTATGTCAAGCACGTCCACACACTTAAAATATAGATAACAAAAAGATAATTGCAATGTGATGCCGTGATAATGTCGTTCATGACATTGCTAGGCAATGCAAACGCACTTGTCACTTTTATGACATACGACATAAACTGGATAATAATATATTTAGGGTCTGTAATGAAAATATTTAAATTATATTTTAAGAAACCCTTATCTATATAGTTGGATTTATTAAAAAAAATTGGTGCTACAAAAGTCAAAGTACAAAAATCTTTGCGAAATGAAGTAAGAGGGAAAAAGAAATTAGTTATGATATTATTTATTTAAAAAATATCATAGCACCATTCTAGTCCCAAGCTAAGCTGAGCTGGCGTTGTATATGTACTGGACAACTGATATAAATACATAGAAATATATTTTTTTGTAAATATATACATAATATACACAGAAAACAGACAGGCCGATACAAACTATCATACTCATGACTAAAAAATTTTTGTACCGAGCGAGTAATCGAGCCCGCGACCATCGAAAGCAAGGCAGTGTGCTAGACCGCTAGTCTAGAGAGGCCGCCAAATACAGGGGGATACCTAAAAAGATCTCACTTATATTATTATAGAACTATACAAGATTACTGTAATTGATTTGAATTACTGAAATTTTAGACAGTGTTTTGTCATACTTATTATATTATACGGATTTAATAATAAAAGACATCAATCTAACTTTTGTGATGTTACCGAATAACCATTAGAAAGTTTGTTCAAAATTTAACAAGGAAAAAGTTTATTCGTCCACAACTGCTACTTTTTATACAGATTATATTGTCCTGCCACGTTTCGATTACTCTACAATAATATATTTGTGTATATTGTAATACTTACTAGTTGTACTTGCGACTTCGTGCTTATGTATCATTTTAAATGCCACGTATTAATGATAATCAAACGACAACAATAAGATGAAGATATATGCGTATGTACATTACGCTATCTATTATATTATTTATAAATTAAAATTAAAATAAAGTAATTTTGTAAATATTGTTCAATATGCCATGTGTGGCAATACAGGTGACACGCCAACTGTTTTGAAATATAACAATCTTCAGTAGGTTGTCATATTATTTCACTTTTCTCTTATCCTTTTTTTTTCTTTAAAGGGTGTTAAATTTTCCTTACCTTTCTTTGGACTATATATTAACCCATATTTAACAATATATTTTGTGATATTTTCATCCCAATTCATCAAGCCAGTTTCGAGAAATCGTAGCACACATAAATAGACAGACAATTTTCGCCTCGTCACGATGTTACGATTTTATTATATCCGAAGAGTATAATTATAATGAAGTTCTATCAGGAAGATAAAGTAAAAAACTTCTTGTGGAATGTAATTTATTTTTAATAACCTGTCATTTATTGTCACAGATATACTCGCTATATTTCGCATTTAATGCTTTAAGCTTGTCGACAGTCTGAATAACGTATAGTAAGCAACGTAAGCAGTGCCTATATCTGCCAGTGTAAAGATATGCTCTTTACATAGTATAAAAGAAAGTCACCACCGCTGTCTGTTCGCTTATATCTTTTATGTTACGCGACGGATTAATATTATATGTGGTGTTATAGTATAGAACAAGCTGAGAAATTCAAAGATTTGTATTGCAACCGTGCGAAGTCGGGACTGGTCGCTAGTTGGATAATAAATTAAAAAATATATTACCACAGATTAAACGTAACATTCACAACAATATACTGCCAACTGCATGCATTGTGTGGGATGCAAATTATTACAAGGTCTTCAAGGCTGCGAACCGACGATAATTGCTATAAAACCTGTTATTAGACACCTGTCTACGCTGCACAATCTCTCAACGATTTATAGCGCTTTTGCTTATGGATTTGGACCCTACATGATACCAATTTAGAAATATGCGGTTACAGGTTTTTTCTTGACGAATTTGGATATGATTTGAAGCGAGGATTTAGGCCAGACTGCTTTGAGGCAGTTGCAGTTAGAATTCCGTTAATAATTTATTATTTATATATAGGTGAAATGTTAGTACAATAAAAGTGTAGATAGATAAGTAATGTATAATATTCTTTTGTTAAAATAAATAACGTAAACGTAAAGTATACCGTAATTCGTTAATGTGATACACATTAACGAATTCATTATTTTAAACAAAATTGTGAAAATGTATAAAATAAAAATAGTTTGGTGGTTGAAAAAGTTATAAAAACAGAATCTGCTTGATCGAACTCATGACTTATCTCGCGAGTCTAACTAGCGACGTACTGGATCACGATGTTCGCTGTCCCTGACTTTATAATACTTAGAATTAGAAAACTGGTTTCTTTAAGTGTCAATTGTGGATATACTTATTAGACGAGTTAGGCTCTTGATAATAATAACTTAACTAGAAAATTAGGCTTCCATTACACGATCAAACTGTGCCATAATTGAGAATAATATTTATATTTGATTTTAGTTCAATATTAACATCACTACTTTTATTATCACACTTCTCGCAAAAGAACCTAGTTATGCTCATTGTTTAGGTGCGTGTAACACGGCCATTTTCCTGACGTGAATTATGAAATGAAATTCTCTTTAAGATGCTTTTCCCCCACAATATGCCCTAAGTAATTTGAAAAATTATGTCAATTTCTTATTTTCTTATGTTTCTTGTGTTCATAAATAGTGGTAGCTACTTCTCATTACTTAGATCATTAGTTCTGTTTTCTAAAACATTAAAAATAAATTGCTCTTCAATTAGTAATTAATGTTCAGTTGTTATACCTACATACATATTTAATTCTCTCTCATCTCTAATTGTTCGGCAATAATTCGTCCGACATATTCAGATTAGACCAAGTAACATTATTCATATCTGATATCGCTGGTTGATAGTGTAACTGTCGCCTTATATGCATTATTATATAAAGTGATATCCGGTTTAAATGAATTAATTACCAGTACGACAAGTTATGTTGCAACAACTAATCTAGTTTGCACTTTAATTATACGTTTTGCTCCTTAATCCGTGGGGCGTATAAGAATGAGTTTGGCATTTATTGCTCTATTTTGGATCTTAGCATGATTAATTGTTGACTATCTAACAGACTTTGTTTTTTTAAACATTATAAAATTTAAAAACAATATGTCTTGGCAAATCTTGCTTTATTTCTTACGTATTGTTAAAAATGTATTGATCCATACTAATACATATATTAATATAGGTAAGTGTATAAATACTATGCCTGCATACTGATAGTACCTATTCACGAAAGATATGTACATGGACACATCCTATTAATTCCTAACGCATTCAGAATCTTAGACGAGTTGTTAATAAAGTATATGACGTATTAACAAGTTGCTTAACTGCATAGTATGTTAATTATCTATGTAATACTATTAAGTACACGTTTCTTTATTAATTTCGCTATGATAAGTTAACGAAGTTTAAAAGAAGACTTAATGTGTATATATAAAATGTACCTTAATGCGTTTAAAATTAATGTCGTGATTATGAGCAAAAATTGCTATTAAGTGTTAAACAGTAGGTTTTCCTAGCATTATTTTTACTAGATACAACATATATATCAATACCTACAATATTGTTCATAACGGTAATAAAAATTAAGTGTCTACCGATTTCACATTATGATATACTATATTTTATTACATTCAATTTTGAAACCTGTAATTAAATCTTATTATTACGTACGCATATATGTAATTACAAAAAGTACAGTCAAAGTCGTGTATTTTGTATGTATTTTAAGATAATTCACTGTCATTACTGGCTATTTTGGTGGGTTATGGCCTTATGGGTTTAACAATTGAAACGTAACGTTTACGTAATCTATGTAAAATTTGTGCTCAAAAACTTAAATACTCATTTAAACTTGTAGAGTAGAAAATTACAGTTACGTACGTCCAAAATCTAAATAAACATTAGGTAGTCCTATGTCTGTAATCTGTGTAATTTGGGTTACGTTATGTTAGTGAAATCAGACGAGGCATTATGCTCAGGCTTATTTTGGAGACATTATGAAAGTTATGTTATCTGTACATCGGAGACTACAGCGGCTTTCTATCCAACTTCTTTTACAAGAGTCTTCCCACGAAATGTTCTTGACCCGGGCATTTCATACGCGCATATGTATGAAATATGTTCAATCTCTCTCAAGTTTATCGCAATTAATTACTGCTTTTACTACTAAAATGATTTTGTATTCTATAAATCTCTTTATTCGTTAAAGTAACCTCTATATAATACCATATACCATATAGCATGTTTACTAGATTGAACAGTTAATGTTCAATCTAGTAAACATGTTACAAAGCTATCTGTAACGTAAGATTTCAGGTTCGCTAGGGTGAAGCTAAATAAGAACTATCTATCTTTACATCAGCTTTTATTATATGAGTCCAACCGTTTAAACGCGATTAGGCAACAAACATCCAAAAATCTTTTCAAACTTTCACATTCATAAGGAAGTATCAGTAGGAAGTAGCATTGATGTTATTAGTTTTTGTTTAACAAAATCCTGCCCTGATAAATATTCAAACGTTTCACTCTCATTTTAACGGCTACTGGCCACTGTCTATTAATGTTCTACCCGCATTGTCATAATGTCACATCCGTGTTCCGTGTTGGCAAACGAATGACCAGATAACATTTAATACGGGACCTATCCAAAGATTGATAGACCCAGAAATATACGACGCTAGCACTGTTACAGTTTTGACAAGAATTAGCCCTCAATTGACAGAAAATTGGTTGGTTGATTACACATACTGGCATGGTCTTCACGGTCTAATAAGCTAAATGAATAATAATATCCAGTGCCCTTTGAATTGGAGCAAATGACATTGTATAATCTTATAGTATTGTAATTTGTATTATTTATGTAGTTGTTTAGATTTACCTTATGTTGTACTTCAGATTCTTTCAATTTTATTTTATTAATGGTAATAACTAATTTGAAATATGTATTATGTACACATATGTACAGTAACCCGCGTCATACATATTTGTCGTCATCGAAGACTACTTTATAATTAAGCGCAGATTAGACTATAAATGAAATCCTATTAATGTATACAGTAAAAGAAAGGAATATATACCAATTACTTATTCTGTTTTATATCAATGTTGTCTGAAACTGTTTTAAATTATAATAGGTATCTTGCTGTTGCAGGTGGCACTGCTTGCGAGTTATAGTTGATGTCTCAGCTAATTCTTATATCGTACAATTAATCTTTTACTAATTTCACATTTAGTAGTCTTTGCTCTGCGTTGATATTCATTCATGTATTTAGAATGTTATTAATGTCTTTACTGGCCTGGATCGATTGTGGGATGCCATTTTCCCAAATGCCAGTCATCCCTCAGCCTCTATTAACCCCCTTAACCGCCTAAAAATGTCATTTGATTACATCCGTGTTGGCAGCTAAATGTCCAGTAGATATATTCAACTATTAACTATGGGCGTAATACTGTCTATTATTATTAAAACTACTCCATTTAGATCAATAACACATGTATTATTGACTAAGCAATTGTTGTCGCTAATGTGAATGTAATATATATATTGTATTTGATTACAGAGTTATGAATAGGTTATATAACGTTATTAGCATGAATAAAGTAGCCTAAATATAAGAAAGATTAACATAATTTTTTTACCTTGGCTGAGGGGAAAGCCCGTGAATCACTCGTCCCCTATTCAATGCTAAATTGTAACACTGAGATTGTATTCGAAATACAAATCTCAACATGTTTTATAGTTTGAAATAGATATGACATGTAACGTTGTTCGTAATAATAATAACAATATATTTAATTTGCAAATGTAAGATGTTTTCAAAAAGCTTGTTAAGATTCGTATTAGTATATTAGCTGATGAGTGATATACAAATCAATGCAAATGTTCAGGTTGCAAAGTTTGTTTATATTTGTTGTAAGTACAAATATAAACAAACTTTGTTGTATTAATAGTATATGTATTAATTTTATTGTTATATATGTATTAATAAATAATATGACAAACGTCACATTATTTATTAGACACTAAATTTCTCTCTACAAAAATATATAATAAAATTCTTAATAGAAAATACAATGTAAATATGAAATATAAAACAATATGGCTGGTACGTGAGCAACGCATTTTATAATTTTTTTTATCGTAAAGTATATGTAGCCGTCTCTATTCATTGATGTATTTAGTTTACATGTTTTATTTATTAGTAATAGATAGCATTAAAAAACAAAAACTGATGTTATGTGCGATTGATTATAATAAAAAAGTGATCAATTATTTGCAATTAAAACAGTTTTTCTATTTATTAATGAGACAACTACGTCTAGGTTACGTTGTTATGGCCAACTAAGCGTGTGATTAATCTTGTAAAACAGAACGCTACGTGATCTTCGGAAACAAGACGTCTAAGTAGTTAGGGTCTACCAATAGGGCTATCGACACTACTTGACGCACTTGAGTCGTTTAATAAAGACGATATTACGTCCGTAATTGAAAACAAATCAAACATTAATATTGTCTTTTATTATCTTTAAGAGGGCAATGGTTATAGGCTATAGGGATATAGGCTTGGTCCTGTTTAGACGCTATTGCACTGGACTTGGTGTTAAATATTTTTTCAGAAGTACTTGCATAGATACCTACTGGGTATAAAACTAGTTAAAGTCCATTTTTATAATAGTTTTTATTCGCAATAAACTTATTATTGTTTTATGTACTCGTTGGTTACTCGGAATGAAATGAATAATCATTACATTGGCATAAATATTTGTACCTATTGATCTTGGATATCTCATTGATATATGTACACTGATAAAGATAAAATACCTATTAATGTTTACCTTTTTCATTTTAAGATTTTGTAAGCTTAGAATAGTTGTTTTGTTTAAATTACACTTCTAATGCATTTTTGTGAGAATATCTAAACCTATTTGTAAATAGACCGAATCAGCATGATCACTACAAAATGCTAAAAATAATTCTGCATTTATACTTGCAAGAGTTTGTTTTATCTGCGTAGTTAATATAATGTAATATATAGTACTATAAGAATATAGGTATCCTAATTATAGTGATGGACGGTTCATATTTTTTTGACGGCCTCGGTGGTCTAGCGGTCTAGCACACCGCTTTACGTCCGATGGTCGCGGGTTCGATTCCTCGCACGGCACAAACATTTGTATTGATGAGTATGATTGTTTGTATCGGTCTGGGTATTTTCTATGTATAATATGTATGTATTTACGAAAAAAAAAATATCTATGTATTTGTATCAGTTGTCTAGTATCCATAACACAAGCTTTAGTTAGCTTAACTTGGGTCTAGATGGCGCTGTGTGAATTGTCCTGAGATTATTATTATTATATTTTTTTAAATTACGTAGGTGGCAAAAACTGATAGAAAACGGTTATCGTTGCCTATGGACACCTAAAACATCACGTGAACGTTGCTTACCTAACCTTAAGAAACCTTAATATACCCTATTTAAAAAAGACCATGCAGTAGTCTCTCGAGAAAGCCTCGACAGATAGTTCATTCCAAAATCTAAGTGTACGAGGGAAGAACACAGAATGAAACCGCACTGTCTGAGACCACTTAGGTTCCAGTGTGTGGGGATGAATTCGTGTAAAATTATATAAACCAAATATGTAGTAGAGATACGCTATGCATTGAAATTTTAATTAATTTATTCATAATTAAATAAATAATTCTGGAACTGATGACAGCCCTAGCCACAACTATAAACAGAGTGTGTCATGCAACTGGGCTGGAGGGAGCGCACGTGCCCGTATTTTTAGCGTTAGCGACACCCTGGGGCGAGTTACGTCACATCTGTAGCCGTATTATGGACCATTTCGAAGTTCATGTCTGGTGTATACTCAGAGATTTTGCGGAGACTAAATATTTAATGCGGCGAAACAACCAGAACTTTCCAAGTATTAAAGAAAGTTATGATTATATGTCGTTGAATAACTTCTCATTGTATTGTACTTTATCGTAGTATTCAGATGGTGAAAATAGACCTTGTATATAAATATATTGTACTCTAAATAGTAGTGTACAAAATAATAATTCCTAATAGGATCGTTAACTATCTATGTAATAATATGTCTGGACAATTCTGGGCCATCTAGTCCCATGCTAAACAGAGCTTGTGTTATGTGTACTAGACAACTATTGGATAAAAATGACGGTGAGAGGAATCGCACCAGCAACAATCGGAAGTAAAGCGGTGTGCTAAATCGCTAAAATATAACTGTCGTTTTTATACTTGATGGTTTGGTGATATGCATATTGTTAATATTCTATGTATTATTATTTCTATTTATCTTTCTGTATATTATTATGAGCACTATACATATGAATACAAATCCAAAAATCATTGACGTTCTTCCACCATTATTCACCGTTACTAGTCTAATGATAGCTCAATTATTGATTCGCAGTTTCGTAACATTTGTTAGGTTTCCAGCTCATAGCTCTAATATTAACCAGTCTAATTTATTTCGACGAAACCTTCGTATCTAATTATGCGATTCGTGTTGTCGCTACTGATATCGTTATCAATTCAATGCCGTCTTTGTTATTAGAAAATTGGCATTTGTTCCTGTGGCTATTATAGAATAAATTAAGTAGGAAAAGCAATCCTTATTATATTGACGTATTTGTTTAAGTTTACATTCAATTTTTAATAAAATATGCGGTAGTACAAACATAATATACGTAGTTGTGAAACTTATCAGTCAACTATTGAATTTGCTGACAAAATGTAATTAGTAATAAAATGCAACGAATGAAATAATTATGCAATATTTAGTTCGTTATAGGTACAATAGTTCTCTACAGATCCAATAAAATTTACAATAGTATTCGTGAAAGTTATTTAGTTAGAAGATAATAAAAAATAAATTCAGTATGTATATGTAATACATCTTTTTAATTATAAAATATTTTAATTGTATCAAATATGTTTTTTTCATTAATTCTAGTAATTATTTATATTCCTAACACGTCGGCAAAAATACTTGAATTCAAATAATGGAGAATTAATTAAACTACGAAAACTTCTGCCTTATTAAATCGAGGAAGGAGTCAATATTTAAGTATCGAATAATGTCGGAGAAACAAATAAATATAATAAAAAAACGTTAGCACAGCGGACAATGGAGATTTTGACCTTATAACAGGGTTTAAAGAAATCGATGCTGCTCGGTACCCAATAAACGGCCTAGTTTAATGCATGATTAGTTAACTTGTGGGTATTCCATTCGTGCACTATGTCACAGCGGGTCGATGGCCGAGCCTTTCATTCATGCTGTGGTTGATATGTACATATCTCTGTAGACCAGTTGAGACACCGTTATATCCAGTTGGAAGTTAGGAACTGCTATTATCATAATTTGTCGGGGTGATTTTAATCCGTGTAAAATGTGATTACAGAAAAATAGGCTTTAAGTGATGACTTTAAAAAAAGACTTCGTAAATTGAAAGCAAAAACAAATCCCGGTAGTGTTGACTATATACAGAATTTTGATGGTGATACCAATCCAAAATGTTATTAATGGAATTAATCGTTTGAATATAAGAGTTCTTAAAAGTTCATAAAATTATCTCTGATCCAATCTGATAAAGCGCAAATACATGAACTTACATATATTGTACATATGTGGTCTTGGCGACTGAAATAGGTGAGCCACCATCTCACCTATTTCAGCCACCAAACGGTGACATTATAGAATAAGAGGCATGGCATCACATCACATCACAAGCGTCACAAGCTGAGATGATGTCTGTAGTGCTGTTCATGTACGGTTACCACTTACAATCAAGTGAGTCTAATAAAATAAAATAAAAATTGGCATGTCACATAATAATAAAGTGATAACAACCACCCACGGGGTATAATAGAAAAGTATATGTACGAATTGTATGACCTCAAACATACATTATGGATGAAAGAGCATCGCAAGCGGGCTTGGTAAGCAAGCGAGCCACGCTTGTTATGTACATACATGAACGTTCACGTTATTCAGTTGACGCCCCGTTGACTTCGTTATTTATAGACTGTATAGTCAATTTGGGACCGGCGAAATGTCATCAAGCAACATCCAACTAGGGCTGGTAACGTTACAGAAAAGGCAACTGAAGTTGAAATCGGTATTCATGCCGACTCTATGAACCATGTTGATAGGGTTTTAAGAGAACAAGGATTTTATATTTACTAAGAATATAAAGATCTCAAGTGTAAGAAGACATAATTATATAGAAATAATTCACGACCCCATCTACTCCCAAAATAAGCAGAACTTGTTCTATAGATGCCAAACAACTAATAAAAATGCTGAAATATATTTAATACATTATACATACATAGAAATTACTTATACCATTATAAACAAACGTCTTTCAGAATATAAATTTTGTGTCGTCGGAGAATCTAACCTACGACCATCGAAAGTCAGGCAGTCTAGTAAATTTCTAGACTCTAGACTATCAAGGACGTCAATATTTCGAGTCTTTAACTTAACTTATAATGTAACATATAGATAACCAACTTATTTATAAGATGAAGTATAAATAGGAAAATGTTGTAATTTACCTCTACTTTGAAATTGCAAACATTATATCTGTTGTGCATGTTTCTAAACTAAATAAGAAATTGACTCGAAAACGTAATTTTTATTTATAGAACATTTATAGTTTTATATTATGACAGACAAGACATACGAAGGTGATGACATATCTCCTCCAGTAGCGATCGTACTAAGTGGTGTTCCTCATATCAAATACAGTTTGACCTCCTAATGGACAGGATATTATAGATTTACTTAAATTTACTACGTATGCTATGTTCATTCTCGGTCGAAATGATGTACATAGGTTCATAGTAAAGCGGACCAGAGGCCCTATTACTGTAAAAATAACATCTCAGGACAATTTACACTGCGCCATCTAGTCCCATGCTAGCAAGCAACCGTAACACAACCTTTGCTTGAGTTTGTTTTATTGTTACTAGACAACTGATATAAATACATAGATAGTTTTTTTTTTGTTAATATGTCTCTATTCGCCCTGGTAAATGTCATAATGAATTCATCAAGATCAGTCACCTGACCAGACGACATGTTCATTCTATCATCGTCCACGGTGGCCCCGTCTGCGTTTACCGTTATTGCAGGTGGTTGCACCATTCTACATCCAACATAAAAACTAATAAATGTAATAAGGGAAGGAGATTGCTAATAATGTGGACTAATAGTAATGGTACCATATCAAGTTGACCTCCATGCTGTAAACCATCGTAATAAATTCTTGGTGCATTTGCCGTGATGGTATTATAGACCTGAACTCATGCTCATCTTATCATCCTCCACTAGTGCCTCGCCAGCTTAAACCGTTTGCGTATACGGGAACACCATTCCATTATCATATGTTAAAAAATATATTCATAAAAAAGTTATAAAACCCAATCTAAGTCAATTTTTTTTTTTCTAGTCCACAAACGTGACTGCAGGAACGTATTCTTCTAAAACTTGTTTATTTTGTTTATTACGTCATTAAAAGGGTCATTGTATAAACGATTAGGATTTTAGTAATTGGTAGTTCCAAATGAGTACATATTAGGTACTCGTATGAATGAAATATGACTAAACCTTGTTGTTGTAGATGCAGTGCTTCATTATTGATCCAACATGACTATGTAGTATTACGTCAATAGATAAAAATGAGATAATGACATTTATACAACGTATGCCGAATATGGTGACTATGTATCATTTCTCTTTTTAATTATCCAGTGTATTGCTTGAGGCGCCTATAGGAATCAGCAATTAGCATTGTATTCTACGGAAACGAACATTCTGGAAAAAATATCCTAAGTTATTCATATAGTATAAATCGAAAATGTCTCTCCGTCTGTTACCTTAATCAAATTTAATATTTACAAGAACAATTAAGCAAGAACATTTTTTTTAATTTAGTTTCTTTAAGTACTTTACATAAATTTGTACTATATATAATATTGTAAATTGAATATTTCAAACAGATAGATCATTATTATTTATTTGTATAAATACAATATAATCAATCTGTGCAGCAAATTTCATTGGAAACCAGTTCAGTAGTTATATGTGAATGACTAAAAAACATACATCCAGTTTCGAAAACTTTTGCATTTATAGTATTAATAACATTTGCCATTCATAATATAGTACTAATGTTTGATTCACCATTGGAATGGTAATCTCAGGTTTTTAAAGGGCATTGGAGCGTAGTAAGCTAGGTGTAAGCAAAGCAGGTCGTGTTCGAGACATCAACATAGTAAATACTTCGCGTTCACAAACCGGCTTAGTGGTGAGTACCAAGTAGACCGCTAAGCTGAAGTGGGACAAACAATATAATATTAGCGAACACATCCATCTGGAAACTGATGTTGCCGATATGAACAAAAATCACAGCTGATTGAACACATGTTTTATTAAATTACTACCTGTGCCCGCGGCTTCACTCGCGTTATATTTCAATAAAATATATGTTATTCTGAGGCATAAGTTATATTACTGTAAAATTCCATCCAAATCCGTTCAGTAGTTTTTGCATGAAAGAGTAACAAACATCCATAGTCACAAACATTCGTATTTATGATATTGTTAAAATTAAGATAAGATTAAAAAAGTACATATAGACAGTTACAGACCCGAAGTACATACAAACATATTATTTATACTTTATACAATAATAATAAAAAAATAATAACTTTTTTCTAATATGATAAAATTATCTACATTATCACATGTTAGAACGCAATCATAAGTATAACGTATAACAACGAACAATCAAGGATAATTACAACCTCCTTAATAGAAAAAAGCAGATGAAATTGCGGACTCTCATACATATCCGCAGACCACAGGTTAAGAAACACTGGAATAAATGATACGCTAAGTGGTTGCACAGTATGTAAAATGTAAACGTAACTAGCGAGAAGACACCAGTTCAGGTTGCATCATTATTGGTAAACTTGTCTATACCTGGTTTTCGCACTTGTCACTTCGAATACGTTCCATTAGCTAACTAGTTGCCTATATAATACCTATATCTAATGTTTGCACTAACATAATCTTTGTTATCGCTTAGATTATGTTCTTCGACGGCCGTCGTTGACTGTTTGTTTATGCTATTGACTTAACTAATACAGTTTGTAGCGCTGCACTTTAGGTTAAGATTAGGACATTAACTCCTATCGCCGCGCTGTTATGGAACGCTTTCGCACTCGTCCAAAGCTAAACGTCATGGCTTAGTGATTTACTAACCCGACTTGTACACCTTTAAGAACGTGAGTTCCAATTGAGCCGTACAAAAATTTCAGTGTGTCAATAAGCAGCCAAATTTATTCAGTAAATTAAATAATTAAAAAAAAATTCAAATACAATAATGTTGTCGTACACATATAACCTATTTTTTTATTTATCATCAGTGTGCAACACATTGATGATAAATAAATAATTAGAATAGAAATAGAATTTCTGTTATTAATTATTATTTCCTTTATTTGTTAAACCTATCTATTCTAGATCATAAAAATCTTCAAATAGTATCTATTCTAGATCATAAAAACACATATGTAAATCACAGTGTAGAGCTTCGGTTAAACTACATATCAACAATGTTACTTTTCCTTAATAAGTTTTTTCAAATTTAGATAAATCATGTAGGAAGCGGTAGTATAAAAGCTAATATTGCACAAAGACTATAAATAAGTCATTGATAGTCAAAATTGGCATTAAAATATTATACCTATTACCATAATGCATAACATCTTATGAAATAAAACTTTGACCTACAGTATGTATCAAAAACACATATATTAAATGTCTATAATCAAAACAGATGATCGATTACACAATATTGTGCGCACGCGACTTTGAATGTGCCATAAACCTTAGAGCATTAGTGCAACACATTTTATGGGTACACTTTGTTCATCAAACAACGTTGCCATGTGGCCATTTATCTCCTTTCATCTATGCTTTATTAGCAAATAAGATTCCTGCATGCATACTTGTTAACTTGATTAAATCTATAAAGCCTAGTATCTAGTGTTTTCCATAAGCGAGTAGTTGATGGCATATCAAATCGGAAAATTAAATTAAAGTATTCCTTCTTTAATTTTTACATTGAATATGATATATTCTTATTTTGTTCCTTTAGTTAAGAAAAATAATTTAATAAATTAAAAACTAAGATCTGTTTGTTCATTTTTACTATTTTTAATACTACCTAACCGTTTATGAAGAATCGAATGTGTTTTGATAGAGGAAGTATAGAAACAAGCTAATTATAGTAATAAAGTCAAGGCTTGGTTAAATTTGATTTCATAAATGTTGTTAATAAATAATGCATATATAATTAATGTAAGTTAATTAATTGAAATATATATATCGTATTCAACTCATTTGCACAAATTTTTATTGAACACGGCAGTGTGTCAATCCAAGTGTAAAAGAACCGAGAACACGCAACTACGTGTTTGTTGTTATTATGATCAGCACTGTCATTCATTGTCCACTACTACGTCGGCGTCGTCACAATCTTCGTTTCATACAATAATTCTGTTTATTTAAGAATAATTTTAAACGAAAGCTTAAAGTAAATAGAAATGTTTGGATGGATAACTTTCACAGAATTTTCTTAAATTTCATACCTAGCGCATTATAATAAGAAACCATTTTGCATGAAATTCTCGGAGAATTTAGTTCAAAATTTTACAACCCCAGAGTTTCTGTATCCTCATATGTAGTGGTAGTTTAGCATCTGAAATAGGTAACGCAGGTGGATCCATGCAGCATGCTTGGCATTATCTAAAATGGCAGTTGTATGTCAGTATATCATTAATACAACCGTTCATTTTTTGTACAGCGATACTAATAGTACAATATACAGGGGCGCATCTAAACGCATATATACGATGATGCGCAACGGTCGCGCGTCGTTGCCCACCGGACGCGCACCAAACATTCCGCCATGTAATACTTTCACACGTCACATTGTTCTGATATAAACAATTTCACCTATATATCTTCGTTTTCTTTCAGCTCTTAACATGAAATGTTCAATTGTACATACAGATTTCAATTGTAAATGTTATGATTTACAAACTTGGTGCAGACACAAGTCTGTTTAACAACCTACGTAGCTAGTGACAAAAGTGTGGCAGAGGACTTTAGGCGAAGTTTTAAGTATTCCATAGATTCACTGCCATGCCGGGTTGCCTAATATTAGGCAGTAAAACCTCGGATCCCGAAACTATTGTCAATGCTTGTAAAATTAGAGATTATCTTGCCGATGCACATCAACGCTCACCTTCAATGCTCGTGTCTTCCTGCCCAACCAAACCTGGTAGGCATCTGCAAATGCTGCGTTGAATATTTGTTCTTGTATAGAATTTACAGCTGTTTCGACAAGGTTATTAGAAATGGCAATATTAATAGAAATAAGTAGGTAATCGTATTGCTATACACTACGATTAGCTTTTACTACTATATACCTATGGGGTATCCCTGAATTATTTCCATAAGATGAAACAAGAGAATCTTTTCCTGAAGTTTCTAATAATAGCTGATCTTTTTCCTTATTATTGTTCTCGTATTTGTATAGAAATTGTTATTAATATACTTTCGCAATAATTAAACGGCTGCTCCAATTTTAACAAACAAGGCATATCTATTTATCTTCCGCCGGCGAATAACACTGCGAAAAAAATAAACGAGCGCCTGTCAAGCATTAAAATAAAAACAAAACTTGTTGCTCTGAACTTGTTTCGCTTTGGGAATAATAGAGATCTGGTTTTTGTGACTTTGAAACATCCACTGATTATATAAAATACACAAGGTCACACTATACCAGAATGGGGAAGCGGAAAGGGATTTTTAATATAGCACAGCTAATGAATCATGTCAGTTAGATCTCTACGCATGTCCCCCAGGTTTTCATTGTAGTTACTTCGTGCTGTATTACTCTCGATAGGCTAACGGAGCTGACTTCATTCTCTTCCTAATAATCAACTTCCAATGGTACCTCGTCAGAGTGTGCTATCAGCGTAGGCCCAATAGGCGTAGTGCCTATTTCAGTGTCATCTATGAAAAAGGAACTGTACCGAACTGTACTGAGCTATATAAATATGCAATAAATATATTTGATTTTTAATGATTAGCTGACCCGTGTCCATTTCGTTGGGAGATAAACATTTTTATTTCACTTTTTAACAAGAATAAGTTTTTTTCATTTTACGGTTTAATATATATGACACTCATAAATAACGTGGCTTACTTATTTGAAAAATAATTTTCATAATCTGTAAATTAGAACCAGAGATTACTCCCTACAGCCTCACAAAATCACAAATTTAACCTCTTTATACTATTAGTTTAGAAATATAGATTTGTACGCTTGATATTACCAGATTTTGTAAGGCCCATATTTCCAAGAACATCATATATGTAATTGTACCCAAAATCTTTTAGAAATAAAAAATATTATTATTATAAATTGTAATGATTTCTATACAAATCAAGTAATAAAAAGAACTTATTTGAAATGGAATATATTTCTAAATATAAATCATCGATTCATGCTTGAAACTAGTATGAATAAAGCACAATGACACAAAGTTTGTGGGTTAATGACGTGCCCGGATTATTTGGAAGTGATTCTATTATGGTTTAGTTACATAATGAGAGCAATGAAAAGCGTAGCATCGTTAGTTAAACATTTCATAATAAGATTGCAACAGTTGTATAATCTTGGGAAGATAAGACGAACAAGTGCACAAGATCTCTCCCAGTACCGCGATGTAAGTCGTGCGATTTTATTGTCGCAATTATTTTTGACGTCATTCGCAAATACGCTTAATAATTCGATTCCAATTGTATACACACACTTAATAACCTTGACATTGACATATTTTGTATTATTGACAACTGTGCTTGCTTCTTTCGTTCTCGTTCTACGTTTATTTCGCTATACAAAATTATTTAAGTAAAAATTTTTTTTTTTTAATCTCACGTTATTTAATACTAACTTTATTTCTAATAATATGAAACTATTGCCTAATTCAATATATACCTAAAACAATAAAATAAAGTTAATTTATGGATGGATATATGTGTTATTATTATCTAAAATCTTATACAGTTTAGGAATAAAAATAATTATCCAATATTTGATAATGTAATATAAAATATACGCACAATCTTAATGGTGCTAAAGTTCCGAATACCCGCATACGCTCACTGTGAAACTGTTATGTTAGAATATTATATTTCGTAGCATTTTCCTCAGCATACAGACATGTAAAGGGTTGTAGAAATTAGTTTCAAAGATTACCGAAATTCACAAAGTTTAGGAGTTTTTGGGCGAGCAATTATATTTAACGAGATCCCATATCCACACGAACGCAGTTCTGTAAATCAGTTGCTTGTTTAAATCGACCTAGTTTTAGATCTAGTTTATAAAACGTCTAATATAAATAAATTCTAGTTTAGACTGGAATCTGATTTTTGAAGGTTGCTTAGTAAACCGTTATTTCCATACAATAAACCTTTAGGTCAAGGTATTGGGTTAATATGCCATATAATTCGTTATAATTTTCAATAATATTACCAGACAACATGAAATAATTGACTTAACTAATACAGTTTGTAGCGCTGCACTTTAGGTTAAGATTAGGACATTAACTCCTATCGCCGCGCTGTTATGGAACGCTTTCGCACTCGTCCAAAGCTAAACGTCATGGCTTAGTGATTTACTAACCCGACTTGTACACCTTTAAGATCGTGAGTTCCAATTGAGCCGTACAAAAATTTCAGTGTGTCAATAAGCAGCCAAATTTATTCAGTAAATTAAATAATTAAAAAAAAATTCAAATACAATAATGTTGTCGTACACATATAACCTATTTTTTTAGTTATCATCAGTGTGCAACACATTGATGTTAAATAAATACATAGAATAGAAATAGAATTTCTGTTATTAATTATTATTTCCTTTATTTGTTAAACCTATCTATTCTAGATCATAAAAACACATAATAAATCACAGTGTAGAGCTTCGGTTAAACTGTTAACAATGTTACTTTTACTTAATAAGTTTTTTCAAATTTAGATAAATCATGTAGGAAGCGGTAGTATAAAAGCTAATATTGCACAAAGACTATAAATAAGTCATTGATAGTCAAAATTGGCATTAAAATATTATACCTATTACCATAATGCATAACATCTTATGAAATAAAACTTTGACCTACAGTATGTATCAAAAACACATATATTAAATGTCTATAATCAAAACAGATGATCGATTACACAATATTGTGCGCACGCGACTTTGAATGTGCCATAAACCTTAGAGCATTAGTGCAACACATTTTATGGGTACACTTTGTTCATCAAACAACGTTGCCATGTGGCCATTTATCTCCTTTCATCTATGCTTTATTAGCAAATAAGATTCCTGCATGCATACTTGTTAACTTGATTAAATCTATAAAGCCTAGTATCTAGTGTTTTCCATAAGCGAGTAGTTGATGGCATATCAAATCGGAAAATTAAATTAAAGTATTCCTTCTTTAATTTTTACATTGAATATGATATATTCTTATTTTGTTCCTTTAGTTAAGAAAAATAATTTAATAAATTAAAAACTAAGATCTGTTTGTTCATTTTTACTATTTTTAATACTACCTAACCGTTTATGAAGAATCGAATGTGTTTTGATAGAGGAAGTATAGAAACAAGCTAATTATAGTAATAAAGTCAAGGCTTGGTTAAATTTGATTTCATAAATGTTGTTAGGATTAATAAATAATGCATATATAATTAATGTAAGTTAATTAATTGAAATATATATATCGTATTCAACTCATTTGCACAGATTTTTATTGAACACGGCAGTGTGTCAATCCAAGTGTAAAAGAACCGAGAACACGCAACTACGTGTTTGTTGTTATTATGATCAGCACTGTCATTCATTGTCCACTACTACGTCGGCGTCGTCACAATCTTCGTTTCATACAATAATTCTGTTTATTTAAGAATAATTTTAAACGAAAGCTTAAAGTAAATAGAAATGTTTGGATGGATAACTTTCACAGAATTTTCTTAAATTTCATACCTAGCGCATTATAATAAGAAACCATTTTGCATGAAATTCTTGGAGAATTTAGTTCAAAATTTTACAACCCCAGAGTTTCTGTATCCACATATGTAGTGGTAGTTTAGCATCTGAAATAGGTAACGCAGGTGGATCCATGCAGCATGCTTGGCATTATCTAAAATGGGAGTTGTATGTCAGTATATCATTAATACAACCGTTCATTTTTTGTACAACGATACTAATAGTACAATATACAGGGGCGCATCTAAACGCATATATACGATGATGCGCAACGGTCGCGCGTCGTTGCCCACCGGACGCGCACCAAACATTCCGCCATGTAATACTTTCACACGTCACATTGTTCTGATATAAACAATTTCACCTATATATCTTCGTTTTCTTTCAGCTCTTAACATGAAATGTTCAATTGTACATACAGATTTCAATTGTAAATGTTATGATTTACAAACTTGGTGCAGACACAAGTCTGTTTCACAACCTACGTAGCTAGTGACAAAAGTGTGGCAGAGGACTTTAGGCGAAGTTTTAAGTATTCCATAGATTCACTGCCATGCCGGGTTGCCTAATATTAGGCAGAAAAACCTCGGATCCTGAAACTATTGTCAATGCTTGTAAAATTAGAGATTATCTTGCCGATGCACATCAACGCTCACCTTCAATGCTCGTGTCTTCCTGCCCATCCAAACCTGGTAGCAATCTGCAAATGCTGCGTTGAATATTTGTTCTTGTATAGAATTTACAGCTGTTTCGACAAGGTTTTTAGAAATGGCAATATTAATAGAAATAAGTAGGTAATCGTATTGCTATACAATACGATTAGATTTTACTACTATATACCTATGGTGTATCCCTGAATTATTTCCATAAGATTAAACAAGAGAATCTTTTCCTGAAGTTTCTAATAATAGCTGATCTTTTTCCTTATTATTGTTCTCGTATTTGTATAGAAATTGTTATTAATATACTTTCGCAATAATTAAACGGCTGCTCCAATTTTAACAAACAAGGCATATCTATTTATCTTCCGCCGGCGAATAACACTGCGAAAAAAATAAACGAGCGCCTGTCAAGCATTAAAATAAAAACAAAACTTGTTGCTCTGAACTTGTTTCGCTTTGGGAATAATAGAGATCTGGTTTTTGTGACTTTGAAACATCCACTGATTATATAAAATACACAAGGTCACACTATACCAGAATGGGGAAGCGGAAAGGGATTTTTAATATAGCACAGCTAATGAATCATGTCAGTTAGATCTCTACGCATGTCCCCCTGGTTTTCATTGTAGTTACTGCGTGCTATATTACTCTCGATAGGCTAACGGAGCTGACTTCATTCTCTTCCTAATAATCAACTTCCAATGGTACCTCGTCAGAGTGTGCTATCAGCGTAGGCCCAATAGGCGTAGTGCCTATTTCAGTGTCATCTATGAAAAAGGAACTGTACCGAACTGTACTGAGCTATATAAATATGCAATAAATATATTTGATTTTTAATGATTAGCTGATCCGTGTCCATTTCTTTGGGAGATAAACATTTTTATTTCACTTTTTAACAAGAATAAGTTTTTTTCATTTTTCGGTTTAATATATATGATACTCATAAATAACGTGGCTAACTTATTTGAAATATAATTTTCAAAATCTGTAAATTAGAACCAGAGATTACTCCCTACAGCCTCACAAAATCACAAATTTAACCTCTTTATACTATTAGTTTAGAAGTATTGTACGCTTGATATTACCAGATTTTGTAAGGCCCATATTTCCAAGAATATCATATATGTAATTGTACCCAAAATCTTTTAGAAATAAAAAATATTATTATTATAAATTGTAATGATTTCTATACAAATCAAGTAATAAAAAGAACTTATTTGAAATGGAATATATTTCTAAATATAAATCATCGATTCATGCTTGAAACTAGTATGAATAAAGCACAATGACACAAAGTTTGTGGGTTAATGACGTGCCCGGATTATTTGGAAGTGATTCTATTATGGTTTAGTTACATAATGAGAGCAATGAAAAGCGTAGCATCGTTAGTTAAACATTTCATAATAAGATTGCAACAGTTGTATAATCTTGGGAAGATAAGACGAACAAGTGCACAAGATCTCTCCCAGTACCGCGATGTAAGTCGTGCGATTTTATTGTCGCAATTATTTTTGACGTCATTCGCAAATACGCTTAATAATTCGATTCCAATTGTATACACACACTTGATAACCTTGACATTGACATATTTTGTATTATTGACAACTGTGCTTGCTTCTTTCGTTCTCGTTCTACGTTTATTTCGCTATACAAAATTATTTAAGTAAAAATTTTTTTTTTAATCTCACGTTATTTAATACTAACTTTATTTCTAATAATATGAAACTATTGCCTAATTCAATATATACCTAAAACAATAAAATAAAGTTAATTTATGGATGGATATATGTGTTATTATTATCTAAAATCTTATACAGTTTAGGAATAAAAATAATTATCCAATATTTGATAATGTAATATAAAATATACGCACAATCTTAATGGTGCTAAAGTTCCGAATACCCGCATACGCTCACTGTGAAACTGTTATGTTAGAATATTATATTTCGTAGCATTTTCCTCAGCATACAGACATGTAAAGGGTTGTAGAAATTAGTTTCAAAGATTACCGAAATTCACAAAGTTTAGGAGTTTTTGGGCGAGCAATTATATTTAACGAGATCCCATATCCACACGAATGCAGTTCTGTAAATGAGTCGCTTGTTTAAATCGACCTAGTTTTAGATCTAGTTTATAAAACGTCTAATATAAATAAATTCTAGTTTAGACTGGAATCTGATTTTTGAAGGTTGCTTAGTAAACCGTTATTTCCATACAATAAACCTTTAGGTCAAGGTATTGGGTTAATATGCCATATAATTCGTTATAATTTTCAATAATATTACCAGACAACACGAAATAAAGTGTAACCACGTGGCTCGGTTTTTTTTTATGTAATTGGAATGGCAAACAAGCTGACGATCCACCTGATGGTAAGTGATAACCGTCGCCTATATATGAACAGCACTACGGACATCAAGTTATGTGACACCCGTGATACCACTCATGTGTTGCAATCCTAGAGGACTAAGATGTCATGCCTCTAAATAATTTCACCGTTTGTACCATTATAATATATTGTAAAAAAAAAATTTGTAAAACATCTATGTTAATGAAATAAATTTATTATTATTATTATTATAATATATT
This sequence comes from Achroia grisella, assembly GCF_030625045.1. NCBI lineage: Eukaryota > Metazoa > Arthropoda > Insecta > Lepidoptera > Pyralidae > Achroia > Achroia grisella. Next base: position 1,172,746 of record NW_026712845.1, read on the forward strand.
AAAATGTACAGAAAAACTTTGTACCCCTTTTTACTAAAAGTGTTTAATAAAATGACTAATCGTTTGTATATAGAACTGCAGTTATAAAATGATGCATAGAAAATACATTAAATCGATAAAAAAGTTATTACACACACTACCATATATGTATTTGACGCACACGTATTTACATTCTTTTGTTTATTATTAAAGTCTGTGGTCAAGTTGAGAATTTATTAATATTGTTTGCCTTTAACATTATTTGCCTGTATTCTTACTGAATGTTAATTTAATTTTGGTCGAATTTCGACCACTGGGTGGATCACTAGTATAAATAAATATGAACTTTAAGACGTATAGGTGTCTATATTGATACATGATTGTGTTGTATTGTATACCTGACCGTATTGAGTACAGATGAGAATTCTACTTAGTGATTAGTCTCAGTCTATCGACCACAAAGTACGAATCAATTCCGCGGCCGGCAATACTTAGCAACACTTTTACTGATCCGTTCATCTCACTCGTCACGCTTTCTGAACGTTACTTTTTCTCGTATTGCCATTAAAACTTATAGATTGATTCTATAATATGCGTAGATAACTAAAATAATATTATTGAGACTATAATTGTCAATTTTAGTTATGATGAGAAGTATGAGAGAGTAATTGTGCTTTAATAGGTTTCTGTAGTATGTATACACCTATATCTATGTAATGTAATACAAAGTAACAAATTGACTTCTTATGGGTATGTTATGCGGATAAACAAGGACCGTATTTTGAAGAAAGTACTTAAAAACTTATGAACGAGTCTATACGTAAAGAGAGAAGATGAGTCAATATAATATGATGGATGGATTGTGTGTAAGATAATAATAAAGAGAATAAGCTTAGATATGACGACCGATAGGGATCAGTGAATGTTCGACAGTGCGAGTGAGATATAGGCGGGAGTTGGCCTTCAGCCGCTCAGTAAGTCCTTCCGCGGGTTTGGAGATGCCATTTGCACTCGCCCCCTATCGTCTGGTTAAGCTGTAAAGGCCAGCTGCGGCCAACAGCATTAGAATAGTCCGAAAAAAAAGAGAAATGTACAAAATATAATGTTTTTTTTTTAAATGATAAATGGAGGAAATATCTGAAAACAACCTTGCCATGCCTACTACAATAGGATCACAAATCAATTGGTCACAGAACCCATATTGGTAATATTGTCGTAACAACTTTCACCGTTCTGTATAGATAAAGTTTCATCGAAGGTTTTGTAATGAATGGCCGTTTAAACAATAGGTTTACAAAAACATTTGTATTTCCCGGTTTAGACTGTCTTATAATGTAATGTCATACATCAACGTCGTGGCGGAGGAAATATTCAGCCGAGGCTTCACTAATGACCCATTCATGTCTCTCTTTCATGCGACCACCGTGACTCACGACTTGCCCACAGTTAGTACGCCCCTACTATTTACTAATATTATTAATAACAAGTGAACGTGACAAAGTAAAAAACACTACTATCAAGACTAGTAATCTGTATCTATTTATTTATTTATGTATTGCATCTCACATGGTTGATCATAGATGATAATTATAAAAAGAACATAAGACATATGATAGAAGCACCACAATTACATTATTATAACTATATACGTTTTGATTGAAGTTCATAATTAAATATTTGTAGTTTATACAATTTCAATACTGTCGCTGTATTCTGTTTTTTTTTAAAACGAACTATTCTAATGAGTGTAGAATGCCTGTAGGATAACTCCTTTCTGACTGATACGCCTGTAGTCTGAAGGCACCGCGAGAGGTACGCACCTGAGCTCGGGCCGCCGTATTTCGATTTCTGTAGGATTTGGAGGAGGAGAATCGATCGGAGGGACTTTGTGGTGACATAGTAGGAGTAAGTATATTACGTCACTACGCCTTTTCATAAATTTAGAACTCATTTCCAAAATGTAGTTAGAGCCAGACTTCCAGAATAAAACACATCTTACAAAAGAAGATAAACTCGAAATAAAGTCCTATGCGCTTGTATTTTCAACCATGTTTCGTAGTATATTTTTTGAGTAATGCATGTCTATGCATGTCATATTAATACAATATGATACGAGGTGTCATATTCATATTTCCAGAAAGAGGCAAACAACATCTAAATTATTAGAAACTTAATCAGCATTATATACAGGTAATATGAACATGTCCTACAAGGAATGACAGTATATGGGTTCCGTAATAAATGATATGATAGATAAAATAATACGATAATTAGCAAAAACATGACAATATAAATAGATATATGTTTATCCATGTGGATCTATTACATGCTCTTATAATATGTCAAATCTACCGTCAGTTCGAAGCGCTTACGAGCTTAGAAGAACAGACAAGAAATCCAACTCTTGGTATTTTCAAATAATCGAGTATATGATTACAAATTTTCGTACATATACTTATTTTGAATGTGAACCTATATATTTAGATATAGATTCACTATAGCTCAGTATCTAGTCCGTAAAATATTTTAAATTCTTGTTCTTCTATTATTAACGCGTATTTTATTAAACTTGCGAGAAATAGCAAATATTTTTGGAGCTGTTACTTCACTTGTGATTTTATGAATATTCATCACAACAATCTAGTTTTCACACGAATTATCCTACTTTTAAGAGCATTTATTAATCAAATTAATATCGCAAAAAAATTATGATTTACTCAATTCTAGTCGAGATTTCTTATCTCTTCCCAATAGTTACGTGATATATCAACTATTGAGACGTAAAACAAACAAACTTACGGCCTTATAATATTAATTAGGACTCTTGTAGATTTTTTTATTTATTTAGGTCAACAAACAGTTATCCTACATACATCTGATTGAACACTATTATGTATTATAGTTAATCAATATTTAAAAATGCTTTACAATGCACAATATGTCTGAATATTTATATTCCAATGTTTCATACAAAAAATGCATTCCTAAGTATTTATTTATCATTCATTTGAGTACGTACTTTATTAAATATAGCATTGTCATGTTGCACTTGCTCATTAATTTATTATTATTAATATGAATCCTTGATACCTACATCAGACATAATTTGACACGTAAAAAATATATTTCATACTAATGCTAAAGTGCGAAGGTATGACTGTCTGTTTGCCTTTTTGGGGTGATACCTTTTCTCTACTAAACTGCTAAAGAGTTAATTTTAATATTGGTTTTGTATCTCAACGATGGACATAGATAACCCTTTATCTCTGTATGTTACTTTGTAATACGGTAAATTACAAAGTATTACATATATGTATATATAAAACTTTGTTTCAAATAGATCTATAAACACATATATAGATAAAAAGTTTTAGTAAAAGGTGCACTACTATATATTTTTAATAGTAGTTGTGTTGTGTCGCAACCATAATTACTAACAAATTTCACCCACTGCAGTAATATTTGATGATTGTATGAAGTTTGACCGTACATTTTGTTAAGAGACATCGACTTTTTGGTGCCATGTCAAAGTGTTTACATATGTAACCTACAAACATACGCGGTAGGTAAGTAGGCGACCCTATAAGAAAGTACAAACAAACGGATGTCAGTGGTTGCCTAAAATTGTTCGCTTTGCATTCAGAGAGACGCTCCAAATGGCAGACGGCGAGATACTAGTACGTGAACGGAACCGTGTCACGTTAGGGATGATCGGTATTTGACAATGTCGGTGGTCTAGCGGAGTAGGTCCGATGGTCGCGGGTTCGATTCCTTACCGTCCAAACATTTGTATTCATGAGTATGTATCTGCCTGGGTGTTTTCTATTTATAATATGTATGTATTTAAAAAAATGCATCTGTTTATTTATATCTGATGTCTAGTAACCTCTTTTCCGCTTGCTGTGCTCAATATTTCTGTGTTCTATATTTTTTTTTCGGACTACTCTAATGCTGTTGGTAGCAGCTGGCCTTTACAGTTTCATCGGACGATAGGGGGCGAGTGCAGATGGCACTTCAAACCCGCGGACTTATAGTGCGGCTGAAGGCCAATTTCCGCCTGACGGATGTGACTTTAGTCTACGGGAACCGCTAGTTGTTTGAACCTCAGCTCAGGTCGTCGTAATTTTAATCCCCGTTTAAATTGGACGGAGAATCAACCGAAGGGATGATCTTCTTTGAATTTTTGTACCTACCAACTGCTTATTGATAATTGATCTAATCCAAAGCTTAAATAAATAAATAACACTAGCTTTGCGTACCTTGGGACTAGATGGGGCTATGTGAATTGTTCTGAGATATTATTATATGTATGCACCGATATTTTATTAATATAATTTTTGTTCAAACATATATATTTTCGATTTCTGTAGGATTTGGACAGAGAATCGATCGAAGGGATGATCTACTTTGAATTTTTGTACCTACCAACTGCTTACTGATAATTGATCTAATCCAAAACTTAAATAAATAAATAACACTAGCTTTGGGACTAGATGGGGCTATGTGAATTGTCCTGAGATATTATTATATGTATGTATCAATATCTTATTAATATAATTTTTGTTCAAACATATATATTTTTATTACGTTAGAAAAACAAAAGTCGCGGCATTTAGCTGGTATAGACATCATTCTTTTCAAATTAATTTCACTTACTGTTCTTAAATGTATGAATATTATAATACAACCGGTTATTTATAAAAAAATAAACTACTATTAAACCAAAACTCAAAAATACTCAATGTATTTGCAGTTGTTTTTTAGAATTTCATTAATTCTAATGTACTGTTAGCCTAATGAAATATGTTAATCCGCGGTGACCCAATGCCGCGATGTTACGTTATAGATGATTAGAATTTATATGCGGAAATATTGCGAAATCACCATAAAGAACAGATTATTATCATCTTAAATCACACTATCATAGAGGTTACAATGTTTATAGATGGTTTTTTTGTATACTAAGACAGCAATCGCAATAGCACAGCGGAAATTCAAATGTTCTATAATATAATAAATAGATAAGTTTCCGGTAAAAAAATACCTTTATATTATCTTTTTTAAAAATTTAAAGACATCACTTATATAGATTTTAGAAAGATTTTGTTATTTTATATTGTAGCTTTAAAACTACAGAGTTCAAAATTAGAAAACCATATCCAACCAAGTTTATATATAAAAAAAACTGACATTGAACTTTATATATGTTTTTGTAGCAATTATATTATCTTCTAATTGTCTCACATAAGATGAAATGTATCATGAACTTCAAATCATTTTCGATTACATTACTACTACCATTACTACAGCGCCTGTACCATGGTTTTATCTTCCATCCCTTTTCGTCTTAATTCCATAATTTATCTTGTTCCTATAAAAACAATAATTCGATTTCAATAATGAGAGTATAAAAAATATATTTTATTTAATTATTTCAATGGATTGCGTACACCAAGCTTTAAATATCTCAAATGCGTCTCTCTTCTCTACGGATGTATCATTTTACTCTATGTAATTATAAAATATTTGTTTTATGAAGTATTTTTGTGAACGGTACGATTGATCGAATGCAGAACGTGTCAAGGATTTGCATTTTTATGATAATTGCAAATATCCCTTTGTTTCAATCATCGAACATGTTATTGTTGTCTTGTTTCAACCTGTCCTTGTATATCTTGAAGTTATTCATTACGCTGACCGGGAAATACGATACTGAACCATAATTAAGCAGTTTCTCGAGTAGAATGTAGAAATAAAGTGTAGCTGGACCGTGAGAAGTCTTTGTTTCTGTTCCGTCATACTGTTTTGTGTTCAGCTGGCCAGCGGAGCGCGACTAGAGGCCTCAGACCCCAAGGCGTTAGACTAAGAATCCGCCTTTTCTAAGTACTGTAGCTACTTTTTATCATACATAGAAAAAATGACGTCATTCATTGACCAAGTCGATTCGTGGTTTTGTTCAATTATAATCGAATTGAAATCATAATGACAATCATTATCTAAATGATTCTCTTTTCCGCGTTTAACGTTTTTATGGTTAGTTTTACAACTTTGGGGCTCTCCTATTTTGTAATTATTATAATTTACTACTAGATAAGTAGATAACAACAATAACAATCGAATATACAATTAAACTTTACAAACCCCACTCTTGTTATTTTTTGTTATAAATCAGAAAGCCATACCTTAATCCTACGCATCTCAGGGGATGATACTTTGGATGTCGTATAAAACATAAGAGATAATAAAACGTTTTCTAATTAGTACCTTTTTAGGAATACTCGCAATATAATGATGGCAACATCCGGACTACCAGTCATTGAATGGGTCCGTAGCACACGAAATTGTTACGAGAATAACGAATGGACCTATTAATTAGAATGCAACACCATCGATCAATAACGTCAATGCGGCCATCGAAAGTGTTATGGCGAAGGAAGTTTACGGCGCATTGTTCAAGTGACGCCGGGTTGCAAACTCGTTTTCACTGGATCATGTTACATTCATGCGATCTCAGCTTGGGAATTATGTTGTGTGCCTTTGAAGGAAAATATAAAATAGATTTATACACCATAAACCGGATATTAAAGTCTGCACAGAAGTTAAAGGGTATTATATTTTTTGTTCGTGTTCAACTTGGAATTCATAAGCATAAACACTGTCATCATACTACCAAGTAATTGCATAAATATAACAATAGCATGTGGAAATATAAACAAACACACTTGGTTTATTGTACTAAAAATATTGAGGGGAAAAATAGAGGCTGCTTTTGTGTTTATATTTCAACCTCAGGCCGATATAACGCTATCAGCGTAGAAGCTGACGTAACACCTAATGGTAAATGGTAACCGTCCATGTATTTAACAAGGACATCGCGACGTTATCATGTGACGTCAGTGATACCCCTCATGTGTTGTCTGTCTGATCTTACAAATGAAGCTACTTGGCGGCTGCAATATGTAAGATAGAGGCACTCAAGCAGACGATTCGGGTTGGAAGGTCCGTCGCTACTACGTGGGCCGGTGCTGGCAGAGCCGGTCTAATTTCTTGCCATCAGATATGTTGAAGCGTAAAGCAATAATATATGGTAAAATAATGTCAAATATGTAAAAAAAAATATTTTGTACAATATATACACTAATTGTAACATTATGTAACTTATCAATAGTCAAATTGCATGTATATTTTGGATAGTTTGTTAATGAATAATAATACTTGTGTATAAAGAATTGTCCAATGGAATTTCACTGAATATATTGTCCCGTCTACATTTTGTAGTTATTTGCCTGCTAGAAATGGAAATGAAATAATTATGTATGTGTCATTTATTTCTTACAAAATTTACCATAATTATGTTATTGAGTTTCAAAAATACATACATTCATTCATTTCTGTGAGTCATTAATACAGTAGTAGTTACAGGATATTAGTGTATATTAAAATTAATTTAAATATCGTGTACCTATCTCAGTGGTCTAGGACAGTGCGCTGTTTCAGAGGGGTTTCCTCCCACGTACACTTGGATTGTGGAATGAACTACCTGTCGTGTTTTTATCGAGAGACTACACCATAGTGTTTTAGGCGTTCATAGCCTACGATAACCGTAAACCATCAGATAGACCATGTGTATGTTTGCCAACATCGTAGTATAAAAAAGAAAAACCTATTAGTATTAATGGCATACTTATCGCCACACTCAAAAGCATACTTTGACGAGCACACGACATGTGATGTCTGGTGTGTCTGTTTGATAGCGGCTTATATTGAGACGAATCATAAAATGAGTCATCATTGTCGACCTTTCCCGCATCTAAATTCGCGCTGCCAACGACCTGCGCGCTCATGCTCTTTCTAATTTGATAATTAACATTACGTTATTACAACGACAGATAAAATTGACGGTCTCGGTGGTCTAGCTGTTTAGCACACCAATTTACATTCGTACGTCACGGGTTCAATTCTTCGCATGGTGTTTGTGTCGGTCTGGTCTGTCAAATACAACTTTGTATTTCAATTTCTATATAATATACTACCACAACTTCGTCTGCATCACACTTGATATTTATACATTATTATATTTCGCCCAATTTACATATCTTTTTAAATTATAGCCTATGTGCTATTCTGATGTATTAGCTATATGTTTTAAAGTAACAATTCGTTTAGTAGTTTTTGCGTCAAAGAGTAACAATTATACATGTATCTATCATATATAATATCACCTATCTATCTAATTATGCATCCATCAATCATGCTCACAATAAATCACATTTATAATATTAGTAAGATTTCTATGAAAACATCAATAGCGAACTGCCAGCATGGATTCAAATATAATCAGCGAGATGTGTGAATGTCAAGCTTTGGGTTCTCCACGACTTCGATAGTAGATCATGCCTCTGACAGTCCTTAAAGGTATATTATTCAATATTAAAAGTAATAACTTTATACTGTTACTTTTAATATTAAGATCATTAATAATGCAGTTGCCATATGTGTGCTTGTTGCAGACATGCTAACTTAACTAGGTCACAGTTAATTTGAACACATGCTTACTCTACAAAGGTGAACGTGCAAATGTCACAAATTCTATTTCACATAAAACGTACGGAATATTTGGTTCTAACAATAACAGTTTTAAATCCCGTTATAATGATGCGGGAGATGATGATTCTGAAGTCTCCACACGACTTCATAACTGTTTTAATAATAACCGAACAAGATAAATGCATTTTTAATGTTTATGAACTTGCAGTTTGTTGAACTATAAGTAATTTTGATGATCGAAAATTTAATGCTAGAATGCAAAAATAATAACTGTAATAGCATGCCTACTTTATCAGTGATCCATAAAAGATGATTAATAATAAATGTATATTTCTAAATTATTTCTATAGCTCGCTCAAAATTTTATGACGTAAAAAGAAGAACAAAACAAAGAATTCTAGTGTACTACTAAAAGCTAAGAAGTATTGTGTTTGTAAATGTTCAAAATACAAACTCTCGACATTGAAATACAAAGTATCAGTGAGAAGTTAATAAGAATCTAAATCTAAAATTAAATATCAAAGGAACTTAAAAGAAACTACTTGCGACGCTAAAACAAATTTCTTCGTAAACTTGTGCTACATACATGGAGACAGTTTGACAGCGGACTACTAACAAAATCCAAGAGGTGTGCTTTGAATATTGAAACCATTGTATTATTTATACATGCGATGCTTGTAGCGTATTCGGTACCATATTCGTAGTACATTACGTTTGTCACCACACGCCTCCTTAAATTTTTACTAGCGTAGTCATGATGATACTACAGCGTTTTGTTCTTTAAACGGCATATTTAGGAACCAAAATAAGATCTAAAACATATAAAAACATAATTTACATAAGTTATTTTTTGTATATTTTCATACAAAAAATAATATTTTTCCAGAACATTTGTTTGTTCATTTTATACACCGTAACCAACATTAAAGTCGTGCCAGTGTTGTTTAAGAAATATGCCTATTCTCCTTAATAGGAATATAGTTTGGAAATTTTAAGCTCACGTTTTATATTTTGTTTTTATTACATGTTTATACTACTTGAATGCCAAACAAGCAGATGAACTTATTACGGATCTGATGAAAAGCCTTTGCATAGACAAAGAGATACTATGTGCCTAACATACATGAAATAAATTATAAAAACCATTTGCTACTCACAATAGCTAACTAACTCTAAGACTGTCTAAACTTTCCCTTACTTAAAGATAGTTTTATAAAGTATATATATACAACCCGTATTATGAAATAAGAACTGATTTGTAAATAAATAATGTTTAGCCAAATCCAAATTCAGTAACGCATGATACATTTGTTGCAATATTTTAACAATGCGTTCATTCATTATAAACTACCGCAGGACCTTCACATTTATTTGAAAGACATGGCCGACTAGTGCTAAGTATTTGAATTACTAGAAAGAATCGACTGTGACTTGCATTGACTCTATTGTTTGCCTTCAACTGGCCCCGTCATGTCTGCCACTACTGAAGTATGCATACTCCGGGCTTACACTTTTACTTTAATGACGGCATTGCCTAAAATATATTTTATAGGCATGTGTCAAGGACGTGCCAAAAACAACTTTATTTATATGTCCTCAAAACTATAGCAATAAAATTAAACAAGTGTCCTTTCCAACAGAGTCCATTCCAACTTTATTTTTATACATGTGTACAACAATAACAGTCTATTACAGAGACATGTTCTCCTTACTTAATTTATAACGATACTTGCTGTTTTTTCGCAACAAGGAACTTCATTATATTCTATGAACAATATATGAATAGATGTGCACAGTATATTATATTATTATATGCATTTTGTTGATAGAGCATGTAAATTATTGATCGAATTACGACCTAGTTTTAATTACAGGCACACGATGTACATGACTTTAATACTCTATTTGTATTACAACAGTGTTTTGCACAATTCAGTGTAATGTAATAATTTGTCGCTTTTGTTACAATGCCATTTATTAGTTGCCTAATATTAGTTTGCTAGGATCTAAACTAGGTAGCTAACTAAGTAGCTAGTAGTAAGTTATACACTAACCCATCCTCATTAGTGTATAACTTACTACTTTCAGTGCCCTTTTAGGTCTTGTAAGTGTATAAAAGTATAAACACACGCTTTATGTGGCCTTAACACTTTTTTATAATGTATCAATGAGCATACCTATCTAAATATTAGACCGCCGGTCATTCACACCGATGCATTGGATCCGATTTCGGTGCTGTTCACGTGGGCAGAGCAAGTCAGCTTTATTTATTCAAACCTCTATTGACAATCTGCCTACGCGACATAAATTTGAGCATAGATTTTGGATGTATTTTTTAGGTCATTTCTTGTAGTTGCTTTACACACATAGGTACTAGACATAGTGTAGAAAGTTTCTTTTATGTTTTCGAACAATGACATTAATATTTATTTCTTTGTTTACAGGTAAATAGCGTTATACTCTTGAAGATAAGAATTAATCGCAAGTATACATACGAGTCTATAACATTATCTCTTTATTTACTACGCTTATTATTTCTATAACTAAAATATTTGCTACACTCATATAATTTTCAGTGAATTTTTCGTTATAATATCGCTCTTTAATTTTTCATTTTCAACGTACTAACTTGAACTGTTTGATTTTTAAAACCACAACAGAATCTTTCAAAATTGCTCCTATAGGTCGACAGAGATAGACCAAATTCAAGCTTTCAAATAAGTATAAATGAAATAAATATAAACAGACCAATATAGAGTATGGATAATTCTTACTTAATATAACATAAAATTATAAGATAGCAATCAAAACATTTGACACATGGTACAGCTGTTGCCAAAGTTATTCCTGCATACGAAGATGCAGGCTTTTGAAAAGGACCGACAGTCCGACACTTTCAATGCCAGGTGCACCGTGTAAGTAATGCTGCTGCCGTCAATAATATAGAGATACTTGAATCATCGTAATTGTTTTGGATAACAAAACAAATTGATCCATCATTTGAATAAAGTGAATAAAGTATGTGCGCACTACCAATATCAAATACGATGATCGTTCAGATTCTTGTTTTATATCGGCAAATAGCATCTGTAATTAATTTATTTATACATTTATAATTGGTCATATAGATAACACAGGAGAAAAACATTTTACTAGATGATAACTTTGTTATTTATTTACGTACATAGACCATATTTTTTTATATATATGTATAAAGCCCTATTTCCTTGGTTTCATGCGGTTGGCATGCGGCATCACGCGTAAACGGCTGGATTCATTGCTGATTCTTTTTTTTGTCCTGTTTGATATTGTATGGAGAAGGTTCTTATGAAATAAAATTTTAATAAAGTTGCACGGAACATTTCGCAATTCAAATCCTAAAAACGGGGAAGTCAAGGGATAATTTTTCATAATTTGAAGTTAGTAACTTATAGAAGAAGTAACTTGAGAATCCTATATAAAGTATCAAAATCATATTTAGGCTTCTGGCTTATGTTTCAATGCAATGACTAAACATATTCCAGTTACAACTTTTAATATCCCTAATCTTTTACGTATGATTCATGACATCTTGTTTACACGACGTAGACTCGAACATGTGAATCACCAAGGGATGCACAGATATTATATTGAGCTAGTTATAAATACTTGCTCTTATTCTAAGAAATTATACCGTTTTGAACATGTAGATGTAATTGTCAAAGAAATTGATGATAATTTAAATTTACCACGGCTGTTGTTACACAAAAGTAAAGGAAACAGTTCGTCTTGTCAAGTACTGTTTTATATGTTTCATACAAGCAATATTGAGCTTAAAACAGAGCTTTATGTAAATTTTGTTGTTTATTTGTTAACGCGTCTTATAAACACTACTATATAATCCTTATTAATAATATAAATGCGAAAGTAACTCCTTCTGACTATCGCTCTTTTACGCCGAAAATGCTGAACCTATTTAAAATACATAGTCTAGAAAAGGAAGGACATAAGCTACTTTTTAATGCGATAAAAGAGCTGTAAGGGGTTGAAAGGGGACATGAAAGGTTGTATGGTCGTATTGTCATTGGTCATTTTTAAAGCTAGACGTTTTTTAAAACCGTTAATTAAATATGTATAAATATGACAATCTAATTTTGTAAAAATTTTACCCTTAATGAAGTAAAATAAAATACGGTATGAAATTTTGTTTGTTATAAGGTATGACACCACAGAGTTAAAATTAAAAACCCCAAATATTAAGCGGAGGTTACATTAATTACAAATGTATCAAATATAGACGGTATATTTTAACTTGACTCGTAACAAAGGGAGCATGTAAGCGCTAATTAATTTTATTATGCGAATAAGCTGAAAATTAAGATCCATTAAACGTTAACGTAATGTGTTAAAATTCATAACGCACCCAATGTTAAATTTAATGATAATTCATTCATACATATACCATTAAAGTTATGAACATCCATTAGACGTAGCGAAGGAATACTGAAATTATAAAATGGTTGCATTGCATTGTATATTCTTATTGTAGCTACTTCAATTTAAAAATAATTCTTTCAGTTATTCCAACAAGTTTGAGTGGTAGACTTTTTAATATTAATAAGTACTTCATTGTTATGATCTCTTTTTCTGTTTATTATGCAAATCAGTATTTTTAAATTGCCTTTTAAATGTACAAGAGACCTTTTTTATTGACTGTTGTTGTTTGTCCTTGGAAATCACTGGCTACGAAGACAACATGTATTAGAACAAATAGAAACGAATTTACCACGAGCCTCATTGTGTTCATCTGATAGGCCATCAGAAAATATATTTCATGCAACTTCGTCTGCGTCACATTTTCCTCGATTTTGAACTGTTTTTTATTAGAGCTCCGGCCTATTTGTTGTAGCGTGATATTATGCACATTAACGTGTATTACTACTTGCTTCGTAAAAGAATTAAAAAAAATGGGTTTAGTAGATCCAGAGATGACCCCTACATCCTTACAAACATTACCTCTGGGTGTGTTACATTTAAAAATAAAGGTTTTGTTGGGAGCGTTAGCGTTTATAAATTGACTCACTACTGTACATTTTACAAGAACACTTATTTTACTTATTTTACTTTCTTTCTTTCTTTCTTTCTTTCTTTCACTTATTTTCCATGTGTATCGTAGATTGGTATCACAAATTTTAAGTAATAATATAATATAACCATATCTCAATACAATTCACAGTGCCATCTATTCCCAGGTTACACAGAGCTTGTGTTAGGGATACTAGACAACTGATATACATACATAGATTTTTTTGTAAATACATAGTGTTGGCATACAACACTAGCTGTATGTAGCTGGGATCGGCTGGCTTTCGGCTAGACCAGGTACCATTTACGACGGTGACTGCGCCTAACGTATCCATAAGATATTTACACTTTATAAAATATAATGACAAGTTGGAGTCAGATATTTATCCATATCCACCTCGGAACACATTGAAAACACCCGGACCCAAATATAACACTTTACAATGACACGTAGTTACTTCCCGGTATCTAACTCGTAATAGTGTCTCACTCTATTGGATACGTTAATTACCGAAGTAATAAGTGTAAATAGATTCATGTATAGCTAATCCTTTTCAATGTAATTACTTTGTAGCTTTTGAAGTGAAGTTAAGATAAAATTGTAACGTTGCTTACCAACCAACTATTATTGGCCGAGTCTGTCCTGACTGGGGAGGGGACCGTTAGTCATAGTAACTGGTGATATCTACCACCGGAATGTAAGGTGGTATATTCAGCAGGTTAATCTGCACCAGCAAACTATCAGAATTAATTTGGGAAAATTGACTTCAACTTCATTATATCACCTTCCACTGATGGTCGTGGTGTTTCAGCGTATGCCGTTATTATCGGCGGGTTTACAATTCCATCATCAATTAAAACAGAACATATTCGATATGATCCCACTGTACAAAAAATATCAGAAGATTTTAGTGTCACGGAGTACCTAGTTGGATGCTATTCAAGTTTACCACTTTCCAACCTTGCAATGGTATGTTTTTGAATTTTTACTTTAAAACATTCGACATGCATTTAATATACAAATTCCTAAGTATTGCAGCGCAGTAAAACTCAAAAAGAGAGTTATTTCTTATCTTGATGCCTCATAATTTCATAACGAGTGTCCTTTGCAGAGTCCCTTTAAAATGCGTTTGCACCCTCGAACCAGTTCATTAGCCATTATTATCCCATTATAGCAATGGTTAGCATTTGTTGCCGTACCTCGCTAAGTATGTATATATAAAGGTTAAATTTATGTACATATATTTTTCTACGCCATAAATGGGCCAAAAACTAATTGTTTTGGGTTATGAAATTTAAACCACATAGATTTAATATACATTTAAAAAACATCTTACTGATAATATAAGAAAGATACAATGTGAGTGAGTAACGTCGGCTGTTTATTTACTAGTATAATAATTTTCGAGATCGCTACAATACATGGCTCCCTAGGTCACTAGTATGTATAAAAAAATTGAGCCTTAAAAAAGATTAAATGGAAATATACTTCATGCATTGAAGTAAACTGAAAAATAATTGCGTCAACATATTCATGTTCAATACTTCAAAAGATTGAATATATATGCTTAAATGTTTTTACTATTTACGCTTAGCCTCAAAGATATTTTTAGCCAGTTTAAGCCACAACAATCGTGCGTTGTGTACATACAGACAGGAAACAAGCCATAGTAAAAAGTTGGGACACGCAGCTGCGAGCAGTTCGTTAATTACGTTGGCACGCGTGCGCAACCTGACCAGCCCATAATGCCGCGTCCTATGAAAAGAACGCCTCAAACGGTGTAATATACGTCAGATATTGGTTTCTTGACAGTTCATCCTACAGTTTGGTATTTATAATATACTGATCAGTTCTAAAAATACTAATATATTCAGCGACGCGACGCATAGTCGATAATGCGTATAAAAGTTTTGTCTGTTATGTTAATGTTTATAGATAATTTTTTTTATTTGGTACTTTTTAGAAGTTAAAGCTAAGCTAATAGCTTGCTTGCAGGCACGCTGTTAGGAGGATGACAGATTAAGAATAAAGTCAGTTCAAATAGTACATCGTGGCGATTAAATTATTTACAATTTAACAACGATTGTTTCCAGAGAATCGCGTTTAGATTATGACGGGGTACATCATTATGGGGTTACCTAACGAAGATGACTAGTCCTCTTTACTATTATGACGGCAGATCATTTCATTTATGCCACTCCAATTCGTATAAAAGTTAGAGAAAATTATTATACATTTAAAATATTGACTCTTTGATAGCAGCTCGTGAAGCATAAGCGATAAATAAATAATTTATATGTGCCCTTCATCCATGTAATGGGAACTAAAAATAAAAATAGATAACACAATAAAAAAAACGCCGTCTAATTTATGACCTTTTCTCTGTCCAGTCACAGTATTATCTTTAGCATAGCATAGCAAATATAATTTACAAACCGGAATGCTCACTGTCAGTAACTCCAAGAGACATAGTAATTCGTCGGCACATGTGCACACTTAAGTATAGCCAATTAAAGTTAACCGGTTTACTGAGCCAACTGGTAAGTTGGTTTTTGAACATTTCGGTCGCAAACCCCATATTTGTCATCATATAAACCGAAGCATTTGAAGAACCCTGCATTCTACAGCTTTAGTTTCCATTTATGTAATTGGAGTCAACACAGTTCCCATCTAGTAATCACAATATTAAATTAAACCACATAGCCCTGCATAGTTCTGATATCCTGGTACTCCATGCCAAATCTATTAGGTACTGAGAAATAACAACTTATAAGTTACTTCTGGAATCGACAGCCAGTTGATCCGTCTCGCTATTGGACGAAACGATGGGATACTCAGATTCGCCCGTAACAAGATTTTTCTTTCATTATTTATCACAATTGTACCTACACTGTTTTAAATCCTAAAGCGAACAAGCTGATCAATAAAAAGTTGATAAACATCAGTAAACAGACAAGGCAAGTGTACAAACATGGTCCAAAACACGAGGACTGGATCGTTGCGGCCGTGGGTGAACTGGTCCCTCGAGGCCGATGTGTTTTTCTAACGCCTCCGTTACTAACTGTACTGAATGCCTAACATACATATATCAGTAAATCCCTCCATCCTACCGGCTACCAATGCAATCGCAATAAATATTGGTTAACGGTAACATTTTTTATATCACTATACAATTTCTATAGTGATTTATTAAGACAGTTGTACTGTTACTAAATTCGCCAAATCAGTTGTAAATATCTTTATTCATGAACGTTTAATTGGAGACACTCGTGATAAGTTCTGAACCCAGTTCGAGCCAACAAGAGCTGACAAGAGACTCTGCCCTCACTGTTTTCAAATACTATTGTACGTTATTGTTATGTATACCTAATTATTAATACTTAAGTTTAGGATTAATACAGTAGCCACCAGTTAATACGTTATTGAATTGCTTTAATTTTCATTTAATGGAGATAATATAAATAAATAATTTAATCAGCAGATATTTACTTTGCAAATCAAGGTTAGCCCTTGATATATTTCTCTGTTTTAATTACGAAAATCCTGCAACTAGATCTTAACAAAACATGTAATGTTGCATACAATGATTTGGTAAATTAGACTGTAGTTCGCATTAATTTTAATTTTAAAAATCACAATATCGGTAGCGAACCGCACTACTGCCCATAATCACAGGCTGAATTCTCGCAACATCATCTGTTTTGTATTTATGAGCATGATTGTTGCTATTGGTCTGGGTATTTTCTTTGTATGTATGCATAATGTTACTGTTTTCCATTTGGTTAAATAATGTGTTGTTTATATGACTTACTGTGAGATACTTTGTATACAGAAGTATTTTTTTCGGTATAGAAAAAGGTACAAAGGCATATTGCTTTCTTCCGGCTTAACAATAGAGTTACTATCGTATCTTTGAATCTCAAAGTTTACATTGAATTCAAATGAGCTAGGGGCACGTGGGTGCTCCGATGGGACAGGCGAGCGCCGGCGCCGCACCAGCCCTTTAAGAAAGGTCTAAACGCGATTACATATTTTAGGTTTCTTTTTATAAAAATAGATTTGAAAACGGGAAATCTATACGTAAATACGTTATTTAATATTTTAAATCGGTTCTTAAAGAAACAAGTTACACGGAAACTATGTACATTCTATTATTATACTTCGATCTAATAGAAGTAAATTTTTAACATAATAAAGTTATACCACCGACGGCCTCGGTGGTCTAGCGGTTTAACACACCGCCTTACTTCCGATGTTCGCGTCTTCGGTTCTCGGTATAAACATTTGAATTCATGAGTATGTTTGTTTGTTTCTATTGGTCTGGGTGTTTTCTACATATAATATATATTTACAAAAAAAATATCTATGTACTTATAATATATAAGTTGTCTAATACCCATAACACTAGCTGCTTACCTGATATATAAACATGAATACTATTGATACTACCATACTCGTATATTAATAGATAATTACGGAATATTACAAGTTGATTGATACGTATATCGTAGGTCCTATTCTATTCCGAAATAAAATAACAGATAAATATGAAGGAAGGAAAGTTGTTGTACAACTTATTGTATGACCCATTGCTTCTGGCCATTGTGCATTTAGGTACCTACCACAACGGACAAGCTTGACGGTAACTGACTATAGATTATTTATAAAATATTTTATTTGATGATGTAGTGCAGTGACCACACCATAGATAATCCCTGAAAAAGGACTTCAGCTACTTTTTAATCCCAAAAAAGGGTTGAAAGGGGAAATTATACGTTGTATGGAAATATTATCATTTTTAAAGCTAAAAGATAGAAACTTATTTGGTAGGCTGTTTATTAAATATAAATAAATATCACAATCAAAATTTGTAAATATTTTACCTTTAAGGGGGTCCAATAAAATAGGGGATGTATGTAAATTCGTCATTCATCGAATGTTCCATGCAGACGAAGTCGCGAATACAGCTAGGTAGTATAATATAATTACTTAAAATAGAATTACTGTTGTTGACCATTTCCCCTGCTAACCGCATTGGTATACAATAGAGCGGACGCTGCACTGCACTAATAGCAATTTCCTTTGAACTACGACTAGTAACAACAACAGTCGCAATGTTGACGGTACCAGCCAGTCACGTGTACCGAGAAACTATAAGATTTCAAGGGCCATACATACAGTGTTGCCAGATAGTGTTATGCTGTCTCCCAAAACTTTGACCACAGCCCAAAAATTCAAAGCTTAAAGAAAAAGTCTACGTATAAGAAAGTCTATATTAGTAGTATAGTATTACATATTGCTTGCCAATTTTGTTTCCAAATTTTTTAGGCCACAAGTGTTTCACAGTCCTTGTTTTTATTATAATTCGACTTTTTTTAGACCAGCATCCTTTTATGACTTATATTCTCTATTTGCAGGCTGCAAGCTAGTGTCTTGGGTACTTCATTAACATGATAACCCCCAGTTTCTCCAAATTTATCTTACCTTCCAGCCAATACTTCCTCTAATTTTGAGGGAAAATCCCCCAATCCGGCATCACTGCAAGCACATTTGATCCTGCAACCAATAAGTTTTTGTCTTTGATGTGCCGTGGCGTGAACTTGAAAGACGCTTTCAGGTTGTATGTTAGTATCTATTAATAATTTATCAGCGCCGCATCGCATAGTAAAACAATAAACTTTCACACTGTTTCCAGCGTGAATTCTTGCACTCGATGCACTTATTGTGGTGCAGACTACTATGGAATAAAACTCTTTGATCATCATTATTGCCTTGCCTTTATCCCATTATTGGGTGTAGCACAGTATAGAACAATACTCCTTATTTTTTAAAAAGCTACCGCCGTTTTTAAAAAGAAATGTGACCAAAGATTGTACGATTGACGAAGAAGTCTATAACTTCGTATACAGCAAGTCGTGGACAAAAATTTTTATAATGAAATAAAATAATAAATGAATGAATGATTCATATAATGAATATAATGTAGATAGCTATCTCTGTATACAACACAGCAATTGCTTCCACTTGCGCAGAGAGATTCAAGCGTCATATGGTGCGTTCGTTACATACTTATTTGATTACTCATGTATTCAATACTATATCATAATTCCGACTCATATTCTTTAATGACGTCAATCATAAAAAAATTTATGACCTCGGCAGCAGATTCCTTCATATCACTCTATAATTTCGTTGGCACTTTCGCATATAACGTTTTACAAATGTGTTAATGCACAATATTGTCAGGTTCGAGCAAAGATGTCTAAAATTTGTATTTTTTATTGTAACATATATTATTAAATTATCAACAGATTGTCTGCTGATAATTAAAGTGAACGTATAGATCTGTTTCAGTAAACTTAACGGCATTATTAATATAGTTTTCATAATAATTGTGTCCATGATATGCAAATGTTTATGGTAAATAAATGTATTTACCTCTCAACGTTTCGACCATGTTACAATACCCGTAGTCACTAGCTGACGTAAAAAAAATTGGCCAAGGAATCAACACGCGAACATCAGAAGGCATGGTAAACTGCTAGACAACCCAAAGCGTAATAAACAAAGTTGAAAAAACTTAACCGTTTTGAAAAAATATTTCGCTTATAAAATGTAGCCCAAATTTTATCAGCTAACAAAAATAGGCACCTTTTTATTTCTAAAATAACTTTTCTACCACTACTTCTAGTTCCTTACAATATTTATAAACTAAGGGTCGCGTCGTTATGACAACGTTGGTTCTACGTTCCCATATTTAAGATCCTTACAATATTTCTAAACTATGAATCGCTACTTAATAACCATTATAATAACGTACTACGTTGTACTGCCAAGTATTACCTAGCCTTACAATGCCAGAAGCTATTTGCTTTCACATTATGCCTTTATATCTTGTGTTTGTGGCTTTCACTTCCCTTCGTAAAGTTTGATAGAAGTTCAACGTCCATCAGTGTCCGATGTCCATATCCGAGGGTGTGGCTACGGATAATTTAATTATATGAATGTTTGGCACCCCTCCTTCATAAGATATATTGTTAAGGGCTAATGCATTGCTGTGTCAGTCTACTTAAAACACAACAATATGCATATTAAAATATAAATCGTAATATTACACTGAAAAGGTTTAGTATCTTATACAGGCTTCGTTTGTTTTATTACTCCACTGATTTAACTTCTATTGAAACCAGTTACTTTGAAAAGTATAAACTAAGAATAATATTTTTTGTAATTACAACATCCTTCTAGTTCTTCTAGCGCAGTTGTAAGATCATTTTGAAAAATGAATGCAGACTTTCAAACATTTGTTTTTATTTTGTATCGTTTCCGTTAGGTTTACTTCGTTTGTTTATTGAATCTGCATTTTGTTCTCGTTTTTCTTGGCACATTGTGCGACCTTCATATCGTTTGTTTGATCTACTAACACAAAAACCAATTAGTCGAGCAGATTGGACATTTGTTTGCGAAATAATTCAATCGCTTGTCACTACACCATAATCCGGGGTGATTTTAAAATATAAAGTTCGCATATTTTAGTCATAAATCTTTTAAAGATAAACTGTTATACAAAAATAAACGTTTTTCTTATCATTTATGTGTTAAAATAAACTCTGTGATTTGTATTTGTCTATAAATATTGAGCTTGACCGGATGTTACTCTATATTTTACTATATAGTTTCTAAAACTTATTATTTCTATAAACATCATACTTTAAAAAATTTCAACCAAAATTTCTGAGATTGTTTAATGATTAATACCGTCAATGAGTGCATATAAGTCCCTCAAATGGATACGCATACAGTGACTGAAGTGCTACCAATTACGTTATTTTTCCATTTTACCAATATCATATCATCAAACAGCTAGAGAACGGTGATCCTGTAAGTGAATATAACCTACAGGATGTCAATATATTATTTTAAATTTCCTCGTAACTGCAAAATGCACGTCATAACTACTCCCAGTTCCCTAAACTACTTACAAAGTAATTTCTCCTATATTTCATTCAAAGAACTAAAACCGCCTGCTGCCGTGATTATTTGTAGACATTAAAACCATTAAAAGTGACTAAAATATATGGCCCCCAATACCCGGCATTTAACCTATTCGTGCAGTTTATCTTCTATTTTACGCAATACATCGGATACCAATTGTGATATAATTTTATGAGTATATATATTTATAAACTAAACACTATAACCGATTAAGTACTCTATATAATAACATTCGTTGTATAAAGATAACAATCTTGTAGTTCTGTTAGGTAAGTTATAATTCTGTAAAATATTAAAGATAATTACTTTTGACACATAACTTGCCGGCGTCGGTGGTTTACGGTTTACCACACCGCTTTACTTCCGATGGTCGCGGATTTGATTCCTTGCTCGATGCAATCATTTGTATTCATGAGTATGATTGTTTGTATCGGTTTGGGCATTTTCTATGTATATTATGTATATATTTACAAAAAAATATCTATGTATTTATAGCAGTTATCTAGCACCCATAACACAAGCTCTGCTTACCGTGGCGTTTGATGGCGCTGTGTTAATTGTCCAGGATTATTTATGTATAATTAATAAACAATATACTTTCATACACGTATACATCGTCACTAATAATAAAACTTCTGTTACTACGGTTACTCTATTTATATTCTGTAGCTATGTTAACAACTCTGTGCTTGGTTAAACCTAAGTCGATTGGTATTGTGGAAAACTGTCTTTACGCGAAGTCGGAGCTTACAAGGGCTTGGAAACTATTGGACATTCCGAGCTGGAATTAAACTTGTAACGGAAGACTCATTATCCTTTCTTGGGTGGTAGTAGAATAATACTAATAATAGGAACCGCGACTTCTTGAGATAGTTTTCCAGAATGAGTGGCATGGTAATACTTTGTACTTGTAACTTGTACTAGATACAGGGTTATTCGGAAAGTGTATACTTAGCCACTACATTGAATCATATTATTAATAAATAATTGATCCCGCGTAATATTATTAATGAAAGTGATTTTATACGTGTATAAACATGTATTATTTATTAGGCAACCCAATTCTTTGGTATTCAATTAATAAAACATCGGAAGTCCTTGATTAGCGCAAAAATAGATGGCGTAACAAAAAATGCACCCCTCCGATTTTCATTCATAAAATCTATTTCTAGAGATCTCTAGAAGTGTTAATACCTATGAAGAGAACATGTACATACGTACATACAAAATTATATGTATTGTATTCTCCGTATGTTCCAATTGTATTCATATAAAGTCGTTGGTCACATCACAATCAGAATAAAATGGTCTGTGCAATGGACAAATAAAGTGGCTGAAATTGGTTGGCGCAATAAATACACAGATCCCAAAGCAACACTTTATGTTGCTGTTACAATGAAATGGTCAACTTTTTATAATACTACGCTTAGGAACCAAGAGGTAACAATCTGTACAAATAACTAGAATGAAGTTTAGGTTTTGTAATTTTAAATTATTAGCCTTTCAAATCATGAATTCAACAAAAACTCTAAAATCTAGAAAATTGCAATTTGTTATTAATTTTTAATTAAACTTAACTTCATTTTATTTTGCAATTTAACGTTAGAATCCACCTCTAAGTAAAGACAAGTATATAATAATAATAATAATAATAATAATAATAATAATCTCAAGAGAGAGAGAGGGTACTAAATAACTGATACAAATACATAGATATATATTTTTATCGTAAGTTCATATTATAGTACACATAGAAAACACCCAGACCGATACAAACAATCAAAATATGAATACAAATGTTTTTGCCGTGCGAGGAATCCGTGTCATCGGAAGAAAGGCGGTGTGGCATATCATCTTCCACTGGTGCCCCGCCAGCGTAAACCGTTAGCGCAGGCGGGTGCACCATTCCATAATCACGCATTAAAAAAAACCGCTAGACCACCGAGGCCGTCAAAATTATATACCTATTTATCTCAACTATTTACCTATATTTACCCTACAGTAATTTTCTAAAGAGAAACCTTGAAGGATGACTAGAATAAATATTTTTATGCATTTACATATTGTTTATTTATTAGCGTATTTCTATTCTCTAATAACTTTATTAGTTAAAAAATTATAAAATTCTTCAAGTATCACGATGTTTGCTCATTTCAAACCATAGTTACAGGCGTCTCCCGAATACATTGATATGAAATAAATCAACTTAAAACCATAGAGCCACAGGTCTTCCTGAGTTAGTCACGAAGAAATCATTGGAAGTTTTCTATTGGAGTACAATATGAATAAGAAAACGCTATTTCCGCTGTTTACTGCAGGTATAATCAGACCGAGCTGCAGTTATTTTTACCTTTTTACTACCTTCTAGGAAATATAAGCCTGAAGGTGATATGTAGTATCGAAAAGTCGTGTCACCCGTTCATATGGTCAAGGCTATTAGAGATAGTAATTGTCCCATAAAAGTTTCGTTCTTTAAGCATTTCCTCTTAATGGCACCACGTATTAAGAGCCTGGGGAACAGCTAGTATTAAGGAATAATTGTAGAAATATGTATGTTATAAATTAATGTTATATTTTATTACACGCGATATAAAATAATGATATAAACCTACATAGTATTTAATGACTATTAAAATGGAACACGTATACCAATTAAATCTGCCTGAAATAACAATCTGCCGTGTACACCAGATGTACCAGTATGCTTCTCGGAATATTCTCGATTACGATCTGATTCAGCGTCAGACGAATCTGCTGGCTCTATTACTCTAGAACAGGATGTGGGGGTTATGGAGATAAGTCGGATATCCGATACGTTACTATAATATACATACCGTAGTACTCCATATATCCATAACCGTGACCGAATTAGATTTTATGATAATGTCAGATAATACCGAGGATTTACGGTATTTATTATTGATAATTAATAATAATATTATTTATTATTAATAATAAATAGGTTTATACCTAAACGATCCACACAGCGCCATCTAGTCACAAGATAAGCAGAACTTGTGTTTTTTTATGGATGATAATGGAATGGTGCACCTGCGCTAACAGTTTACGTTGGCGGGGCACCAGTGGTGGATGATAAGATGAGCTTGAGGTCAGGTTAGTTAGCCCATCGTGGTAAATTCACTAGGAATTTGTAATGATAGTTGAACCACGTGGAGGTCAACCTGACATGGGACATTGCTAGCAATGAGGTCTTCAGTCCCTATTACTAACAATCCCTTTTCACCTACAGAACTTGTTTTATGGGTACCAGACAACTGCTAGAACACTTAAATACATTTTATTTGTAAATACATGCATAATAAACATACTCGTAGTAAACTCTCATACCTGAAAATATCCGAAGCTAAATATATGGAATATCCTATACTTATATCCTTAATAAAGTTAATTCCATAACCATATCTCAAATTGGTGCAATATTGTATAAATACCAATAACCACTATCTAGATTCGGAATTTGATATCCACATCATCCGTGCAGTGTCACCCGTATATATGCTAGTACTGGATATAACATACTGTGCTGATATCAACAAATTCTTTGGCCCACATTAACTCGTGACTGTACTGCATTCCATAGCAACGCAATCGAGCGCGGAAGGTCGCCCCAATCCGCTCTGTGGTCATACCTGTTGCCAATTATATTTAAAATTAACAAATAAAGTGGCAAGAATATTCAATGACCTCCGTGACGAAATGATGGACACGTTGTTCTTTCCAATTCTCAGGTATTAATAATAATGGCAATCCCATTCCAATTTAAAAGAATAAATCTGTATTTTGTAATCATGAAGAAGTTGATTTTAAAATAAGAGCTGAGTTTCTTGTCAGTTCTTCTTAGCTAGAACTCCGAACTGACGATATATTTGAGATTTCATAAAAATCTGTTATGACTTGGCTTTGGTACAGGGACAATTTTATCCTCGTTCGCAAGTTTGTACGCGATTTTGATTTAAGAAAATCGGTGAATATATTGTACAAGGTTAGAGCTAAATTTACCTAATGTACGAGATTTCGTATGAGTGTTTTAAGGCTGGCAACCCTGGAGTCCCAACAACTTAGTCGCTCATGAATTGGCAACACTTGAGATCTGGTATCATTGGCGACTATCATCACTTTTCATCAGCAGCACCTTCAACGTCTTATTTCTTCTAATATAATTGAAATAAGAGCGAATCTCTAATGAAAGCTACGAGTTAACATGTCGTCGATAAAATAGAAAAATGGCAGTATTCATAATTCATAAAAGTAGAATTTTCTAAGAATTCATTCAATTCATTGATTCATCATGCAAAATTGTTTGCTTTGGTAAATTAACAGATAATGCAAGCATTGCGGGACTTAGGAAATAAACGCTATCCTTGAATTTTTTTTAACATATAATTTATTATTATTGGTACTCGGAATTGAAAATTATCCGCAGTCAATTTGGCTCTACTGAGTTGCAAATTGTCACGCAAACCATATGTAGTTGCGACATCTCGGTGGTCGGAGTAATTCAAGAAACGTTTGCCAAGAATATCCAATTCTGTATCATTCTCTCAGATGTTCCATATCTGATTTATTTTAACAGAGGGCCGGCCTAATGGTACAGTAAAGTACAGTTATTTTTATTATTATTTATATTAGAATGCAAATGTAAATTGGTCCCTGTTTTACCCACTTCACCTCGCTTTTAAACCGTTGTACGTGTATTGTAATAGAGTATTGACCACAAATATTTTTATTTCCAGGCAAGCCTCCGGCAGTTGGATCTGTCCCTTCTCTCAGAGCTGTGGACCCTCAGCGAAGCTATGGCGTCTTGGCGGCGACAACTGGAGCGGGGTCCTCGCCTCCGACCAGCACCGCCGCCCCCGCCACCGCCACACTATCTCAGAACTTAAGACAATATCATCAGATCAATAAAGGAATTTCAAATGTAAACCGTCTTAATAATTATTACAATGATTGGCCACAAACTGTTTTGAATCTATGTATAATTCACAACGCACGCCTGATCAAGTCTAATGTTTTGCTTGAGCTAATGTATATTTTGGCATAATACATTAAAAAAGCATTGTGGTATTCCCATGGTATTCCCAAAAAATATGATATACAAATCGACGGTTGACATGTTTGCTAAGTCGATTATATCAGGCGCTGTGTAGAGATTTTTGTCGTGTGAATAAGATATTGTGATTGCACACATCAATGAATACATAATGGATTAAATTATTTATATTCAGATTAATATCAAATTAATCTGTCTACATTTATGCATATATATGCTATTACGAAACATTACTTCGTTCTATACGTTGCTTTAATATATTTATTATTATAATTGTGTATAAAAAATAAAGGTATATAAAAGCACATTTTAGAACGAATTTGCTTTCAGAAATAGTTTTGGTAAATGTAGATAATTTTAATAAATGGCTACTTTTCAAAAATTCGGCTTATCATGGATAAATTTGAGAAACCTTAAAAATTTCTGTGTCATCAATAATTAATAAAGTGTTACGTAGATTTATGTATATCGTGTGCATTGTAAAAACTTTTAGTTATAAGCTTAGGCATTTTCGTAAATAAATATTTAATAACAGTTCCATGTGTTTTTGTTAATTAATAGAAATAACGCCATCTACAATAAATTACAGCTATGAAAT